>NC_051309.1:123382090-124007090 GCF_015220235.1 Choloepus didactylus
GCTTTAGGCAATGAAACCCGGGAGAGAAGGGAGAGAGCAGCAGAGGCACCGTGTGTCTGGCTGTGTGACAGAGGAGCTGAGGATCACTGGTATCTGGATTCAGGGAGAAGGTATTGCCCTGTTGATGCCTTAATTTGGACATTTTTCACGGCCCCAGAACTGTAAACTTGTAAGCTAATAAATCCCCATTATAAAAGCCAACCCATTTCTGGTATATTGAACTTCAATCAGCTTTAGCAAGCCAAAACAAGAGATAAAGCATTAAGCAATATCTTCCAGAGGGAAGATTTTTACTTGTCCGATAGTTGCTCATTTCTCTACTAATACTGATTTTTCCTACTTGTTTATACCATTTTAACCTGGTCCTAGGTCCCTGGAGAAACAAGGTTTTTTTTTTTTTTTTTTTTTTTTTTATCTTGGCCTCGGATCTATCCTCACAGTCTTATTCAGAATGGCTTCCTTCCTTAATAACAATTAAGGATTATAATTATTTAGGTAGCACTTTTTATGGTCCAGGAGGCTATGTATATATTGTCTAATTATCACATTAATCTTGCAAGGTAGGTGTGATCATCTGTATTCTATAGATGAGGAAATTGAGACTTTCAAGGTCATATAGATAATAAATTATGGAATCTAAGTCTTGCAGTCTCCAGGCACTGGGGCTCCTTTCACTCATCCATACTAGCTCTGCCAGTGAAACTACTTGCAGCTCCGCTTAGCTTTACAGCCTGTATAAATTCCCTGAACATTCTCTGCATTTCTTTAGAAGAAAAGTCTATCATTTCCTGAGTATTCAGAAAATAGACATCCATCTAGGTCAGCAATTCTTAAATTTTCCTTCCTTATACAATATCTCTCTCATAGATCCTTATCCTTTCAGTCTTCCTTTCTGACTTCTCATGCCATTTCCTTTGTCCCACGCTACAACATTGAACACCTTATCCTTTTTCTACAAGAAGCCCGGGCTCTCCAAGGGAAAGGAAGAGTAGAGAGGAAATAAAGGAAAGGAGAGGAAAAGAAGGCAAAAGGAGGCTGTGTTTGCATTTGAGGTTAATGCTCTGAGGAGGTGGAGTAGGAACTGAATGGTGTGAAGAAAAAAACACTCAAGCAAACCTCATCTAGCCAGTATTTTAATTTCTTTATTTTAGGACATTTTGTTTATAAACTACTTGTTCTTACACCTAACCCAAATTTTGCTCTGTAGCATGAGCCCATATCCTCTTGCTCTGTCCTTAGTAGATACGAATAGCAGGTAGCCAGCAATACTCTTTTGTATTTAATAATTAGTATTTTATTTCCTCAGAGCTAAGCCCTTACAGAGTACGATAGCATTTTGTAGCTAGTGATAAGTATGAGAGATCCAATATCTAATTCTAAATACTATTTTTTGATGCAAGCCCCCATCATATTGTTTTCTTTAACAACAGTGCTCAATTATAAGTATATTTTATAAGATTAATGTATTTGTGTGGCACTTTCATATATATATATATATATCACCTCATTTGAACTTATTTATACCTGAATTCCATAAAGAATTCAGGACATCTTAGGACAAAAAATATAGCAAAATGGGAAGTAAAAAATTCATGACTACATAAAATATGTTAAGTAGAATTTTAAAAAGGAAAAATCATGACTCATAAAAATACAAAATGAACCCATATCACAGATATCATTCATCTTAATGTTTTATGAAGGAACCAGCAAAATGTTAAAAAACTGGTTCAAAGGGCATTTGAGAAGCTTAATCTCTTTATATATGCAATTTATTAGATTGCTGGATTAGATACAAAACTGGTTAATATCTTACAGGATCGTCAGCCATAACTTTTGAGTTCATCTCTACGGGACATAATCTACAAGTTGACCTCTGGCCCTACAGAACTGTAAATAGCCCAGTAAATAGAAAATTAAGCCGAGCACTGCTCTGAAAGCACACCTAGTAATTTCTTTTGCCTATTTCTGAGTTCCAGACCATTTTTTTTTTTCTGACCAATAATGTAAAATATTAGTGCAGGAAACCAAGATCAAGGTGGATAATAGAACATAAGTATGTAGGCTATAAATACCTATATAATTGCTATGTTGAAATATGCATTTAGTTGTAAGTTTCTTGGAAGCCAAAATGAACAGAAGATATGAAAGTTTAGATGCCTTTATTGTTAGATGGAAGAAAATACGTCTGTTCCTTCAGGGACAAGTTTACCCTGAGGCATTTCATATTGTGGTTTTCTGCCAGGGGTGGAGGGCAGGACTTGGAATTACATGGCCCACGGTACTCAGAACAGACCTCTGACAAATGCAGACTTCCTAGGACTGTTTTCTTAAAGTACCTTGTGATAGGAATCTCAAATATCACACTAAAATTCACTTAGTGAAAGCAATTCCAGTGGAGCAAGGATGGAGTGAGGGAGGAGTAGAAACAGGATAATTACAGTGTGAGAACATGACTTTAAGATGGGTCTATTCTCCCGGGGAGGAATCTAGAACTGGCATTGTGGGATGGAGAACATCTTCTTGACCAAAAGGGGGATGTGAAAGGAAATGAAATAAGTTTCAGTGGCAGAGAGATTCCAAAAGGAGCCGAGAGGTCACTCTTGTGGGCACCCTTACGCACAATATAGACAACCCTTTTTAGGTTCTAAAGAATTGGAATAGCTAGCAGTAAATACCTGAAACTATCAAACTACAACCCAGAACCCTTGACTCTTGCAGACGATTGTATAAAAATGTAGCTTATGAGGGGTGACAATGTGATTGGGAAAGCCATGTAGATCATGCTCCCCTTTGTCTAGTATAAGGATGGAGGAGTAGAAAAATGGGGGCAAAAAAAACAAGAGAACAAAACAAAAACAAACAAACAAAATAAGATGGGTCTATTTGATCCATTTCTAGCAATGGTTCTTTATCAATGGGATGTGTAAGAATCACCTGGAATTCTTTCCACCACTTATATGCTTGTTTCCTACCCTAGAATACTGAGTAAGAATCCTTAGTTGTAGTGGGGTATTGCTATCCCCATTTTATAATTGGAAAACTAAAGGATAGAGTAGCTGAGTAATGTCATTAAGATTTAAATACATATATATTTACTCTATTAAATGGCAGAGTTAAGACTTGCCCTCAGAGCTTGTGACTAGTTCAGTGCTTTTCCATCTTACCTTTTTTCCCCTCTACATTTGCCTGTACTCTCCTTACCAAGTTTAGTGGTGTTTCTTTTGATAAAGGTTCCCATTAGACATGGGCACAGCAAGCTAGTTAATAGTATCTCAGATGCTAGCCACCATCTTCCTCGTCAGTCAGGCTTCCTATGCAGACTTAATGAGCATGTTCTTTATGCCGTCATTCATTTAGGATATTGACTGAAATATTAAATAATGCCAGTGCTCGCCTTTGTTCTTTCAGTCACACTTTGGGTGATGGGTTGTGTAATGTAGGTGGTTCTCATTAAGGTACTAGATTAAAACCAGAAACTTATTTATTATGGGTCATTGCACTGTCATTAGTGCTCATCACTCTCCATCTGACTGAATAGATAACAGAAAGTAAGAAATGTTTTACAATCCTTAGGAAAGCCTTAAAATATTTACTCCACTAGCTCCCATACTCTAAGAAGAAAGTCATTAAAAGGAATAATAATTAAAGCCATGCTTCACACTGTCCTTCTCCCTTGATTCTCTGAAACATAAAAATTGTTTGCAAATCAATCAGCTTTTGAATTGTGGTGTTTTTGATAAGCAATTCATATTATGTGTTGGAAAGAGTCCAGGAGACCCATCTGCTGAGAGTTTGTCTTTCTAAATTGGGTGCAGTGGGTAGTGCTGAGGGAAAATGACACACCTCTCTTATGAATATTTTCATGAACCTTCTCAGTCCCTAGAGAATCCACCCATACACTGTTAAATTGTGTCATTTGTGGGAACACAATGACAGGGGCCTAAATTGGAAGCAGTACGATTTTAGCAAGAAAACATTTTCCATTAAAGGAGCACACTGCTCATTTCCTCTGTCTAAAATAAAGGACTAAAGGGATAAAATAAACAGCAACATAAAATGCTAATTAAAAGGCCTACTTTCTTTTGTTACTAAATAAAGTACTACCTGGTATTCCCTATAGATAATCACACAGAGCGAAACGGAATTGTGAAACGTTTGTGAAGAGAGAGAAAATAAAATAAAAGGAAGAGCGACTACAGATAAACACGCACTAATCTTGTTTCTCCTGTCTCCCAACTACAGAGAAACAATCTCAACAATAATCAGAATTTACTAAGTGCTTTCTATGCATCATGAGTTGCATATGAATTCTCTCATTAATCCTCAGGAAAATCTTACATAATAGTATGCTATTATTGCTTCCATTTTATAAGTGAGAACAATGAAGTTTAGAAAGAGTAGCAAATTGGTCTAAGTTCCCCTAGCTAGCTCTCTATGGAGAACTCACATTTCCCATAGAAACTTCCTATCTGTTCCTTCTCTCCTGTTCTCCAAATTAGCTCCTATTCTTGTCTTGGCCAAAGTTGAAAAAGAAAAAAAGGAAATGGACGTAAGCATGGCCTAGGCTTGTTTGAAAGTGGAGAAGCAGAATTATCAAAAGAAAAGCTGTAATGCCATGGGAAGGAAATTTTAAGGGTAAACTGTGGTTTCAATATACTGAAATAAAACGTTTAGTTAGAAGCAAACCTGGTTTAGAGACTAATGTTGCCCATTCCCAGCCAAGTACCTTTCATGTATCACAATGTTCTTCTTCATTTCAAACCCAGAAAATGCCTTTTGATGACTGAGAAAAAATCTGAGTTACGTGAGGAACTTATCTGGCATCTTTTTGTAAAGGAATATAATATTTGGTAACTTCTACTTAGTCATACGTGTAAAATGAATATATGCTATTGATGTTTATGTTCGCTTAGCAGAAATTGTCATTTCCCTAAGTTCATGATTATTATTTCTTATAATTTTTTTTGTTAGAGTAAGTTTGAAGATGCCATTGCTCCTTCAAATACAGATGACCTATTCATAGTTTTCAGATTGTCAAATACAGTTTAGTTAAATATAAAATTGAAAGGGAAAATATTTATTGTATCCTCAGAAACATTTTGAGAAACACTATACGCAACTTTAAATTAGTTTTCATTGTTTGGTCTATTCAATAATACAGAAAAATGGATTTAATTAAACTTGAGGAAATAAATCAAAGGGAGAGAGCTGACAAATTTTATCCAATGTGACCTATGAATTGAAAGCAAACACCATTCACCATTCTAATTTTTATTCCTTCCATAAACAATATGCAGCAAGACTAGAAACAAATAGACTCCCTTTTACAGCAAGGCATCCACCACTTCTCTCCTTCCTTTTTTTTCCCCCACAAATGTTTTAATGTTGGCAATAATCAGGTAGCATGGTTCAGAACATTTCTTTTGAAATTGAGTATCAGATATTTCATTTATGATATCAGATTATTAGATTAGAGCACCAATTAATTACTTTTTAGAGAATTCTCTAAAAATGGTGGATTATCTAGGGGTGCATTTGGATATGACCAGTCTGGGTCTGGCTTCAGTTTAGATTTTTGTTATTTGGATAGCCTCAGCTGCCTAAGTAGTTGTTCCCTTCTTATATTTAATTGATGTTTCTCAATTTGAAAGTTTAATATGCCAATACATGCTCCTGACATTCCTTCATTTCATGTTTCTTTTGCCTGCAGTCCATTATGCTTTCCTTTTGTGAGCGTGCTGGTGTGAAGTTCAGTGATGGAGAGGTTTAGGAATTAAATGAGTTCATTATAAAGAGCCCTGGGATTTATTAGTGTCATGATTTTGAGCAGACCACTTTTTTTTTTTTACAATTGAAAAACATTTATTTATTTTTAATTGTGATAAAAATAATTTTAACCATTTTTAAGTGAACAATTCTTTGACATTATGTACATGACAATATTGTGTAATTTTTACCACTATCTATTTCCAGACTATTCTGATCATCCCAAACTTAAACTCTTATTAATTTAGCAATAACTCCCCATCCCCCCGATAACCACTATTCTGTTTTCTGTCTCTATGAATTTTGCTTATTCTAAGTATTTCTTATAAGTCATACAATATTTGTCCTTTTGTGTCTGGCTTGTTTCACTTAATATGATAGCAGACCACTTGTTTGAGAGACGCTTTCCTCATCTGCAATATGAGGAGAATCATAGCTGCCTCACAGGGTTGTTACATTCAGTGAGGTAGTGTATGATAAATGACTTAACAAATTTTGAAATGAAATTTAAGGTGATATTTATGTGAGTATTGGCTTATTTCCAAAGCAATCCATTCCAAGTCAGAGAGTTGTAATTTCCTTTCCTTTTCTTTTTCTTCAAGAGAGTTCCATAATCACTCTAATTTGGAGGATTTTTTTTTTGTATGCCCTGACTATATTTTGAATCTACATCTATTAAACCATCCACATGGAGACACATTTAAGTACTTGTTTATATTCCCCTTTGGCTCAGTTCCTTAAGAATAGGGAGAAAGGGTCTTAGTTATCTTTGTATCACAAGCATGAAACTAGCACTGGGGTTTGTTCATTGTAAGCTCTTGCAAGTTCTTGTTGAATTTGATTTAATTTGGAAGACTAGGAAACAGGAATTCTATGCTCTATTCTTTTGTTTTTCTTTTCGCAAAGTGGAGATTTGCCCTTCCAAAAGAGTAGCATATACTGGGCCATATGTTTACTGATTTTTATGAGATGCACCAAAGGTAAGAATTAGATTATATTCATATGGTTTTCTTTCATCTTTATTGTAATCCTTAAAGAAATGAGGTGATGATGTCAAATCATTTGGCTGTTTTTGATATGGAAAAAAAATACTTACAGGTGATTTACCATGAATAATTAATTGCCTTTCTTCCTTAGAGGATAGTGTTAAAATTGACAACAGTTAAGTACACATTTTTTTCCATACAAGGTACAAATGTGTTAGAAAATACTTTGGGAATCTCCATCTGAAGAAAAGATGTAAATTAAATCTAATGTATAACTGAGTTTGAATCATTACATGTAATGAACTTTCTGAGTTTCTAACTTTTATGTGAGATGATTATTTCTAATATCTACTTTTAGTGTATTATTCTCTAAACACTTAATAAGAATTAGTTCATTGATTTTCATAAGACTCTGGTAAGGAAGAAAGCAATTACAAGTCTTTTTCTTAAGTTTGATTCCTACTTTCAGTGAAAAATTTCCTCCTACTCTGAGTTCTCAATGTCAATTTGTTCCATTTTAAAATTTTCCCATTAACTTAATGCTTCTGGGGCTGTAATTTCAGCAGTGTGAAATTGCTTCAATAATTGTAAATTCTACCTAGTCTTTTGACCTTACACTAGGGAGATACAGAGAGTGTTTTTAAGGCCCCTGACACTGGAGCCAACTATGTGGGTTCAAATGTTGTCTCTACAGATCACTGGAAATGTGACCTTGGATAAGTTATTTAGCTTCTCAGGGATCAGGTTTCCACATTTTTACAATGGAAATATTAATAGCACAACAACAGATTGCTGTGAATGGTAAATGAACATATGTAAGCATTTATGTATACATCTATCTATCTATATATCTATCAACCTATGTATCTTTAATAAATGCCAGACACAAAATATGCCCTTCATAAGTTTTAGCTATTAATACTCCTTCCACTGGAAATTTGGGATTTGTTTGTGCTCCCAAAAAGTGATACTTGGTTCAGCTGTGAGAGGACTCTTCCAACCATGCCTTTTCAATTTATGTAAACATATATGTTCTTAGTGTTCTAATCAAAACATTGTGTTAAGTGCTCTGGTGTGTCCTAACAGGGGATGTAGTCCTTCCTCTTTCGGTTGCTTAGAGTTGGGGTGAGAGTGATGGTAGGAATTAGTGACTACAACAAAGCAGAATAAAATTCATGTCCTGAAAGATGACTGTGAAATTTTTATTTGGGAGCAATCTTTCCAGAATAGCAGAAATTGGCACAGATTTCAATGACCAAAACAGTTATGATTATGTGTAAGAAACTTTATATATAAGTACAATATACTATACTATATATGTGTGTATATGCATATATGTACATATTTAGTTTAATCTTTATGAAAACCTATGTAATGGGTATTATATCCCCAATTTTACACACAAGGAACTAAGGATTAGAGAAGTTAAATAAGTTGCCCTAGGGGTTAAAGCCAGTTAGAGCCTGAGTTGAGTTATGAACTAAGATCTACCTGATTGCAAAGCTTGTGCACCTTGCGATCACTGTTTTACAACACCGTGCCTGAGCCTGAGAGTGTAAGTATTTGAGATGGATGTGGAAGGAGAGATAGGGAAGAATGTGAAGGAGGAACATTCTAGATGTACATAGCAGAAATGTGCTCAAGTGAGGTGCATTCTCGAGACTTCACGGATATACCTGAGGGAGGAGTGAACAATAAGGCTGGAAAAATAATTTGTGAATGAAACTGTGGAGTAGAAATCCTTTGTGGAATGCCAGTTTGACTTGGTGTAGGCAATGGCAAGATTAAGATTTATGTGCAAAGAAGTCAGAGCTGCCTTCATGCCAATTAATTGGCAGAAATGTAGGGGATGGAGAAGAGGAGGTGGGAAGCAGATTGACAACAGTTAAGAAGGTATTTGAAGAGTTTATATGCAAATTTATAAGGTCTGGCTTAGGATGAAACTTGGAATGAAAAGATATAAATCAAGAAATGGGAAGGAGGTGGAATCCACAGCACTAGCACCTTATTGGATGAGAAATAGAAGGGAGAATGATCAACTAAAGATTCGGGCTTGGAGGACTCCTAGAATGATGGATCTATTAACAGAAATAATTAAATCAGAAGGTGGAAATTGCTTGAGGAGGAGGTAGTGAATTCTGTCTGGGTAGTTTAAGAGTCTAGCGATTAATCTTTTTGCTGATATACCTAAGGAAGAAATATAAGGGATTACCAATTTTAATGGAAAACAAAGTGGTGCTGCTGCATTTGAAGGTCAACAGGAAGTCTTGGCTAGAGATAGAAACTTGGGTCTATTTCTTAAAAATGAATCCCTAAATTCCAAAGTGGGAAGGGAGCCAGATTGTGTGATCCATACTTTATTCATTCAAAATACGTAAGATTCCTCTTCCTGGGAGTGAGGGTTTATAAAGGTTATCTCTGTTTTTCAAAAGTTGCCCCACGGTGCTTGTGGAAGTAGCAGAACTTTCATTATGACCCAAGAAAACAACAATAATCCTGCTCTTCATTCCTTCTAGTTCAGCTGAGACAAGTTTTAAAAATCCTACCAAAGCTTCTCTAAATTCAGCACTTCTCTGTGTTCTATGGAACAATAATTGTTGGTCCACGAGAAAAGTCTGTGGTCAAGAGAGTTTGAAAATGTTTGAGTTAAGCAAAAGCAAAAAGTTTTTTAAAAATATAACCCTTGTTTTATTTTACTTCATTTTATTTTTACTAGACTTTCCTGTTTCAAAATGATTCATATTAACTGTCAGTCACCAAGAAGCAGCTAGGGAATGTCACATTTCTCAACCTCTTCTTTTTCTTTTATGCTGAACATTTGAGGGATTTTGAACTGGATAATAATTTTTTAAAATACTAAGCATGCCTGAAATAAGCTTCAGTGGCAGAGAGATTCCAAAACGAGCCGAGAGGTCACTCTGGTGGGCACTCTTGCGCACACTTTAGACAACCCTTTTTAGGTTCTAAAGAATTGGGGTAGCTGGTGGTGGATACCTGAAACTATCAAACTACAACCCAGAACCCATGAATCTCGAAGACAGCTGTATAAAAATGTAGCTTATGAGGGGTGACAATGGGATTGGGAAAGCCATAAGGACCACACTCCATTTTGTCTAGTTTAGGGATGGATGAGTAGAAAAATAGGGGAAGGAAACAAACAGACAAAGGTACCCAGTGTTCTTTTTTACTTCAATTGCTCTTTTTCACTCTAATTATTATTCTTGTTATTTTTGTGTGTGTGCTAATGAAGGTGTCAGGGATTGATTTAGGTGATGAATGTACAACTATGTAATGGTACTGTAAACAATCGAAAGTACAATTTGTTTTGTATGACTGCGTGGTATGTGAATATATCTCAATAAAATGATTAAAAAAAAAATACTAAGCATGCCATAAATAATTTGATTCACAGAATGTTCCTGTCCTCTTTATTTGGGGCCTGTTACAGGCATGCTTCTTTTTCTAGCTCTCGGTCTCCTATGTGATATCCATCACCAAACCCCACCATTCAAGATTCCAATCCTAACTTTTTTTTTTTATGAAGGTTCGCAAAAGACATATAGGTCAATCCCTCTCTCCCCTTCCTTGAGCTCACCTTGAATCTTGTCTGTGGATGCACTTTTTTCTTGGGTGGTTGAAATAAAAGTTATGTGACATGAAGTATCATTTGGGTAGTACTCTCCCCCATAATTGCAATTAGGTAGTCTTAACATTGCAAGGTTCAACTGAATACTCATCTCAATATAATATAATCATATAATATTCAAGAAACACATACGAATGCTATTAACAAATGATGAAAGGGAAAATTGGGGAATATTTGTTCCTTAGATTGAGGTGGGCATCGTCATAGAGGTCATTTCTGGAGCTATGGTAACGGATGAGGACATTGAGGAAAAGATTATAAAAAGAAGAAAATTGAGCAAAGGAAGACACTTTAAGAAATATCTATTTTAAGGGGAGAGATAGAGGAAGAGGAAAATGGGAGGCAGGAGGAGAAGCATAAAATTAATGGATTATAGAGGCCAAAGAGATAAACAAGGTTTTTGATAAGAAGTAAGAATCTCCAGCATTAAATTTTGAAAGATGCTCATCTTTGACAAACACTTAAAAATTAGAGTATCATCATATGTCAAATTGCCAGTCCAAAGTAATCAGAAAGAGTAATCTAACTTGTATGAAGAATATGAATTTTTCAAATTCTGAAAATTCACTAAACACCATAAGCAAATATTTGTTCTCAATAAATTAAAATTATTAATTCTAAAAAACACGTATCTATCACCATATTCTTGGAAAATAGAATTAAGTTGGGACTGGAAATTTTTAGTTTTGTTTTGAAAAAACAGGATTTGGTAAAATATCTTAGGCCACGGAGGGATTTCCAGCACTTCCATCCTAGGGTAAAAGTTGAAGATAACATAGGTGGTAGCCCTAATGAGGGATTGATTGTCAATCCCTGTTGGAAGCTGTGCCTTGTAGACGGGGAAAACAACATAAAAACTGGCCAAATTAGAAATAAGAACATGCTGTTTACATCTTTCAGTTAAAGCTATTCTGGAAAGTCCCATAATTTAGTACATGTTTTGTGGCTCCTCCTGGTGGTTTAAGGAAAAATTGGAGGCGACAAAGTTGTTTGGCAATCTGCAGTAGAATCCATCTTTCAACCGTTGTCATCAATTGCAGAAATGTCTGATGCTCTTTTTGGAGATACAGCAACATACACCATGGCAACCAGTGCATCAGACCCACACCACATTTCAGCCACCCCAACAAGGCTAATAATAGTCATCATTTTCATTTCTCTCATTAAGTGAAAGCAGTATTTTTAGCCATCTTTAAAGCTAAAATTCTTTTATTGTCTTAAAGAAAAAACTGTCATGTTGAATTTTAAAATAATATGCATTTCTGAATATAACAGGTTTATTTCCTCACATCATTAACTATTTCATTTCATTCAACAAATTAGATTCTTTCTAATTTTCTAGTGCATCTATATTAAAATAATCAAATAGTGACAAAAATGGTTACGTGCTTAGCATTTTGTGTCTATCTGAAGTGCACTGGCTACTAACATTACTGGGCAAAGTGTATGTGAAAGAAAAAAAGAATTGAACTGCTTTTATAAATTTATTTTCTGCTCTTTCTTTTTCTCATTTCCCATATCTTAATGGATAAAATAGGAGGCAGTAGGGAGGAGATGGAGCTGAGTTTTAGTAGGAGACTGAGCAGATGTCTTCCCCCTTTCTTCCCTTTCGTTGCACTTACTGAGTTCAGTAGACACAGTAGGAGCTTCTAGTACCTCAGAGTCATTATTCAACAACTCAAATATGTTACTGTAGAGATCTGGAAGTTAAAGAAGACAGTCTGGTTAACAGACTATATCTATATATTTATATCTCGACAACAACAACATGGTAATAAGTTGAATTCCTTAAAAAGTATGACTACAACCAATTTTAAAAATTTAAGACAATCCTTTGCCAGGAGAGAGGCTGAGCCAATATGAAATCATAACCAAAGGTTGCCTGCAATGTGCTTTTATTGTGGCAATACAAAAATCTACTTATTTTATTTTTTTCTTTTTAAAAAGCAGTTTTATTGAAATATATTCACATACTATTCAGTTCAACCAAAATGGACAATCATTAGCTTTTAGTATATTCATGGAGTTGTGTGTTTATCACAACAATCAATTTTATAACATTTTCACTTCAAAAAGAAAAGCCCTATACCCTTTAGCAGTCACCTCTCAATCCCTCCATCCTTCTCTGGCCTTACATAACCACTAATCTATTTCTGTCTCTATAGATTTATTTATATTCATATTTTATATAAATAAAATTGGAATCAGCAATATATAGTACTTTGTGTCTGGTTTCTTTCACTTAGCATAATGTTGTTTTTGTTTTAAATTATTATTATTTTTTAATTAGAGAAGTGATAGGTTTATAGAAAAGTCCTGTAAAAAATATAGCATTCCCATATACCCCCCCTATTGTTGACACTTAGCATTAGCATGGTAACTTTGTTACAATTGATGAAAGAATATTAAAATAGTACTATTAACCATAGTTCATAGTTTACATTAGGTGCATTTTGCCCGATAGACCACCCTATTACTAACTCCTACATTAGTGTCATATATTTATTATAGTTCATGAAAGCACATTCTTATACTTGTACTATTAACCCCAGTCCATTGTCCACAACAGGGTTCCTTGTGTTAAACAGTCCCATGTTTTATCTTTTATCATTCTAGTAACATACATGACCCAAGACTTCCCCTTTCAACCACGTTCACATACATATTTCAGTGCTGTTAATTGCACTCACAATAATGTGCTACCATCACCACCATCCATTTCCAGACCTTTGCAATCAACCTAAACAGAAATTCTGTACAAATTAAGCATCAATTCCCCATTCTCTATCTCCAGTCTATCCCCTGGTAACCTATTTTCTAGATTCTAACTCTACGAGTTTGATTACTGTAATTGGTTCATATCAGTAAGATCATGTAATATTTGTCCTTTGTGTCTTGCTTATTTCACTCAGCATAATGTCCTTAAGGTTCATTCAGTGTTGTCACATGCATCAGGACTTCATTCCTTTTTACATCTGAAAAATATTTCATTATGTGTACATAGCACATTATCCATTTTGTTTATTCATTGGTTGATGAACTCTTGGATTGCTTCCATCTTCTGGCAGTTACAAATAATGCCGCTGTGAGCATTGGTGTGCAAATATCTGTGCGTCCCTGCTTTCGGTTCTTCTGGGTATATATACCTAGCAGCAGGATTCCCGGGTCATTAGGAAATTCTATATTTAGCTTCCTGAGGAATTGCAAACTGTCTTCCACAGTGGCTGCACCATTTCACATTCCCTACCACCAATGAATGAGTGTTCCTATTTCTCCACATCCTTTCCAACACTTGTGATTTTCTGTTTTTAAAAATAGTTGCCATTCTATTGAGTGTGAATGATATATCATTATGGTTTTGATTTGCTTTTCCATGTGGTAAAAAATTCTGATGAGAAAGAAAAAGAGCATGTTCTCAAAATAGTCTGATAGAAGGAAGCAGATTTTCTAGGTGTGCCAGGTCTCACGAGAAATTATTCTGCTCGTTCTGTGTAGACAAATGCTACTTTAATTTCTGTGTAGATATATTTTTAGACTGTATTTTTCTTAAAGTATATGTAAAAGCCAATGTTAGAACCAACAGTAATACTAGAGATCTAGTTCTCGTCTTATTTTAAATGAGAAAACTAAAGCACAAAGCAGTTATCACTGTCCTCAAGTAAAAAATTTTTATTTAAGAATAAATCAGAAATTCAAGTTATAAATAATTTTTTGGGCATTTTAGGATACCATATTGGTGAAATGAAGTTCACAGACACAGAAATATTATAAAACATGTGGTCTTAGATGATTCATTGGTGCCTGTTAGCCATAATATTCACCTATGAAATTTCCTTTTGTTTGCAGTGATGTTTTATAGTTACTGTTGTTAATTGATTCTGGGGATAAAAATAAGCCCTGGTGCCTCTGAAAGGCTTAGCAGCCTTGTACAGTATGTTCTCATTATACTTACATAAAGTAGGTCTCTGGATCATCAGATGATAAGAAACAACACAGTGTGACAAGTTATAAATTAATAGTTCTAGAATATGTCCTGCCACCTTTTGGTGTAAACCTATCAGCTCTCCAAAAGGGGGAAAATTCAGCAGAGGTCTTGGAAATAATTTAGTATAAAAAGGGAATGGCAAGTGGTGAGGGAGTGTCAAGGTTTACTTGTAGTATAAGGTAGGTTAATTGTCTGTCTAGTTTTGTACTGTGGGTATAATAAAGAAGTGTATTATAAAGAAGCATGTACACATACATTCATATGCACATTTTTGGCTTTATATAGTTCATGATTATATACTGCCGAAATGAAATTGAAAATTAACATTTGATTCCATAACTCAATGGGAATTGTTAAAATTACAGTATCTTGGCCCCAACCTGTTCAAGATGGCAAAGTACAATGCTCCAGAGCTCCATACCACAACAAAAGATTTGAACAAACAGCAAGAACTGACAGAAACATCTTTTTCAAAGATTAGGAAAACAGTTACAGTACTGTAATAACAAGGTGAATGCCATATCAAGAGAAAGCTACTTAAAGACAGGATCTTATGGTGTCCTGGCTGGCCCCTCCCCCATCTTTTACCATCTCGACATGGAACCAGACCATGCTTCCACGGTGGATCCTTGGTCTTCATTCTCAAAGTAGCACAGTAAGCATTATGCACATACCTGCAGTATGTATGTCTCAAACAATCTGTCTGTTGGTGGCCTGAGGGATCTACTGTCTCAGAATTTGCCCTGCAGATAGAAGGCAGCTCACTGAGCTCTCCTACAGAATGCTGTGGGAAAACACTCAAGTGGTTACCTGGGGCAAGAGATTGCTGGCATAGATATTCAGTGTAGTACGTACCTGAGACTGAGAGAAACTGTTTACTGGGGAAGAGGAGCATTCATATCTGTGTAAACAGGGGCATTCCCAGGGCTACATGCACATACCCAAGACAAAAGGCATGTGCAGAAAGGATCAAGATGGCCCCTATGCTTTGGCCTTGAGCTATTCTTTAAACTCAGTGTATGGATAAGCCTGGAGGAGAGCTCTTGTACTGGTCAATATGCAAAGCCTAGGAAAGCTGTTTCCTTCCCCCCCCCCTTTTTTTTTGTTAGCTCCTGGCATTCAAGGAAAGCTTCGTCATAACACTAGCTGGATACAAGCTTAAGGAACAGATGCTTCAGAGTGTGAATTCCAGTGATAACACCTGAAAATATCAAAATGTTCTGGTTTCAAGAAAAGATTTCAAAGCATCCAAAGAAAAAGAAAGTGATGGGCCAGGCAAAGGAGAAAATTAAAGCATTAGAAACCATCAGTGAGGAGTACCAGACCTGGGACATTCCAGCAAACACTTTAAAAAGTGGTCCTAAATATGCTCAAAGAGCTAAAGGAAAACATGGAGAAAGAACTAAAGGAAAACTACTGGTGAACACAGAGAGAATATCAAGAGAGAGATGGAAATTGTGAAAAGGAACCCAACACAGTGAAGACCACAGAAACAGAAATACAAAATTCCATAGAGAGGTTCACCAGCATATTGGAGCTAGCAGGGTAAAGAGTCAGTGAACTTGAAGGTAAGACAATTGAAATCATCTAGTCTGAGGAGGAGAAGGAAGATAGAATGAATATAGGTGAATAGAGCCGGAGGAACCTGTGGGACACTATCAAGCATATCAATATATGTATTGTGGTGTCCCAAAAGGAGGAGAAAGAGAGAAAGGGGATGAGAAAATATTCAAATAAATACTAACTGAAAACTTCTGAAATATAATTATGAACATGCACATCCAATATGCTCAATGAACTCCAAACAATATAAACCCAAATAGACCCATGCCATGGCATATAATATTCAAACGGTCAAATGCCAAAGATTAAAAAAAAAAGCAAAAACAAACAAACAAACAAAAAACTGCTAACCAAGAATTCTATATCTGGCAAAACTGCTTTCAGAAATGAAGGGAAAATTAAGACATTCCCAGATAAATAAAAGTCATGGAGTTCATCCTCTAGACCAGCCATACAAGAAATGCTAAGGAGAGTTCTGCAGGTTGAAAGGAAAGGACAATAGACAAATCACAGCTACATGACGTAATAAAGATTTCTGCTAAGAGTAATGACAGGAGTAAATATAAATACTGGTACTATTGTAGCTCCACTTTTTACTTTCTATGCAAATGCATAAAATGAAATGAGAAATCAGTGATTTTGGACTCATGATGTCCAAACATGTAACTGCTGACAAGAACTACATAAAGGTGGGGGTGGGGTGGGGGTAGAAGGGGATCAGAACATAGTTTGTGTAGACTACTGAAGTTAAGTCGGTATCAAAGAAATGAGATTGTTACAGATTTAGGATGTTAAATTTAAGCCTTATGGTAATATAAAGAAAATATTGGAGAATATGCAAGCTGATACAGACAGAAATTAGAATATAGATTGCCAGGGGCAGGGGCAGAAGGAATGGGGCGTTAATGCAAAATGGGTATAGGGTTTCTGTTTGGGGAGGTGGGAAAGTTTTAATAAAGGAAAGTGGTGACAGTACTGCAATATGGTCAATGTGATTAATCTCACTGTATACTTGAGAGTTGTTGAAATAGGAAAGTTTCTGTTGTATATATAGTCCCACAAATTTTAAAAAAAAAGGAAGAGCAACTAAAGAGACAATGACAACTAAAGGTAATACATGATTCTGGGCGAGATCTAACAAAGGAGGAGAGAAGGCTCAAAAGGACATTATTGGGACATAATGAAAAAAATTGGAATGCAGTCTGTAAGCTTTATATCAATGTATCAATGTAAAATTTCTTGAACTTTATAACTGCACTTAAAATGGATATATAAGTGAATATTCTTCTTGGGAAATATGCATGGAAGTAGTAAGTATTCAAGTAGTATGATGTACACAGCCTACACTCAAGTATTCAGAAAGTGGATTGATAAATGAATAGGCAGGCAGATAGGTTGATTGATAGATAGCTAAAGCTGCCAGAATGCAATATAACAGAAATGGGCTGGCTTTTACAATGGGGACTTATTAGTTTAAAAATTTACAGTTCTAAGGCCTTGAAAGTGTCCCAATTAAGGCATCATCACAATGATACCTTCTTTGAAGAAAGGCTGCTGGCATCTGGGGTTCCTCTATCAGATAGCAAGGCATACAGCAGGTGTCTGCTGGTCCTTTGCTCCATTTCCCTTGCTTTCAGCTTCTGGGTTCAGTGGGTCTCTCAGCTCCTGAAAGGCTTTTCTCTGTAAACTCTCTCCAAATTTCCGTGGGTGTTTCTCCCTCTGAGCTCTCTTGGCCTTTTCTGCCTTTTATCCTCTCATAAAGTACTCCAGTAAAATATTAAGACCTACCTTGAGGTAGGTCACATCTCAATTGAAACAACCTGATCAAAACGGCCCATCTACAATGGTTCTATATACATAGGAATGGATTAAAAGAACATGTCCTTTTCTGGGGTACTTAGCCTCAAACCAACACAGATATCACAAATGTGGCAAAATATTACAATGCTGGGATCTGTGTATCTGGTGGGTAGGAGTATGTTGGGGTGCTCTGTATGGGGTTTGTATTTTTTTTTTTTAGTGCAGTTTTATTAAGATATGTCACATACCATACAATCCACCTAGGTATACAATCAATGGCTTACACTATCATCACATGGTTGTGCATTCATCACCAAAATTTTAGAACATTTTCATTATTCCAGAATAAGAAATAAAAATAAAAAAGAGAACCCCAAACATTCCATTCCTCTTAGCCCTTTCCCCCCATTATTGGCCCCTAGTTATGGTGTGGTACATTTGTTACTGTTGATGAAAGAATATTAAGATATTACTGTTACTCATAGATATAAAATCTAGAATGTAGGTTACCAGGATATAGAATGAGGCTGGAGAATAGGGAGTGGTTGCTTAATATGTGCAGAATTTTTAACCAGGTCAAACTTAAACATTTGGAAATGGATAGATGTGATCATAGCACGTTATTGTGAATATAATTAACAGTGCTGAATTGTGGGTGAATGGTTGGAAAGGGGAAGTTTAGAGTCATGTATATCACCAGAAAACTGGAGGTTAAAACATGGAATGTATAACACAGTGAATCTTGTGGTGGACAATGACTGTGATTAACTGCACAAATATAAAAAAGTTCTTTCATGAGCTAGAACAGATATACGACACTATTCTATATTTAGATCTGGTCCAGAGAGAGATTACGATTTATTATCTCTAATGATCCCATGTTTAAATAATAGGCACTTCAGAAAAGGAGAAGACACCAATTTGGGGGCACAGTAGACCAAGAAGTTAATGACCCACTGTTTCTTTGTGCAATTCTATGGTTATCCCAGGTCAGAACATGCTTAGAGCACCAGCATTTTCCTCTCCCTTTGTCATGTCTCTCCCTGACCCCAATGTGCATGGTTGGTGTGATGGTCATTTTGATATATCAACTTGACTAGACTACAGTCACTAGTTATACAACCAAACACTAATCTAGGTGCTGTTATGCAGTTATTTTGTAGATTTGATTCAAGTTCATAGTCTCACTTTAAGTAAGGGATATCATCCTAGATAATCTGGGTGGGTCCAATTCAATCAGTTAAAAGGACTTAAAAACAGAGCATGATTTCTTTGATGGAGAAGAAATTCCTACCGTGGACAGCAGCTTCAGCTGGAAGTTCTAACCTGTCCTTCCTAACGGCCTGATCTAAGATGTCAGAATTGTCTAGTTTGCCTTACAATCATGTAAACCAATTCCTTGCAGTAAATCTGTTAATATTTATTTCCTACTAATTCTGTGTCTCTAGTTGAACCTATACTGATACAGTTGTTAAGGAATGGGATGTTTAAGGACCCCCTAACTTAGATCCAGTAGTTGCTCCTGTCAGGGAAAATCAAAGGGGTTAAGTAGGCTCTCAGGGTGTCAATGAAACAGGAAAGAAACGTCAAGCTCAGTATAGCCTTACTAGAATTTCCTTTGGTATCCTTCCCACTCATACTTTTTTTTTTTTGTCATTCAGAAGCACCTATTCTCACCAGGGTTTATTTTCTTTGAATAGTTTAATCTAAAACTTGCTAAGAAAAGCAGGAATTTCATGAGTACTGACTCCATTATTTTATATTGTTTAGGATTTGACAATGGTCAGCTAACACTAGGTATAAAACTGTTTCTTTTTTTATTGAACAGGTCATATTGACCAATATAAAAATTATCTCTTCGCTTTTTTTTACAAACAGCTGTTATTCTATGGTCAATAACCTCAAATATATTCAGTGTCACTCTTATTTTTCTGCTTCTCAAAGTAAGATAATATCCTACTAATTGGACAATTGCCCGTATCTGCTTATACTGTTCTCCTTTCCTTTTCTTGCAAAGTGAGAGGGTGGTCTAACATATCTTCATTCATGCTTTCTTTATTGATGTTGAGTGATGAATAGAGGATGCCTGAATGAATGCTTTCCATTTTTTATTTTGGCCATTCTCAATGGCTGGAAACCACTCAATAATGGGCTAGGAGTATCCTTCTCAACTAGGTGATTCTGTGTTCCAGTTAGTCATTCATCCCTCTTCCTCACCATCACTGCCTCCAAAGACTTAGAGTCAAGAAGGAACAGCTTTGCCTGTAGGCTGAAGGGAAGAAATCTTGCTGCTTGGGACACATGGGGGCAGGAAGCACATGAATTCCCAGGAGAATCTTTAGGTGTGGGACTGCTTCTGCCACTAAAGTAGTCCTATCTCATACTTCTTCACATTCTTTGGAATCAGGATTGAGTGGTATCACTTGTTTCACACACCACTATTACTTGATTCATAGTGTTCTGAAAATTTTTAAGAGAATGCATTCATTCATTTGTTCTTTCAATAACTTATTCCTTCAGTTTTTTGAACATTTATTAAAGGCTTATTACTCTGAGCCAGACATTGTGCTAGGTGCTGATGAGAGAAAAGGGAATAAGGCATAGTCCATACATTCTAGAAAATAGAGTATTCCTGGTAGTATATTTGTGAATGTTATTTATTGGGTCTTTTGGGTGTTGCCTTACAGTTTCAAAACAATCTCCTTTAATGTGATTTTAAATAATAATATATTAAATATCATGACATATAAACAAAGCAGTAGAAATTTTTAAATGTGGATTTTAATTTTGAATAACTATTTTAATTTTACAAGTCTGCTTGTATTCTTAAACATGTGTTACTGGTACGAGAATTGAGTCTGCTTCCTTAACGAAAGCTTTTTTGACTTGGTTGCATGGAAGATATAGTACTCATAGTCACTTTTCAAGGTCAGGCCTTTTGCTCTGCTTTGCTTTCATAAGTAAAAGTTTTAGAAATCCAGTTTAAAATATGTATGTTAAATAAGGGTACTAATGACAAATACTGTCTGCTTAGTGGATTAGAGTAAAATGAAAAGCTATTTATCTCAAAGTTACTATGTATAATTCACGTGTGGTAGCTGAGTCAAACACAGTCTCTGAAAACTCTTCTCAAACTTATGACAAAATAGGATATTAGGAGGACTGCCTAACAATCGTCCAAATTAGATAGTCTTAAAGGATAGCTGAATCCATCTTGAGTTTCTTGCTTGAAATCCTTTCAAGAATCTTGTGGAGGTTTTCATCATGTGAAGGACATTAAAAGCACAGCACCCGAGTCGGGTCTCTCCGCGGCGCCGGCGCCCCTTCCTGTCGCGGGCCGGGTCGCGGGTGTGCAGGGCGCCGGTGGGCCGCGGGCGGGGTCCCGGGCACGTCGCAGCAGCACGGAGGTGCAGGGCGTCGCCGAGGGCCCGGGGGCCGCCAGTGGCGCGCCCCTCCCCGGGACCCCGGGCCCGGGCCCGCCGCTCGCCCTGCTGGTGATGCGCCCCTGCGAGGCCGCGGCGGGGGGCGAGGACGAGGCGGGCGACGACGAAGCGGAGCCGCTGGACAGCTCGGACCCGCCGGGCGGCGAGGGCGCGGCGAGCCCCGAGGAGCTGGAGGACGAGGAGGCCGCGTCGGGGGGCGAGGGCGGCGCGGCCGGGCGGCGGGGCGGGGGCGCGGGCGCGAGCAAGACCTGCACGTACCAGGGCTGCCGCGAGACCACCAGCCAGGTGGCCAAGCAGCGCAAGCCGTGGATGTGCAAGAAGCACCGCAACAAGATGTACAAGGACAAGTACAAGAAGAAGAAGAGCGACCAGGCCCTGAGCGGCGGCGCGGCGGGCGGCGGGGGCGGCGTCAAGCTGGAGGAGAGCGCAGATAGCATCCTCGCCATCGTTAAACAGAGAGCAGGATCTTTTGGCGATCGTCCTGCGAGACCGACTCTTTTAGAACAAGTGTTAAATCAAAAAAGACTGTCCTTACTAAGAAGTCCTGAAGTAGTGCAGTTTTTACAGAAACAGCAACAACTATTAAACCAGCAAGTTTTGGAACAAAGACAGCAGCAGTTTCCAGGAGCACCAGTTTGAGGGAGCTTATTGCGAACATCTCCGTGTTTTTTATCTTATTGTAATAGATGGACATATTTTTATACTAAAGATAAATGGGGTAAGATATGCCAGTAGAATGTAAACAGCCATTTTCCTGTGAATGTATATGCATTGGGAATAAGTAACTATTGCACTTTGTGCGTCAGCCTTTTCAGTTGCCATGAGTTTATCTTTCCAAAATAGCATTTAATTAACAATGGTTTTTTAACATTTTCACATTTAACGAAGTGTTTCTCTTCGGTCATTGTTGCCGAAGGTAGTGAAGCAGTCACTTTCTGTGGAAGTCATGATGTTACCCTGAAATCATCTGGCCCAGGAGTTCCCATCATGGGGCAGTTGGAAATGTGTGGGTGTGTGTTTTGGTTGTCATACTGACCTTGAAGCTGCTAAATTTTGTGGGTGTGCCAGGGATGATGTTCTGCAGTGTCAGGGATAGTCCCACCCAGCCAAGGATTATCCCTGTCACAGACCAGCAGCACCCTCCTGAGAAACACTGGGAGCTGCTGGTCAGGACACCACATGGCTGGGGCACCTCGAACAAGGGTCTAGTAACTTCTCCTTTGCAGTTAAGACTGCAGCTGTCAAGAGGTAAGCGTATTTTATATCTGCAAGGAAGGCGATCATTGTTGAGTATCTGAAACTAGGATGTGCGTCTCCTTGCGGAGATGTGCTGGTAAAACCTAAGGAGGATTAGCTCAGCACCCTGGAGTGCATGTGTCACCTACAGCTGACTTCTCTACTGCGTTACCCATCCTTTTTTTATCTCTATTAAAGCAGGCACTCTTTTATGTTGAATTTGTGAACAGTATGGCTGTGTCTCAGTTATCCCACCAGTGCCAGGACAGAATTGTTTTTCTAACATACATTTCAAACAGAGATCCTGAAAATAAGAGTAACACTCCAGCAGTTTGTCAGTGTTTTTTGAAATTGAGCTATTTTAAGACTGTTATTCCTAGTAAGGTTCAAAGAATGATGGATAATCTGGATAGAAGATGCTGTTTTCATGTATTTTCTCCTAGGAAAACCTTAAAAGGCAAATCTACCAATAAGAGTAATAAATAAATGTTAAGGGAGTATTTTCAATATTAGGATAATAAATGTATGTGTCTTGAGTTTTAACTGTGCAGATATTTAAAGATTTGTTTCTTATAGATGGTTCTTAAGCTCTGAAATATATACCAAGTTAAACTTAGGCATTGCTGTTCTAAAAGTACTTGTGGAAAGAATGTTCTTGTTCATCTTTTATGTGTGTTTTGCATGTTTGTGCAAAAACACTTAACCAAATGAATCATTAAAGTCCATTTGTTGACCTTTGGAAAAAAAAAAAAAAAAAAAAAAAAAAAAAAAAAAAAAAAAAAAGCACAGCACCCAATTGCTGCATCCATAGCTGGTTTTGGGGTGCAAAAGTTTGAGCTCTATCATAATAAGCAACAATGCTGGTACTTGCTCCCTAAATTTGAGATCTGTTCTTAAAACGTTGCATCTATAACTGCCAAACCCATTAAAATGCATGATCTCTGAAAATTTGAAGAGTTGGCCCTTTTCCTTCATTTAAAAATATTTATTGTACACCATATGTTGTTCTAGGGGCTAGGAGGATAGATACAAACAAGACAAAGTTCCCAGGTACATATAGCTTACATTCTAGTGACAATTGCATCCTTTAGATCATCCATCAACACATGTATTTCCATTTGACAGACAGTCTGGAACATAAGGACTTTGGGGTCAGTCTTCTCTTCTTTGCTAGGCAGGTTTGGATATTGATGTTTGGAGCTGAATGGAATACTGACTACATTATTAGAAATAATATTTTCCCCTTTGGTTTTCCAAAAATCCTAGCTATAAACATAGATTGCTTGAGCACCATTATTTCATTTTCCCAATCTAACTGATTTTTGTGTAATAATTTTGACACAATCTCAGAGACAGCAACATTTTTACAAGTGGTCTATAACCCTTGAGGAAATAGCATTTCTTCTATGTTTTTGCCACGTATCGCAACAAACACACAGAAGGACATGATTCCCTTCATTAGTAGGTTCATTGCAACTAACAGCAAAGAGAAAAATGACTTGAACTTTTGTAAAATTTGAAAATTTATCCCCTAAGTCAATAATTCATAGGAGAATTAAGCTAATAACTACAGTAGAATTTCTTCTACTACCAAAGTTTTGATAGCATTCAGAATACAGGGTTTCATGAGTGAATTTTCAGTAGTCTTAAAACTCTTTGTGATATGTATGTGTGATATATATGTATCATAAAGAATACATAATTTTTTTGATAGTATGATCCACTATTATAGGGTGTTGGTGAGAATTCAACATCCTCTGGAACTTTCATATACAACTGGTGGAAATATAAAATGGTATAGTCACTTTGGAAAACAATTTGTCAGTTTCTTAAAATGTTTAATATGTAGCTACCATACCATCCAGCCATATCACTCCTAGGTATTCAACCTAGAAAAATGAAATAATGTGTCCATATAAAGACTTGTATGCAAATATTTATAGCAGCTTTATTTGTTATTAGCCCCCAAGTGGAAATTAACAAAATGTCCTTCAGCAGGTGAATGGATAAACTAAAAGGGGCAGACTATGGATTTATGCAACAACATGGATAAATCTCAAAATAATTATCTAACTGAAAAAAGTCAGACACATACTGTAGGATTACATTTACATAAACTTTTGAAAATGCAAACTAATTCATGAAACAGAAATCAGATCAGGGAGTGCCTGGGGACAGGGACAGGTGTAGGGAAAGACAAATTACAAAGGGGCATGAGGAAACTGTGGGGGTGATGGATATGTTCATTATATTAACTATGGTGATGGTTTTATAGTTATATATATATATATAATGTATGTTAAGCATATATATGTTAAAACCCATCAAATTATACACTATAAATATATGCAGGTTATTGTACATCAATTATACCTCAATAAAACTGCACAAAAAAATCCCCAAGGAAAACATATGTATTCATTTTGCACATAAAATGTGTACTATGCTTATGGAGTATAATAAGAATGCCATCTTTTATCTCACTATATACTTAACTTGTGTCATAGTATTTCATTAATTTTAATTCACACAAAGTTTAGGGCTTTCTCCAAATACTTTTGCACATTCTGTCTATTTTCACCAGCCAAGAGTTTGATGAAGTTTATCTTCCTGTGGTAAGAATATGTAGGTTTTCAAACTGCACCCACATCCCTGTTTGTGGGACTTCAGACTGACCAAATCTAGGACGGCTCCCTCACCCCTTCTTGCACCCCCAGGTGGAAACCTCTGACATGTGTTGCATGTAACAAACACAGTAGCAACAGAATCAACAGTCTCTACACCCTGAAATACTTCAGCTGCAGGGGTTTTGTTTCCATCAAATCTCATCTAGATTTTTGACCCTTGGAGCTCATTTCTAATCAAAAGAAACTCAACAAAAGTTTGGAGAAAGTATCTTTTGTTCTTTTCTCACAGTATTTGTGCACCTAAATATCTTGACCATCGTTTTTTAGTTGTGGGTCAATTTTCACAAAACCTTGGCATCATTGACTACTTTGTAGAATTATGTAAGCATGTAAGAAATTGTAACCTACACAAAAGTCATCTTTTGAGCAAGTGGTCCCAAATTAGATGTTCTCGATGCTTCACATTTTATTCTCAGAAGCCACTGAAATTATAACAAGTCCATTAGTTGAGACTAATATTTTTATAAAGAGTCTGACACAGTATGAGTTGTTCATAAATCTTAGATAATCCAGTAGGAATAAATAACTGCCATTTTCAAGGCACATCTGGCTATTTTGCCAATGGCAAACTGACTCAAGCAGAAGCCAATTATGCTTGCCTCCTTGCAGGGGCAATTTTCTTCTCACCCACTGGACCTTTAGGGTACAATTCAGAAGAGATTTTGTGTCCAAAATGAGTGGTGGTTTTTAACAACTCTAATACTTGTACCATTTGCCAGAAGTGCTCTCCGCTTCCCATTCAACCTCGGTTACACAGTGACATGCATCACAGTGCATTTGCCAGGGGTTTTCTAGAATGACTTTTAGGTAGAAATGTTAGCAGACAAGAAAAATAGTGCTCAGAGAGCCTAGCTTAGACATTTCAATGCTAGTATCTTTTATTTTTTAAAAAGGGAGCATATTTGAAAGAGTTTTCAGTGATCAGCTTGTCCTAAATTGTGTTTTGCAGAACACTAGAGGCTTAAGTGATAGTAACAGGTGGTTGGTTTAAAAAAAAAATGAGTTTCAGGGTTAAATAAATTTGGGTAAACGTATGTTAAACAAAGTTAATGGATTCTTCCATAGCGGGACTTCTCAGAACCTTTTGTTTGTCAATGTGAATTTTGAATCTCTAAGATAAGCATATAGTACACAGTGTTGCCTACACATATTTGATCATCTTCCTTCCTTCCTTCCTTCCTTCCTTTTCTTTTCTTTCTTTCTTTCTTTCTTTCTTTCTTTCTTTCTTTCTTTCTTTCTTTTTATTTATTTATTTATTATTAAGGAAATTGTAGTTTTACAGAAAAAGCATGAATAACATATAGTGTTCCCATATACCACCCTATTATTAACACCTTGCATTATTGTGGTACATCAGTTACAATTTATGAAAGAACATTTTTATGATTATACTATTAACAATAGTCCATTGTTACAATAGGGATCACTGTGTTTTACAGTCCCACTTTTTAAAAAAAAAACTTTAATTCTAGTAACATATATGCAACCTAAAATTTCCCCTTTTAGCCACATTCAAATATATGTCAGTGCTGATAAGTACATTCATGATGTTGTGCTACCATCACCACCACCCATTACCAAAACTTTACAATCAACCCAAATAGAAACTCTGCACAACTTAAGCATTAACTCCCAATTCCCTACCCCAACCCTGGCCCCTGGTAACTTATATTCTAGTTTCTGACTCTTTGAGTTTGCTCATGATAATTATTCGTGTCGGTGAGGTCATACAATATTTGTCCTTTTATGTCAGGCTTGTTTCTCACACTGTCCCAGGCATCTGCAAATGGCTTCTGTGTCCTCAGGACAAACTCTGGGAAGGTGAGTCCAAGACGTGTTTCCCGGTTCAGCCTCTTAGACTTTCACCCAATAGATCGGTACTGACCTACATGCACCTCCAGGTCCCACAGTGGCAGTGCAAGATGGCTTTACCCAGCAAGGGCCCTGGGAGCTTCTCCTATGGCTTTTCAAGCTGTGTTTTCTTAATTTAGCACTTGCCGTGTTAATGCAGCCCTTTAACTATTTTCCATAGTTTTGAGGAACTTATTGTCTTTAAGATTCCTCTGCCGCCAATGCGAGAGGGAGTTGGAACAATGGATGGCCTCAGATCCCTCTCCCAGCAATGTGAAGCAGTTGATGAAAAGTTGAGATCTGGGATCAGACCACACTGCCCCAGAATTTGGAGGACTAGTTCTTTATGTCCCTTCCTGGCACCAGCAAGCTGCACCAGTAGCCAGAGCTTCAGTCCCCCCTGCCGCCTTCCAGGAGGCTTGGGGTGGAAGGATGGTAGCCTGCTGGGAGAGCGAGACTCACTGGTCTTTCTCTCAATTTACCAGCCTCTTCCTTCCACTCTTTCCTGGATGCTGCGGTGTTCCCCTAGACTCTGGAGTTTCAAAGTGGTTGATTCAGGCAGTTCTCACTAGTTCAATAGTTGTTTTAGTGGAGGCACTGATTCCTAGAGCTTCCTACTGTGCCATTTGCCAGCACCTTTTTTTTTTTTTTTTAATTCAAAGAATATCCTATTTACATATTGTAGAAAATGGACACACTTCTAAATTAATTTCAAGAAATCTTTCTGTATATGCTTCTTTTTGCGTATATTTGGCATTACAAATCAAAATAAGAGAAACAGATAAATAAATACAAACTTAGTAAGAGTAACCTTGTCCCCATACCTGTGTATGTATAAAGTTTATACATATACAAAGTTTTGCAACACATACATTATGCAAATTGTTATATATGTGTATTTTATGCTTTTTAAAATATTAAATTACATAATTTCCTGCTAGGCATTATTTCTCTCCCACTTTCCTTTAAAATGAAGATAGATGCTAAAAGATCATTCCTTCATGGATCAAAATATTTTACCAAACATTTAAAAAAAAATAAAAGTGATAAAATAATATTATTTTAGTAATAAAGTAATGATAGTACAGTTTAAAAATTTTGTATCATCTTGTAATTTACCAAGAAATCTCAGACATATTATTTTATTTGATTCTGACAATCACACTGTGATATAGACTGGTCCAGCATGGCCTCCTTTTACATTGAGAATTCAGAGATTCAGAAAGATTTAATAACTTTCTGAAGATCACAAAGCTTCAGGGCCACCACTCAGCCAGGACTGCCCCTCTGCCTCTCACCTGACAGAGGAGGGGAAAGGGACGAAGTTCCTAAAGTCTATACATAACTATTGAAATATTCAGTGCTTTTATAAGCTATTTTGGTTCATTAAAGACTATCTAAAATTTTGGACAACAAAACCAGGAGATTTATAGTAATGCACCAAGCTCCCAATACTCCTTCCAAAAAAAAACAATATAAAAGAACATATCCACTGTCTTCTGTGAGAATGCCAATGGTGAAGCATTTTGATTGTGTACTTTAATTTCATTTGGAGCCCCTGGAATTCTCTGTGGCTTTTCTAGTAAAGCATCGTAGCAAAGTTAATTTTAGAATGTGGTGGTATCTGGGATCCTGGAGCTGAGCGAGCTCAACTTTTTTTGAGGTCCACAAAGATAAATGGACTTACTTATCATCACATAATAAAGTTGTGGCTACTGGGAATAAAATCCAGATTTCCTAATTTACTGTCCAATTTTTTCTCCCATCGTACTACCCTGGCACACGCTGTATTTATGGAGGAAGAAAATCTGAAAAGTGAGCTCTAGTTTTTTCAGGGATATAGATTAATATGAAGTATTTCATGCAATGAAAGTTGGGAAAAGTTGAAGATAACAGGTAAACAGAGTTTTGTGTAAACAAGGATAATTAGATCATTTTCTACAAAGCTCTGGTGAAAGAGCATAGGCAGATCAGATCAACTCTTGTCACTACTAGCAAAATGACTCAAAACTGCAGATTCCTTCACGTGGCTCCTTGACATAATCTTCAAGACTCAACAATGACATTAGGATTGTTAACATTATCATTATCCTCATCCCAAAGTATCATTACTGTGAATATGGATGTAAACTAGATCATGTCTATTTATTTGTCTCGTTTTCTAATTGTTTACAAAAAACACAGGAATAATTTCTACAAAATTTCGAGCTCATGCTTGAGATGATACAGACATCAGGTACGTGTTAAACATTTTCTTCCTTTCCATTGCATTTCATTGCTTCTTTTTTTTTTTTTCTTAAATGTAATGTGAACCTTTATATTTAGCTATCAAGAAAATGCATTTATTAAAAGGAGAAACATGAATTATGAAGCAAAACTACCAAAGGGAAGACTACAAACAAATGGTGACGTATTCTTGAATATTCTGGGAATGTCAGATTAGTAAATATTTAACTAAGTTTTTTTTCCTTCCCAATTCAAAGCATTTCAGTGTCCCCATATTTCTGATTAGTTGAACATCATTAAAATATTATTTTACCTTTGACTCTAGTGCCCAGGGAGTGTTTATGAATTCTGTCCTTTGGCTTCTGGGATACCACTGGGTAACTTGGGCTTTCAGTTCTGGTAACTCCTCAGTCTGCCTCACAGGACTCCCTTTTTCCACCTGATACTTTGATGTCTGATGTTCCTGGGTTGTGGTCCTGGGGCTTCTCCCCTCTCCCTCCTCCCAGTCCAGGGTAAAGGATGAGGAGATAAACCACCACCAAACGAGGTCCTTGACTATCGGAGTGTGACATAATTACTTCCAAATGTGTATCTCCATGCTGTTACCTCTCCAGATCCTAGCCAGGCACGTGCGGAAGCCAGAGAGCTGGACTCTTCCATCTTACTTCCCACATTCAATTATTTAATAAGTCCTAAGAATTCTACTTTCTAAACATCTCTTTAATCCATTCCTTGGTCTCCATAGTTCAGACCTTTACCATTTCCTATTTTGACAATTAAAATAGTCTGTTTTCCTAATTTCCAGTCTAACCTCTGTCTAGGGCATTTTGGACTCCTCTGTAACCCTTCAATACCTGTAGGCATTAGCCTTTTCAGGGCAGTAAGCCCCCTTGTTATCAGGCCCTTGTTGACCTTTTCAGCTTCATCTGCTGCCACTCCACGTAAGAATCTGACAGATTTGCTCTGGGAACCTGTTTGCAGTTCACCAAATCACCACTTTCTCTCAGGCCTTTGTGGCTCTGTACATACTCGTCCTCCACCTGAAATGCCTTTTGCCTCTTTGTCTATTGGAAAAACCCTATTCATCCTTTGGATGACACTCTTCTTTGCGTTCTTCCTCCACTCCTGGAACCCGTCTTGGTAGATTTTTTTTATGGCACATATCAAATTCCATTTTAGCCTCTGGGAAGCAGAGTAAGCTTTAAAGTTTTCCACAGAGTAGACTTCTCATGCATATGGGTACACGCTATACTGTCCTAGAGAAGCAAAACGGCTAACTCTGGCCCTGGCCATAGAGTCCCAAAGACTTACTTGTTCTTGCCAACTGAACATAGAACCGGTAGATAACCAATAGTTCAATTACAGGAGACCCTAAGTAACAAGTGCTTAAGGACATGGGAGTGTATTTTTCTCGTTTGTTCTCCCCATCCCAGAAGACAATCATTACCCAAAGAAGAGAAAGAACTTTTGGAAGACATGCACACCAAATTTGTGGTGAGGAGGTATGTGGTTTAAAGTACAGCATTAAGATTTCAAGACAGATGCAAACAAGCTAAGGGTTAGTAAATAAGGCAATGTTATAAAAACATAATCATAAATTAACTAAAACCAAGACTAGTACTGGAGTGGATTGCAGACTAACTGTGAGATAATAGTGTCATACTACAAAGTATTGTGGTAGCAAAAAGCAAAAATGAAGAGTACAGGAACTGTAGATTGTTGCTTCTCTATACCATGTAAATCCAGGTTACGGGGCTCAAGTATCCCAGTTCACCTCCTCTGAAATCTTCCAGTTTCAGGAACAGCATACATTTTTCTCCCTGTAGTCACAATCCTGTATAGTTTTAATTATATTTCATAGCAAGTTTATCCTGACAATATTATACCTATGACAATCATGTATTAAGCTTTTCCATTTGTTTTTTTGAATGGAATTTTCTTGTTTTTCCTTTTGAACTAAATTTCTGATGGAAGTGAACTCAAGTTGTAATTGCAGGATTTCCCAATTGCAAAGGACTGTAAACACGGCATAAAGTTTTGTGTGCCACACTCTTGGCTTTTAAAGGCAGTTGAACGTAGCTTATTGTGCCTAAGTCTTGTAATTGCAGCTAGAGAAAAGCTTCACATGATTACCATCTGTTTGCTTTTGCAAATGTAGCCCTCGAGTTTAGTTTAGTTCTGATTTACCAATGGAAATGTTATTTTATTTTTAGCTGAGTCTGGAGTTTTTAGACAGGAATTTTGATTCTCATACTGGAAAGAATATTTGTAATCCCTGATTATAAGCCACTTGTGTGAAATTTTGAAATTCACCTACATAACATTAAGATAGAAGAAATGACATAAGAATTTCAGTCAATCCATGTTTTGTATAAAGTTGGAGCCCCTGAAATAAACCTTTGGTATATGGTGTCTTAGTGTGAATTAAAAAAGAATAAAATGCTTCTACTGCAGAAAGGTAAAACATAAATATATCCAAATACTACTTGAAGGACATAAAAAGAAAAAAAAAATCATTGAATCAAATGGTTATTTTCATGCTTATCACAGTGGAATAAATCTGTTATTTAATATACCAGACACCCCATTACTTAAAATAAGTACAGCTATTGCTCACTGTTGGCATAGTGGCTCTGTGATTCTGTACTACACGTCTAGGAGGGGAACAGAAGCAGGCCAGGCCAGCTGCCCCACAGATTTGCCTTCTCATTAGGGAAAAGGGCTCAGCGACCAGAGCTAACAAAGACAAGCCGGAAAATAAAACAAAAAACCTGCAGCTGCTGATATTCAGCTGCTTCACTTAAGGAGCCTCAGAGAAAGAATTCAGTTTTTCCTGAACAGTGTGTTTTAAATGACAATACAGCACACCTGCCCGCAGAAGTATACATGGAAAGCTCTTGGGAATTGATTTTTCCACCATCCCTGAACCAAAGATGTTTAATTACAAACATGCAGATAAAGGAGTACACTCTTCTACTTTTTTTTTTTTTTAAAGCATGTTTTCAGCATGCTACTGGAATTAGAGCAAGAACTGAGACAGTTGCACTGTTAATTAGATTCTGCAAAATGATGGCAAATCCATGCTATTCTCTGGTTAAAATGTATTCTGGAAACCACACAGTAGCCAAAAAGTCTAAAAAACTTAAAAGCAATTTATCAGTTACTTAAAAATTTTTTTTGCATCTGCTATGTTTTTCGTCTTCCAGATATCTTTTTATACATATTTTAGTACCTCCAAATTTAAAGCAATGGACCCAACTGTTAATCAGAAAGAACTACAATAAAAACACAACAGAATATGCAAAAAGTCTGGAAACACCAGGAAATTTAGAGGTAGATCACCTGAAAACATATATGGAGATTGAAGAAAAACATACTGAGAATGTTTTGTGTAAATATAGCTGACATGCTTTTAAAAAAAACATGTTTATCCTGTGTCCAGACATTTTACATGCCCTGTGTTTCTAGAGACTGCAGCTGTGTGTGATGACATAGCCAGTCAGTGCTGGGCCTCTCCTGAGGATAATAAGTGGCTTGGGAATGGATTGGATCTTTCAGCATTTGATCATATATGACTTCTGTAAAGTAATCCACAGTACCTCGTTGTGATAAGTCAACTTTTGAAATCCTTAACTGTATATTTAAAAAGATGTTTTTACTCTTTTGCACTTTATAGATAACCCATTTTTAGGTTTTAATGCATTGGAATAGCTAGAAGTAATTACCTGAAACTATCAAACTGCAACCCTGTAGCCTTGACTCTTGAAGATGATTGTATAGCAATGTTGCTTACAAGGGGTGACAGTGTGATTGTGAAAGCCTTGTGCGTCACGCTCCCTTTACCCAGTGTATGGATAGATGAGTAGAAAAAATGGGGACAAAAACTAAATTAAAAATAGGGTGGGAAGGGGTGATGATTTGGGTGTTATTTTTTACTTTTATTTTTTATTCTTATTTTTACTTTTCTGGTATAAGGAAAATGTTCAAAAAATAGATTGGGGTGATAAATGTGCAGCTATATGATGGTACTGTCAACAGTTGATTATACACCATGGATGATTGTAAGGTAGGTGAATATATATGAATAAAACTGAATTTAAAGAACAGATGTTTTTAAACATTGTATTATGTTTAAATTAAACTTAAATTTTAAAATACCTTCATGAAGTAGGTATGTGCTTCTAATTCTCATCCTATCTTCATAAAGGAAGCAAAGTTTGCATTTGATTCTGTGTTTTCCAAGGCCCCATTGTTGGGAGAGTTCACACAAACACATACATTATGCTTGTAGCATATGGTAGTACTTTGGTTTGGGAATTAGGCAGGTGTTGCAAATATTATAATACACAAACTGTGAAGAGCAGAAGAATTGAAGAAAACAAGAACCTGCTCCTCGGGACTCACTTTTATCGTTCACTTATATTTTGCCTGTTTTCTCATATTTGAGGGCACTACCATGTGATCCTGACTTGAAAAAATTCTCGATAACAGGAAGATTGTGTACTTTTTGAATTAAGTGCTTTAAGGGAAATGTTTGGAGTACTGTGTCTCAATTTAATAACTGGTACAATATCCACTTAAAAATTGTTCCCTCCACTACAAAACTAATACATTTTCCTAATAAAAAATTTCAAACATAGCCCAAAAGAAAAAAAAAAATTATCTCTGTTCCCACCAAAATGTTACCGTTGGATCTTTTAAATCTTTTAATGCACATATATTTACAAAAAAAAAAAAAAACAAAACTTCATTTGTTCACTGTTTCATTCTTTCATTCAACAAATACATACTGAGCATGGTCTATATGCCTGGCAGTGTGCTAGATCCTGGCAATACTGCAGGGAGCAGGACAGATACGGTCCCTGCACACAAGGAGCTTAGATCCTAGTTAGGGAGATAGTCAGTAAACATGCAAGTGATGAAACAAATGAGATAATCTGTGGTTGTGGCAAGTGTAGTAAAAGAAATAAACAGCATGGCACAATGGAGAATAACTGCTGGGGTTCTCTCAGCCATGGTGGATAGAGACCAAGCCTGCGAGGTTCCTGTAAGTCCCAGCCTGAAGGCTGAGAAGGAACAAGCCATACAAAGAGCAAGGGAGGATATTTCAGGTACAGGGAATGTCAACTGGACAAACATTTTTAACCTGCCTTTTTTCACTAAATGTAAATGGCCACAATGCTTTATATACAACCCTTGTGGTGATAGATGTTTCAGAATTCAGAATATCTCAAACATTTGAGACATAATATGGTTAAATACATATATTAGATAACATTTCCAGCTTTGTCTGGGGCAGCACCCTGTAACCAAGCACATAGTTCTGTAACGAAACGTAAAATTATTCACACTACACGAGATAAAAAAGTTATGAATTGCCTCACTTCAGAAGAACTTCAGAAATGAGTTCTTGTCAGGTCAAGTTGTGCTCCAAAATAAATTTAATCTATCTATCTATATATTTATTTTGATTTTTGGAGCTTTTTGGATTTCAAGACTATATATAGGTAAGGGATTGTGTACTAAGTTTTGATTTTACAAAAAAAACCATAGCTTATTTAGCTAATACCACATTTTCTATGTGGTTTCTACTTTAGTTTCTTATTTTATAGTGCTGGAATGAGCATGCTTCTAGCCAATGATCATTTTCTTATGCTAATGATCATTTTCTAATATAATAAATTGCTGTGTAAGGCATGCATAAAAATGTTGAGGCATATTTTGGACTAGATTTGTTATTTTAAAGTAATTTATCAAACTTGGAGACTTCTCAAAAAAGCTTTCTAGTTTTGTAGCATAGCTGAGGTTTATATTTATAATATATCATAACACAAATTTTATAACTTGTAGAGGCAACAACAAAAAGCATGCTCTTTGCTCCTTGTTGCTTTTCACCTTTTTTTTTTTTTTTTTTTTTTTTTTTTTCGTTTTTTCCCTATGCAACTGGAAAATATGTTTTTTTTTTTTTTTTAATCATCATTTTATTGAGATATATTCACATACCACGCAGTCATACAAAACAAATTGTACTTTCGATTGTTTACAGTACCATTACATAGTTGTACATTCATCACCTAAATCAATCCCTGACACCTTCATTAGCACACACACAAAAATAACAAGAATAATAATTAGAGTGAAAAAGAGCAATTGAAGTAAAAAAGAACACTGGGTACCTTTGTCTGTTTGTTTCCTTCCCCTACTTTTCTACACATCCATCCATAAACTAGACAAAGTGGTGTTTGGTCCTTATGGCTTTCCCAATCCCATTGTCACCCCTCATAAGCTACATTTTTATACAACTGTCTTCGAGATTCATGGGTTCTGGGTTGTAGTTTGATAGTTTCAGGTATCCACCACCAGCTACCCCAATTCTTTAGAACCTAAAAAGGGTTGTCTAAAGTGTGTATAAGAGTGCCCACCAGAGTGACCTCTCGGCTCCTTTTGGAATCTCTCTGCCACTGAAGCTTATTTCATTTCCTTTCACATCCCCCTTTTGGTCAAGAAGATGTTCTCCGTCCCACGGTGCCAGGTCTACGTTCCTCCCTGGGAGTCATATTCCACGTTGCCAGGGAGATTCACTTCCCTGGGTGTCTGATCCCACGTAGGGGGGAGGGCAGTGATTTCACCTTTCAAGTTGGCTTAGCCAGAGAGAGAGGGCCACATCTGAGCAACAAAGAGGCATTCAGGAGGAGACTCTTAGGCACAAATACAGGGAGGCCTAGCCTCTCCTTTGCAGCAACCGTCTTCCCAAGGGTAAAACTTATGGTAGAGGGCTCAACCCATCAAACCATCAGTCCCCTATGTCTGTGGTCATGTTAGCAACCATGGAGGTGGGGTAGGCGAATACCCCTGCATTCTCCACAGGCTCCTCAAGGGGGCACTACATCTTTTTTTTTTTTTTTTTTTTTTTCCCTTGTTTGTCTTTTTTCTTTTTTTTTTTTTTTTAACTTTCCCTTCTTTTTTCAAATCACCTGTATGAAAAAAAAAGTTAAAAAGAAAACAAACATACAATAAAAGAGCATTTCAAAAAGACCATAGCAAGGGAGTAAGAAAAAGACAACTAACCTAAGATAACTGCTTAACTTCCAACATGTTCCTACTTTACCCCAAGAAAGTTACATAATATAGCAACATTTCAGTGAACTTGTTCCTACTACAACCATCAGAAATTAACAGACCATAGTCATTTCTGGGCATCCCCAGAACGTTAAATAGCTTATCTGTTCTTCCTGGATTATTGTTCCCCCTTCCTTAATTGCTCTCTACTGCTAGTTCCCCTACATTCTACATTATAAACCATTTGTTTTACATTTTTCAAAGTTCACATTAGTGGTAGCATATAATATTTCTCTTTTTGTGCCTGGCTTATTTCGCTCAGCATTATGTCTTCAAGGTTCATCCATGTTGTCATATGTTTCACCAGATCGTTCCTTCTTACTGCCGCGTAGTATTCCATCGTGTGTATATACCACATTTTATTTATCCACTCATCTGTTGAAGGACATTTGGGTTGTTTCCATCTCTTGGCAATTGTGAATAATGCTGCTATGAACATTGGCGTGCAGATATCTATTCGTGTCACTGCTTTCCGATCTTCCGGGTATATACCGAGGAGTGCAATCGCTGGATCGAATGGTAGCTCTATATCTAGTTTTCTAAGGAACTGCCAGACTGACTTCCAGAGTGGCTGAACCATTATACAGTCCCACCAACAATGAATAAGAGTTCCAATTTCTCCACATCCCCTCCAGCATTTGTAGTTTCCTGTTTGTTTAATGGCAGCCATTCTAACCGGTGTTAGATGGTATCTCATTGTGGTCTTAATTTGCATCTCTCTAATAGCTAGTGAAGCTGAACATTTTTTCATGTGTTTCTTGGTCATTTGTATTTCCTCTTCAGAGAACTGTCTTTTCATATCTTTTGCCCATTTTATAATTGGGCTGTCTGTACTATTGTCATTGAGTTGTAGGATTTCTTTGTATATGCAAGATATCAGTCTTTTGTCAGATACATGGTTTCCAAAAATTTTTTCCCATTGAGTTGGCTGCCTCTTTACCTTTTTGAGAAATTCCTTTGAGGTGCAGAAACTTCTAAGCTTGAGGAGTTCCCATTTATCTATTTTCTCTTTTGTTGCTTGTGCTTTGGGTGTAAAGTCTAGGAAGTGGCCTCCTAATACAAGGTCTTGAAGATGTTTTCCTACATTATCTTCTAGGAGTTTTATGGTACTTTCTTTTATATTGAGATCTTTGGTCCATTTTGAGTTAATTTTTGTGTAGGGGGTGAGGTAGGGGTCCTCTTTCATTCTTTTGGATATGGATATCCAACTCTCCCAGCCCCATTTGTTGAAAAGACCATTATGGCTCAGTTCGGTGACTTTGGGGGCCTTATCAAAGATCAGTCGGCCATAGATCTGAGGGTCTATCTCTGAATTCTCAATTCGATTCCATTGATCTATATGTCTATCTTTGTGCCAGTACCATGCTGTCTTGGCAACTGTGGCTTTATAATAAGCTTCAAAGTCAGGGAGTGTAAGTCCTCCCACTTCGTTTTTCTTTTTTAGAGTGTCTTTAGCAATTCGAGGCATCTTCCCTTTCCAAATAAATTTGATAACTAGCTTTTCCAAGTCTGCAAAGTAGGTTGTTGGAATTTTGATTGGGATTGCATTGAATCTGTAGATGAGTTTGGGTAGAATTGACATCTTAATGACATTTAGCCTTCCTATCCATGAACATGGAATATTTTTCCATCTTTTAAGGTCCCCTTCTATTTCTTTTAGTAGAGTTATGTAGTTTTCTTTGTATAGGTCTTTTACATCTTTGGTTAAGTTGATTCCTAGGTACTTGATTTTTTTAGTTGCTATTGAAAATGGTATCTTTTTCTTGAGTGTCTCTTCAGTTTGTTCATTTCTAGCATATAGAAACATTACTGACTTATGTGCATTAATCTTGTATCCCGCTACTTTGCTAAATTTGTTTATTAGCTCTAGTAGGTGTATCGTTGATTTCTCAGGGTTTTCTAGATATAAGATCATATCATCTGCGAACAATGACAGTTTTACTTCTTCTTTTCCAATTTGGATGCCTTTTATTTCTTTGTGTTGCCGGATTGCCCTGGCTAGCACTTCCAGCACAATGTTGAATAACAGTGGTGACAGCGGGCATCCTTGTCTTGTTCCTGATCTTAGAGGGAAGGCTTTCAGTCTCTCACCATTGAGTACTATGCTGGCTGTGGGTTTTTCATATATGCTCTTTATCATGTTGAGGAAGTTTCCTTCAATTCCTACCTTTTGAAGTGTTTTTATCAAAAAGGGATGTTGGATTTTGTCAAATGCTTTTTCAGCATCTATTGAGATGATCAATTGATTTTTCCCTTTCGAGTTTTTAATGTGTTGTAATACATTGATTGTTTTTCTGATGTTGAACCATCCTTGCATGCCTGGAATGAACCCCACTTGGTCATGGTGTATGATTTTTTTAATGTGTCTTTGGATTCGATTTGCAAGTATTTTGTTGAGGATTTTTGCATCTATATTCATTAGGGAGATTGGCCGGTAGTTTTCCTTTTTTGTAGCATCTTTGCCTGGTTTTGGTATTAGATTGATGTTAGCTTCATAAAATGAGTTAGGTAGTGTTCCATTTTTTTCAATGTTTTGAAAGAGTTTGAGTAAGATTGGTGTCAGTTCTTTCTGGAAAGTTTGGTAGAATTCCCCTGTGAAGCCATCTGGCCCTGGGCATTTATTTGTGGGAAGATTTTTGATGACTGATTGGATCTCTTTGCTTGTGATGGGTTGGTTGAGGTCTTCTATTTCTTCTCTGGTCAGTCTAGGTTGTTCATATGTTTCCAGGAAATTGTCCATTTCTTCTACATTATCCAGTTTGTTGCCATACAGTTGTTCATAATATCCTCTTATAATTTTTTTAATTTCTTCAGGATCTGCAGTTATGTCACCTTTTTCATTCATTATTTTGTTTATATGGGTCTTCTCTCTTTTTGATTTTGTCAGTCTAGCTAGGGGCTTGTCAATCTTGTTGATCTTCTCAAAGAACCAACTTTTGGTGATATTTATCCTTTCTATTGTTTTTTTGTTCTCTATGTCATTTATTTCTGCTTTAATCCTTGTTATTTCTTTTCTTCTACTTGGTTTAGGATTGGTTTGCTGTTCATTTTCTAGCTTCTTCAGTTGATCCATTAGTTCTTTGATTTTGGCTCTTTCTTCCTTTTTAATATATGCGTTTAGTGCTATAAATTTCCCCCTTAGCACTGCTTTTGCTGCATCCCATAGGTTTTGGTATGTTGTGTTCTCATTTTCATTCGTCTCTATATATTTAGCAATTTCTCTTGCTATTTCTTCTTTAACCCAGATTGTTTAGGAGTGTGTTGTTTAACCTCCAGGTATTTGTGAATTTTCTAAGTCTCTGATGGTTATTGACTTCTAATTGTATTCCATTGTGGTCAGAGAATGTGCTTTGAATAATTTCAATCTTTTTAAATTTATTGAGGCTTGTTTTATGTCCCAGCATATGATCTATTCTGGAGAAAGTTCCGTGAGCACTAGAAAAGTATGTGTATCCTGGTGATTTGGGATGTAATGTCCTGTAGATGTCTGTTAAATCTAATTCATTTATCAGATTGTTTAGGTTTTCAATTTCCTTATTGGTCTTCTGTCTGGTTGATCTATCTATAGGAGAGAGTGATGTGTTGAAGTCTCCCACAATTATTGTGGAAACATCAGTTGCTTCCTTTAGTTTTGCCAATGTTTCTCTCATGTATTTTGTGGCACCTTGATTGGGTGCATAGACATTTACGATTGTTATTTCTTCTTGCTGAATTGCCCCTTTTATTAGTATGTAGTGGCCTTCTTTGTCTCTCAAAACATCCCTGCATTTGAAGTCTATTTTATCTGAGATTAATATTGCTACACCTGCTTTCTTTTGGCTGTAGCTTGCATGAAATATTTTTTTCCATCCTTTCACTTTCAATTTCTTTGTGTCCCTGTGTCTAAGATGAGTCTCTTGTATGCAACATATTGATGGTTCATTTTTTTTGATCCATTCTGCGAATCTATATCTTTTAATTGGGGAGTTTAATCCATTTACATTCAACGTTAAAACCGTGAAGGCATTTCTTGAATCGGCCATCTTATCCTTTGGATTATGTTTGCCATATTTTTCCCTCTCTCTATTAATATCCTTTATTGTACCCATACCGAATCTCTTTAGTACTGAACCTTTCTCCAAGTCTCTCTGTCCTGTCTTTGTTTCTCTGTCTGTAGGGCTCCCTTTAGTATCTCCAGTAGGGCAGGTCTCTTGTTAGCAAATTCTCTCAGCATTTCTTTGTCTGTGAAAAATTTAAGCTCTCCCTCAAATTTGAAGGAGAGCTTTGCTGGATAAAGTATTCTTGGCTGGAAATTCCTCTCTCTCAGAATTTTAAATATATCGTGCCATTGCCTTCTCGCCTCCATGGTGGCTGCTGAGTAGTCACTACTTAGTCTTATGCTGTTTCCTTTGTATGTGGTGAATTGCTTTTCTCTTGCTGCTTTCAGAACTTGCTCCTTCTCTTCTATGTTTGACAGTGTGATCAGTATATGTCTCGGAGTGGGTTTTTTTGGATTTATTCTATTTGGAGTTCGCTGAGCATTTATGATTTGTGTATTTATGTTGTTTAGAAGATTTGGGAAATTTTCCCCAACAATTTCTTTGAATACTCTTCCTAGACCTTTACCCTTTTCTTCCCCTTCTGGGACACCAATGAGTCTTATATTCGGACGTTTCATATTATCTATCATATCCCTGAGGTCGATTTCGAGTTTTTCAATTTTTTTCCCCATTCTTTCTTTTATGCTTTCATTTTCCATTCTGTCATCTTCCAGGTCACTGATTCGTTGTTCAACTTCCTCTAGTCTTGTACTATGAGTGTCCAGAATCTTTTTAATTTGGTCAACAGTTTCTTTAATTTCCATAAGATCATCCATTTTTTTATTTAGTCTTGCAATGTCTTCTTTATGCTCTTCTAGGGTCTTCTTGATTTCCTTCATATCCCGTACTAGGGTCTCATTGTTCATCTTTAGTTCTTTGAGTAGCTGCTCTAGGTGTGTCTCTTCTGGTCTTTTGATTTGGGTGCTTGGGTTTGGGTTATCCATATCGTCTGGTTTTTTCATATGCTTTATAATTTTCTGTTGTTTTTGGCCTCGTGGCATTTGCTGTCCTTGATAGGGTTCTTTTAGGGTTTGTAGACCAGTTGAAGTCCTTATCTCTAATTTATCAGATCTACAGCTTCGTGGAGTACACTTTCTCTAACTAACCAGCAGGTGGCGTCCACGAGCCACCTGTTCTCCACAAGCCAGATCTCCCCTGCTTAGCCTTTTTGGTGAGTGGGGGAGTGAGTCTTGTGGGGCCCAATTGGTGTCCCAAGCTTGCGTGTGTAGTTGGTGTTGCCTGCCCTGTATGTGGGGCGTGTTTCTGGGCAGTCGGGGAGGGGGGGTGGCCCTAACAATCAAATCTCCCTGATGATCCTAGAGTTTTAAAGCTACTGCAATAGTCTAATCCTTCAGTTCAGTCCTGCCACAGTTTGTCTCTGCCACTGACCCACAAGTCTTTGGTATTGGCGTATGGGTCCTGAGACTTGCAAGTGGGCCCCTCTTCCAGGCTGTGCACCCCGGGTCCTCTGTTGAGGGATGACTGTGCTATGTCACAGGTGAGTGCCGTCCCCCCAGGGCAGTTCTGGGCTGCTGGGCTGTGTTGGGAGGCTCCCAGTCTGCTCAAATGATGGCTGAATGGGGCTCTGTTAATTCACACTGCTCCCCCTTCCCAGCTCTGGGACATTCAGCTGAGGTTGCAGGGAAGGCTAATGTCCACGCCCAGTTTTGTGGTGTGTGCCTGTTATTTGAAGCACTTCCGTCACACTGGGTTGTCTGGGGCAGCTCTGGGCTATGGGGCTGGCGATGGGCAGGAGTGTTTCCTGTCCACCAGGATGGTGGCTGTGAGCGGACACCCCCCTTTTGTTGGGAAGTTGTGTTGTTTAGTGAATTTTCTCAGCCACTGGATTATTGCCTTTTGTCTCAGAGCTCTCTTAGTTCTGCTCTTGACTTGACGTGCCCAAATTTCAATTCTTTGAAGCTTTCTGTATTGAGCTTCTTAGAGTAATTGTTTTAGAAAAAGCAAAAAGGATTTAAAAAAAAAAAAACAAAAAAACAAAAAAAAAACGGCCCTCCTCAGAGATCTAATGGGTTATTGAAATGCTAATAGACAAAGCAACCAGGGCCATTAAGGAAAGGTGCCCTGGGCAGAGAGATCAGCCTTGCTTCGGGATTTGCATATGCGCCTCAAGGCCTGATCTCCGCCCTTCCCCTTTCTGTGTTCACCAGAACTCCAAAAATCCTCTGCTTTTACTTTGGAGCTTCTCGTGTTGTTTTCCTTCTATGCCCGTCTCCTCTCTGCTGGGCTGGCTGCTCTCAGAGTCTCTGGTGTCTGGCCTCAGTCTATCTATGGTTGGAGTTTGAATCAGTAGAATGAGTTTCCGATGAGAGCAGCCACTGCAATTCTCCCTTCTCCTTCCTGGAGCTGACAGCCCCTCCTCCCCCGGGACTGAGCCTGGCAGGGAGGGGCGCGGGTCCCCTGGCCGCAAAAACTTACAGATTTCGCTGATCTCAGCAGTTCCACGTTTTCATGAGTGTTGTATGAAGTATGCCCAAAGACAGATTGCTCTGTGGTGTCCAGTCCACGCAGTTCCTGGCTTTTTACCTACTTTCCTGGAGGAGTAACTAAAACATACAGCTCACCAGTCTGCCATCTTGCCCCGCCTCATCACCTGCTTTTCACCTTAATTACATCCCACCCCCTCCCAATTTGTTATGACAACTGCATGCAATATAAACAGAAATTGGATTAATTTCCACTAACATTTAACCACTAGGGGGAGGGGGGAAATGTAATTGATTATGTTTCCATATCAAAATAGAAGGATCTGGCCTTATAGAAAAGCATCCTTTATTTAATTAGAGAACAATGGATCATGTTGGCAGATTTCTGGCATGTAATGATCTCTTCTGAGCCTTCACAGGTCTGATCATGCATCTGACCTTCTGTATTAAGATCAGCCTGATAATAATTCCAGAATCTACGATATTCAAATCTGATTCATCTCAGAACTCGACAGATCCTTTCAAATCAGGACCCCAATGAGCACCTTGTAGCAATTCTGGCTTATAAGCATATGTGATATCAAGGCAACATTTCTGCTATGCTCCTTCTTAATTAACCTTATCCTCACTCTCCATTGTGCCTGTGGTTTTTCAAGTGTGATGTGAGTTCTGATGAAAACTATAGAGTCAAAATGTCAGCATGTTGCTCTTTGTTGCAAACATGTAATTTTTTCATTATCCCTGTTAATTCAGTATAAAAGAATAGACAATTTGAGAAGCATGTAAAACTTTAGCTACCACAATATGAAGTTCAAGGATTCTGCCATAATTTGCGTTACATCATTGACTACATATGTTACATATTCAAAGTCAGGATGCATTGTTTATAAACCACCTATTCCATTGGAGTTTACAGGCCTCTCATCCATAGACGTCTATCACTGAGATCAGTATATTTTAGAAATGGGAATGTCAACATTATTCTTCTTAGAATAAATGAAGGAACTCTGTGGGTGTGAGTTGTGGCTGATTGCTAAGAATATCTAATCAGGTTGCATTGCTATAGCAACAGTGTTGCCAGGACTTTAAAGCTTCCCTGCAATCAGTTGGAATTCATATGTGAAAGACATTGTTTATCTCAGTGGTATTTTAAAGAGATCCTAGCTAGCATAAGGTAGGAATCCCATGCTTTGGAAAGGAGCTGATATACCCAATGAACTGCACTCTACTTTGTGATTTGTTCAGAGTATGTAATTTGCAGTACATGGGTGGTCTGTGTTTTGAAGTGTTTCGATTTCATGGACACTACCTAGTTCAGGGTTATTTCCATCAACCAGTTCACAAAGTATCTGGACCATCAGTCATCACACATTGATTATTTGAAAGGAAAGCTATTGTTTCATACTTCTGTCATATAGCGCAGCACTTGAAGACTCCGAAAAATTATATGTGTTGGTATTTTCCTGTTTTTCCAAAAAGAAATTAGCTTTATTTTTTCAAATTATAAGTAGTATTACATATTTATTATATAAAATTCAGACAGCTTAGAAAGCATAAAGCAGATAGTTAAAAGTCTTTCAGTGCTAACTACTAACATCTTATTGTAAACATCACGTATTTCTATGCTGGTTAAATAAAGAAGTATAAAATATGTGTGCGTTTCCTTGACAGTGTATGCTTTTTTTTAAAGGTAACATTACATTTAATTTTTAAAATGCTGTAAAACTCTCTTATGTTTGCTTTATTGTGATTTTGGACACGATTTTCCCTCAAACACACACTCAAAATACTGAAATGGTAAAGGGATTAATCCTAAAGTTTAAAGCCTCGATGGTTACTATGTATCTATTCTGTCCTATTCCAAGAGATATTTAAAATCTTTGGTTTGAGGATTTCATAAATCATAATCTTAATTGAACTTAAAGTCAGCTATTTTTTCTTGTTATGAAACTAAGCTTTTGAGTGAGGGAAAGAGACTGTGCAACTGTTTCATTTCAACTTTGTAATGCAGAATTGGTTCAAATTAAGGAATTGAAACACCTATATATTTTTAACTGGTTGAGTACTTAAGACTGGAAAGCAAGGTTTTAGATTGGCTGAATATGGCTTTAAATCAGCCATGAACTAATGTAGCATTCCTCCCTATTGGGAGATCGTTTTACCCTGACCCAGAAGTGAAAATAAAACAGAAAATTGTTGAAGATTCCATAGGATAGTTGACTAATCAATAAAGACTGGGCTGCTTGTGTACCTTAATTCCTTAATTCTAGGAATATATTGCTGTCAAGAAAAGAAAAATAAGATCATCTAAGATCAAAAGTACCTTTTTCTCATGACAACACTAGATAAAAACTTCCCATTTAGGCATCAGATGATGGGGAGGCCTTAGAGAGATGTAAACCTCATCTGAGGTGTGGGCCACAGAATATTTTATGGACATTTTTAATGTCCTAGAGGCACAAACTGTTGTAGGTTCTTCACTCATCAAGATTGTGCTCAGCAATTTGTAGCACCCATGCCGAATGGTGATGCAAGACAGTTTTGGTGGAATAGCAAAATTGTCAGTTGGTTTTGGCAGCTACTCTTTTCTCTTTCAGGGCTTCTACCATCTCTTCCCTGCTTCAGGGATGCTGTTCTGTAGGACTCACATTCTACACTGAGCTGACAACTCAGCCCTACTAAGGGTTAAACTACTAATGAAGGCATTAGCTATTGTGCCCGTTTGAATGTATTATGTCCGCTAAAACACCATCATCTTTGATGCAGTCTTGTGTGGGCAGACATATTAGTGTTGACTAGATTGTAATTCTTGGATTGAGTGTTTCCATGGAGATGCAGCTCACTCAACTGTAGGTGATAACTCTGATTAGATAATTTCCATGGAGGCGTGGCCCTGCCCATTCAGCGTGGGCCTTGATTAGTTTACTAGAGCACTATACAAGCTCAGACAGAAGGAGCGAGCTTGCTACAGCCAAGAGGGACACTTTGAAGAACGCACAGGAGCTGAGAGAGGAGCTGCAGCTTGCAGAGGAATTTTGGAGAAGGCCTTTGAAAGCAGTCTTCTGCTCCTGAGAATCTGAGAGAAGACAAACTCCCCAAGAGCAACTGAGAGTGACATTTTGGAGGAGATGCAGCTTACAGAGACATTTTGGAGAACACAACCCAGGAGCAAGCAGATGCCTAGAAAGGAACATCCTGGGAGAAAGCCATTTGGAAACCAGAACTCCGGAGCAGACACCAGCCACGAGCCTTCCCAGCTAACAGACGTTTTGCGGATGCCATTGACCATCCTTCAGTGAAGATACCTGATTGTTGATGCGTTACCTTGGACACTTTATGGTCTTAAGACTGTAACTGTTAACCAAATAAACCCCCTTTATAGAAGCCAATCCATTTCTGGTGTTTTGCATAAAGGCAGCATTAGCAAACCAGAATAGCTATAGTGCATGCCTCCTTCCACCTCCCCTGCAAGAACCTAGACCTAGGGGGCTTATGCTTTCTAACAGGACTGGGTTCAAGACCCAAAGGAATGACAATACACAATAGCTAGTGGGAACTGGATCCAAAGTAGGGCTGGGGAAAGGAAGCTTGATCCTGGTTTTAAGAGACCATGTACCTGATCTGCAAGAGAGACTGGTCATGGAAAGTCTGTGGAGAGGTGCTAAGGACAAGATGGTGGGAAGAGCCTGCTTCACTACTGCTGTCATCCCCTGCTCTGCTTGAGTCAGGGCTTAGAGCAGTGTGGGTTGTTCTTGACTGCCCTACCTCACATCAGCCCGGATGCTTGGCGAGTGCTTAGGGCCATGTCTCTGCACCCCCAGCCTCACTCTCTCTCTGGTAGGTTTAGCAGAATTATTATCATTATCATTTTCCACCATCCCCTTCACTTCATTTCTAAGCCAGTATACACCTGGAGACATGGCACAGCACTTCTGAATATTTTGTGGGCACTTATAGTATATAAACACCTCTTAATTTAAGTCCCTCAAAAGGCTTTCTAGCTGGTCTTTGATCCTGTGTTTGCTGCTGGATTTTATTTTGCAAAGGTTTGTCTTTGTGTTTTGTTTGGCTAATTATTAAAATTATCTCATACTCTTTAAGTACACTATATATAAATTTTCCCAAGCACTTATTTCACTTTCAAGAAATGCCTTAGGTATGAGGGGACGCTGATTTACTCACTTTAATTTCATGAACAATGTTATGATTGACAATATGAACTCTGCAAAAAAGGTTGCAGCCTCGTCTGCCGCTTGTATACTAGTCTTTGATATTTTTTCCTTTGAAGAGAAAGATCTGCAAGGCTGAAGCATCCAATTTAGCCTATCATAAAAAGGAAAATCTAAACCAACATTGCAGAAATTAAACCATAATCCATTTTCTGCAGACTCTGTAATTTAGTTAACTAACTCTTTTTTCCTGCAACTATAAATCTTTTAGAAACCCATATTATTTGGGTCACATCCAAACCTTGGATTTGCATCTTGCATTAACTTGCAGATTTTCATATGGACTTTAAATGCTCCAGTTGTTTCAAGTGCACTTGAAAATGGATTAGAAAAACTTGGCTAGTGAAGGTTGAGTTTTAGTTGTAGAATAGCAATTTCCATGGAAGTTCCTAATAAATTGACACTCGGCGCTGATGGAATATGATACAATAGGATCCACACCAATTGCTCTGTAAAGCTTTTTCTTCCTACCTTAATTTCATTGTCAAATGACCCATAAGACCTGGTCCTTTAATATTGAAAACACTTATTAGCTAAAGAATTGGATATGGTATGTATGAGAGCAAAGGTTTGCTGAGGCACTCCTTATGTGGACTTTAATGAGATACAAAGAAGAAAAATTCAAAGTCAGACAAGTGAATGTAATGGGAATCTATCAGAACTCTTGTTTATATTTCCCTTGAAAATAAGAAGGTGAAATGTTTAGTCCATTAGATTTTTAAAAAAATCTTTAGTTGCCAGTCATTCTCATTGTCTGTGTGTTTAAAGTGACAAGACCATTGTGCTAATAGCCTGAGGCAACCGGCTGAAAATTAATGATATAAAACATAGGCAACTTGACAGGAAGTCATTTTGCAAAACAAGTGATTGTGACTTGGAGAAAATTTGAAATTAAGTCTGTCTTGGAATAAAGGCCATACTTTGGGAGAAATTAGCAATTGTCCACCAATCAAAATACCATTGACAATTAAAATGCATGATTTTACTTTGGTAGTGAAATCTCTAAAGAATCCTCATATTAAGAGTCCAGTGTTATAGGAGTTGGCCACATTCTCTTAACAGGAAGACCTCTGTGAAGGCAGAATAAATGAAATCATTCTTTACTATCCCACAGCTTGTTGGTTTAGAAATTTAAGAGTTTAGACATTGTATTAGCATCCTTTTAGCATTTATGTTGAACGTGGAATGAGAAATGATCTTGAGGGCCATAGCCTGGACCAACCCAATGGAAACTTTTAAAGAATATACCAGTTCTAGCATTTGCATTTCTTCCCTCCCTATCATCCCTTAGAGGCACAGGAAACTGAGGCATGGGGGATGTTCCTGACCATGTTTCAGCCACCAGGAGGCAGCTGGATCCCATCAGAGCTTCCTCTGGGGTTAAGCTGTTAATCTCCATTCACATTTAGGATGTGAAAGCGTAGAGTTGGTATGCTGCTTCTGAAAAGCTGCTGATCCTTCTCAGGATATCCATTTCTTGTGTTAATCTACAGTTCTCTGATTTACCTATTATACTTTTTATCTAAATAGACACATAAATCCCAGGTGAAGCCGAATCTCCTAAAATATTGGAGCTATCCCCAAATTAACCAGTTTAGAGGAACAACTGTGCCACTTCCTTAGTCTTTGAGCACTTATGATAGGACTCCAAAGCTTTTTATTTAAGGTATTATTTAAAGATATATGTATATACCTTACATTTAAAGATACATGTATATTTACATTCTGTATATAAAAAGAGCTAGTTAATAATCTATTGCCAATATTTTTTATTTTAAAATGTTCCAATTAAAAATATTTTTATTTCTCCATAATATTTAATTAAAAGTTCCCATCAACTCTCTGTTACTACACATACAGTGTGAAATAGCTACACAGAGAGCATGTTACCTTAATAATACTTGTAACTAACTTTGTGAGCACATCTTTGGTATTTAAAGTCTTCGCTAGGTATATAAAAATCAGTTCTACCGAGCAACCTACTCTAAGTTTATTATTATTTGCTCTTGTATGACCTTTGATTATAGGAACAGAAATAAATCAAGTAAAATAGAACACATGTAAAATATTCTAGAAAAAAATTGTACTTGTTTATAATTGTATAAATTTGACTATTTTTATTCATGATGTTTTTTGTATTTTTTGAAGGAATGGATTCAATCTTTAAAGGAATCAAGGGATAAATTTTTATGAACACAGTTTAGCAATCATTTTTATACAGTTTTATTGAGATATATTAACATACACTACAATCATCCACAGTGTACAATCAACTATCTACAGTAGCATCATATAGTTGTGCATTTATCATGAGAATCAAATTTCGAATATTTTTCTTACTCCAAAAAAATAAATAAATAAAAATAAAAATAAAAGTGAAAAAGAACACCCAAAACATTCCATCCCCCTCATCTCACCCTGTTTTTCATTTAGTTTTGTCACTATTTTTCTACTCATCTGTCCATACGCTGGACACAGAGGGTGTAAGCTACATGGTTAGGCGATCGTCTTCAAGAATCAAGGCTACTGGGTTGCAGTTCGACAGTTTCAGGTATTTCCTTCTAGCAATTCCAATACACTGAAAGCTAAAAAGGGGTATCTATATAGCACGTAAGAATGCCCTCCAGCGTGACCTCTTGACTCCGTTTGAAATCTCTCAGCCACTGAAACTTTATTTTGTTTCATTTCACTTCCCCCTTTTGGTCTAGAAGATTTTCTCAATCCCACGATGCCATGTCAACCTCATTCATCCCTGAGAGTCATGTCCCACATTACGAGGGAGATTTACAACCCTGGGAGTCATGTCCCACGTAGAGTGGAGGGCAGTGAGTTCACCTGCTGCATGGGCTTAGATAGAGAGAGAGGGGGCCACATCTGAGCAACAAAGAGGTACTCAGGGGGAAACTCTTAGACACAGTTATCTGTAGGCTCAGCCTCTCCTTTGCAGCAACAAGCTTCACAAGGGCATGCCCCAAGATCCAGGATTCATCCTACCAAATTGTCAGTCCTCAATGTTGATTAGCAATCATTTTGAGCATTAAAAAATGTATACATGAGATCTATAAGAGAAAATAATAGTAATATTCAATAAAATATCAGTACTTCCCAGAAATTGGTTTTGAACCCTTATCATGTTTTAGGGAGAAAGGTCCCATTTTTCTGTTTTCTGAAAGAGCTAGATCACTATTCTAAAATCTAAAGTAGTTGAATTATTTTTATGATTATAAAAACCCAAGAAAATAATGAATATATTTCTAACTACACCTCAATCTCTTTTGTTGCTGTTTCATTTCTAAACTGAACGTAAACTAAGAAGCATTCTCTAACATCTGATAAATGAAGTGCAAATATATAGATAAGGCACAAGTTCCAATGATTGGATTTGTTTATTTCACAAAAATATATAGTTCTTGTTATGATTCAGATCTGGGTAACTGGGTTAGTTCTTCAGTGATTAGATTTATACCAGCTGTTCAGGACTTTTTATTTTAAATGTTTATTGTTTTTTAATCTATGTGTAAGACATTTCCTTTTCCCCTGTATTGGATTTTCTGTTTATATTTTTTTGAGCCCTGAGCCAAAGATCTTGTGCTTTTGCTTACAAGGTAGTTTCAATAATAAAAATTTTCTGATACACATTCTATCAAAAGATAAGAAAGGATCTTAATGAATTTATTAGTTAAGAAAAATGGAGAGAATAATGTAGCAGTTCATTTTGAGGATAAGGATATAAAATCAGAGTATTGTTTTGGATTAGAGTAATAGAGACAATAAATGATTTTTCTTTCTTTTTACCCTTTTTCCCAGATATTTGTTTATTACAAGGCAGGAGTATAGCATTAATTGATAAATAACAATGGCATTGAACATGTTCTTTGGAATGCAGTACATGGCTTCTTGCCTGGGACAGCAGAACAGCTGTTTCTGCTGAATTATTGGAATGTGAGAAGCAATGATGTAAACACTTCAAAGCACAAGGAGTAAAGGGGACTTTTTTTCTCTTTTTAAATCCCAGTGGAAAGAAGCTTTTGTACACAAAGAGAGAATTCAGATCACCCTATACCATTTGAGCATAACATTTCTTCCCCTTTGCACATTCCCATTCTTCAGCTAGAATTCAGTGTGACTTGTTTTCAGGGGTTTCTGGTAGCACAAGATTATTCTGTTCTTCCGTGAATCACTCAGAACTAGAAGCCCCTATAGTCAACTATAGGGATCTCTGTCTCAGATCAGCTGCCCAAGATATCTGCAGTGAGAGGGGTAGAGAGCAATGCCACAAGGTGGAAAGCATGGGTGTAGCCGGCATGGAGTGTAGTGGGCAATTAAGGGCTTTGGAGTCAGATGTGTACCTAAGTATTAGTAATACCTCTGCCTTTTTCTAGCTCTGGGTCCTTGGTCACTTTATTTAACATCTCCATGCCTCAGTTTTCTATAAAAATCATGACGATAGTAATAAAACCTATCTCATAAGGTCATTAATGCAAATTAACAGAAAATATTTATGTAAAGCATGGTGCCTGGTCTACAGTAAGCACTGAATAAATGGTAGCTGTTTTTATGAGATGGTTTGATTCCAAAGCATTTTGCTTAAATTCAGTATGCAAAGAGTAACATTTATGGTATTAAATAATCTCTATTTAAAAAATATATTGGAATGATAGTCGAACGAGATTCTGGTCTGATCCCACTAAGTACTTGCTGTGTGATTTGAAGATGTCATATAACTTTTCTAAATCTCAGTTTACTTATCTGCAAAATGTAGGTGATACTGGTTTACATTTATTCTTTGCTTGCCACATGCCAGCTACTGTGCTAAAGCTTTACATGCCTTAGCTGATGTAATCCTCCTAATATGCTTAGGAGATACCACTTTAAGAGAGAAAAAACAAGTACAGAGGGGACTCTTATTGCATTCATTTACAAAGTATTTATCGAGCATCAAGTAGGTGCCAGACTCTCTTTTTTTTTAGTGCTGGGGATATAGCAGTGAACAACACAGACAAAACCCCCTGCCCTTATAGGCCTGTGTTCTAACGGGGAGAAGGGGCATGAATAAAAATTTTTAAAAAGGAAATATATTGTATATTGGATGGTGATAAATGCTAAGAAGAAAAATAAAGCACTAAACTCTTTGGGATGATTTGTAATTTTAGATAGGGTCACTATAGCAAGTCTCATAGAAAAAGGTGGCATTTTGAATAAAAACCTGAAGGAATCAAGGAGGTAAACAAGCAAAGGAGAAGAAATGATCAGGTACCTTTTTCAAATGCTTTTCTGTGCTGCTAGGATAATCTTATAGGGCTCTTGAGAGGATCAAGTGAGACAGTGTGAATAAACTTTGTAAACAGTAAAGCAGTAGACAGATAATTATTATTATTCAAAAGAGGAAGGGACATTGCAATATAATTTAATATCCGACAGTGTTCTCTGAGATTCTCTCTACTATTTTTTTGCCCTTTTGTTCTTTAAAACCACATTTGCAAAAGGAGTTTTGGCACAGAAGATGCGAATTCACTCCCTAAGGCAAATCTCAATAACAAAGACACATCACTCTGCTATTCCACCTGACGTAGATGCATCGCTGAATTTCAGTAGCTCTTTAGAATGTTTCAGAATAGTTCTCTGCCTATAATGGAGACCAGACATATTTTATAAAACCATTCTTGATTTCTCAAATGAAGGACATTTGGGATATCAGAAATTTCCTCATCACCTTGCAGGTATTAATTTCAAATGATGCAGCCCTTTGAGAGTCAGAGACTTTTTTATAGTCCATTAATCATTAGGTCACCCATATAATTCAGTCCAACCTGACTCAGAAATAGCACTGAAAATGCCTGCAAATTGTGTTTGCTTCATAATTCTCTAACAACCCAGCTGAGACCAAGTTAACCAATATGACTTTGACCGCTTATTCCAGTGATTGAATCCAATTTATCCTCTAACTGGCCATTCTTGTTTATTTTTGGGCAACGTGGCTTCGAGTACGAAGACTTCCAATATTTCCTTTTATTGTTTTTAAAAAATAAACCTTAAGTATATAATATTCATGTCAACTTTGAGATGACCTATCTCCCCAATTGTATGGGGAAAATGTTAGAGAGTCTAATGGTGGGTGCTGTGTTGTGAAAGCACCTTAATGGCAGAGCCAGGGAAGAAATCCAGACACTTGATTCTGGAGGAACAGAAAGATAAACTCTTTGGATGTTTTTTGATTTTCCCCTATTGGATTAGATCCCATTTATCTATACTGTGTGATTTTTTAAAAAGTGTCAAGAAGCCTGTTATCTTGGAAAATAACTTTGCCATCCTTATAAGATGATTTTCTGAAATACACACAGGTATTTGTAATTCATTAAATGAGACATTTCATTATGTATTTATGGAAACCTCTGTACTTCCCTAGGTATTTGTTTGTTGTATCTGTGTTAATATATACATATGTATTAAGTAATCTGAGCCAAGCTTTTGTGAAACTTGGAATCTAAAGGGAAAGAAACAACACTTAGATAAAACTACAATGTTATAAATACTAAGAACAACACCAAAGTAATGCCTAAACAACATAGCACCAAGCTTCCCACTTAGAAACCAGCAGTAATTAGATGCCTTTCTTTATCTCCCCAATCTCTCTTTTTTAAACCTCTGCGGCTTCTAAAGGTTTCCTCCATGTGGGTAATTTTATATTAATATATAACCCTTGACATAAAAACTTTGCTTCTACAAAGGATGTGGTGTGTGTTTGTATGTGTGTGTGTGTGTTTCCCTATGTGCGAAGGAAAAATAGGGCAGATTATCAATTTGTCCATATATTGTTCCTGATTGTATATATGTGATAGTACAAATAAACTTATAAATTAGTATTTTTTGCCAAAATAAATGCATTTATGAAATAATGTTTTACCAGATTGCAGACTAAAGCTTAAGAGTAAAAGATGTAGTTCTATTAGAATCTAGTGTGGTTTACCATCCTTGAATTGGACATTTCTTATCCAAATTTATTTGATATTCGGTTCCAAAGTAATAGCATTTTCTAAATGAAAGGAGCTCTAGTACAAACCCTTCATTTTTCTGATGAGGATCCTGTGACTCAGAGTAATTCAGAGATTTACCAATCCATGGTTCTTGGAAGACCAGGAATCCTAGTCACATCTTGCAAGGAATTGACCATTGCCTGCCTGTAGGCACCAATGGTATGTGGAATTTTAGGACATATTTAATTCACTTAGAGCTAGCCATGATAGAGAAATTTAAAAATTAGGAGTACAATTGCTATCTCTTCTATAAATCTAAAATTCAAATTCACTTAACCTTGAAGGATTTAAGGAGTGGATTTGGTATCATAAAAATCATGGCCTATTTTTAGTAAAGTCTTCATATTGTCTTTCATTGACTGAATGATGCAATGATGAGACCTGAAAAACTAGCCAAATTCCCACGATTATGCTTTTTCTTTGTGACAAGAGAAGTGAGAAGTGTTGCTGAATTTCAAGCGTTTAGCATAATCAATACAATGAAGCTGCAGCAAAAAGAAAGGTTTCTTCTTGCATTGCATGAATTTTTATCAAGTAATAAATGTTAAGATTGATTTTTTTAAATGTGTACACAACTCAAGGGGATATTTAATATTGAAAAACAGGCTGGAGTATGTCTGGGAGTGGAAAAGAAGGGTGGGCCAGTTCATAAATGTGGAGCCAAGAATGTAGAAAATTCAGATCACAGCTTAAATTTCTCACTAATTTTTCTGTACTGAATTGTTAAGCCCCCAGTCTCATTTTACAAACTCCCCATTGATAATCTAACCCAGCAAGACCTGGCCTGGCATGGAGGGCCCCACCTACCTCAGCTCCTGTCATTCCCTGCCTCCATCTCTCCACTCCATCCACAGTGGCCTCCTTGCCCATCCTCAAACACACCATGCATGAAATGCTCCCTGCTTGGATCCTCTCAGAGAGAGCTTTCCTCTGCCAGACACATGCAGATATGCTCATGGCTGACTCTCCTACCCCTTTCAAACTCCTGAGCAAATGTCACTTTCTCAGAGACATAATGCTTGAATCCCACATCTAAAAATGCACCTCCTTCCATCGTCACTCTCTATCGCATTACCTTGGTTAAGTTGTCTTTATATCACTGCCGGCCATATTATGTCTTCATTTATTTAATTGTTGTTTTTTGTTTCCACACGTTACCATGGAGGCTTCATGAGATTGGTGCTTTTATTTTCTTCATTGCCACAACTCCAGCACCTAAAACAGTTCCTGCTACTTAGTGGAAGCACCATAAATAATTGGGGGAAAAAACATTGAATTGCCTTCATGAAAAGATAATTTTGAAAGGTACCAGTGACGAAAACAAGTTAAGTCCCTTCCTTTATGGAACCTACAGTATTTTTGTGTGTAGGGTAGACTTCACTCTAAGCTTCCTATTTTATTAATTAACTAAATTCTGTTTCATTAACACAGAATATATGTTCATATCAAGTTGAGTGAGACTGGGAAATTAGAATAGAAACCAGAAAAGAGTACATACAAAGGAATTCTTTCATTTGTTAACAGCACAAAATTATACATTCACCCAAAGAGCATTCGCCTCCATTGCAGAGACAGTATTGGATGATGAACAATATATATTAATCCATTCTCTTGTTTCTTAAAAATACCAACATACTGGATATTGTCTCAGAGAGACAGGTGTGGGAGAAAGAGCTTGTTGTTGTACTTTATGATATCAGATTTCTGCCTCCCCCATTTACAATGTTCTCTTCATAATTATTTAGTTAATAAATTTGCCTCATAGGGAAAAAACTTTTAAAAGGATACAAAAATTTACTTGATTCATGAAAACAAACAAACAAAACACCAAAAGGAAAAAAAAATCCAAGATGTCCAAGAGAATATTCCTCCTAACAAATTATCGCTGTCAGAAGTTTTGTAATACAAATAGTCACGGGATCTGTGGTCAGCATAATAACTGTGAAGTGCCTGAAGACAAACCATTCTCTTCTATCTTTGTAAAGATTGTATTGCTTCTATCTTTGAGACTCCCATGACATTATGCAAATTTAAGTACACCTCCACTTTCAATCCTTACATAGACATATAATGAATGCCTTATATAAATTATTGTTTGAAGTTAGAAGATAACACAATTTAGATTAATGGTTCTAAATATTTGTTAGTCACAAAAGTTCAGGCCCTATGTTAGTAGCGAGAACTATGAAGAATGTTTCATTAAAAATATTGAGGATTCATCTTTCTCATCATACCTTTTCTTTTAGGTTTTAAGCTGTACAAAGTCTATCTTTAGTTTTTATAGTTATCTGTGAGAATTTTTAGAAATCATCATTCATGTTAATTTTGCATTTTTTGTAGCATAAAATGGATTTATAAGTCTTGGAATTTTCTTTTCTAATAGAAATATATCACTACTATAAAAAAGTTAAAATTCTGAAATCCATCATCCTGTTTTTTTCAATTTTTACATTCATAACCTTTGTACGAAATACCCCTCAGTACTTCTCCAATAGCCATATTACTATTTTTTGTCCCCTTGCCCCAATTTACCCTAAACATAACAGCCAGGAGAGATCTTAGATGCCACTCTATCCACATCACATGCTCTCTTATACAGCGACATGTATAAAGCAACCTCTTTTGTGAACTCCCCTACCCTGGCCCTCATCCCACGTGCACCTCATCCCATATGACAGCGGAAGAAGGATTGGCTATGTGTACTTCGGGAATCTCCCTGGGTATTCTTAGATACTGTTCCACTCTCTCTAGCCCTCCACACACATTTCTTTCCTGCTAGGCTCTGTCTGTATTCTTCACTTTGCCTAAACAAATGTAAATATCTCTTTTCTTTGTCCCTTGCTTTCGAAACTCCTGGCACATATGTTCTCTCTACACAAACCCTTGCTAAAAATTAATCTCTTTTTGACACTTTCTAAGGCTTCTCTTCAATCATACCTACATTTGTTCAACATGAATGTAGTTATCTCCTTGTGCAATTGTAGCTAGCTTTGAGTGTTGTTTCTTGGGTTCTTGTGGATGATTAATGAGTTCCTCTTTCTTTCCCTCTGTGAAGTCTGTAAGAATAAAGTACTAAGAGGATTCAAGGGCTGCAAAGTTGAACTCTCATGAGGGATATGACGAATCAGTTTGTGAAAAAGGAGCTTTTGATATGTGGATGTATAGCTGGTATAGAATAACAAACAGTGATGGATTTTTATATAACGTACGTAGATTTTGTCATCTTTATGTGTGTTAGTTTTCTATTTTATAAAATTAATAGATAAGGGGTAAAAAATTAAAGTAGGAACAGGCAGGTAAAGTAAATGAAGCTAGATCAGCATGAGAAGAATTTCTTGGTTTCTCGGTTATTTTGCACTTTGATATTTGATAGAATCAGCGTTCAATAAATATTGCTTTTCCCCCTTTACTACAAGAAAAAGAAAAACACAACACAAATGCTGTGAAAAATGGTGACTGACGTGTGGCATCTGATACGTGGAAAGCAGATGCCCTGTGCAGAGGGAGCTGCTGCAAATTAACTCTGCCTGTTGTCGCCCTGAAGGAACGTGAGCCCGGTGTTGTCAGATTTGAGTTTTCAAAAGAAGTAAGAAATTGGAATTTTGATTTGAAATATCTTGATTTCTTCTTCTCCCCGCAACCCCCCTCCCCCCGACTTCATAATGCAGGGTCTAACTAAAACAAAATAAAATAAAGTAAAAAAACTGTGTGGGCCAAACCAAATACGAGGCCACAAGGAGGCCATATCCAGCCACATCCAGCCCAGGGACCTCCATAATTTATATTAAGGACTGAATCATCTCTGCGATGCCTTCCTGTGCCTGAGAGCTATGATTCTAAGTTCTCTGAAAGCAGGGACTGTGACCTCTCTTTCCTCTTTAACTACATCAACAAGGCATTCTTACTACGGCTCAACAACTGATAATAAGAAATATTTTTATTACTTCAAAATGTTCATTTGACTGAAATTTTGGTAGGGCAATTTGACCTATAGAGGTATCACGTCAGTGGATAGAGAGCACTGGTAATTCAGAGGCAGTTATTTATAAGAAAGGGCCCAAGTGCTAAACTGTGGGACACAGTCAGAGCTGGTTAGAAAAGATTTAATAGGATGGAAAGCAAATGGACAGAAATAGCTGGAGAAGACAGGGTTTTTTTTTGCCTGGAAGTGAAGGACAATGTGGCATCAAGGAGAAGGGAGTACTCATAATGGTGGACTATGCTGACTGGAATTTTGGAGGAAAAAAAATAAAGTGATTAGTACAGAGGAGAAGCAATTTAATTTGGCTGAGAAGAGGTTATTGGAAAACTTGGAAAGGGTGGTTCTTTGCAGAAGTTGGGATGGCAGCCAGATTGGAAAAGGTTAAAGAAGGAGTTAAAGGAGAGAAATTGGGAGCTCCAGAGATAGGACACTCACTCCAAGGGCTTTGCTACAAGGAGAAAAGGGACTAATGTGAGAGTGGAGGAATCCATTGGCTTCAGTGAAGACGATGTGTTGGGAATGGGGAGCAACTGTGCTTGTTTGAAGTTGGGTGGTGATTCAATCTCTTCATTGTTGCTGGTGCCTTGGAAAGTAAGTGACTTTCTCCTCTTAACTTGTATATCTGGTGATATAGGTGAACTCTTCTGGTGTAAAGAACTGAAACAAAAACTTTCTTGATATCTTCTGGGTGGGATGATTAATAAAATTACCAATCATGATTTGAGTATATTCAGAAACTCAGTACCATTACTAACTCACAGGTGGTAGGAAATATACCATCTGTTCTATGTTTGAAAGTCACTTAGGTATAGTGTCTTCAGACCCATGGTCGTAGTTTCTTAAAGGTAGGTTATACTTCAAATAATATTACTGTGGAACAAAGCAGAGTCAAAAGTATTCTGTGGTTATTTCTGCTGAATGAGTAGAACCTAATCTCTACCTGTTTACATGCAGCCCTTCTACTGAGCTCTGTATCTGTCCTCCTTCCTGGGGCCACCATTAACTGAGCTGAAACACATGCTTCTGCCCCTGGGACTTCAGCATTATATCAGGTTGCCAAGAACTCAGGAAGAGCTCATGTTCCCAGGTGTCTTATAGTCATTTACTTTTAGCTCATAGGGAGGAGGGAAACCAGTGGATTTATTTGGAAAAGGGTGAATTGGGATGAAATGATTAATTTCTTTGTTGACAATACACTATTCTGCTGTTGTGTAATGTGGTATCATAGCTTTGTTGATGTTAAAAATAACAAAATATGATGGCGTCAAATGTGTATTCCCCTGACTTGCCCATTTATTTATTTCCAATACTCTTGTACTCTGGTAAAGCTATTAAAATAAGTAACTGATGGTCAGCCTTCCACAACGCATTTATTTAGCACATACTATGGATTGTGCCTTAGTAGCACAGGTGAACAACTTGTGCGTGTTTACTTGCCTCTCACAGAAGAGCTGACCAATTAAGGAATTAGAATAGAGAAAAGTGTCATGATAGGGGAGTGCAAAATACTGTGGGAGCATAGAGTGGGCAAGCCACTGATTTAATGGGTTGGAGGTTTCTCAGAGGAAATGAGCTTTGGAATATGATCTGATATGAGGCAGCCAAACAAAGGTGTGGTTCTGAACAGAGGAAACAATGGGTAAAATGGCTCAGAGGTCAGAGAGGGCACAGCAAGTGAGAAAAATGGGGAGAACATTTGTCATTTCTTGTTCATGTATATATGTATTACCTAGGATGTTCTAGGCACTGTACTAGGCACTGGGGGTTATAAAATGTAGAAGTGACTGTCTTCATAGTGTTTACTGTATAGTCAGGAAGTTAGCATGTTAACAAATAATTACAGAACAGTATATAAGTACTAGGATAAAGGCATATACCAAAGGACTTAGAAGAACAAAGGAGGAAACAATCAGTTATGTTTGCATGTTTCAGGAAAAGCTGGAGATTTATTTTGCAGCAACTCAAATGTAAGGGGACCTTTTGTTGAATTTGGTTAGGTGCATTATTCAGAATTCAATTGTGCTGCCAAAATAACATGTTTGCTTTGAAGCAGTTTTCGGGATATGAAACCTAGCATAAAGGAGAAGAATGATGCTTGTAGAGTGTCTATCCTTTCTGCCTGGGGCAAAGGAAAATGTGCATTGCTTCCAGGATGCAGAAAAGCGATTGGCTAACTCACAGGTTGCAAGAATTAAATCTCAAAGGCCACCTACTTCTGTTATAGTTTGCTCTGTGTGAGCCCCAAACTTTCTGACTTGTAATTAGGCCTTTCTTATGTAGGTAGTCTCCTCAGTAAGGGGATTGAAATTCCCAGTCAACTCATTCACTACACATTAATATAAATTAATATCTTGGAACTACATGTTGCTGTGTATTTGTTTAGTGTAAATCAGCTTCTGAAGCTTAGTCATATCTGGATGTCAACAAAACTGAGTGGATTTGGAAGATGAAAATAAAAACGTGGCTGCAGAGTAACTGGAAAAACTCTAGGCACTTTAAACATATAAGAGTAGATTCTATATTATTGTTATTAATTCCTAGAAATATAATATTTTAAGAAAGCAAAATTATTCTAAGGCAAGGAGTTTTGTGGCATATGGGAATTGGGTTATTTTTTTTAAAGATACCTTTGAATGAATATGGCAGAAGTTTCTCTAAAAATAATGGACTTTTAGTGCTTGAATAGACCATAGCGATTAGTGGGTAAGAAGCCCACTGAGACCCGTTGGATTGGAGTGACTTGCTCAAAGTTGCACGTCCATAGGCCAGATCTGAATACACCTCTCCTCATTCCCATCTGAGCTATTTCTACTGTACCTTCAGGTCTCAGAATGACTTACCTATTTCTCTAAATGCTGTGGTAGATTAAGGTGGCTGAGTTATGGGGATGTTTGTAGGCTCTTTCTAAAATTATGTGGGAGAAATAATAAAATATGCATACCTTATTGGTTGATTAACACACTATTTTACATGGCTTCCTCATTGTTCTATTTGAAATTGAAATTTATAATCTAGATCACTCTTTAATTTATCTGCTACTAAGGTATAGTTGTTCACATGAAAAATAAATATATATTGTCTAGAATATAAATTGTATTTTTGTAATAATATCTAGTATACTGTGTGAATTATAAATATCAACTGTAAATATCAAAGGCAACAGAATGATAGTGTATAGAAAGCTACTACTGAAAATGAAGCACATATTTCAACCAGAAAACAAAAATAAAAAATAGGGAGTGCACTGTCTATATAATAGCAAGAATTAAAAAGATATCAGGGAGGGGTCAACATCTAGAGATCGGATAGTCTTATATTTGACTCACTTGATATTTTCCTAAACAAAATAATCATTTCTAGCCTAGCTGAACTGTTGTGATGAGTTGAGACTTCACCTTGAAGCCAGTTCCTAACAGTTCTCTAAAATTCAGTTCCCTTTTTTTAGAGTATCAAACAATGGGACTGGGTTTGGGGATCCTTGATTTAATATCTTTACAGATGACCTGGTAAAAGTAATTTAGAGTATGTTCATCCCATTTGTACTTGATGTTCAAATTAGGCAAGACCCCAAAAGATAGAAATAAAATTCAAATAGTTTTACAAAAAGAGAATAAAAATTGTATGTGGAGAAATAGTATGCCCATTACAATGTAAATGCAGGATTGGACTCAGCACAAGTAATGAAAGAAAAGACTAGAAAAAATCTGTTACAAGCTGAATGTGAGTCAGCAATTCACAACTATTGTTTAAAAAATGTCTGCACCATGCTGACTGTAGTTTGTGTTAATTCTGTTTGTGAATGGCCAGTGTGCTTTAACAAATAAGAGGTAAAACTGAAGAGTGTTCAAAAGTAATTCAAATGACAGAAAAGAAAGAAAATAGGTCATTTATGAGTATAGTTTAAGAAATTAGGATGGTTCAAGCTAGAAAATAAAAAATATAAGCTGAAAAATGACTTATAGATGTTTTTAAGTACAGAAAGGGATGACGATTATTATTATTTTTAATGAGGGGGATGTTGATCATTTCCTTCTTATGCTGAGATGGAGGGAAAATGGGCTCGGTGAAAACAAAGAGAAATTTTGGTGGATCATCAGGGTGACAAATACCATCCCGGAAAGCTTGACTAAGATAGTGAATAGTCGTTTTTACCTTAAGATTTTGATATTTACTTGCTTGAAAGATACTTAGCAGATGTCTTGAATTGTCTGCCAGCTCTGTCACTGTAAATTGAAGTTTGCCAAAAACTTGTTAAAAATAAATTGTAAATTTTAATTGATAATAAATTAGAGGAAGAACAATATACTATTATCATTTATCAGAATCCTATAGAGATGTAGTAGAAAAAATTTAATTTTACAATTGGCTAAAATTTTTCTTCGTTTCATCTTTTTGGAGATATTTATCTTTGAATCATCCATTTGTCTTGCCTTGGATTTATTTATTTAAAAGGAGAGAGGATGCTCCTGGGACTGTTGTAGAATAATGGGCAGATGGGCTGATTTCTTGCTTATTAGTAAGCAGAATGGTTTGACTTTAAACTTCTTCCTAAGGGATAGAAGCCACTTAAAACATGGTTTACTCAATCATGGGGATATAATTAAAAATTAAGATTATTTATTATTTATTAAGATACAGATTATTTCATCACCCCCCCCCTTTATTTCTTTGTGTTCTAATTTGACTTGATTGCTTAATTTTATCATGGATTAAACCTTAAGCGGACCAGTGGTTTGTTCTTTTGTTCTTTTGTTATCAGGGTGGAACAGATGTAACTGCAGGGTTCAGCAGGGGGTAACTAGGAGAAGCCTCTCATTAAAGAAGAATTGGGAAGTCCCATCTGAACACCCACCCCCTATGTTTTAGTAAATGGAGAACACATGATGAATAAAATAGGGAAATTGTTAATCTCAAATCCAAGGGTATGCAAAACCTGTAGTAGACAGTATGTGTGCTTTCTCCTTTCCTTCTTTCTTTTTCTTTTCTAATACAAAATCATCTGCATTTACTCAAGTGAAGCACAGTGTGTTTTAAGGTACTATCAATTTGATATAATTACAGTGTGATCAAGTTGTAGCTTAACTCCTCTGTGAGTCCAATAATATACTTGACAAATGAAGAAGCTTCTAAAACTAAAGAATACCCCAAATCCACTGCAGGAATGTTAATGCTAACAAAAATGAATCAAAGCATTATTTTAACTCTAATTAATAGTTTCGTTTACTGTACTACTCTTTGGCTACGTACATCATTTGAAAAATATATACAACTTGAATCATGCCTGTCTTTTTTGGAAAGAGAAGACCATATAGACTGTTTCGAATTCATCTTTTCTTTTCTTTATCTGTTTTATAATTGTCTTTTTACATATAGAAAATCTATTGTTGCATAGATTTGTCCCAGACCTGGAGTAGGAACTCTGTGGAGAGACAAGAGCATGAAGAGTGTGAGACACTAGAAGCTGGAGCTAGAGGACCTGCCACCTCACTAGGGTTTGCCTTTGTTAGCTACTCAACCTCTCTGAGCCACAAGTCCCCTCCCAGGTTAAATGGGAAAATCAAGAAGAACTTCTTCATAGAGAGTTATGGTATGGACTAAGGATGATAATCTACGTGAAGTCACCCTGTGAATGTCAAGTTCTATAATACTAGTTTGGTTTCTTGGGGACTTGAATTCTTTTTTCCTAGTGAGGTAATGAAAGGGTTTCCAGGGCAATGAACTATCAATTCTCTTTGCTTCTGAGTCCTTTTCCAAAGTGCTGCTTATTCTTCATTCCCGCGTTTGCCATTTTGGTTCTTATTCCAAAGGATTTCAGGCTGAGAGGATGGATTCTTGAATTTTCTAATTTGGTACTGTTGGTTTTGGGGTTCCAGAAATAGAATCTCTAGGGACATTTGTGTGGTGCTCAAATCTTCCACTTAACAATGAGCAGGATTGTAACGGGGCTGTGACATATTGCCCAAAGGCAGCATCTGTTTTCCAAAGTCAGTGATACCAGTGAAAGAAATAAAGATTAATTTAGAGAGAAGGTACACTGTAAAAATAAAACGATTCTTACTTGTTTTACATTATTCAAAAGAGACAGCCACCCTGAAATTCTCCTCCTGATAAGATAGTGTTCCTATGCTGAATTAGAATATTCACTCAAATACTTGTAGATATATCTCTTTTGAAAATATCTGCTATCCCCTTTCAGGTGAAACATTCTTCTCCTACCCAGGAAAGCACAGCGTTGCTCCAGAGGAAGCAAGTTTTGGAATGAGTTTTGGAAAAGGGTCCCAGTTGACATTCAATATGCCATAAAACAGCTTCCAATATTAGGAAAAGCCTGTGCATCCTTGTGAAATCACAAGTACTGCTCTATTCATCCACATTGGATTCTTTAGTCATAATTAGATTACACTAGAAAAAAGTGAAATGCTTTCTTCCCTGTGTTTGGAAAACTACTTATCATCTGATTCTAAGGAACTAAAAGAGGGTAACAAACCAATCTTGTATTACATGAGGTGATAATGACCGAGTGTGTACTAGGATTCTAGAACAACCTTAGAAATAATACCTACAGTTTAATCCTCTTATTTTAGAAATAAAGACACTGAGATTCAGGTGAAGTGACTTGTCCATGGTTATAACTCAATTAGTAGTCAATCCAGGAGTGGTCTTAATGTCTCCAGACTATTTATCCTAAAAAGCAGACCAAAAAGGTAAGGTCTATAACTGCATGATTGGAAAAAATTGTGCTCTCTAGGAAATTAAATCTAAGAAACATGGAGAAATACTTTAAAAAATCTTCTCACATCACCAAATGCCATGTTAATGGTATTATTATTATTATATGCCTTTATTATACTTTTGGGGAACTAAGATTTATTTCTCTTGTAATAGTTACTAACAATGTGAGAAAGAAGTTTGTGGATTAGATGGAAAGTTTGGTCAGATGGAAGTTGTCATTTTCCTTACTGTCCCCATCCAACACTAGTAAGAAACCTACGCAGTTATTTGGCGCTTCATAATGGAAAGCGAATTAAAGCAACCTTTTCCATTTGTTCTAGGACTACAGGTTCCAAGACAGATAGTAGTATATGGAGAATCTAACTGCCTGTTCATGGGCCCTTGTTATTAGTGCATGACCTTATATGGACAACCACCAGCAATCTGCCTTGATTCCCTCTCCTAAATGCATGAATATCTGGTTATCTGAGTCCCAGGTAGAACTTAACTAGCTTGACCTGTGTGCTTGACATTCTGACTGAATTGCAACTCTTAGCCAAGTCTCTAGACCTAGTGTACAGATTTGGTATTGGTCACCCATTTCTTTTCCTGCTTGCTCCATTTTTCTGTGAGTATATGCTGCTATGCCAAATTAGCTAGCAGAATGGTATGAATACTTTTCTGGGAATTGAACCTAGGAAGTTCTAAGTAGAGGGTTCTGACCCCAAGGGAAGTCCTGGTTCAATGTTAGAAAGGGAAAACCTTTGAAGATGGTATGAGTTTGAGGATGAAGATTATACCAAGAGAGGAAATCAAGATAAATTTTAACCATATCACAAATGTTCTTTAGGTGTGTCCAGAAGAGGAATCTCTGCTGTTTGCTTGCAGTTTTGCTTGGTTTATCACCAGATGAAGTTTTCCAATTAAACTACTATTTAACTGGTTTATCTGTAATTCATTCAATTGATCAAGAAACAGGCACTGCCTGCTGTGACCAGTATTGCTGGAAAGAAAGGAAAGAAAATATTAAAGAGAAAAACTGCAGCCAATATAAATGAACTCCTGGGGTAATCTTAACCTTCCCAGGTTAAAGTAAAAGCAGGAACAGACAGTGTTCAATGAGTATATCAATCCTTGATGTACTCTTTTTATGTTCATCCTTGAAGGCAAGAATCATGTCTTAATTTTTGTATATCTAGAATGGAGAACAGAACTTAACACATAACAGGTGTGCAATAATATATGTCACAGGAATACAGTATTTGCATTCTTTCTGGCCAAATATGGTAGATTAGCAAAGTTTTGGATATTACTGGATTCTTTTTCACCTAATGACATCTTCCTCTTTCTCCTTTCCCTAGTTTCCTGCTTCGGCTACCATAGTAGAGGAGTGTATTTTGGAATCTCTAGTGGAGTTTGAAATTCATTTTCCTATAGAAAAAAAAATATTTAAAATGTCAGTTTAGATATAATTGAAAACTGTTTTGGAAGAGGGATACATTGTGGGTAACAGAGGTTTATGTGGGCTATCCTGGAACTCATCAAGTCATATATAACCTAGTTTCTATGGGCAAATGTGTTCAAACTTTGGGAACCAAACCCTTTTTCTAATTTGGGTTTACTCACTTTTTTAAAAAAAAAATGTTTTTCTACTATTCTAGCTGCAATGAATCTGTAAGGGAAATAACAAATGCCAACATTGGCTTTCACTGAAGATAACAATATATTTATCAAAGGGTATCTTTGTTTTTCTTGGACCCTGATTTATCCCTGGTTATTTTATTTGGCATTGCAAGTACCTAGCTAGGGAGAAAAGACCAATGTGTATTAAGCAGTTAACTAGTTTGTCTGATTAACACAGACAAGAAGTGGCATAGGTCTAGAGAGAAGGAAAATTTAATGTAGTTTGCAGGTGTTAGAAAAAGCTCTGTGGTCAGTCCGGGGGTAGATTTTAAGAAGAAGGAATAAAATAAGGATAGATTTTTTTCTTTTTTTATTTGAGAAGTTTTCACAGATTCACCAAGATAGGATTAGCTGCTCTTTTAAGAAACTTGGATAACTTTTCTTTAACAAAAATCTGATCTACTCTATTTTGATTTATCGATCATCCTTAAAAGACCACTTTGAGAAAACACTCGAAAGCAGGGATGGAAGAATTACAGATGAATTTGAGCAATAGTTGAAGATGTTTGAATTTTATTCTGGGGATGCTGAAGACTTGATAAAATGTTTTATGGAGAATATAGTACAACATTCTGGAGGTCAGATTGCAGGAGAAAACCTGAAGGCAGAAAGAAAGCAAATTCTGTTGATTAAAATAGTTCAAATAGGAGAGAAAAAGAGGTGGAGTAGTGGTGATGGGAATAGAATGAAAGGCATACATAAGATATATTTCCAAAGTGGAAACAAAAGGTTTTGTTTACTGGGTATAAGATGTTGAGAAGAGAAGTGACTGAAGTTTCAAGCCTAATAGCCTTTTTATTTTTGTCTAAACCAGTGGGTAAAACTCCATAGCATTTGTACAACTGCCAAAATTGTTTTCCAAGTCTAAATAATTTGTATCATTACTGCCAGAATTTCTGTTTTCCCTCACTCTTTTTCTGACTTCATTTGTTGACCTTGAGAAAAATTAGATTCTGCGGTCTTCCAATGCCTATGTTTTCTAGTGGAAAAAGAAAAGGAAATTGAAAACCAAGAAAACTACTTACATTTCTGTTTGATATTGAGTCCTGTCCATTTAATCTGCTCATTAAATTCTCTTTGAGTCATTTTTTTCCCACTTTAAAATGTGAGTTCATAGACTCAAGGACTTTAAACAGTAAAAAAGTAGTAGGAGATTATCTGGAAAAAATAAGAGACATGTCACACATTGAAAGAGATACAGAAACTGAGGCCCAGGTAAGTTATATAATATGTTGTAAGCCATGTTGTCAGTTAACGACAGCACTGGGATTAAACCTCTGTCTACTGACTTTCAAGCCACTGCTCCTTGTTGGATGTCAATACTGTGTATATGGCAATATGCCAGGTAATTTATGATATCATCCAAATGTTTAAAACCAAGCTAAATGTTATATCTTGTTATTACACAGCTGTGTCTGTATGACTGCAGACAATTTGAAGGAAATCCTAATCTAATTTCTGCTTAAATTTGGACTGTCACAAAGGACAATTTGGCATTTAGGTCCTCAACAGCAGTTAAACATGTGTTTTTAAAAACTTTCTGTTGAAGACAGTTCTCCATGGTCTCTTGCATTTCTGTACATCTTGGAAGCAGGGGCACTGACTGTCTTTGTTCAGATGATCTTTTCAAGGATGTTCATACAGCAAATAGCTTTGTAAGATAGAGATAGTATTTATCTCAGAAGCAAGGGGCAGGCATGCTCACTGTCCAGTACAGTGAAGATAATTTCTCCCTGTGGAGCAGAGTGTAGGCAAACTTACTGCTCACTATAAAAGATTTGAGTTCCCTTATCTCAGGGTTCCTCTCCTGTGTGCAACCCACCAAGTATGCAGACATCCTTCTGGGCCCAGACATGTTATCCCTGGGAGAATTGGGGGCAAGGGAAACTGACACAAAACTCTGTTGCCCATGTTGCTTACCATGCCATGAGTAATAAAGTCCTTTGTCTTTGACCCAGGAGTCTCATATCTTCTACCAGTATCCATGAAACTGTGGCAGGTTAAGCTGTAAACTTGCAGGTAGGTGAAATCTCTGATCCTTCACAGTTCTTGATACTCCGAAGGTGGAGAGGTTTATGAACCCAGGGAAGATGTAATGGTTGGCTTATAATAAAGGTAGTTTTCACTTAGTTAGAGTTTTTACAGGTTTAGATAGAGCTGCTCAAGATCAAAGTGTGGCATTAATGCCCTGGGACTCATTGACTGGATTTGTGAAATAGTACTTAATTGCTCTTGCCCATTTCAATCTTTATAGCATTGAACATGTTATTGTTGTTATTTTCTAAATATGTTTGTAAATTGACAAAATATTACATAGAAGGATAGAATGAGTGCAAGAGTGGTTAAGAGGCCAAGGTGAGTGCAGAAAGGGTAAGAGTGAAGAAAGGAAGTGCAAAGGAAGCTGCACTTCAAATATGAAAGACTAACAGATTCCTGTGAACTTATTGGACACAGTGGCTTGTATTCAGGAAGTATGATAATATGAAACATCTTCTGAGGTTAATGGAGATTTTGCATTTAGAGGAAATGGTAGAGTTTGATCTGGTAATTATCTAGTTATTCATTCTAGAAACTATCATTGATAATCTTCTTTGTATTAAAAAAAGAATGCAGAACAGTGCATTTCTAGCTAACTGAGTCTGTTCATTTAGGAAAAGACCCTGAACTTATAGTATGCAAAGTCAGCCCTTATACTTTCTCTCCCTTGTGCCCTACTTTACTTGCTAGCCATCTGTGGCCTATTACATTTACTGAGATGGCTACAATAATATCTCTCATCCCACACGCTCTCTGCAGTGTGACTTTTCCATTCTCCCATCAAGAGGTGGAGTCACTTTCTTCAACCTTTAAATCTGGAAGAGCCCTGTGGCTGCTTTGATCCATAAAATATGGCAGAGCCCTTAATTGGCCTGGCATCTTCCACTTTCTGTCCCTTGGAAGCTAGCTGATACTGCAGAATGCAACCACCCTGAGACTACCATCAAGTGAGAAACCCAAGCCATGTGGAGAGCCTCTGGAGAATGTGATGTCATGTGGATAGAGAGAGAAGCTAATGAACCCCAAGGAGCCAGCTATGTGAGTGAGGGTGCCATGTTGGAAATGCATCTTCCAGTCCTTCCTGCCCAACTGATAACCACGTGAATCAGAAACAAAATCAGCCAGTTGAACCCTTCCCAAATCTCTGACTCATAAATTTGTGAGCAAACTAAAATGATTGAGCCAGTTAGGTTATGAAGTTGTAACATAGCAATAAATCATCAAAATACCATTGGTCCGGACTAGATTATAGTCAGAAGTTAAAGATCACTAATAGTCAATAAACTCCCCATGTTGTTCTTTTTTTCTAACTTGGAGAAATAGTAATGGTTAGTCATTAATGATTCATTCAGAGGGATGATAACATAGCAAACTATTTGCCATCTATTATATTTTTTGACTATATATTTAAAGGCTCTCTGAAGGTTTAATGTTCACATTAGCATTGCTGTTCTGTCCTTGAGATTATTTGGTAAAGGCTAATTGTGGAAAAACTGGCTCATCTCTTTTCCCCTCTCTTATTTGGGTTCTTATTTATAGCAATCCCAGATCAAAACTTGGGACATTTTTCAAAAAATCATCACTTAGTCTTATTTAGCTCTCTATTCCTAATACCTGAAACATTTTCTGCCTGGAGCATAATGATATATGTATAGATAGATAGATATTGCTCTGAGAACAATTAGGAATTGAGGAGGGAGACATCCTGAAATTCATTTTAGTAGAAAGTAACCCCACTAGAGGACAATGATTCTGGATTAAGAATGAGAAAACCCAGAATTTAGTCCAAACTGCCACTAATTGTGTATGTGACCTTGGGTAAGTAACCAATTGGGCTCCAATTTTCCTGCTTGTCTCACTATGGGCTCACTATAGGCTCCTCTAATATTGTGATTCTTCTATTACCACCATGGCTATGCATCTTGTAAGATATGCTTTACATTTATTTAAGACTTAAATATAGAGCCTCTGGGTTATTTCTATGTTGGGCATTTATCAGTGAATGCATATTTTCTCTTCATAGTTAAAAGGAAACAAAAAATTGTCATAACTTATTTTTAAGTTGATTTAAGATTAAAAATGTTTAAAGCAATAAAGTTAAATTGGACTGGAAAAAAATTCTGTCAAGGACATAACCTGCCCCATTGTGCCATTCATTTGCATCTACAGGGAAACCCAATTATAACAGCTATTTGCAAGAACTAATATCACTAGAGACTAAGCAGAGCAACCCTATAGTAGAGCAAGCAGATAAAAATGCGTCCTAAAAAACTGACCTAGCCAGGAGCATGTACGTGGTAAGCTCACCCACATTTTGTTATTTTCCTGTAAAATTTTACATTTGATCTAAAATAATGTTCCTGATATTTATGTAAAATGAGACTCATAATTAATCACTATGCTAATTAAAAAAATTACATGCTTCAGGTGAAGTGAGGTGCTAAAATTTTATATGTGGGTTCTAAACGTTTTTCTTTTAGTTTGGGCATGGTAAAATTCGTAAATTCCCTTTTTGGAAAACCTTATGCAAGGTTGGTATAATGTGAATAAAAGCAGGCTCCTAACCAATGTTTTCTGCTGCTTCTTTAAGATCCACAGCAATAACATATTAATTGACAGACTCCTGTCACGGGCAGGACACATACACATTTACATCTGAATCCTGAGTCTTTCTTCCTTTAGCCGTTACCTTTGAGGGACTAGTTTCTCTGGTCTGTTACACCTTAAGCAAGAATTGATGGCTTCTTACTTTCAAATAATAGTAGATAAGGTTTGACACAGACACCGATGTGAAGATTACCATGGGCAGGACCTACCAGGTAACCACATAGGGCTCTCTCAGTTCTGCCAATGCTATGTTCTTTCCCAGCAGAGAGCATTCACTCATATGGTTGCTTTTGCTTGGGTCATTCTTCTAAATCATTTCCTTGCACCTTCTATTTCACTTAGATAATTCCTACTCATCATTGAAATCTCCTCACTTCATCTCAAAATGTGTCCTGTTCCTTCAGACTAAGCACCCATGTTTTACGCAACTGTGATACCCTTATTATTCCCTAAAGATATAGTCATTACACTCCTGGTTCTATGACTGTTCCCACCTTTAGATTGTAAATTTTTTGAGGGAACGGATTATTGAATTCATGCTATAACCCCAACATTCAGCACAGAGCCTGTCATATAGTAGTCAGTCACTTAATATATACCTGTAGAATGAATAAAGGAATAAATAAACGATGGAAAAAGAAGAAGGTGAGAGGAAGATTAAGATCGCAAGGAGAGAAAGGATGTGTTTGCTGCTGCTTGTGAAAGTGGACTGCAAAGACCTGGGGGAAAAATGCAAAGGGTTTCTTACTTGGCATATTAGTCGTACTTTTTTAGCTCCGAAGGAGATGTAACTTCATTTAGATAGAGTTCTTCATCTCCTATGGAGAGGAGCAATGTAGAATAAGACTAGGGCAGAATGACGGGCAGTTCAGAAAAGGTTCTGGAGAGAGCTATTCTGATGCCTGGAAGTGGAGCTGAGTCCAGGTCTAACCCAGCTCTATGCACATTCCAGAAATATCAGGGACATTTCTGTTGTGAATTTGAGAAACAATGGTTTCCCTTTGCTTGCTGCCTTTGCTTCATATGTTTTCCCCATTGATAACAAAAGCATAAAAAAAAAAATAAGAAAGGAAAAGAAGAATCCCTAGGATCTCAAAAAGACTGTGTTTGCTAATAGACAAAATTCTGTGCTCATTTTCTCAGTTGGCCAGAAAATGGAGACCACTGTGGTCAGAAGTATTGACCTCTGGAAATAGAAAGGGAAACAAAGGATTTATCCAGGAACAGAGCCAGGGAGAAAAGGAGAGTGGAGGGGAGCTGCTCTGGATTGTGACCCAGAGATCTATCAGGTGTCCCTTTTTCCTCCTCACTCCTAATCAGCCGTGGTCCTCTCCTCATCTCTTTTGATTTCCATCTAATTCCTTATGGTTCCCTTTCCTATTAGACCCGAACCTTTTCTCTGGGACATTGGATCCATTCCCAGTGGCTAAAAGTTTTGATGCACTGAGACTGTCATTCTTAGAACTGGCATTCCAAGATGGAATTTTGACTGCATTTTCCCTGGAAAACACTGGTCTATATGGTGATTATATTAGTTAACATAAACTAACTGTTGTAACAAACAATGCCATAATCTCTGTGACAAAATACTTGTGAGAAAAAGTTACTCATGTCCAGTGAGGGTGAGTGGAAGAGGGAATGGGGAGAAGACAGCCTCTGCTCCACACAGACATTAAGGCTTTTTCCCATCCCGTTACTTTGCCACCTTCTAGGTCATGTCTTCCTCTGTATTCAGCCAACAAGTAGGTAAAGAGAAAAGATGACTCATGGGAGGGTTTTATTAGACCTGGGAAATCTAGACCTGGAAAGCTACATCACTTCCACTGGCATTCCATGGGCTGGAACAAAGTCTCATGTTTGCATCTCAATGCCAGGGAGGCTGGGAAATACGGTCTAGCTGTGTGCTCAAGAGGGAAAAGAGAAATGGTTTGATGAACTACTGCCCAATCTCCATCTAGAAGTTGAGTCTCTAACACAAATAATAAGTGAGAAAATCTTTTGAGGGCTTTGGAGAACTGAATCTTTAGTTATAACATTGTTTCTGTGAAAAATGCATTTGGAACGCTAGACAACTCTGACTCACAAATGAACTTTAGAAAATAACCCATCTCTAAGACTAATTGCTTATAACTTAAGGAGCTTTACCCCACTCAAATAGTGTTATGATTAAAAAAAATGTAGTGTGTGTCATTTTTTTGTAATACCGTATTAATTCTAATTGCTTAATGAAAGAGTAGGCATATTAAAATTATTGTAATCACCTCTGAAACTCCATGCCTATAAAATATGCTTAATGTGAAACCAATAGAGATTTTTTCCTTTTTCCTTTGGGTCACTGGCATAGGACAGTGGTTTCCCCTCTTGGCATTTGCTATCTTAGTCTTTTCCCATCTGACAGCACTTCGTTAAAGTGGTGTTTTCTTTTTTTTAAATGCAATTTTATTGAGATATATTCACATAACATACAATCATCCAAAGTGTAAAACAATTGTTCACAGTATCATCACATAGTTGTGCATTCATCACCACAATTTTTGAACATTTTCATTATTCCAAAAAATAAAAATAAAAATAAGAATAAAATAAAAGCAAAAAAGAACACCCAAAACATCCCATATGCCTCCTCCGCCCCTATTATTCATTTGCTTTTTGTTCCCATTTTTTAACTCATTTATCCATACACTGGGTAAAGGGAGTGTGAGCTACAAGATTTTCACAATCACAGTCACACGGTATAAGCCATATAATTATACGATCATCTTCAAGAATCAAGGATACTGGATTGCAGTTCAACAGTTTCAGATATTTCCTTCTAGATATTCTAATAAACTAAAAACTAAAAAGGGATATCTATATAATGCATAAGAGTTACCTCCAGAATGACCTCTTGACTCCATTTGAAGTCTCTCAGCCACTGAAACTTTATTTGGTTTCATTTTTCTTCCCCCTTTGGTCAAGAAAATTTTCTCAATCCTATGATGCTGGGTCCAGGCTTATCCCAGGGAGTCATTTCCCATGTTACCAGGGAGATTTACACCCCTGGGAGTATGTCCCATGTAGGGAGGAGGGTAAAGTGATGCTTTTTATTGAAGCTAGCCGTGATACAATAAAAGAACAGTGGCCTTTAAATCAGAAAAGCTTTAGCATCGGCATCAATCCTTAGCCTAGACATTACTCTTAGACATTAATCCTGGCCTGAAGGAACTTACAGTCTTGCCAGGGGCATTCCTACTAGAAATTTCAGTGTGAGAATGAAAAGTAAGGAGTATCCAGCGTAGAGGCACAGAGAAAGTGACTGAAAGTTTCAGAAGAGGAAAAGATGACTGCCCAAACACTGATAAATCATAACATCTTGTTGATGCTCCCTGTTGTGATGGGGATAGCAATATTGGCACCTGTTTAATTTATCTAGTTGCTAAGATTTCTATTTTATACTTTAGATGTTTAGGAGATGTGGCTCGTATAGTATTTGTGCAGTACTTTCACTCTGTAAAGGAATTGTCTTGTGTATTAGGGTTTAGATAATATTACAGAACAACACCAAACAGCCAGAAGCTTATAGTACTTTGTTAAAGCTATAAGCCTGGATATGAATCTGGGTAGTAAAAGCCTTGAACTATAAATTTATAGCTCCAAAGGGAAGGCAATGCTGTATCAGAGGCTGCCTGACTATTATAAGCAGTTTCAATCTATAAAATATTGGAGTATATTTAAAAATACATTTGTTTGCAATTTATATTGCAGAGACCATGTGAAAACAATGAGTAGTTGCCTAATTGGGCTATGGAAGCAAATTTAACCCATTGATCGAAAAGCACATTTTGACTTCAATTGAGAACAAGGGGTGTTAATAACATCTTTGTCTTACATATTCAGTTGCTAGAAGAGTCTTCCACTATTTTTCCCCTTTTCGTGGTATCACGGCTGTTCCCTTTGCCTAGAATACTTTTCCCCCAGATATTTGCTTGGCTTGGTCCGTCATTTTATTCGGGCCTTTCGAGAGCCATTCCCTGCCCCCTATCTAAATTAGTATCTCTATCCCCTCACTGCTATCCTACATTTTAAAATTTTTTATAGAACTTATCACTTTTATTTGGGTTTACTGCTTAGTTCCCCTCTTATCTCCCATGGTTAGAACGTTGTACTTAGTACTTAGTTTTGGGCACTTGGAAAGAATTCAGTAAATATTTACTGACTAATGAATGAGTAAATGAATTCATGGCCAAGGCTGCTCCCAAGAGATCCAATAAGAGATGTATCATGGGGACAGCTGAGAGAACAGATGAGGGCACGAGTGAGGGGATTGGAGGAGTGGGGGGATATCCTGGGTATTGGGTGAAGACTCTGACAACATTGGGAGTAGGCTTCTAGAGGTTTCTAGGGTTTTTTTTTTGGGAGGGGGACACATTGCATCTTAGGCCTTGCTGTGAGATTTGAGGCATCACTGAGGCAATGGCTAGGAGGACAGTGTTGGTGGATTGGGTCTGCCCAAGCAGCAGAAGGGTGGAGGGAGCAAGGGGTCACAAGAGAGGATAGACCCTAGATAGGGGTGTGGCAAGGGCTGAGAGAAATAGTAGTCGCAACAGCAGTGAGGAGAGAAGGTGAATTTGTTTTGTCTGCATTTCTGGTAGCCATTTGTGTGTAAAAATCATTTTTAGGGTAGATCTTTCTGAGTTGAAAACCACCTGGATTTGTAATACAATTATAGGGTTAACAATAACAAATTTACACAGGCATCTTCAGTTTTCAAAGTACATTTATATACATCCCATTTAATCCTTGTTCTATTTTTACATCTAAGTATTCCATATTTTGTTTTTTGAGTTTCTTTTCTAGGGATTGGGTTGAGTGTTTAGTGTATACATATGTATCTATAAAAACATATTGAGCTGTGGTGGCATCCATGATTTAATATATTTAAATAAACAAATATGGTCATCTCAATCCTATAGGTAAGATGGGGGGGTTCTCATAAAACAAGCCCTGGTTTCTTTTCTTATGAAGAATTCTGGAATTATTATATAATAACTTCCTTGAGAGCAGAAATTGTGCTTTATTCACCAGTCAAAAGATAGCATTAGGTTGAGAAGATTTCTAAGAGAGGTTATAAAATGTTTGAACCCTAAGACTTTCTTGTATTTGTATCACCCATAGTGCCCAGCACATATTCAACAAACCTTGATTAATCACCTTTAATGCCTGGGAAAGTCAGTGATCTCTCCTGCCCAAATACACACACATACACACACACACACCCCCCACTACCACCACCACCACCACCACCATTCCTGGCCTTAAGAAACTCATAGGCTACAAGAAAAGATAGTGGGTAAACAGTGCAGTTGTGCAATAGTGTTACAGGTGTTCTGTCAGAAGCCAGTGGAAAGAGGAGAAACAGAGGAGAGAGTAGTTCATGTTACCTGGTTCCTGGAGTAGCTGGTTTCAAGGCTTTATGACAGAAGCCATCCTTGAGCTGAGTTTTGAAAGATTACAATTTGAAATCAAGTGAATAACGTCTTAGAAATGTAACTTCCTTATAGTTACTTCAGGAAATAAATTGCTAATCCTTTTCCTTGAGTAGCCTTTTCACTGGCCAAAATGTACCTCTTCAGGTTCAGAGATGCACTCGAGAACGTTATAGTTTTCTCATTATGCACTGTGTCTCTTCTACACTGAAGTACCTGTAGGAAGGAAATTAAGTGCAGGTTTTGTTTGTGGGTTTGGAGCTGATAGAATGGCGGGTGTGTCAAAAGCCAACCAGCAGAGTCCCCAAATCATTCTAGTCGCTGGCATTCTTTCTTCAAGGCTTTCTTCATTGTAACCGGCCCCTGATGGTAATTGGTTGAATCGGATTTAACAATGCAGTCAGATAAACAGTTGTGGCAGCTGCTGCCACGGCAACGTCACCGTCCTTACCCTCCCAGCGCGCGCCCCTTCCCCACCCCGCCTTCTCCTGCTCCTCCTCCTCCCCCTTTCCTCCAGTAAGGGCACACTCGCTAGTGGTCTGTACAGGCAGCAGGGTTTAATGGCAGAGCTATTTTCTTTCCGAACTGTTCAAAATGATGAACGAAGATGCAGCTCAGAAAAGCGACAGTGGAGAGAAGTTCAATGGCAGTAGTCAGAGGAGAAAAAGACCTAAAAAGGTAAATTGCCGGAATTGGGAATGTCTGTATATATGGGTGTGTAGGCAATACTGAGACTATCGAAAATGTGGAACATTATGAGTAACTATAGATTCGATAGCAGTGCAGAGCATTGCTTTTTAAAGAGGCAGGTGCAAACTACTGCTTTTTGAGAATATTAAAGGAACCATGGTTCATAATGGATACATTGACTAGAGCATGGTGAGGTCAGCAGAGATAAGGTGTGTTCAGCATGTGGATTACTGAGGATTGTGGCCGCTGATGGATGCTTCTGGTGTTAACTAAGTACAGAGAGATTCATTTTGTTTTTAGAAAGAGTGAGTTAAAAAGGAAGAGTGTTAAGCAAGGTGGCGAAGTAAACGGAGATTTTTGACCAGATACGTTTGCTCGGTGATGGTCTTGGGAAGGCTAGACAGTAAATGCCTCCTGGTTCTGTGCTCAGTGTATTCTTCCTAGGAGAAAGCCTGTTGTGACAGGAGGAATATGATCTCTAGCATGATATTTCTTTGGTTTGCTTAGCTCCTCTGCAGTTTTCCCAGACACTGGTATGGGAGCTCTTTCAATGATCAAGATAAACAGTCCAAGATATTATGGAGTGAGGGATGATGGGCACACAAGGCAGTCTGTACAATTTCTTACCCTGGCATACATTCACACACCCTTGATTTTCATGGAAATGATACTGGTGAGAAACAGTGGGAAAAGATGCAAACTATTCGGCCCCACCCAGTGCCAGCACTTCTTTCTTTATGGCCTGACTCCTTCTGGTAAACTGTTACAGATTCACAGAAGCACCCTGAGCCCCACCTTTAAAAACAATGCTTTGTGAATAAATGGTTCTAAAGCCTATGTATTTCTTGGGTCAATTATATGAGTGGGATTCAAAACTATGGTTCTAATGTAAATGGCTTCCAGTGTTGCATAGTTTTCAATTTAAAATGAACAGATTAAAATTAACAGTAACAGAGAAATGAATATTTTTCATTTTGATAATGTTGAAATTGCATTGTGCTTTAAAATTATTGATCTCTGGTGTACTAAATGCCTTATAAACTAAATAATTCTGAATAATTAGAAGCCTCACATATTTAAGATCATTGTATCAGTAAACAACAGAGTGGTGAATTTGTATAGTCTCATGTAATTTGACACAAATAAGCATGCCCATATATGACAATTATTTAATAATATCATGAAGATAGTGATGCAATCTGATAAAGGCGGAAGATAATTTAAGGTAACTAGGAACATTGGTAGAATGTCATTTTGTACCTAAGCATTCTCAATCCCCCAAGCTTTTAGAGTATTTTTGTAGAATACTGGCTAATTGATAAACATTAATTTAAAAAAAGCAGAAGGAAAAAAAAAAGAGAGAGAGTAACAGAAAGAGAAAAAGAAAGGAAGTAAAAGGATATTTTTCTTTAATTTACATTATCATTTCAAAATCCTCCTGATTTCTACTCAAGTCCCTGGGCTGCATTAGAAACAATATACTCAGGACTGCTATAGGGGTGGGGAACATATCTCAAAGAGATTTTAAGCTCTGGTGATGATATTAAATTCACATTACTAAAGACATGTTTATACCCCACCTCCATGGTTGCTAACATGACCACAGACATAGGGGACTGGTGGTTTGATGGGTTGAGCCCTCTACCATAAGTTTTACCCTTGGGAAGACGGTTGCTGCAAAGGAGAGGCTAGGCCTCCCTGTATTTGTGCCTAAGAGTCTCCTCCTGAATGCCTCTTTGTTGCTCAGATGTGGCCCTCTCTCTCTGGCTAAGCCAACTTGAAAGGTGAAATCACTGCCCTCCCCCCTACGTGGGATCAGACACCCAGGGAAGTGAATCTCCCTGGCAACGTGGAATATGACTCCCAGGGAGGAATGTAGACCTGGCACCGTGGGACGGAGAACATCTTCTTGACCAAAAGGGGGATGTGAAAGGAAATGAAATAAGCTTCAGTGGCAGAGAGATTCCAAAAGGAGCCGAGAGGTCACTCTGGTGGGCACTCTTATGCACACTTTAGACAACCCTTTTTAGGTTCTAAAGAATTGGGGTAGCTGGTGGTGGATACCTGAAACTATCAAACTACAACCCAGAACCCATGAATCTCGAAGACAGTTGTATAAAAATGTAGCTTATGAGGGGTGACAATGGGATTGGGAAAGCCATAAGGACCAAACACCACTTTGTCTAGTTTATGGATGGATGTGTAGAAAAGTAGGGGAAGGAAACAAACAGACAAAGGTACCCAGTGTTCTTTTTTACTTCAATTGCTCTTTTTCACTCTAATTATTATTCTTGTTATTTTTGTGTGTGTGCTAATGAAGGTGTCAGGGATTGATTTAGGTGATGAATGTACAACTATGTAATGGTACTGTAAACAATCGAAAGTACAATTTGTTTTGTATGACTGCGTGGTATGTGAATATATCTCAATAAAATGATGATTTAAAAAAAAAAAAAAAAAAAAAAAATAAAGACATGTTTAAAATATTTGAGGGGGTAGAGAAAATGAAATCATCATATGTAATAAATACATCTTTAATCTACACTTTCTCAAACATATTTATTTTAGGAGTAAGTCCTTTTCCAAGCTTGCAACCAAAAAGATAGCAATTAATCGAAAATTGTGAATGTGTGTGTGTGTGTGTGTATTTGTGCATACATTCAGAGGCATGTATTAAATGAGATGTGAAAAGAGAGTGGATATTGAGTATTAAAAGTAATTTCACCTGAGAGGAATTGCTCTTGGAAAAAACACCAGTTACATGATACAGTAGAGGATATGCATAACAAACACACACATGAACATACAAACACACACTCCTAGTTTTTCAAATCAGTTGTACATGCATTTGAGTGCCGGCTCTAGCCTTTAATGTCATGAGACTGGGGCATATCATTTAACGTCTCTGATCTAGGTCCTCGTGTAAAATGGGAATAATTGTATATACCTTCTGGCACTTTGATGGACTAGCAATAATGTGTATAAAATTCTTAGAGCAGTGTTTAATATATAGTTTATGGCAATAACTTTTGATGTTATTATTGTCCCCTTAAATGAAGTTGCTTATTAGAATAAGCCCTGTGGAAGAAAAGCTGATATGTCCGTGTATATTTTTGAGGCAGAATATTAGTAGTACCACAAAAAGGATAGTAGTTATTTTTCAAAATGTCAAAAGTTATATGCAGTAATTGGAAACTCTTTATCTCAAACAAATTATTGAGATTTACATAACATGTGCTCTAGGTTTTTAGATTACTACCTCATATAACTTTGCACAGCAAGCTGCTTAGATTTTCATATTTTGAAAATAAACATTAAATGTGCTTTGGTGAGGAAATAATAATAATGAGATAAGCATCCCTAATAAGCATTAAAATCTGAGAAAGCAAGAACTGGAACAAAGTCAGTGCCACAACACTCGAATTCAATTGTCTGTTTTTCTACTTGAATTCATGTTGAATTCATTGTAGGATTCTATATAAACATCCAGGATTATGAACCAGCAGACTTACTGTGGACTGAGTATAGACCTATCCTGCTAAGTTATACTCATTAAAAACATAGCCTCCATCTGTAGTAAATATATCACAGGCCATAACTCACTTGTTTACTCTACACCTCACAAAACTGGTGCTTCTTCGTTACTGCAAAGGAGAGTCTAAACTTGTATGTAATTGTGCCTAAAAGTCTCCCCCTGAGTACCTCTTTGTTGCTCAGATGTGGCCCTCTCTCTCTCTAACTGAGCCATCTCGACAGGTGAACTCGCTGCCCTCCCCCCTACGTGGGACCCGACTCCCAGGGTTGTAAATCTCCCTGGCAATGCAGAATATGACTCCTGGGGATGAATGTGGACCCGGCATCGTGGGACTGAGAGTATCTTCTTGACCAAAAGGGGGATGCAAAATGAGACGAAATAGTTTCAGTGGCTGAGAGATTTCAAATGGAGTCGAGAGGTCACTCTGGTGGACAATCTCATGCACTATATAGATAACACATCTTAGGTTTTAATGTATTGGAATAGCTAGAAGTAAATACCTGAAACTACCAAACTCCAACCCAGCAGTCTGGACTCCTGAAGACAATTATATAATAATGTAGATTACAAGGGGTGACAGTGTGATTGTGAAGACCTTGTGGATCACACCCCCTTTATCTAGTGAATGGATGAGTAGAAAAATGGGGATAAAAACTAAAGGACAAATGGGGTGGGATGGGGGATGATTTGTGTGTTCTTTTTTCAGTTTTATTTTTTATTCTTGTTCTGGTTCTTTCTGATGTAAGGAAAATGTTCAGAGATAGATTGTGGTGATGAACGCATAACTATGTTATCATACTGTGGACAGTGGATTGTATACCATGGATGATTGTATGGTGTGCGAATGTATTTCAATAAAACTGAATTTAATAAAAAAAAAAACAGAAAACAAAAAACTGGTGCTTCTGAGGGATAGAACTAAAGGGTCCTTTCCCATAAGAGTCACGATGTGAGGAAATAAGCTCAAGGAGTTTATTTTATATCAGAGTTTTTAGTGAGGACCTTGAGGATAGAAATTCTTTTAGCTTTTCTTAAGAATATCTATTCTGGCTCCAGTAATTGAGCTCGTCAGTGCCCTCCAGTCAAAGACCACCAGGACGTGACTGTAGTTGAACAAGTTGGGTTTATAACTTTTTCCACGGAGGAAGGATGTAGCCCTTGGGGAACAATGGGGCATCTCAATAAGAGGGTGCTAGTAAGGACTTTAGTTGGATGATTTTGGGGAAGATCCAAGAACCTGGGGGTTAATTCTGGATTGGGTACTGTCAGAAAGTAGGGACAATTCTATAATTGAGTACCTTAAAAAATCTTTTTTTTCTATCAGGGAGGACAGACTGGAATGAGGCTAAAGTTGTAATTGGCAAAGCAGCAGCACTCTCTTTTAGTGAGAGAGCAGGATGTTTGGTATTTTGTGGCTTGGACAGTGCAGACATAAGGGAATGGTCCTGTTTTGCTCTTGATCCATCATGGTTGCAGAATGGACTTGTCTGATGTTCACGTTTGTGAAACTGTTTATGTTCAACAGGAGAACACCAAAACTGAGCTGTGAGTGCCAGGCCAACTCTAGAAAACCAAGCCTTGGCTGATAGTACTAGGCCAGCTCCTGGATGTCGGAGTTGCTCTCTTTCTCAGGCTTAAACACAAAGATGCTTTTGGAGAGCAAGGTTTATTTGTTATTGGATGCTCTTTAGGGTGAAAATACATCATAGTAACATGGTTAAAGTATTCACAGAAAACTTCTTCATCTAATAGTTCAACCAAATGTTTATTTTAGGGCCCAGTTATTTCACACAAACAAATATTACCCAAGGTGCAGATTTGGGGTTGATGTTCTAGGATGGGTTAGTGGAGAAGAAGAAATGAGGCTACCCTAATTCTCAGCTGGAATCCTGGACTGAAAGGAAGCATTGGGACCTGTGTGAAATATATCAGGTTAAGAGAGTTTTTCATGCCCTAAATTCCCAATAACTCTATAAAGATTTCTTATCCTGCACAATATTTTGGCAGATTGGATTTTAAAAATCCAAGGTCATAGTAGTGTACAGCACTATACACTTTCCTATTTATACTAATAATGTGGTTGTGGATTTACACTAGAAGAGACTGCCTGAGCCTTTGATAGTTTACATAAATGAAAATGGAAATACTCAAGCATCAATTACTAGACTGTGTCCTTATAAAATAAGTAAACAAACAGATTGCTTAATAAAAATTTTCCCCATTTGGTTCAATAACTATTAAAGATAGAAAAAATCAGCACTATCGTTTTCAACAGAGTGGTAGAATAAAATGATCTTTTAGGATGCTCTATATTCATTTTAGACTCTGTGATCAGGACCATTATTTAAAAATATTTGTGAACATTGTAAAATATTTTGGTTAGGTATATTTTTATTGCTGTTTACTTTTCACTGCCTAAGTAAGAAGATTAGAGCAATGCCAGATGTGTGACTGAATGTTGTACCATTGAAATGTGTATGAGAGACATATTAAAAGGTTTTTTTTTATAGCAGTCACAGAAAGTATGGCTTTGTTTTTTAGTGGGATTAAGTAGCAGATCCAACTTTGCACTCTCAAATAGTCTTACAATAAAATTCATTTTGAATTTGAAAATTGTGCCTTATCTGGTTCAATCCAGTCTAGAAAGCCTTCACATATAATTCATTTTTAATATTCTAATTTCTTCAGCTGTCCAAATAACCAACAGTTTGCTCTTTTTATATCAATTTATGACCTAAAAATAGCATGTGTTGCCTGAAGACAGCAATTCCCCATCACTGAAGGTATTTGAGATGACCATCTGTCAGGGACGGTGGAATTTTTTACTGAATAGAAAAATCCCTTACAATCTGGTATTCTGTGATTTTCTTTCTATGTCTGTCTCTGATTTTGTCTCTATCTGCACACCTTTATGATATTTATTTTTTTCACTGCTAGTTTCGTTTGTAAGTAATAGTTGACTAATCCTAGAATATCCTTCATAGAGCAGTGTTTTCCAAAGTGCTGTCTAGTAGCCACAACTACCAGGTTTACCTGGCTTGCCTGTAAAAGAATTCAGATCCTTAGGATGCACTTCTGTTTTATGGAATTAGAACCTCCGAGGATTTTAAAGAGGCTCCTATTCTTTCTTATGCATGTGAGAATTTAGAAAATTGCCTTAGAATGTGGTAGACATGAAACTGAGTTATCTTAGAAAGAAGAATCTCTCATTTCAGTTATATGCTTTAGATTATTACTTGACTCTGACAGTAACATCTGTTACTTTCTTTTAAGTCTAGATGGCAACGAGAAAAGATAATAGAAAGCATTTTTCTTTTCCATCTTACTCTTTTTCTTATGTCTAGAACCTAGTTCTAGGTTACATGACATATACTATTTCATTTAATCTTCAAAACAACTCTCACTAATATCCTAGTTTTATAGATGAGAAACTGGAGGCTCAAAGACTTTATTAGGGATGTTGCTGTGGGGCTGATAGACATTTTTCCTGCTGTTCAACTAATGACATCTTTTGAGCCATTTCTCCTGTGGAAGTCAGCTGCCAGCCTAATCTTCCATGTCTCTTGCAAAGCTTCTGTGGTATTCCCCTCTCTATCATCTGTTAAGATATCCTCCTGATTCTTTCCCCCAATGTTGCTTACCATCTTTCATCAGTTGATCACATTCTCCAAAATACTTACTCTGATCATTGGGAATAATATGTAAAGATGAATTCTTTCTTGGCTGTCTATCATATTCCTCCAATCATCACTCTTCTTTCCTCTCTTTTTCTTTCTTTCATTTTTTGATATGTTAGTGTACATGTTTCTGTAAGTCTATACAGACAATGTGCTGGATTAGAATACCAACAAAAATGGATGGAACCACAAAAGAAATGAACTGCTATGTTCCTGTGGCTTGGCTCATTAAATTAAGCTGGCATAAATAGTTAATCCAAGTTTCACAACTTTAGCTCTAACTATCCTCTTGGAAAACTTTGGTGGGATGATATTCTCAATAGTTGTTCTATTAAAGGTTCTTTTTTATACACTCTTTTCTGAAGTGTTTGAGGTTTCTTTTTCCTTCTCAATAAAGTCTGAAAACACACATGCAACTGCATGTTGAAACAGATTTAAATTTTTATGTATGCATTTCTTTATGTCTTGTTCTGATTCAGAGCATACTAACTTATAAATATGCTTACAGCTTTATTTCTTTCCTACTTGTATTCTGTTCTAATTCCTGTTGGCAGCAGAAACAAAAACCTGTTGGCTATTTCTATCTCAGTGGGCACTGCAGGATTTAGCACAACAAATAAAATTACTTTTCTCAATTTTCTTTTACTTGATAGGGCAGAGTTGAGATTGCTATGAAATTAGACAATCTTTTGCTAGCAATTTTTTGTTCTATTTGAACCATTTTAAGTGTACAATTTTGTGACATTAATTACTTTTACAGTGTTGTGCTGTCATCAATTTCCAAATTTTTCATCACCCAAAAGAGAAATGTTTTACCTGTTAAGCAATAGCTCTCCATTTCCCCTCCCCACAAGACCTTAGTAACCTTTGATCTAGTTTCTGTCTCTGAATTTTTGTATTCTGTATATTTCATATAAGTGAAATCATATAATAGTTTCCTTTTGAGTGGTAGAAAAACTTTATTTTATGTACTAGAAACCAAGTAAATATGACAGGCTATTTCTTTTTCTTTGATTTCCTTTAATATCACCTATGTCTTTAGGCAGGGTCAATTGAAAAAGCTGGAGCAGGATGATAAAATATGCCCTCATTAATGATATATTCATATGTAGAGAGGGAGCTTCTACTTAGCCATCAGACCTGGTTTCTACTCTTGTTTTATCTGTCAACTCACAAACAACTGTCACCTTCTTCTATGTACTAATTTGTGCTTGTACTCATTAAGACAAAGACCTTGATTTCTAACATTTGCTTAATGAGCTTCAATTTCTAAGAATCAGATTGTTTTACTCAATGTAATTTGTTTTCTCCTAACACACAGGAAAGCTCTTTCAACTCAACACTTTCTTCATGGCTGGCTAGGTGCATAGCATGGTGTTAGATGTTAACAGCATTGCTGAGCTTAAAGTCAGGGACTGATACCCTCATGGAATTTGTAATCTGACTGAATAGATATTATATCCAAGAAAAATGTAATGAGTGATCCAGAGTGATATACAACTAAGTATCAGCTTGGTATATTGTTGCCAAAAATAAATTCTGCAGCCGTCTGGAGGGGGGCAAGAGGTCAGTGTGATAGTGTTAAGAGAGTAAGCCCCACAGGTGGGCAGGCAATAGCTCTGAAACCTGAATTATGGCCAATGCTTGAGTATAAAAGAAGGGGCTACACAGGCAATTCAGATGGAGCAACCTCAGCCATGTAATTCTGAGTCACAGTAAAGGTTAGTAAACCACTGAGGTGTTTCTTGTAGGTTACAGTAATAAACTTTGTGGGTGATCTTTTCCTCATCTGCTCAAGACTTACATTTTGGAAACAATCTTGTTTGGGGGACATATTATGTGTCCTCCTCCCATAACACATATTTTTTCAATCAGTCATTTTATCTGTGAAACTTTGCCACTTATATTCATGTTATAAATTATTTCTTCAACAGTGAATTAAAAAAATAATCTTCCATATTAACAAGGCATCCCACCAATAAGAACACATTTGAAATTAGCCAAATAATCAAAGCATATGGCCTTTACCTTAAGAGATATTGTTATGGATAATCCAGGATTGCAATTATCAAGCACATTTATACAGGAAGTCATAAGATTTTGCATATTAGCTGAAAAATATTTTTTTCTCTTTTGGTTATTATACATGTTGTATGTTAGCCCACTTTGTGTGTTGAAGTACTTTTGAGTTTGCTTTGGCTCTTGGTCTTCTGTTGCATTTCCAGATCCTTGATCATGAGATTCATGACTTTCCCCTCCTTTCCATTTTTCTGGTCTGGCCCCTGGTTTCTGTGCACAGAAGTTTCTCTGTCTGTCTTCACTGGCCACCAGAGTGACTCATGGGCAATCATTTTACCTGTCGCTGCCTTTGACTTTTCTACTCATGAAATAAGGACAATTATAGGTATTGCCACTTCAGAGAACACTCAAAGTTAAAAAGAAAGGAGTAAGAGGGCATTGTAGAAGTAAAACTACGGAAGGAGAAATAAATGTTAGGATTTGTGTTGATTTTGGAATTTGTAGAAGTAAGTTAAAAAACAAAAAGAGTGGACCACTCTGGCAAGTTTCACCAAGTACTAGTTAGTGATACATTTTTTATATTATAAATATTCTAACATAACAATAATGCTGATCTTCAGCAACATTTTAAACAATAAATATTTCTACATGGCAAATTGAACCAGTTCAGGTGGGGATGTTATAACTTTTTAGAAAAAATATCTAAAAACTTAAAAAAATCAAAGTATTATGAAAATTACATATAGGAAATCTTGTATTTTCTATGGCAAGATTTCAGATCTCTTTTCATAAACTGCTTATCCCTGAAGATTCCTTTTCTCAGGTGTACTAAATGTTTCAGAGGTTGTGGTGGCAAGATGCTTTCCTCTCTTATTTTAGGGCACTGCCTCATTGTAATGATTGCATAGAGGAGTGCTAGCGGAGACAACAGCCCTTATTTAAAAATGAAAAGTAGGAGAAGAAAAACTAGGAGAAGTACATACACTTTGCATTCTTTTTGTAGTTTAGAGATGCCATTAGAACTACTAGAACCATTCATTCTATCACTTATTCAAATTAGTACGAATCTGTGCTTTAATTTTTTCTCATTTAATCAAACCCCTATTAAACTGATGCTGTTTTAATACAAGTGTTCAACTTGGCATAATCATATAGTATTTTCTACACAGTTGATACAGTAAATCATCCCAGTGTTCTCTTAAATCAGTCAGATTCAAGAGTATGTGCACATATGAGTTTTGTCTATGTGTGTGTTGTTGACATGAACCATAGTAAATATATTTAATAATCTATGTAACAGGTTTGGCACGATCTACCACATATTATCATTGGTATAATAAAGTTATTCAAAAGCTTATATTTAAATGACCAACATATATATTTTATAAATAACCTACTCTGCCCCAGTTCTTTGATGTGGCTGTACACTACACAACCAGGTGTTGCTGGGTCATGTAGCAGGCAGTGGAGATGTGTGTACCAGAGTTAAGGAAATTTGTTACTGTCCGGGTTGTGATTATTTTGCTGTCTCCTAAAGCTGGTGTGCCCACAATATAGTTGTGAATTTCCCATCTTCCACAGAAAGTCAAGGTACTGCTAATGTCCTGATGATGACATTTTATCCTGTGTGGTACAAGGTAAGGAGAAAGATTGAGGAAATATCATGTAGGTAGCTCCTCTTCCACCTATTTCAGAAGGCATTCATACAAGTTTATGGATTCAGCAGAAAATAGAGATGTGTCTGAGGCTCATTTGCAGAGCATGTTGTATATGTGTTTCAGAGTACTATAGTCATGATAATTTTGACCACAGAAATTGGATACTAGAGTAAAAGTTATATTGCAGAGCTTACTGCCTAGTTCTATTGAAAGGGTGTTGGTTTTCCAAGACAATGTACAGAACGAAATGAAATAAATAACAAATATAATGAAGTACATGTGTAAAATTCTCTTTTGAGAGCATGTACTTTGAAAATTCAGAAACTGGCAACACTTTCCATGAAGTCTATGATTTATAGTAGTCACTATGAAAGGCCTTAATGTTTGTTAATTAATTTGTTTTCACAGTTTTAAGCTATTTTGAAAAACACTCTTGAATGGCATTAATAGAATGTTCATAAGTAAAACATTATTATAGTAAATCTGAGTTTTTGGGATGGGTGGCGATTTTGTTTTGGTCTGAATTGCTCAGCTGTTTAGGGCATAGTCCTAATCTAACCACCACTATTCCATATAAGCCAATAATCTTAATTTTTTCTCAATTACATGGACTTCATTTTTAACTGCAGAAAGTAGCTGATCAAGGTGAGATAGCACAGGAGAATACTGCTAAATGTCTGCAAACCCAAATCCATTACTCAAACACCCTTTAAAAAAATGTATATTCTTATGGTACATATTCACACGTCAAGATGATCCCATAATTATCATCTCTTCAATATGAAAAGGAATTCTGGCCCTTTTTAGAAGGTTATTATGAATAGCAATAGTCCCAATACAATGAAAGTAAAATGGAGGTCCTCTAATGGCTTTGTGATGAAATTTACCTAAATCAAACTTGTATGAACAAATCCTGTTTTATCAAATAAACCGAACCACTTAATTATAGAAAAACTCTTTATTAGGAAAAATAGCTCACCCCATTGGAATAACATTTTCAAAATTAAGAATAAAAAGAAATATTTAATATTTATTAAAAACTTATCATAGTAGATATGTATGCTAGCCATTATGTTAAGAGTTCTACAGGATTACCTAATTTTATCTTCACAATACTTCAATGCATAGGTACTATACCATCCCCATATTAAAGATGAGAAGACTGATGTCTAGTGAGGTTAAAAAAATTTCCCTTATCAAACATAGAATTACCATATGACCTGGCAATTCCACTTCTTTGTATTTACCTGCATGTATTGAAAACAAAGCTTCAGATAGATACTTGTATCCTGATGTTCATGGCAACATTATTCACAATAGCTAAAAGGTGGAAAGAACCCAAGTATCTATTAACAAATGAATGGATAAACAAGATGTGAGATATATATTGGAATACTATTTCCCCATAAAAAGGAATGAAATCCCAATACATGTTACAACATGCATTAACCTTGAAAACATCATCCTAAGTGAAATAAGCCAGAAAAAAAAAGGACATGTAGTGAATGTATGGTTCCACTTAAATGAAATATCCAGAATAGACAAATTCATAGAGACAGAAAGAATAGAGCTTACTAGAGGCTGGGGGGCAGGGAGGAATGGAGAGTTATTTCTTAGAACAGCATTTCTGTTTGGGGTGAAGGAAAAATTTTGGTAATGGATGGTGGTGATAGTACAGTATCGTGCATAGAATTAATGCTACTGAACTTACATAAACATGTTAAAATGGCAAATTTCGTGTATATATACATTACCACAATTTTTTTAAAAAGTGGTAAAAAACAAACATACAAAACTACCCTGATTGAATCCACGCAGCTACTAAATGAAGGAGCCCAGAGGCTATCTTAGGTCAAACTGACCACTCTGCCTGTCTCCAGACTGCTATGCTATGCTGATACAACCGTTTTTTAAACATTTAAAGTAGGACCAAGAATTAACGAAATAGAGATTTTCTTTATGTCCAAAACTGATTTCACTACTATGCCTTCACTGATTGGTGAATGAATCTAAAAAGCTAGCTTGATTGATTTTTCAAATATAGTTCAACATAGAAGAATAAATCCAAATATAAACATGCTTTTTATGTAGTTGTTGACTGAAATTATTAGATGCTTTCAGAATATTCAAGCCAGACATGATTTCTCAGTCTTAGCACAGGAACACTGAAGAATGAAGCTTTATACATTGGTATTTCCATCTGCATTTCAACTATTTTTGCCAAATGGCTGACACCCTTACCATAGCCTCTCTAGTATAAGGGGGGATTTGTTAGTGAGTTCATGTTGCTCGTCCTAATTCAAAAGGTCAGTATGCTATCATGTGCTCCATAATCTCATCACACAGCAGGGACCTCTTTCCAGTTGTTAAAGAACCAGTAGGAATGATTGGGTTATTACACAGGGCAATCAGGCATTTGTCTTCTGACTCATGTAGAACCTGCACTTTAAACTGATTTTTGAGTGGATAGGAGGTGTATCCCAACTGGAAACTCTTCAGATAGCCAGCCCAAAGTGACTTCCATGCCTGATTTTGAAGGTAGTTCTTGAGCACCAGCAACAGATTGTGTATAATTTGATCATATAAAGAGCTATTGTTGGAACAATTTTCTGAATTATTTGCCTGTGTTCAATGGAAAAAATCAAGTTTTTCCCCTTATTGCTTCTTCCCAGTAATAATTTTCAGGATGATTTTTTAAAAAGCTTATTTATAATTTATCTACATGCGAAGGCATTAGCTCAATGGAAATTATTTTTTTCCTTTGCAGAGCAATTAATTTTTCTTTTCAAATAGGTTATCAGGAGATAAATTTTTAGTAAGCTGCTTATATAACGTCAGGAGTTTCCAAACGCTATATAAACACACAGACCTGGATTATTTTGATTTGATTAGTTCATACTTGATCTTGGAAATGACTTATAAACTTTTCATCTTTTTGAACAAATCATCATAATTATACCCCAATTTATATCTGCCTGGATATTTGAGGTTTCTTCATTATTGTTGTTGCCACAGAAAGTTTCTGTAATGAGCCATCTTCATTATAAAACCCTAATGCCATGCCATCTACAGATTCTGGATTCTTGTTTAATGCAAGATCATTGATTTAGAAGCTGGGAGTTGTATTTACAAACATTCAAACAGGTTGCCCTACCCCCAGGGTGGGTTTGGCTATTTTCATATATGTACTTCAGGATCTATGATGGCAGTCTCATGTTCCAACCCAGGAGTCAAGAGTTATGTGGAGACAATCATGGTATGACTTAATCTATAATTGAAATATCATGTACATTTTAGTTTAATACTTTAAAAAAAAAGTCATCGTAGTCTTCATTTTGAATTTTTACTATTTAGAATGGTTTCTCAAATTTATTTCAAGGTATGATCAACCCATTTAGATTTCAGTATCTTTTTATTTGCTGACTATGCGGCTCTTTGTATATTTCTATATGATGGAGTACATCTCACTCTTTTTTATTTATATATTTATGTAAGATGTTTTCTCTATCTACATATTCATGCACACACACACACAAACAAATATTATATGTGGATATTGCCAATGATATCAAAAGATGGTATTTTGCTATATGATAGAAGTGAAGGCTCTTGAATCAATACTGATAGCCAACATTGCAGATAAAATAATAATTGACAATAATCATTAAAATAAGAAATTCTAGGAAAGGTGGATCTTAGCATTGATTTCTCATATCTCTTAAGAGTTCACTTTCTTCCATGTTTCTAATCAAGGTTTATATTTATTTAGTGACATGGATATGTCCTTTTCCGTTATAAAAGAATTGCTTTTTGCCATAATCAGAAAACATTTAGTCTATTTTTGAATGGTCACTTTTTCAATTGGGAGAAGATCAAAGATTAAATAAACTGTTAACTAGTAATATACATTCATGATATGAATTATAGATTATTTTCTTCTGCTGGCAGTTATAAATAAGCATTTTTATACTGCAATTTAAATATACATGAAAATTAACAGTAAATATGGAATTCAAAGAGCTGAAATTATGGAAAATTCTACTTTGTCTAATAAAAAATATTTCTAAGTTTTAATATAATGAAACTGAACTGTGTGTGAATACAGAAGTGAGGCTGAAAAATAAATTTCAGAACTACTGTTAGTAGATTTTGTATTAATTCTTGCTAATTTTTAACTAAAAACACTCAAATTTGTTTAGGTTACAATGGGAAAATGCATTTCTGTTCCTTTGTTTCATTTCTTGGCTCAAATACCACCTTATTTATGAAAAGCTCACCATCAAGCTGATTTTAAAAAAATTGTTGTTTTCTTTTTGGACTGACCTAAACCATCACTCTGAAACTTTAATTTTCCAAAAACATCCTCATAAAAACATTTTTAAAATAGAAATGTGTAAGTGGCTTTCCTCCCATGGAAAGTCATTTTTGGAAATTTTAGTGATGCAGTCCAATTTAAAATGAATTACTTATAAGTGTTAAAGTTCAATATTACTTATTTTAGAGAGATTTTGCCTTGTTCATTCTTAAGGAATTTGACATTCGTTTTGCTGCCAGTATAATAGTAGGAAAAGATCCCTTCCACCTATTTCAGCCTCTCTGTGCAGATTAACCTTCCCCCAGAATGCTCTGTATGGCTTGTCAGGATGATGGGTTTTGTGCTTGCTTTAATCGTGTTTCCCGTATACAGGTGCCAATTGTCCTGTGAGTGTACACGGAGCAGCAGGCGGTGTCATTCTGGATTCAGCCAGGATTACCAAGCAGGGCTGTGCATTCCACAGTGGCACACAGCCTCCTTTTGTTTTTCCCATGAGAGAAACTCCTCCCTTCCTACCTGTCAGCCCAGCTCAAGCTTCCCTCATTTTGGGAAAACCCAAATATTATGCAAATCACAACTTTGTAGGGTTCTTTGAGAAGTAAACTTCAACTTTCATTTAAAATCTTAGTCATGGATTGACAGTTAATTTTCTTGTGCATCTGTAGAACTTCTAACAACTGAAACATTTGAGTTGAAATTTAAACAAAAATTGCCACTCTCAAATTTGATGGAAACATATCAATATCACCTTTTTGTGTATATAGTAAAGGTAATGATATTTTAATTACCACAAAATATCAGTATAAATACATGACCTCTCTCTAATGTGTGTGTATGTGGACTTTGTGTGATTCATATGAGCTTTCTTTGAGAGCACAATCGATGAACTTTTAGAGCTGGGAGTAACTTAAAATTTCCTAATCTAACTGTTTTATTGTATGTGAGGAAACTGAGACCCAGAGAAGTCAAGTACCTTGCCAAAACCATGTAAGTAATTAAAGGCAGACACAGGCCTAACTCACATATCCTGACTTATAAAACAGTGATCTTCCTATTGATTAGAGGTCATCTCAACAAGCACTCAAGCCTAGGAATGAGAAAGGGCTGGTCAGTGTTGACTTTGAAAGAGGTGCAGCTTAGAAATGCCCCTAATCTGCTCTATGAAGGAGACTCAGGGTCAGCTTGACAGCGAGGACAAGTCATATTTCTAACATCAAGTAATGTACCAAGCTTTATCTCGGTTTATCTGCAAGCTACGACACAAAAGCAAATATCCCATATTTGCTGAACAATGGCTTCATAAGAACTTACCACACTGGGGCTCCTAATCCAAGGCTGTCATTTAGCTGTCATTTGTGAAATGGGCATTGTTTTGCTGCAGTCGTAATTCTGATGTCCATCAGGTAATTTGATGTCTTTACATGGGTTGGATATATATTTTATGATACCTTAAGACCTTCCTTAAATGGGACTTTAACACAAACTAAAAAGGTAGTTGGAATAAAAACATTATGAGAAAACTATATGTGGGTTTGTTGGACAGTTAACATACATAAATCTTGTCAAGATGCTTGTTTTTATTTAAGTCTGTATATGGCTTTCTTTTTTAGTTATTCCCTACTTTGATTCATGTTACCTCCCATTTAGGCCTCTCAGAGTTTTTTGTAAGTGGATTTCAGGATCTACTGGACTCATCCTACAAGTGCTTAAAGTTCAATTACTGTGGTATTTGTTCAATTACTGTGGTATTTCTTATTATGAAAGGGTACTTGGTTACTGGTGTGGTGTCTTTTATTCATCCATGCACTCTTTAATTCTTCACTCAGCACACACTTATTGAATGCCTTTTAATGGCTGGGCACTTAAAAATGAGGGTGAGATATTCCTTGGCTTCAAGAAGTTCATAGTTTGGAGGGGAAGACAATGACATAAATAGATGATTACTATATTAGGTGATAAATGCAATGATGGAAACATAGGGAACCTATCATGGGAGCAAGAAGAGGGTCACAAGACAAAGGGGAAGAGGCCAGGCAAGATCTCCTGCAAGTTGTGATGACCAAGTTAAGCTTTAACGGGATAAGTAGGAATGAGGACAGCCTAGGTAGAGCAGATGCTCTTCACACTGAAAGTAGAGTGTGAGCCATGTCATGGGGAGGTGAAATCAGCCCTGCACACTCAGGAAAGAAGAGCATAGCCAGGGAGAACATGGGCTCTGGAACTAGGCCACCTTCTCTGTCACATACAAGATGTATAACTTTGGGCAGCTTAGCTTCTGTGTGCCTAGTTTCCTCATCTGCAAATATTGGGATAATCAAATACCTGCCTAATAGTTTTTCTGTGAGAATTATGTGAGTGAATATATGTGAAGTGCTTAAAATAAAGCTTGGAAATATTGAGCAGTATGGAAGTTTTCTGTTGCTCTATTATAAAGTGAAAAGTAAGTAGAATGTGAGAAATGTGGCTGAAGGTGTAGATATTACATCATCTAATGTTGATGAGCTTGGATTTTATCCTGTATAGACAAAGAGGTTACTTTGAAAGCCTTTAAGCAGTGGGTTGACATGATCAGATTTAATTTTTATATCAATCCAAAGACAGCAGAGAACAGGAAAATCTGGAGACAGATTTTATTTAGGGAGCTGTAAAGCTAGGGAGGTGGTAGGGAGATATTATGTGCCAATGAACTAAGATGTGGTGGTAGATTTGAAGAGGAAGAGACAGATATAGAAAAAATAGCCTGATTAGGCCATTGAGTGGATGTGAGGGTGGAGTGGAGTAAGGGAGAAGCAAGACTCAAAAATGGACTCCAAGGCATCCAGCTTTGGTGATTTGATGGCATAGCAAATAGTAAAGGAGGAGCAGGTTTGGAGGAGAAGATAATGAGTTCAGCTTTTCACATGTGGAGTTTGAGGTTCCTCTGAGACCTGAAGATGGAAAAGTCCAGCAAGTATTTGAATCATGATGTTTGGGAGAAAGGTCAGAAGAGATATAGTTTCAGGAGCCATCAGCATAACTGATAAAGTTGAAATCATGGGGAGTTATAAACTCACCCATGGGAGCAAGACAGAGTCTTAGAGTGACATCTTTAGTGACAGGGAAAGCTAAAAAAGTTTCTTGGGACTGAGACAAAAAATAAAGATACAAGAGTGCCTAGGACAACCGGGAAAGAGAACATGCCTTTTTTTGACCCCATATGATTTCCCCACACATGAATGCCAGACTTAGATTCTAACATGTGTTCCTTTTGGGCTGCACTTTACATATGCTGGTCCCGAGCATGAGTTTAAGGTTGCCTCGTCTTCCAAGAGACTCCACCCACGCTTCCTGGCCAAGGTGAAAATAACTTCAGTGGTCACATCTTGTTCTCTGATTAAGTGGACCATGCTTGCTCTCCTAGCCACACTGATCACTGTGTCTCTGGGTCACTCAGTAATGCCCGTGACTTTTCTTAGCCTGTTGTTATGAGTCTATTTAATTTCTGGGGCAAATACCAATTAAAGGGATCATTTGGACAGCTATCCCTAGAGAAAACCAAAGCATATCATCCCTTTCTATGGCATTTTCATTTCTTTCACTTCAAACAGTTTTCGACTGAGTGTTGGAAGAATGTAAGGTTTATTGTCATGTCTTTGCAACAAAATACTTTTGCCTAAGACTAGCAGATAAAAGTCTTTAAGCCTTTTTGGCATTTGTATGTGAATTTCTCCTACACAGTGAAAGTATTGTACAGGTATGCAAAAACTGAGGCATTTAGGTATGAGTGTACTGGATATATTGTGTGTAGGTGATGAAGATTATGAGAATATTGACATTATTTTAAAATAATTTGCATGCTTGAGGTCCCTGGATGTCCTTTACATGTATGTTGCCCTCATTCTCTTCTACCATTCAACATATTTTGAATGTCATATAAACAGTCATCTCATCAAAACTTTGGAAAATTTGAACTTTATAACATAGGAAAAAGCAAATAAAATTAATATAACACCAACATTTTAGTCATGAAATAGAAAAGTGCCTAATGGAGCACCTAAATGTATTTTCCAGATTTCAAATATATAATTTGATATCACATCAGGATAAAGAGGATGATCAGAAATAACTCATATGATTATATATTTGTATTGCAGAGAGAGTAGTGACATGGCTTAGAGTTGAAAAAATGCAGACAATGAAAATAAACTATCACTTTAGGTTTTAAGGAAAGACTGGAAATGTTTAAAACCAAATAAAGGATGTCAGACTCAACAGATAAAGGAAGGTGGAAATGAGGAATAAAGTTCTGAAAGTATCAAAGGGTTTAAGGAGATCACAACAGAGACTGTCAGACAAGGAGTGAGAGACAAGTGCTGGGGCTTGTAATCAGTGAGGTGAAAACTAGCAAGGTCAGGGAGAAATAAAGAAAAGAACACGCATGCCCTAATTAGCCAGCAATTCGTTACAAAACAGCCTTGCCACCTGGAGAGCAGAATTTAAAAATTTATTGGCGGAAACTACTGAATTAGCCAAATTAGAGCAGGCTGTCTTCCAGAAGTCCCCAGCACAGGAAACAGTGGACCATTAGAAATAGCTGCACATTTTATGAAGACTTAGAAAAGGAAGTGGACTTCAGTAAAGTAAGGGATAATGCTCATAATTGAAAAAGAACAGCTTAAGTTTGTGAGAATTACATATTGCAATCTGTTTTTTAAAAATCAAATAAGACATTTTACCTTTGGTACAAGTATATGATATCTTCAACTGGTATTTTGCTGCCAAACGAAACTAAATATGACAAGAAAAGAGCTGCTTGTCTCTGTTGCACCATCGTCGATGCTAAACTTTTCCATTAAAAGGTAATGTTTCTCTTTAATCTTGGGGTCATATGGGACTCATTTTCTTTCTTATCCTGAATATCCAGTGTACATCTCTAACTCAACACCTTTCCTTTTACCACAGTTCCTGTTCCTCCTCCTCTTCTCTGCCTTCTCCCAAGGACCACGTGACTCTATTCAACCTGTTGTGCTGTTGCCAAAGTTCCCTATTCTTGCTTGACTCTGTCAGTCTCCTCCTGCCTTTCATCTTGTTTTCTAAGCATGGGGCCTTTTCAGCTTTGCATCACTCTGTGAATTGATATTATTGCCCTCTGCTCACACTTGACCCATCCCACCTGAACCCTGTGAATGTCCCTTCAATCTGTCAGTTCACCCATGTGTAGAAGATCAGTCTACATTTCAGTTCTTATACCATTCTGTATCTTTTGTTCCTGATCCTGGGTGGACACTCGAAAACTGGCACATGAATTCTGCTGCCGATGCCTTTCTGCTCAGAGAAAACATCTTATGTTCTCCAAATACAGTGTAGCTTCCTTTATTCCTTTCTCTTGTTTCTTGGTAGGCTTTTTCTTCTTCTACACAAAGTTGGTCAGTTTTTCTTTCTATTCTACAATGCCAACATTGTAACATTATCATGTAAAAAATCTCTGCCTAGCTCAAGTTCATGAAATTATGAGTCCTAACTGGAAGGGTAGTGGTGTTTCTCCAAGTACACGATTACTTGTCATATTGTATTCTGGATTTAATCAGTATAAAGGGCATTGTCCTATGTTTGAATGTTTTCTTCTAGATTTAACTAAACTTAAGTGTTTAGAGTTTGAGTACAGACAAAAATGCACTTTGATGTCCTGGTTTTGGCACGTCAGGAAAGCAGTAAGTATGACTGGAAGATAGAATATCATTTTGGCCCTGGAAGTCTATCAATAAAAGTTTAGAACACACCAGTCAAATACTCTATTTTGTTGGGTAGCAATCATTTCTGCTCAGACTATAGTATATTTTCTTCCAATGGAGATCCAACAACTCCATTCCCTTGTGTAATTTTCTTAACTTCACTCGCTACTGCCATTGAATGCACTGAATCTGAAAACCCTTAGATGGTAATTAAGTTAATTTGTGACATATTTCATTAACATCCCATTCTGTCTTTTCTATCTAAAACAGTAAGCCCCTGAGACATTTGAAATTCGTATATTTAGTTGCTTGGTAATTCTTTAGTACCCATAACATCAAATTTTGATGACAGTAATGGTGATGGATAAAGGAGGCTATCACACCATAGAGAAGTTATGAGTCATGAATGCTTAGCTGGATTTATTTAGAAAGAAGTAACAGACAGGGTAAAGCCATAAGGATAAGATGGAGTACATTTAAATTGAGATGACAACCTTCCTATAGTCCTAAAATAATAATTGCTTCGAATATATATTGTATATGTCTTAATTGCTTTACTTTTTTTTTAAAGGCGTAAATGAAATAGGAGCTGGCAGAAGCTTAGGTCTGATGCCTTTTCAGTAAGAAGACGTGCCGGGACTGAAGAATATGATAGCATCGTTCCTAATCTCAGTGAGCTGACAGAAAGTAGTCTATATAATAAAAGGCAATTATAATTCATTGTGATGAAGACCGTGGTGCAGTTTGCTATGGAATTGAAATTCCTTCCTCAGACCAAGAGATCAGGGAGGGCTTTGTAAACATCTTCATGTAAGCATCTTTGTAAAACATCTTCAGGTATTTCATGCCTACCTCAGCTACCAAGATACCTCTTGCATCACTTTTCAGCCTCAACTCAAATCTACCTTTTCCTTAAGTCAGACTTTCATTTTCCCTGATCAGCTCACATGCTCAGTCTTCCCTACTCACTATCATCAACTCCGGCAGGATTCATTTCTTCCTTTCAGCTACCCAAATACCTTAATAATCTGGTCCAGACTTAGTGGTACACCGTGCTCTTCTTACATTTGAATAAAATCAGCACTGTAAGACCAGAGAATTCAGACACAAGGGTAAGTACCTTGAGTAGGCATTTAAAAAGTCAATCCAACCACTGCTTGTGTCTGTCTGCCCAGGACTTCTAGCATTCCCCTACTGATATAACAAAAGAGGGGCTCTGTCTTTATGGCAATCTGAGTGTTCCCTTATATGGGAAACAGAACCAATAAAAAACTGCTTTTATAATCATCTTTACATGCTCAAGCTACGTCCCTTTTCAAGAGCATCTCCAGCACAGAGGCGTGAATCAGAGGCTCATGCACAGAGAGTCACATAATAAGCAACTCAAGAAACATATACAATTGGATTTCTGGAGGAAGATTATTTTTTGATTGCTACAGATTTCAGGTGCCAATCTGTTGTCTTCTTGCCAGGTTGGTCTTTACGAAGTCCCAGTAAAGTGAGCATGAGATAGTCTCAAAGTTAAAAAACTTCTGTGACTATTTTCCTAGAGATATGGGTAGGGGATAGAGTGTGAGAGTAACTCAGCTGAATTATGTAGGGAGGTTATGGGAGTTATAAGGTAATAGCAGTGTCTTATGCAATACTCAACCAAAATATAAGTGTAAGGAATTTCTATGATGACTACTTTGCTCATTTTTTTCTTACAATCAATTCACTTCAAAACGTTTTATTGTCCTGCCTTTCCAGTTCTCGGAGCATATCTTTTTACTACTTATCGGGTGCTTTAATTGTAGCTATTAAGGTGTTCCTAATCAAGCTGTTTCCATTATAGAATATATGACAATTATATCATGAATGTTAGTAGATCTGCCTTCTTAACTGTGTCACAGGAACCGTGTCTTTTAAATCTTGTAGATTTGTACAATGCCGGGCATGTAGTTGTTGCTCATTTATTTTTTTTTAAATGAATGAACCAACTCTTATTATGGATTGAGTATATGCAATTTTGATCTCCATTTAAATAGCACTGAAGAATAATTAAACAAATTTATCTGGATAATATAGGCAAGAAAACCTAGTTTACCTGGATCATCTGTGTGATTTAGGTGAAACTAGGACTTCAGCCTGAATTATCTAAATAATTCACTCAGCACTGCAGAAGACTCTGCCACTACAGGCTAGAGACAGAACAAAGTACAGGAGAATGACATTCTTTTCTACAGTCAGCTTTTAAAATGCCCCACTTTCTTGTTTCCATGGCAAGAAAATCTCCTGGGTGCATTGCCAGGAGGTTCTCCCTAGAAATTGAAAAGAAGAAAGAAAAGGAGAAAAAGAAGCAACCCGTCACTGTGTGTTCAGAAAACAGCTTGTCTCTCCTGCCGATCATCGACTGCTGCCACGCCACCAAAACACCTCATCCCATGGTGCTCAGGCCGTTTCCACCCAGCATGCGGGAAGTTTGCGATTAATTTTGTTTGACAGCAGCAAAAAGTGTGCCAGTTGATTATTTCCAGAATGTTTGCTGCTGAAAATTCCATTAATGATTTGTAATATCTATTCAACCTGAAGAGAGGAGACCCAGTCTTATGGAAAATCCTAATCTACAGAGTGAGCCAAGAATTGAGGAAAATGTCAGCAGTTTCAGGAATTTTTTTACACTATGGATTTGGCCTGTTATTGACAATGTATCATTAAAGAAAGTGTGAAGAATAAACATTTTTTGAATTATGTGCTTTCCCCTTCATCCCAGTGTTCAAATATGGAAAAATTTAATGTTCCATTTGGATATGTATCGAGTACCTACTAAGTTCAAGGTCCCCAGTAAATGGTTATTGAATTGAATTGAGTGCACCATGATAAAAGTTTATGAATAAGAACCAGTACAAGCCTGTGGGGAGCCTACCATCAAAGAAAGTGATTCTCAACTGTAGCTGCACATTAGAATCCTCAGGGAACTTAAAAAACATTCTGATGCCTGGGTCTCGACCCTCATGGATTCTGATTTAATTGGTCTAGGGTGAGGCCTGTGGTCTCAGCACTTTTTCCTATGTCTCCAGGTGATTCTAATGTGTGACTCAATTTGAGAATGTACAGATGACCTAAAAGGAAGCGAAGAGGCAGTAATGGCCAGGTCCTAGTAGATGTACCTAAGGCACTGTTTTTTAATTCATTCTTCTATTTTAAAATTATGAAGATTTAAAAGGAGGGGAAATTACATTTCATTGAGGCCATTAGGAAAAGCTTCATGAAGAAATTAATATTTCAATGGATTTTAAGGTGTAAAATTTTGATTTGCAGAGGTGGGCATCTAGGAAGAGGAAGCTATATAACATCAAAGACAGGGTGATAGGAATGAATCGGGCCAGTTCTGTGATGCTGAGTAGCTAATGCACGATTATGAGAAAAGGAGTATGTGGCTGATTGCCATTATGAAAGCATGACCATGGATTTGTAATTTCAGCTAGTTCTTAAGAACTCAGATACATTATCAAGTGGTAGGATAGCTCAGCATTTTTTTTTTCTCATGCTACATTACCTCTAAAACATAAAAGTTGAAATCGCTTAATATATAGTGGAGTGGACATGCATTAACAAATGCACTTTAGTACATTTATTCAAAGTGTAAGTGTATGGGCCTTACATCAGCAGCAGTGGCAGCTTAGGAGCCTGTTAAAAATGTAGATTCTTGGGATCCACCCCAGAATTTCTGAATCAGTCTTATTTTACCAAGATCACCAGGTGATTGATATACATGCTCAAGTTTGAGAGCCGCTGCTTTACTATCTAAATTCACTGTTACATAATTAACTATAGTCATTTCAGGGAAGTAGCTATATATGTCAATACATTAAATTTCTATCTGAATATGCATGTGAACAATGCCTAGTACTGATAGGAACTAATCTTCTCTTTCAGTCAAATATCTTTTTCATATCCATCATGCTATGTATCCTCCTGTAGTAATTTACTTAAGTGTGGTTAATACATTTTAAATTCATGTGACTTTCAGCCAGATATTCCTCTCCAGTTCCAATCCTTATGTTCTGAATAAGGAAAATATCTTTGCACTTTGGATCTCGGTAATGGTTCCTGCGCTTTTCAAATGGTTGTCCTCAAAGTCACCTCTGAAACCCCACAATGATACATTATGTTGTTCCCCTTACACCAGGGTTTGGGTGGCATACGGCAGATGGGAAAGTAAGACGTGGGGCTTGGAAACTCATGGCTGCCAGAGTAATCCTGAGGCACACAGGCAGCGTCTACCTCGGGTGGTTAGACACATATCCTTTTTAATCCAAATCAAATAAACAACAGTAAATAATGATTCAGAGCAGTTTTGCTAAATAGCATAATATTTTATGGGTAGTTATTTTCCAACTGTGCCTCTGACCAGAGGAAAGGAAACATATGAAAAAATAATTATTGAAACATTCTTTCCCACATAGTATTGAATTTGGTTATCTGGTTAAACACCCTTAGGGTTGATTATTAACAAGTGCTATTATGCTTTAGTTACAGCCTTTCTCAAACTAGTGAGAAAATAATACCTGGGATGTTGTTCAAAATGGGTATTTCCAGACTTCACTGAGGTTGTGATTTAGTACATCTGGGTAAATCCAGGAATCTGCTTTGAAACCAGCATCCCCAAAGAATCTGTTGTTGGTGGTAAGAATACTACATTTTGAAAAAAAAGAAAAATGCTGTAAGGCAATATATTCTTAGGGATTTATAACTTTCTTCCAGTATCAGTACTATTTATAACCCAATTTTCAGGCTGTTACTTAAGCTTAGGAAACCATAGATTGACCCATCTAATCAGGTGAACTTTTTGAATGAGTGGATAATTAGAATTATAATTTTGCATTTGAGGTAGGATTTCATAATCTAAGCATCAAGATATCCAATCTACTGTATTCGATTATGAATCATGTTGCATTTTTATAGGAAATAATTCATTAACTGTATGTTTTATTACAAGAAGAATATAATTAAAATATGGCTATATTTTTGATGGTTTATTTATTTTTAGCTACTTCCCATTAAAGAAAAGAAGGCAAAAGCGAGAGAGAGGAGAAAGGAGGAAGGGAAGGAAGGCAGGTAGGCAAAAAGGAAGGAAGGCGGGAGGGATGGAGGGATGGAGGGATGGAGAAAGGAAGGAAGGAAGGAAGGAATAGAAATAGGAAGAGGAAGAAGAAGAGGAAAAGGAAAGGAAAAGGAAAAGAAAAAATGAAAATAAGTGATGATCCTAACCATTGTGAGGTGATTCAGTGGGCTGAGAAACACTAGACAGCAAGTGTCATATTGTAATTATGCTACAGGGTCACTACCAAAAACTTTTTATCTTGCAAAGTGGTGAGTTTATATCATTTCTTGCAGTTAATTTATCATTGACTCATTGCACTTGTGACTAGTCAATGATTTCATTGCATTCCTACATAAAATGGAGCTCAAAGAATTTGGAATATATAAGGATATACAAGGAGTGTAAATATGGCAGTTTGACAAGTTTAAAATGTCTTTTTGGAAAATAAGGGAGGAAAATACACTTGATTTATGCTGCTTGATTACATTAAATCTTCCATTTGAGGATTTATTGTATGAGCGGAGAATGATTAAATTGCCTTATGTCCTATAACATGTTGTTTTGTCCTAACTTTCCAGTTTTTTGTGTTTTTTTTTGCAGTAAACAATAACGACAAGTATTTGTAATATTCATACTTTGACAATATTCCAAGTCAGTCCATGCAGGGCTATGTCAAGGAAGAATGTCAAATTTCTTTCTCTGAATTCATCTTTAAATGACACACATTTCAGAAAATTTAGATATTTTGGCATTATCAAATTAAAATATAAATATAAAACACGATATTCAATTTTGATGAGAAAAAGCATAAAATGGCCCCTCTCATATATTGTTAGTGCTTTTTGGAAAACAATTTGGCAATACTGTAGTAAAAGTCATAAGATCTTAATGCTCCCTGACCTAGTAATTCCCTCCCTACGATTCTTTCTAAAGAAATAATCAGAGACATGAATGATTTATGTAAAAAGAAGATCACTACAGCATTCTTTTTTAATAGCAAAAGAAACCAAACTGTTGAATCATAGAAACATGGGTAAACATGTATCGTCATGTCCATATAAGAGGAAAATGTAGTCATTTAAATTAATATTTTTCAAAAATACTTGACGTGGAAAAATTCTTACCACATAATGTTAAGAGAAAAAGAGAAGGTTATAAAAACTCAATTTTGGTAGTGATAAAAAAGCATACACATAAAAAAAAGTATGGAAACACATGAAAATATTGTAACAATGGTCTTACCTGGGGTACTGAATTACAGTGATTTTAATTTTTCCTTCATAACTTTCTGTATAGTCTAAAATCTTTTCAGTGAGCTTCTGCTTCTTTGAAAACTTTTATACTTTTTTTTAGGACAAAAAACATAAAGGCATATAACTTCTGAAAATCTAGGCTGTTTTAAGGGTAATTCTGTTTAGGAAAAGGTAGATGGAGTAAATGAACCTTTAATGCCCCTTCAGTTCTGATGACCATCTGCCCAGTCTTATTAACCAGTAACTTACCACTGAAAAATGTTAGATCCAATTAGTAAAGGCAGAAAGAAACAGTGCCTTTGTGAGTTCTATCTGTATCCCTGTGCATATCTGTCACCTTTAAAGTAATGGAGCTCTTTATTCAGTTCAAGCTGTCCCCAAGGAAGGCTGCTTTCTTCTTTGCTTCTATGCAGGTCTTGTTCAGTTTTTACAACTGGTTACTGAATTAAAGGCGGCAGCTGGCCATCCATGCTATTACACAGAACAATAGCCTGAGTCCAAGCTTCTCCAGAGTGGGCCTCCTCTGATAGCTTGAATATGCCTGCATAAAAAAGCAGACACCACCGAGGATGGTTCTATCTGCTTCTGCTTCTGCCCCCATGTGATGAATACTGAAATATGAAAGCAAAACACTCTGAGGGCCGCACCTTATTGGGTGACCTTGGGAAACTCAATTAAACTTCAGTTTTTTTCCTCCTTAGTATGGGAACTACAATGCCTTTCTCCTTATCTCCTGTGCTTTATATGTGTTTAAAAATATTAGTTGTTAGTTTATCATGCTCACATTTTTCACTTGATTGCTTTTGCTTTTCAAGTACATAGTGATGCTAGAGACAGTAAAATAACAGCAGTCCTCCCCCCTTACCCAGAACTTCATGCCACTTTGTTATGTGATCTCAAAATGGAGTGTAACTGGATTGCCTGATACTATTTATTGTCACCACTTAAAGTGAACCCATATGTCAGCGGCATATTGAGCTGACAAGCTGTGATGTCATTGGCAGGAGCAGTGCTTCCAGAAGGCAGAGTTGCTAAGGGTTGTTTATGACATTATTCTTTTGGCATATTGGCTGCTGCTGGTCAATAGTGGCAATGGTGTCTCGGGACATAAGGTCAAGTGAAGAGTGTTACTTAACAATTCAGGGGTTATAGTTTGTCGGGCTGGAAACAGATTATGAATTTTTTCAAAATTAAATTTAAATAAAGAGTCATCAATACAATTTCTTTTGTCTTCAAAAAGTTTATTCACTTTGTGGTTGGTAAAATTTTGTCCCTTTTCTTTGTCAAAATAGAGAAATATCCAGGTATGAGCCCAAGCTGCTATGTTTTCTTTAGCTGCATTATTACTGGTTTATAAAGCAGTATTTTTACCTTTTTGAGACAGGAGAGGTATTATTGATGTATTTTACAATGGACAATTCACTATTCTGGTTTTCTTTTTTACCTTACTGATTAAATCTTCCTTGAGCCCCAGACAAAGGCATCCTCTGATTTTTTTGGAGAGCCTAGTGAGCAAAGGGATGGGTAGGGGCCTCATTATCTGGGAGCCTTAGAAGTCAAGCTATGCTGTCTTGTAGGTAGTGGGATTTTGAGTGAGGGAGGGGATCAGAGTAATATTTGCATTATAGGAAAATCATTTTGGCAGCTACGTGTACCACAGGCAGGGAGATGCGAGGAAGCTGTTATTGTCCAGATAACAGATGGGGATTTCTTCAACCTGGGAATTAGTAGTCAGAAACAACTACCTCTTGGGGATTAGAGGAAGGATTCAAGAAATATTTGAGAGGTAAAATCAACAGGTATAGATTGGATGTGAAGATGATTCCCAGGTTTTCAGGATGGTTGCCTGGGGTGACACACCAAGAAGTATCTACCAATGCTCTGTACAGTTACAATTTAATAGAGAAAAGCCAACATAGAGAAATGCAAGTGCCATTTACTAAACAAATCTCATGTGACAGGCACAGTGCTGGACCGTCTACATGCGTCATTGATTACATGTATCTCACTCAACCGATCTCATTGATTCTTCTCCTTGGTCTTGTTAGGTACTATTCTTATTGCCATTTTAAAATTGAGGAGCCCAAGGTTTAGAAGGATCAAGTAATGCATCCAAGGTCACATGGCTCTTACATAGTGGACTCGAATTCAGCCCAGATAGCAAAGCCTCTGCTATTCACCACTTTGCAATGTTTCCCATAAATATTCTGCACAAAGTTTAAAAAGGAGCATTTAACCACTTAGGAGAACCAACTAGCGGAGAGTATTTGGGGATAGCCATTTGCATAAAAATAGTGCAAATAATAGATTTGCTTTCTTCTCAAATCTAATAAGATTTATAATGACCAAGTTAAAGACTTGAATAGTTCCAAAGATGGAAAGTTGAAGACTGTTTCTTATAACCCATTTATTTTAAAAGGGAGAAATTGAAACCTAGAGAAGCTGACTTGCTTCCAAAATTCTCATAGTAAAAAACATGCAGAACCTGCACAAGCAGTCAAGGGTCCTGCCTCCTATCTTTCATTCCGGTGTCCTTCACATCTCCTAGTTTAGTAGTACTCAAGTAGAGGCAGGAGATTAGATTAAAATTTGTATCTTTTCTGTGAAGCTGGCTGTCATTGGAGTCCATTAAACCATTGCTTCTGTTACACATGCACTGTTAGGTTTGATTGTATTTTGCATACAGTTGTGCTTGATTTTGTCCTTGCTCCGTCTTCAGCCTTGATTCAAGATATAAGCCACACACCATGTCTGGAGACATTTTTGGTTGTCATCATTTGGGTGGTCGGGGAGTGCTACCAGCATCTGGTGGATAGAGACCAGGAATGCTACTAACTATCCTATAGTGCACAGGACAGCCCCCCACGCAATAAGGAATTATCCAGCCCAAAATGTCAATAGTTCATGAACAAGAAACCCTGGATTATGCTTACCTCTTAATAGCTGTATAATTCTAAATAATTCACTTAAGTCACCAGCTCCAGATTTCTCACCTGCTGAATGCCGATGAGAATGTCTGTCCTATTTCTTATTAGGCACCAACGAAATAATTTATAAACCACTCGCCTTACTTGGGCAAAATTGTATTGTGGCTAGAGGAATAAACTCTGTAAATAAGGCACATCCAAAGTCACATCTGACTGTTTGAATTTTTGACTTCTGTGCTTCTGGTTGTTAGCCTTTAAGCCTTCTTTTCCTCATTTGAAAAACGGAAGGAGGTGGTTAAAATAGCAATGACTTTATTAAATGTATTAAATATGATAGCTAGAATACAGCCTGATGAAATGGAATATGCCTGTAATATAATGATACTTTTTAAAGAATTTCATAAACATATACATAATATAAATGTGGTTATAGAAAATATGTATATGTTTGTAAAAAATAATAGCTTGAAAGATAACTTGGCAAAGGAAAATTCAGAAAGGGTATTGAAGGAAGTAAACAAATATATGGGAAAGTGTTTGTAGAAAATAACTAATAAATTATCAAATTTAAAACCACATTAGGGCATCAATTTTCACTTCTTTGAATAGCAACTTTTCGAATATGTTAATATTTAAAGCTGGCCAGGACTCCACATGATTTAAAATACTGTGACATTGGGAGGGCAAATTGGTAGAACATCCTGGAATTAAATTTATATCAAGACCCATATAAGTATTACTGTTATTTTGTAACTCCTACCTCTCAGAATCTGTCCTAAGGAAAAAAAAATCTCAGTTATGAAAAACAAGACATGAACAATCAATTCATCAAAGAATTATTAAAATAGCAAAAAATTAAAATCATTAACAACAGAGAAATAATTACATTATGAGAAAGGAAAAGGTTTCTTATTCATCTTTTAAGAATTGTAAGTTTGAGGAAGATTTCACAGGAAAAATATCACCTAATTGAATATAAAATAAACACAGTACAAAATGATAAGATACAAATCATGCATATGATTAAAATACTGAGAATACATAAAACATATGAGTTGAGTAAGGGTGGTGGGACTATGAGTAAGTTTTCTTTTTTTCCAAACTCTTGAAATTGTTTATGACTTAAATGAATAGTGGTATACATGTTGATATTATGTATGCACATTTTATGGGAACAAAAAAATAAAAAATAATTCCTAGAATAGCAATACCTTTCATGTCCTTCTTCATAGCTGTAATATTTTTAAATAAATAAAATTGTCATTAGGGTAAAGGAGAAGAAGAATATATATTCTTAAACATAACAACTTTGGTATAGAAAATTATTGAAATAAATTATGAATCAAAAAATTGTTTGCTAAAAATCTACATTGCAACCTGAATATGGGGGAAAATTTTGTTAGAAAAGTTAAGATTGAACACTTGGTTTGTAGTGAATCAAAATAAATGTGGAAGTCAAATATATTTGCTAATAAAAGTTGGGTTGATAAGGTTAATAAATAAAAAGAAAGATGTAAATCACAAAAACTATGTGGTTTTTAATGTTCTTTTGTGCTTTCTTGCTTCTGTCTCAGGTACTACTGTCTGTGAGGCTGTCCCTACAATGACTTGGTCAGATAAAATCATGTCCCCACTGTTTTTTGAACTTTTAATTTCATCACATTTAAGTTATTTATTTTTATGTTTGATTTTCTCTTTCGGATTTTAAGTCCTTCGATATCAGGGACATGCTTTATTTGTCTTAGTTTTCTTATTGCTCCTCACACTACTTGGCACATTTGAAAATGTTTTCTAAGTGAACAACCTCAAAAATAATTGTAACTTTTTCTTTTTTAAACTCTTTTGTTTATACTGGCCTTCCCTCTCATGTATCTGAATCTGATCTCTTTTATCTGAATTATTGAAAGTGAGCTGGTCAGAGAAAATAAACATTTCAGTTGAACATTATCATCTTAATATAGTTTTCCCTCAGCATGACACAAATACCCAGATTCAATACACCAGAAATAGTCAAACATTATTGAAGATGGAAACATAAAGTGGTTTTTACTTTTAATTTAAATGAGGAGAGCCAGCTGCCACCCTGACATTCTTAACATCTTGATTCTGACTGATAGAGCTTTTGATGTGACGTAATTAACATGCCACATTGTTTAGTTGGGCTCTGAGATGATCCCTAGAGCTAAACAATCTATATCGTTCTTCTGAGGAAGAGATCTGTGTGCGATTTATTAAAGTGGAATTGGTTTTGTTTCTTAGAACCCTTTATCATTTTACAGTCACCTTTGATGGTGGTATTTTCCATTGTTATTCTTTATCACTAGAAGACTTTAAAAATCAGAAATAATAAAATAGAGTTGAAAAGCTCTGGAAAGCCTTTTAAATTGATTTTTTTGGGAAAACAGTTTTGTTTGTGAAGTGTGGCCACCATCCCATACAGTTTTGAGATATATAATGCATAGAGACTCTAAGATCTATGAGACTTAAATTCTAAACAAAGTGATAGGTGAATTTCAGATTGAACTGTGTCCAATTTTTATAGAATTATATCTGATTTTGAATTGTGAGTGACTAAGCTACACAGAAAAAACAGGTTCATGATTTATAGTCTTACATGTTACAATGTTCAAGCCTGGAATTATCAAAAGCACATGCAAGTATCATGTGACCATGTGATAGTGAAAAACTGGTGACTGACACTCCCTTTAACCAGTGTATGAGCAAATGAGTAATAAAATAATAATAAAAAATATATAATAATGGGGGATAAGGGGTATGAGATGGTTTGGGTGCTTTCTTTAATTGTATATTTTCTTTATTTTGGAGTAGTGAAAATGTTTGAAAATTCATTGTGGCAATTAATGCACAACTATATGATCATACTGTGAGCTATTGATTGTATACTTTGGATGGATTATATGGTGTGTGAGTATATCTTAATAAAATTGCATTAAAAAAAAAAGTACATGCAAGGCCATTAGAATTCCTTCAAATGAAAGGCAAGAAATCCTATTACTCAGAAAAAATATGTTGCATCCATTCCTGGTTTAGTCTCTTTCCTAGTTTTCCTAAATCTGGGCCCTGTTACCTGTCTATTGGGTGATTGACCTATCAATTTTGTTTTCTTATCTAGACCTTTGTTCTTGTAGGTCTGTGTTTGGAATCAGGCTCTCTAGGACTGACTGAGAGGAACTGAAACCTGGGGAGAAAATAGCAGAGATGGGGAGGCGAAGAGGATGGGCTTAGAAAAAGATCACAGGGAAGCACATTTGATACAGTGATAACCTACACATTAATTCAGTTCTCACTAATACATTGCCAGTATAAACAAATTTTAAAGGGATAGTTTGAAAGTGAACAAACTATTTTCAAGCTCTTCAAAGGCATTACTTATAGAATATATATTATTCTTATCATACCCTGAGAAGTCTGTTATTTTGTGTACTTTAAATAAGTTGAATTTCCTTTCTTAAAACTATAATATAGAGTTATTAACTTAGACTGCTTTTTCTTTTAATTAGTCTCTCCATAAGATTTTACTGTATATATCACTCTCACTTTAGATTGTTAAACTGAGCATTATTCAAAATCAGTGGGAAACTCCTGTGCACATAGATGGCTTTTAATTTTAAAAGGAGCACACCTATAAGTGGCCATTAGTTCCTTCAAATAACCTGATTCCATTCCATGGTAGCTGTCTTTGATGCCCAGCTTGAATTCCTGGGCATTTTCTCCCAATTAATGAAGTTGACTTTCATTACTTTAACCACCAATTCAACCATCTTGATCCTAGCAGCATGACATTAGGAGTCATTTAGTAATAAAGTAATAAGAGGTTCAATATTTAATAGAAGAAAAGATCATTTTTTTAATGTGAAAAATTCATTACCATTGATAATTCCTGGGGAAATTTTTGCTGTCATGGCAACTCTTCTTAGCATAATCTTGCTTTACTCTTCTGCTTTGAAATCAAGGTGACTCAGTGTGTCTATAGATAGGAATCAACTTCCTAGAAGATATGATTTAAATCATATGCAGAGAACACATTATAGTTGTTGGTTTAGGTGTCAAACAGTTTTACATAGGTGATAAGTGCTGCTTTTAATTTTGATGAAAATATGTTTATCACTGACAAAACTGGCCGCTCGTCTGTCAAGTCTCAGCTTAGATGTCACTTCTTTGGAGAAATCCTTTCTACTTATAATTAAGTAGACTCAGTCACAAAATTCCACAATTTTCTATTTCGTTCCTCATAAAAGATTTTGTTTCTGCTTATATTCCCAGCATTGATTGCACTGGTTGCACATACTAAGTACTAAACAAATATTTCTGAATAAATGATACATGAAAACTTGTAATACGCCAAAAGTTGATTTTTGTGTATTTTCTTGGACTTGGATTTGCCTGGTCTACATTTTGCATCTAAATAATGTATTAAATATGTATAACAATTCAGCATCATTTGGTATAAGAACTAATTCTTATTTCTGTAGAATCACACTTGGTTTCAGATTTTCATCACAGCTATTAATTTTATTGATTTATTTAATAATTGTTTTTGTACTATTAATGATGAAATGCCATGTGTATTAAAATTCACAGATATAGGTGTTTACTTTTAATGCATTATTTCCTTTATATTTTATCCAATGGATTTTTTACAAAGCCAATTCAGCTTCAGTCTTTGAAATGTAAAGGAGTGTTCCACTACTGTGGATAATTGCTCCTGTTGAGACTATTACACAAGTGAGGAGAGAAAACATGGTTCAAATATTCAGACATAAAATTCTTGTGTCTTTTGAATATTGCAAGGCACAATGCCTTAGTAATTTATTCCTGTTTCCTTCTTTGCATTTTATATATTTAGCATTCATTGTTAACTTTCTTGGAAGAAAATATCATGTAAAGTTTCCTATAAATGATGAGCCATCTTATGAAAGTGGTCTTGCTTAAAATTACAAAATCTGTCTCAGAGTCACTTATGAAAGTGTGAATGTATCTTGGCAACCTGGTCCCAGGCAGTCTAAGTTACTATCTGATACATGCCCCTAGTCCCATCTGGAGAGGACTGTACAAATCTCTATAATTTCTTGAGTCTTCCTGCGGTTAGAATGCACCATTGGCTTGCATCTGGTGTTCAACTACATCCTTTTCCAGGTGAACAAATCATGTCCATCCCTGATGAGTATGACAGTAGGAAAGGGGGATTAGTATTTATTTCTCCCACTGGGTGTTCTTAAAAAGCCCTTGGCACCAACCAAAATCACATGTGCATTGAAATTCAAAACCACAACATAAATGTGTTGATTTATATTGACAGTATTACTTAGGCAACAAGAAATTGCAATATCCCATTTAAAAAAACTAGCAAATATTTAATTTATTTTGTTTTATACATCTGTTGTTTTGAATAATTCATTCAGGCTATTTGTTTTTTTCTGAAAACCTCACTAATGGATACTGTCTTTTTATACTAAGTTTACATGATGTAAACTTGATTGCTGTTATAATCTATAAGCTTGGAATTTCATGGTTTAGAACATAAGTAGTTTAATTTTTGTTCACATCAAGTTAACTGGGGTGGCAGTGGTGTGTGGGCAGAGGCTTGGATCTTTTACATACAGTGGTTCAGTGACTGGGGTTTACATTTGTTTAGAGACCCAGCCTGACAGAGACTCTGCTTCTTCTAATATTTGGTTTCCGATGTCACCCTAAGAGTTGACTTCCAGCTGGTTAATTGAGGAAGGAAGAGTGTGGAGGATTGTGTAGGACAGCAGTGTGCAGCCACATGTGGTCCTACCAAATGCAATAGGTGGGAAATTGTGGTCTACAATTGTCCAGAAAAAAATGTTTCTTTCTGAAAGGAGAGCATGAAATTTTTCTGGGTGTATAGCTGCCTCTGTCTGCTGTGGTAAGAGAATAACTTTTATTGCTGTATCCCGACAACTGCTGAAAATTATCCTCAGAGCAGTGGTATTGAAATTAAGGCCATTGTTAAAAATGGAAGCTAACCACTATTAAATCCATAATTGAATAAAGTTAGGACTATTGCTTTAGAACTAGAGGAGATGTTACATCAAGTATAATCCCATTTGGGTTATTAAGGGGATATTCTTGAATTTCTGAAATTCAGAACAGTTCTCCTTTTTTCCCTCTAGTGTTTCTTTTTAAGGAAAGGGATAAAAATTCCTCCTATTGTTCAAATAAAATTGCTAAGCTAGATGTTCTTTTTATTTAGGACATATTTTCATGTCATTTTGTATTGTAATGATTATGACATTTAACATTCTGTCATGCTAAAGTAAATTTCTGTGGTTAAGAATAACCATGTCCTCTTAGTCCTTTTCAAAGTACTTTGAAGTCTTTCTGACATTTGAGCTCCTCAATGACCCTTTGATTAGGAATAGGTATGTTTAGTCCCCTTTTGACATGGACTATGAGATGCAATGTTTAATGACTAGCTTAAAAGTCTTTGGATTGTAAGGGTTAAGTGAGTGAGAACTATAATCTTGTAATTTTTTTTCACTACCCACAGTGATCACATCTATCTGGACACCAGAAAGGACCATTGCTTTAGATTTTACATTTGGTACAAACTATAGAAATGACCACTGATGAACAGTCGCCGAGGTGACTGAAATAACAAATCAGTGTTGCTGGTTTGTTCATTTTGCTGGTGCAGGCATCCCTTTTGCATTGGCATTTAAATATTTATAGAGGTGAATTCCAAGAGTGGACAGATTTAAAGCCTTTTTCTTTTAATCCACAAGGCACAAGTGATCAAAACTACTGCATCAATTTATTTCTAAATGAACCCAGAGATTTTCTACTCTTCCTCAAAAATGCTTTTATTTAGTATAGTTGATTTTCAGTTTTTATTCATTGCCTTTTTATTGAGTTTTGTTGCCTAGAACTGTTTGGTACAAAGCTAAATGACAAAGTCCCTCTTCTCACTCTTCTCAAGCAGACCACAGTCTCATGAGGGAAGACAGAAAGTAAGCAGAGATTTTTTCATAGCCTGATAAAGGCAATGAAAGAAGGCAGTACAGGGAATGCTACAAGCCTGGAGTTGAGGCTAACTCAGCCTGGAGTACGGATAGAATGGGGTGTGGGTGATGTCCTCACAGAGATGATGCTTGAATTAACTCTGGAAGGAGTTCAAGTGAATATGTAGTACTTAAAAAAAAAAATGTAAAATACAAAGTACAGTTCCGTCATATATATTTGACTTAAAATTCTGAAATAAAACTAAATTATAATGTCCACATCTGGGCTCTGCAATAGGAATTTAAAGACTATCTAAGTAGGGAGTCACAAAAATTGAGAAAACCTAAACAAAAATATTAGATGCTATAGTAGACATGAAATACGGTTGGATTAATAATTAACTTGAACTTATTCTGTGCTTCCTCACAAACTTTACTGTGACTTACATGTATTTCTTGAGTTGGGTAATGTTTACCCTTCTCTTGATTTTATACCAGGACTACCTCTGACTATATCCCATTAAATCAGCCCCACAGCAGTTGTAATGTACTTAAGCTTTTTTGTTTCCACATTTATTACCTGTACCCAATCCCCTTGGATCAGTCCTCATCCTTCATAGATTTCTGTGGTACTTCCTTTTCTGCAGACCCGTTGTTTTTTAAAATAACCTTTATTCCCAGTGGCAAAATTTATCACCTGTGTAGAAATCACTTATGGTTGTCCCTTATGACTTTGCATATTAAGACCCTTTGGCAGGTCAATGCAGGCTCATCATGGAGAAGATAGAACTGAGACAAGTTTACACAAGTGTTCAACTATACAAAGTTTCTATTAGGGGAGGGGCTGGCTGTGAGCAACCTTTTCTGGGAACACACACCAGCTCAGCCTTATCTGGCAAAAGAAGGGAAGAACTCTCCATCAGAGTTATTAAGCACTGGAATCAGTCACTAAGGTTTTATAAAATCTTTGTGTAATTTTCTTTTAAGAGAAACAGATTCTTATCTTCTGGACCAGTTTATTGGGAGTTCTGCAAGAATGTAGAAAGTAAAGAGAAGGGAGAAAAGAACAGAGGACCTAGTGAGATTTCTTTTATCTATGAGCCCCTGTATATTATGTCAATATAATTAATAGTTTTTTTCCTTTTATAGAACCCCAAAACTGGCCCAGTGTTATATATTTATTGATCATTGAGAAGATTATAGCAGAACTAGCATAATATATTTAATATAAACATAAAATTTACTTCAGAACATGTTTAAGAACCACTGCTCTCTATTAATACTTTGCTTGCCCTTGAAAGCTGCCTCATAAGTCAATAAAAAGCGTCTCTTTTTTTCTAAAGACTACTTTTTAAATCGTAAAATCAATGCAGCAAAATTAAAGAAAAATTTGAAAAAATGTTTTGATCCTTTATTACTTTAACAAAAGCATGTATATGTCCTAGTCTTTGTTCCTGGTAATAGAATATTTTTATATAATTGTAACAATATAACTCAAACATTCATTATTGATATTCAGTAGTGAGTATTAAGTACCTATTCTGTGGCAGGCATTGTTCTAGGTGCAGGGGATACTGCTGGGAATAAGACAAAGTGGCGATTATAGTCCAGTGGGGGAAGGGTCTAGATAACACAAACCAACAGACAGATAATGTCAGACAGCAAAAAATGTGATGAAGAAAACTAAAGCACAGTGAGGGGATAGAGAGTCATAGGTGGCTATTTAAACCAGGGTAGTTAAGGAAGACCCTTCTGAGCAGGTGATAGTTGATCAGAGACCTGGGTGAAGTAAGGGAGTCGCCTCTGTGAATATCAGAGTTCATCCATTCCTAGCAGAGGAAATAGCACGTACGCAGTGTCTGAGAAGGGAATGTGCTTGGCGTGTTTGATGAGGAGCAGAGAGGTAAATCCAGAGCATAGTGACCAGAAAGGAAAATGGTTAGAGATGAGGTCCAAAGTTACTAGGGAACACATCCTAAGAGCCACTATGTGTGGCAGGTATTACGTTCAGTGATAGGAATACAGAGATGACTAAGAACCCTTAACTCTAAGAAGTTTATATTCAAATAGGGGCATAGATATATAAGCAAATAAATTACAATAAAATGTGTTAGGTACCATTAAAAAAAAAAAAAAAAACAAAGTGCAGTGCATAGCCAAATTGATAGCATAGGGAAGACAATGATGTTGAAATAGGATTTGAAGGATGAGGAGGAATTTTGCAGGAAAATAAAAGAAGGAAGGGCATCCCAGTAAGAGAGAATAGTGCATGCCAAAGGCAAGGGGTTGTGAAACATCCTGGCATATTTTAGATTTAGTAAAATGTTTAATGAGATAAAAAAAAAAAGTATGTATGGAAGATGAGACTGGAAAATACATTAGAATCAAACTGTAAATAGTCTAAGTTTAAAAATCTTTCAAACATTACCATAAAGTATCCCAGACTGTTTTTCCTTTTTATTGTAATTGAGGTTTGTATTCTATAGAAGTTAAAAAATTCTATATATTATTTTAAATTCAGTCTTTTTGTCTATGATTTTCCCACTCCTTTAAGCAGGGAAAATTGTTAATCATATCAAATCAGTTAATAATATAAACAGAGATAGATTATCCATTTCTTCAGAGGGAATAAACAGAAAATTTCCAAGGCTACTTTAACTTTTAGTTTTTGGAAAAAATGCAGATCTTTAAGTAATATCTAGAATATTTAATAATTATTTACATATTTTAATGATGGCTTGCCTAGTTTCACAGATATTGGCTTGCAGGTTTTAAAGATATAAATATAATAATAAATTTATAGTGATAATTTATTATTCAGGTACTGTCACATATTTTGGATGATTGTTAATATTGTTTAAAATTTGCTTACTTCGTTATCTTGCATCCTGACTCAAAGGCTTTGGAAAAAACTCCTAGATTCCCAATGTATCATTTTAGCCTCTGAGCCATGAAGGATTTCATTTCAAATTGATTTCATTGGTACTGTTGGAAGACTGAAATGCTTCTAGAATCCCTAGAATTGCACTATAGACTCTGTAAGAAATCAGAATCAACTTAGGAATGTTATTCACTGGATAGATTTTAGGCTGGTAAATTACTGTGTCAGCTATCTCTTGGTGTTTTTCATTAGAATTACAAGTACTTGGTGAAATAATGTCAGGGGAACCTCAGGCTGTGTAGAATCTGAGCTTAGGGACTCCGGGTTCTCCGGAGGAGAAGGCAGTGCCCTGGGAGGCACGTCTGGGTCACTGGGAGTTTTTCACAGACGCCTCCCTGGCTGTGCTGGATGCCCTCTCATTAGTGGCTGGCAATTATCAGTTTGTTTAGGAAGGGACAAGGGAACAAGCAGGACAGATAGTACTAGCATTTTAGAACATGTCCATGTGAACAAAACATTAACATCATCCGTTATTTCCAAACATAATTCTAAAGTAGAAGTGTGTGCCTGTATGCAGTGGAGATTTTCAGAGCACACCATTATCAGCAATTGGCGTCACATATCTAAAAGCAGACTGTAGTCTTACTTTAATGGGCTTTATTTAACAAAGCTTGAAAACTTCAGAACAGTAATCTTATGCAAATGTTATTTTAAAAATAAGAACATTTTATATCTCCAAAAGACAGTGAGATCACCTGAGGTGGGAAGGAAACTATGTGTGCCCTTATGTAATATTGGCTCACTTAACTGCCACAACTGTGAAATAGATTTAGAGCCATATTTTATAGATGAGTAAACAGAGGCTCCATGAAGTTGGAGTATTAGAACCGGAATTGGTAATCCAGGGCTTTCTGGTTTCAAAGTCCATACTCTCACCACTTCTCCCTCTAGAGTCCCAGCTCTACTTAAACACATGTTTTGATCTTTCTGAGCCATAGTTCTGCACCAGTTAACTATCGCAGCATAACAGAACAACACAACACATAATGCTTTAGAACAAAAACAAACAAAAACAAACAAAAACAATTCAATTCTCTGCTTGTTTTGCCTGGGCTCACTTGTGTGACTGCATCTAGCTGTATGGCTGGCTGAAAGGTCCAGGATGGCCTTACTTGTGTATCTGCAAGTTGGTGCTGGTTGTTGGTTGGGGCTTCTCGGTTCTCTCCAAGAAGTCTCTCATGTTCTAGTAGAGAGTTCAATTGGTTTTCTTACATGGTGGCTTCATGGTACCATTCCAAGAAGGTAAAAATGGAGCCTGCAAGATGTCTTGAAAGTCTCACTGTTTCATTTCACTACATTTTATTAGTCAAAGGAAGTCACAAGGCCAGCTGAGATTCAAGGGGTGGGAAATACACTCCAGCTATTGATGCGAGAAGCTGCAAAACACTTTATGACCACATTTAATAGATCACAGATTCTTTTTTTTTTTTTTTTTAATTTTTCAAATGTTGTATTATAACCAAAGCACTACAAATGCACTGGAGAATGAGCTTTAGATTCTTAGTCTGAAAAATGTATCTTCTAATTTTGTGTTGCTTTACCTTTGTGAAGAAGATATTTTCAAGGACAGAAAAAGCATTAAGATGCTTTGGAAATTATAAACAAAGCCCTCTTTAAGAGCTTATTATTATTTATAGAAAATTCTAGGAATTACCATTGAAAGGAGTTTTACATAGAATTAAAAAGGAGATGAAAAAGAGAAAATATAATACCTGTAGTTCATATGATACAGAAATTTTCTTCTAGACCTAAAGAAGCCTGATGGGATTTCAGAAGTGCAATAAAATACGATATTTAGGACAAATCTTTGATTAAGTGTTGTTTGTGTGTGTGTGTTTGTTTTGGGAGAATTGAGCCATTAGTAAAAGCTGCATGAAGTCATAGACTCACTATCCTTCAGATAGTTAATATTATTCCAACAAAATGTACTCATACAAATAATTCTACAAATACATATCATGGGAATGGAATGGTTTTGGCTATTGCAGAGATACCTCCTAACTCAAAAAATGAGATTCCCCAAAATGAGATTTCTCAGTGAAATTATCTCTTTCTAAACACCATTCTAACCTTAAATTCATCATTAATCAAAATCCCAAATTATCAATAAACTGCCATTTTAAGTAACAAATTATTACTCTTAACCCTTCTCCTGCTAAAGTCTGATTTCTTTTGATATCTCAAAGTAATACTTCAATGTGGTAAAATGAACTTTAAAATGGAAAATCTAAATTGTGCTACAAAAGAGATATCCTCCTGGAATCTCTTTTTTAAGGGAGGGAGAATGAGACTTTGGGACTCTATTTAAGAACAGTTTCTTGAAAACCTCAAATGGATCCAGTAATTGACATAATAAGGATTAAAAGCGTTTTTTTTCTGTGGATTTTGTTTCTTTTTTGGTTTGTTTTTACGTATGTTTACTCAAATTGTATCCTCTATCAAGAAATCTAGGGATTATAAAATAACAGAGACCAGGGCATAGGCATATTCTGTTTGGCTCACATAATGTTTTAAAAATTGAGTTTATTGTCAATATTTTAGAATCAAATGGTGTATAAGCCTGGGATTCTGACTTCTTTCTAAAAAATAAGAATATCTGATAATTTTGGTCCAACACCGTCACATGAACACACTGACTTGAAGCTGAATAGAAGGTCCCCGTTGAGTTGGGGCACATGCAACCCTGTTACCATCATCCCCATTTCCCATAGTTGTGTTACCTGCTGGGCCATGCCAGGGCTTGAGTTTGAGACAAAAACAGAATTATGGTTACAAGGACCTTAAAGAGCATCTTATACAAACACTTAATATGATGTTTGATGATCAAAAATCATTTGGGAAGTTAAGACTTAAAATGTGCAGAGTTTCTGTTTGGGACAATGGAAAAGTTTTGATAATAGATGGTGGTGATGGTAGCACAAAATTGTGAATGTAATTAACAACACTGAATTACATGTTTGAATATAGTTAAAGGAGAAATGTTAGGTTGTATGTATGGTACTGGAATAAAAAATTTTTTTAAATCCTTTGAACTGCACAATACAAACAATGAACTCTAAGTTAAACCATAGACTATAGTTAATAGTACAATTATAAAAATGTGCTATCATCAATATTAACAATATTGTACCACAACAATATAAGGTTTTAATAATAGGGAGGTATATGGGAATCCTGTATTTTATGCATGATTGTTCTGTATCTGTAAACCCACAACTTCTCTAATAACAAAAAGTAAAAAAATCACTATTTTGTAGTGCTAATGGTTTTACACTGCAGCACAGACACATGTAAACCTTGTCATTAGATTTGACTGATCGGTTTGTAATGTAATGTAATGTAAACAAAACAGTTCTTAACTAAAGATTCAGATCTACGTGTTGAGACACATAACCTTTAATTCTAATGTAACAAAGGATGCCTTTTCAAAATAAAAACGTATACATATATTGCCTACGTAAAAAAAAGTAATCCAACAACAACACAAAAAAAATGTTTTTCCCATGTTGATAATGAAACTGAAATCTATTCATGCTTATTTTCCAATTAATTTCTTTCCTAGGGTAATCAAATGAAGACATTATATGAAATGACTATTCTTTTTCTTGTGACATTGATCAATTTTTCATTCCAATTAGTGTGTTACTTCTCTCCAGCCTTCTTTTCAACTACTCTAATGAAACAAACAAACCAAACAACAACAACAGCACTATCTGGAGGCTGCTCCTGGGCATCCTTGGTGCATCAGTGACAAAGGATGGAGACCCTAAGGATAGGTGCAAAGACAAATGATGAATTTAAGAATTCCCCTTCCCTCCAGATCAAACTTTGAATAGCATTGGTACAGATTCTGCCTGTCTTTGAGCCATATCATAAACCTGATTTTGGCAGGATAACTTCAGCACAGATTGCACCTGCCGCTTTAAAAAATACTGCTTATCCGTCATCTTCAGCATGATGTTGATATCCAGCCCAATACAGCCTGAAATTTGGACTCCTCTCCACACTTGTGTAAAGCTACAAAAATGGAGAAAAAGATTTATAATCCCAAATCATCTTGAATTCTTAACTCAGGATATAGGCAGATTAAAAAGTGGTTAAATCCTTTATCAAGGATAAGGTGTGATACTTAATATGTATTTTTGTCGACTATGTTGTAAGTTCTACAGTATTTGCCATTATTAAATATTTTCCCAGAATAGAGATTGGATTTTTATGCCAATTGGCAATTTTAAGGTTGGTTAAAAGGAAAAATTACCAAATGACTGTTCTACTTAATGGATCAACACAACAGAAAATTATGAAAATTAGTTTTTATTAATAATAGCTAACATTATTGATTATTTATTATGAGCCAATATTTTTAATTTCTCCATATTAATTAATTCACCTAATTCCTGAGATAGATATCCCCATTTAATAGATGGGACTATTGAGGCATAGAGAGAGAATAAAATTTGTCTAAATTCCCAGAAAACAGGGATTTGTCCCTATGACAATTCTGTTTCCAAGTCAGCTTTGAATCACTCTGCTCTACTGCTTCTCACTTTGTATTTTCTCAAATGTGCATCACAGTCTCCCCTGAATTTCAGAAGGTTCTGTTTGCAGACAATGTAATAAAATGTAATGGCCTTTTGGGATATTCTGCCTGAAACTTAAGGATTTATAATCATAGGTCCTATAATAGCAGGTAAGATCAAAATTCATCAGTATGAAGATTGGTGGAAACTGGATTTCCCTTCTAAATGAAATCATGTGTTTCCACTCTCAACATTGTTTTTCTCTTCTGAGATTGTTTGAACAGAGCCAGTGTGCATTCTAAGTTATAAAGAAATGTGGTAATGTGCAAAGATGAAATTAAGGTGAAGATATTTGGATTTATTTAGAATTGCATCAGGCTACAGGATTACAATCCATGTGTGCAAGGAATACATGATACAAAATAGCAAAAAAAAATACAGCACTAATTATAGTGCAGCACTGTCTAGTAATTCACATTGTCTTCACCCTTGACTGTGAGACATATAAGACATATGAGACATATAAGATGTGAGACATATGAGACATATAAGACTGAGAGACTTATGAGAGTAATGAAAAAGTGAGATGCAACTTGATTTACAGGAAGGAATAATAGAATCAGTCCTTCCTAATTAAAATGTGTGTACACAGACCAGCAGCAAGGACATTTTCTGGGAGCTCATCCCCACTTCAGGCACCTTGTGAATCAGAATCTGCATTTACAAGCTCAATAGGTGATTCATATGCACATTAAAATTTGAGAAGCACTGGGTTAAGGAGATTGGATTCTCCCAGTATTTAGCTGTGCAGAAAGTCACTTAAATAACTGACTTTCTATGCTCTCTATTTTCGTTACCTCCAGCCCTCACCATTTACTACATGTTGATATTGGGCAGATTAATTCTATAATCTTAATTTCATTTCCTGTAAAATAGAGAAAATAATACTACTTACCTCATATTAATGTAAGGATTAAATGAGGTAATAAATGTAAAGTATACAGAATATCATCTGTATATAGTATTTGGTTAATAAATGCTAAGCAATGATTACTTTAATTATTATTTCCTCTGATGTACTGTATTATCTCATCGATTACTAATGATTATGGCAAATGCAATAAGAAATCTCTCCCCAAATTTCCTATGTAGATATACAAATGTTTTTGAAATTGAAAATTTAAAAGGGATTAAATTTTCCAAGAGTTAAAGAGCGTTGTAGAAGAAATTATTTTGGGCTTGAGCCAAAATTATCAAGAGATTTAGGAAATACTATTTGAGAATATAAGGTGCTTTAAAAAGCTTGTAGTACCTTTTTTATAGATTTTATGGAACTGACAATAACCAATAGTTTGACATCTGTTGTCTTAATCTATGAGATTTTGTGATAGGGTGTTCCTAGGTGACTCTGCTTTTTTTGTGAATGTATGTTGGGTCCTTTTAGAAGCTTCAGAAAATCTTTCAGATTCTTAATATTAGTTTTAACTGTACACATCTGCCCTACTTGTCTATATCTAGTGCCAAGTCAATTATTTCTATAGTAATATGTTATTTGAAAATCTCATTATGTAATAGTGCCAACACGTTTTTAAAACCTCATATAAAAATCTGTTCTCCTCACCTCTTTATCCCACCTTTTAGTCTATGCGCTATGTGAGCACACTGCCTGAATCATCGCGGGCACACAATAAACCTTGGCTAAAAGAGATGCAGTGGCTTCACCCTGACTCTCAGCTCTCCTTTTGGAAATTCACTGAAATTTGTTGCTCTTGTTTGTTGGTAGCAGAGTTCGTAGCAAAATAACCTTGTATTTAGTGCTCACTAGTTCTTTGTCTGATTATTTGTCCCAAATTCACTCTTAAATCAGCCAGTATTTATGTTGGACCAGAGTATAATATGACATTTTTATAAGTGAACAGACTTTCTTGGGCATGCTTAGTTTGCTTCTTTTTTCTCACTTTCTCAATTTAGTGATGGTAAATTGTCCTGGTGAACATGTGACCAACAAAATGAACAAATATTTAAGTTGAATTTGATGTTGAAGTAAATGCAAATTAAATTAGGCCATTGTTTTCTGCTTATTTTAATATATCCACAAATCATTTCTGATTGAGCTGCTCTGTGATTAAAAAATAAGATGTGTTTCTTAAAAACCACAGGGAGTGATTTTGCTTAAGCATCAGATCCATAAATACTTCTTAACAACATATGTCTGAGATAAAGATTTTAATACATTAGAAAAGAGACAGCCTCAATAATTAGATAATGTTTATCTAATAAAGTTTAAAATTTTGGACATTTATCTGAAGGGACATTTATCTTTGGTCATGGATTCAAAACAATTGCTTCAAGCACTGAAAGCCTAGAGGAAATTCCTGCGATGGAGAGGAATGTAAATCTCTTGTAGATATAAGTGAAAGCTGCAGTTGATTTCTGTTATCTTCTCTCTATTAACAGCTTTTTGAAATATAATTGTTATACCTTTTTGTGTACATATTTCGTGTATAATTTGTATAATTTGATGAGTTTTGACGTATGTGTACACCCATGGAACCATGACTGCAATCAGAATAATAAACATGTTATCGGAAACAAATTCCATCTCTTCTCTAGCAACAATTTTACTATTATCCTGCATTTTAAAAAGTAAAAGTAGATTTATGCATATTATTCATGTTAATTCACAAGTCACTATTTTTGTAGCTGCTTAAGTTTTTTTTTTTTAAATTTAGGGTGTGGCTGGAATTCATTCTGTAGCATGACTGGCCTCCAGTGGTGTCTTTGAAGAATAACATCATTGCTAGATTCAAAACAACAGGTGAAATTTAGAGGAAGGCCACATTCTAATTAGTGGAGGCTGGTGAAAGGGGACATCAGGACTCTTCAAGGTCTTCCATTGTGGGAGGTAGGACTTGTCTTCCTCCAATCTTGGTATTCACCAGGACAAAAAAAGAATTTTGTTGCTGGGTGATGCTTTTAATGCAGTTATTGCTTAGGATATTTTCTCGTAAGACACCACAAGGTTTACACCATTTTCGTTTTCTAAGAGAAGAGACTTACCTTTCTCTGTCTCTCTTCTCTACACTATGTTGATACTTCAAAATATATCTTCATTATATTATCTTTATTCCTTTTGTGACTTTTTTTCTTACAGCTTTTAATTTTAGTTAAATACTCTAGGAACTCCAAAATCGTGCTTATATAAATGAAAACTAAGATTCCATACAACAATGGCTCTTTTACTATTAAGCCATTTTAATAATGAATATGGGTCACTGTGAGGTTTGGTTGTTGATTAGTATCAAGATGAAGATAAGAACTGTTCAGATCTTAAACTTCTTTGTTTTTGCATGTCCGTCCTCATTATTTATTTTTTTCTATTATTTTCTTATTGTCCACTGCAGTAGAAAAGAAGAAACATAAATAAAGTGGTGGAGCAGGGCAAAATGTTAGGTGAGGCAAATGTTACTATTTTTATGTTTATATGTATATTAGTAATTTTTTTTATATAAAATCAAATTATTCAGCATATGAAAAACAGAACCTAAATTATTTGGATTGGTCAAGACTATTGAAAATCTGGGTCACTACATTTTTTTCTCAGACTTTTCTGCTCTTTTCCCTGCCTCCCAACACACTTTTTCCTTCTATTTTCTAGCCTTAGCCAGGATCTCTGGAAGTTTATCCCTTGCCTTAGTTCTTTGCTTAAGCACATTTATACTGTGCATCTCACTGTACATGCACACTCATATTTATGTTTTGCCATAGTTTTTGTACATCTGGGTTTGTACTGGTTAATTGTAGTTCAGGCAATGGAAGATAGAGACCAGTTGCACAAGTGCAGATTTCCTTGGCCTCACTAACCATGAATGCAAACCAGTTCAATAGCCACAATCTTGCTTTTATGACCCATATTCTCTCCTTAGCCTCCTGAAAAGTCTGCTCTCCCTGTCCCCCTCCACTTGTAGTTTTGGGGGGGTTTCAAGGTGGGGTCCCACATGTGCTCATGAGCAAGTCTGGTAAGCTGTCTCATTGGCCATTATATGGTGTCTGAGCACATCTTTCCACATCTTTCTTTTCCTTCCACTGACCATTGTTCTATTGCCTGGTTCTCCTGAGATCCCAGTGCCCTTGAGATGCCAAGGAGGCATGTTGTTTTATTAGAACTCCCTTTCTCCTTTGTGCTGCACTGAAGGCCTGCTGAAGTAGTGTTGCTTGTGCTCCAACGTCTCACAAAGTTCATCTTGATTCTTTTTGTAAGGTTCAAAATGAGCACCACTAAGTAGCTGGATCAGGAGTTAAAACCTTTGAAAGCAGTCATCTCTTCCTTTTTTATGAAGAAGTCTGTTACTGGGTGAATTTCCTCATGTCTCTCTTCTCTTCATATGAGCTCTTTACCAAAAGACTCCTGTTTCTTAATTAATTAGGATAATTTATTATTCAATGGAAGTGATGAAAACCCACAGTAACAGTTTAAATTAGATGGAATTTTATTCCATATAAAAATAAATATGCATATAGACATAGATAGCCTGGGGTTATAAGGCCCTGCACCTGGTCAGGAACTTTGGGTCCTTCTTTCTTGTTGCTCTGCTATTCTCAGCAGGCAGATTCCAACTCACATTCTGAGCTGATGACTTGAGCTGTAACCATCCTTTCCAGTAGAATGCAGAAAGGTGGTATGGTGGTGTGGAGCTGTATGTACCCTATTTCGTAAACTTAATCCATTCCTGTGAGTGTGAAACCATTGTAAGTAACCCCTTGATGAGGTTACTTCAGTTAAGCTGTGGTCCAACCCAATCAATATGGGTTTTAATACTATTACTGGAGTTTTTAAAGCAGAATGAAATTGAGACAGAGAGAAAGCCCTAGGAAGCAAGAAGTTGAAATATAACAGAACCTGGGAGAAATCTGAGAAGCCAGGAGAGGTCTCCATGTGCATTGCCGTGTGACAGAGGAACCAAGGACCAAGGATCACCAACAGCCAGCTCCAGAATGCCAGTCTTCGGGAAGAAAGCATTGCCTTGATGATGCCTTTATTTGGACTCTCTCTTTGCCTCAAAACTATAAGCAAATCACTTCCCATTGTTTAATCCAACCCATTACATAATATTTGCTTGAGCAGCCAAGGAAATTAAAACAGGTGGTGGGTGGTGGTTGTGGTGGGAGGGGGAGGTGGAATTCATGTCTTGTCTTTAAGGACACTTTCAGAAGTTGGAAAAAGCCTTTCTTTTTTTCCTATTGGCCATCACTTATTCACATAACCACACCTGGCTTTAGAAGAGGCTGAGAAATTTAGCCTTTACTCTGGCAGCCATGTGCCCAACTAATTTTTTAAAAATCAAAACAAGGAGGGACAACAGCTATTAAAGAATAAGTCAGCTTTGTCACATTACCTCATGCAATTAGATGTCTAGAAGGCCCACTCTACTGGTCCACCCAAATTGCCTACATCTGGTTTTAATTTCAAGCTAGGATTTCACTTAATCTAAGCATTAAATTTTGTTTCCTTTGCAATAGCATGTGTCTTGAGCCAAACCAGTATCAATTGTTTCTAAAGTCATCAAGAGCTATTTCATTTGGCCCTTTTCTGTGGCAAAATATGATCACTTATTCTGTTATGATGCTGGCTAAGATCATCTCTATTTACAGAATTGTCCAGTGCCACTCTTCCTTTTTATCTCATTATACTTGCTCAAAATAATTCAATCACTCCCTGCTGTGCTAGAATTGTCTGTATGATGTGATTGATTTCTTCACTATGATCTTTACAACAAATTGTGCCAGTGTGCATCAATGACAAGTATCCACTCCCCTAATTTCTGCCCACAGAAAGTTATGTTCTGCCCATATTTCCCTTTGGGCTCTCTGCTTTTGCAAAGTGGGTTATGAATGACTTCAGGACATGCAATATAATTTCTGTTTTCTGAGTGAGTCCTAGTAAATGTTCCATCCAGTAGATCTGGCTGCTTATAGCTATTATAGTTAGACTAATAGATTCTGATGTATGTACATAGCCAGGGAGTGTGTTGTGTTATCAGAGTTCACCCTTTTTCCTAATCCAATGGAAAAAAAATTAGGATTGTTAAGGTTAGATCACTTTCAGAGCTACCTGCTTTTGCTATACATTTATCTCAAGAGGCACTGCATGGACAAACACTTTTCTAATTTATACCTAGGATTAACCCTATTTAAGGTGTATCAATTTTCAGGCTCAGTTAAGAGAATCTGTAGACACAGATTCAGAGAAATCAGAACCCTCCAGACATTTTATTATTTTAGCTTTTACAAAGATAACTTTGAAATTTGGTTAGTCATTAGCTAAAAGATGAAACCAAAGTAGCAACAGCTGTTTTTCTAGTACACATACAGATAAATACATACACATTTATGATTTGACTAAAAGTGATCGATAAAGCCTAACAGATCTTAGTGATCAATAAAGACTAGCCATGTGATCTTCTGCAAGCCATGTTTAAGAGTTTCCATTTCCTTTCTATATTCACCTATGAAATATGTGTTAAGCCTATTTTGAAAAGTTAGAAAGTACAGAAGAGAGAGAGAAGAAAAGAGTGGAACAGTGCTTAGTGGGAAATTTATAGAATTAAATGCTTATATTAGAAAAGAAAACAGATCCAAAATCCAATAATCTAAGCTACCACCTCAGAACACTTGAGAAAGAAAATATAAAAGTAAAGCAGGCAGAAAAAAATAAATAATAAAAAGTAAAGCAGAATTCAATGAAATCTAAAAACAGTAAAATGATACAGAAAAGCAATAAAACAAAAAGCTAGTTCTTTGAAAATATCAATAAAATTGACAAACCTCTAGTTAGGCTAACAAAGAAAAAAAAGAGAAGACACAAATTACTAATATCATACATGAAAGAGGGGCTATTGCTTCTGATCCTAAGAATATTATGAACCACTCTGTGCCCACAGATTTAATGACAGGTAAAAGTAGACCAATTCCTTGAAAAACTCAACCTACTAAAACTCACACAGGAGAAACTGATAACCTTAATAAACATATTTCTATTAAAGAAATCAAATCAATAATTTCTTACCTTCAAAAAACAAAAGCACCAGGCCCAGATGGTTTCAATGATGAATTGTACCAAATATTTAAAGAAGAGATGATACCAATTCTCTATAAATTTTTCCAGAGAGCAGAAGCAGAGAGAACACTTCCTAACTCATTCTGTGAGGCCAGAATTACCCTAATACCAAAACCAGATAAAGACATTATAATAAAAGAAAACTACAAACCAATTTTCTCATGAACATAGATGCAAGATTTCTCAACTAAATATTAGCAAATAGAATCTAACAATGTATAAAAATAATTATACACCATGTCCAAACAGAACTTATTCCAGTATGGAAGACTAGACCAACATTCAAAAATCAAGTATTGTAATCCTTCACATAAACAGATTAAAGAAGAGAAATAATATGATCGTATCAATAGTTTACAAAAAGCATTTGATAGAATCCAATACCCCTTCTTAATAAAAACTCTCAGCAAATTAGGAATACAAGGTATCATCCTCAATTTGATAAAGTACATTAAAAGAAATCAACTATGGCTAACATTAATGGTGAGAAACTACATAGTTTCCCTCTAAGACAGAGAACCAGGCAACTATGTCCCCTCTCAACATCATAATGGAAGTCCTAGCTAATGCATTAAGACAAGAAAATAAAATAAAAGGTGTACAGATAGGGAAGGAAGAAATATGCTGTATTTGTTTGCAGACAACATGATTATACAGTAAATCCCAAAGAATCAACCAACCAAACAAACAACAACAAGAAAAAACACCACACCCCCCTAAAAAACTCCTTGATCTCATAAGCAGTGATAGCAAGGATGTAGGATACAAAGTTAATATACAAATCAATTGCTTTCCTATATACCAGCAATGAACAATTAGAATTTGAAATTTAGAACAAAATACCATTTACATTAGCATCCAAATTCATGAAATACTTAGGCATAAATCTAAGAAAATATGTACAAAATCTGTTTCAAAACTCTGATGTAAGAAATAAAAGATCTAAATAAATAGATATTCCATGTTCGTTGCTAAGAAGGTGCAATATTGTTAAGATGTCAGTTCTTCCCAACTTGATCTATAAATTCAATGTCAAAATCAGTCAAAATCCTAGCAATTTATTTTGTAGATATTGACAAACTGATACTAAAGTTCGTATGGAAAGGCAAAAGACCAGAGTAGCCAATAAAATACCTAAGAAGAACAAAAAGTTTTAAAACTGACACTGCCTGACTTCCTGACAGTAATCAAGGCAGTATGTTATTGATGAAAAAAAAAAAAAAAAAAAAAAAAAAAAGATCAATGGAACAGAAAAGAGAACCCAGAAAAAGACTCGTACAAATATAGTCAATTGCTCTTTGACAAAGGAGCAAAAGCAATTCATTGGAGAAAGGATGGCCTGTTCAACAAGTGGTGCTAGCACAATTGGACATCTATATGCAAAAAAATGAATCTGTACACAGACCTTACACCTTTCACAAAATGGATCTTTGACCTAAATGTAAAATGTAAAATATAAAACTTCTGGAAAATAACATAGAAGAAGGTCTTTGACCTTGGGTTTGGTGATGAGTTTTTAGATATAGCTATCAAAAGCATGATCTAAGAAAGAAAATATTAAGTTTGACTTCATTCTAATTAACAACTTTTGCTTTTTGTAAGACACTGATAAGAGCATGAAAAGAAAAGCCACAGATGGGAGAAAATATTTGAAAAACACATATCTGATGAAGGACTTTGTTTTAGTTTCCCAGGTACTAAAATTAATACCATACAATTGTTTGGTCTGAACAATGGAATTTATTGGCTCACAGTTTTGAGGATAGGAGAAGTCTAAAATTGAGGCGTCAGCAAGGCGATGCTTTCTCCCTGAAGATTATGGCACTCTGGAGTTTGCTGCCAGCAATCTTTGATCCTTGGCTTTTCTGTTATATGACAATGCATTTAATGGTGTCTTCTTCTTTCTCTTCTGGGTTCCACTGACTTCCAGCTTCTGGTTGTTCCCTGTGGCTTCTTTTCTGTGACAAATTTCCTTTGCATTCAAGGACTTCAGCCTTATTGGATTAAGGCCATCCTCCTTTAGTTTGGGCACATCTTGACAAACAACATCTTCAAAGGTCTTATTTACAAATGGATTCACACCCACAGGATCAGTGGTTGGGACCTGAACATGCCTTTTGTGAGAAACATGATCCAATCCCCAACGGACTTGTATCCAAAATATATAAAGAACTCTTAAAATTCAATGATAAGATAACAATCAGCCTAATTAAAAAAATGGGCACAAGATATGAATAGTCACCTCACCAAAGACAATATACAAATTGCAAAAAACATACAAAATGATGCTCAATACCAAATGCCATTAGGAGATTGCAAATTAAGACAATGAGATATACTACACACACATTAGAATGGCTTAAATCCAAAAAACTACCAGTATCAAATACTAATGAGGATGTGAAGTAACAGGAACTTTCATTCATTTTTCTTGGGAATATAAAATGTTTGTCACTTTGGAAGACAGTTTGGCTGTTTTTTACAATGATCTAAGAATCACACTCCTAGGTATTTACCAAAATGAGATGAAAGCTTATGTTCACATAAAAACCTGCATGTGAATTTTTATAGCAATTTTATTCATAATTGCCCAAAGCTGGAAGCAACCAAGATGTCTCTCAATAGGTAAATGGTTAAACTGTGGTATATCCATACAATGGAATATTATTTAGCAATAAAAAGAAATGTGCTATCAAGCTACAAAAAGACGTGGAGGAACCTTAAATATATATTGCTACATGAAAGAAGCCGGTCTGAAAACGATACCTATTATATGATTCCAACAATATGCAATGTGGAAAAGTCAACATTATAGGGAAAGTAAAAAGATCAGTGGTTGCCAGGGGTTTGGGTGGCTCAGGGGGAAGAGGACAGGGATGAACAGATGAAGCACAGAAGATTTTTAAAGTACTGAAACTTCTATATGATATTGTAATGGTGGATGCATGGCATTATGCGTTTGTCAAAACCATAGAAATGTACAACACAAAGAGTGAACCTTAATGTAAACTCTGAGCCTTAGTTAATTAAAAAACCCAAAACAATACAAAATAAACAACAAAAACTTTTTCCAAATTGTAGAGATAATTGGAGATAATATGTTGACATATGTCTTTCCAGATGAGTATATATAAATGGGATCATAATTATAGTTTTTTGTTCTTTGCATTTATAGATGAATTTGAGATTTCTCCTTATAGTGCAGAAAAATCAGGCTTTGATTAAGTTCAGAGTATTTTTTTTTTTTTTTTTTTTTTGCAGGGAAACTTTTTTTTTTCCTGTCTGTGAAAAAGAAACATTCTTAATTTCTCTGGGAAATTCAATATAGACCCCAAAGGTACTGGTATTGACTGGACTCCACAGATATACAATTTTAGTATTTTTAATATTAAATTATTGTTCTTAGTCATCAACACATCTTCATTCATGCATGCATTTACTCATATATCCAACACAAAGTTACTGAGCCCATACTATGTTCTAGACAGTGTTTCTGGCACCAGGAACTTGCCTTAATGGAGTTTATATTCCAATGGGGGGAAAAGACATTAAACTAATAAGAACCCAATTAATTATATCATTAGAAGTTGTGATAGATGCTATAAAAGAAAATACAGTTTGTTTTAAAAAAATTTTACAAGAGGCCCAATTTGGCTTGGATTGGGAAAGTATGAGAGGAAGCTGTTATGATCAAGTAATACTGCAGCTGAGATTTGAAAGATGAGTCAGGTAAAGAAGGAGGATGACATTTCAAGCAGGTGGAAGTACACATGCAAGTCCTGAAGCAGGAACGAGTCTGTTGCATGTAGGGAGTCAAAGAAGGTCAATGTCATTGGGGGATAATCAGGATAGAGGAGCAAAGAAAGGGGTCAGATCTTGAAAGCTTGTAAGAATCTTAAGGATTTTCAGGTTACTAAGTTCATTGGGAATCCATCAAAATTGTTTCAGCAACTGCTGAGCAGGATCCAATTTGCAATTTAAAACTTTGTATTGAGAAGAATGGAGGAAGAAAGGAGTGGAAGTGGGTAGCTTATGGGAGGTTCTGTAATAGAACTGGTAAGAGATCGTGATGGCTGGAGGCTGTGGAGAGGAGGGAAGGTAGAGAGATGCCTGATACATTTTGGTGGAAAAAGTTACAAGACTCAGGGATAGATCGAATGTGGACAATTCCAAGGTTTTGGCTGAGTACTATTCACTGAGATGGGGAAGATTGGAGAAGGAGCACAATTGCAGGGAAAGATCTAGAGATACCTCTAAGATATCCAAATGGCTGAGTCAAGTGAGCAACTCAGCGGAAATGTCACAGCCATAGATAGAAACTTTGGATTTGGCACAGAAACGAGATTTAAAACCAAGGGAATAGATGCTGTGTGTACGGTGTGTATATAGGGTGAGGAGAGAGGAGGCCCCCCGGACTGTTCTGACATTTGAGTTTTGATGGCAACATTTGAGTTTTGATGGCAAAGGAAGACATTCCAAAGAAGACTGAGGCATAGCTGAAAAGACAGGAGGGAAAAACAGGTGTATCTAGGGTCTCAAAACTGAGAAAAGAACCGGGAAAACAAAAGAGGAAGGAAAGCTCAATTGTGGAAAATATTGTGAAAAGGTCAAATAATCTGAAGAATATAATCTCTATTAGATTTGGTAACATGGAGGTAATTAGTAATTTAGTAAAATATTTCCAGATGTCTTGTAACCACATAACTTGATTGACCTGCATGTCTAGGACATTCTTAGTTCTCTCCTTTGTATTGCTTCAGTACTGACTCCATTCGCTGTTCCTCTCCATTCTTCCAAATTATTTTCCTCTATCTAATTTTTCTTTTTGTTAAAGGGAAAGCATGACACAGGGTGGGTGGAGGGGAGGATGAGGAAAGAGGACAAAAGAAAAGGTTAAAACGACATGGTATTTTATTTGTTACTATTCTTCACAGAATTGCTTTTCTTCCTTGTTTTGTTTACTTTATTTACTTATCTTCACCTACTTAGAAAAATCAATATATTTTTATTTAAAATCTGATTTCTCATCAAGCTTGTGTAAATACAGTTCCTGTTTTGTCTATCCCTGATGTGAATAAGTCACGGAGTTTCTTTGCAACTTCATTTGGTGCAATTCAAAGCATGAAATTAAATTGGCTTTAAAGTAGAATGCAAATACTCTGATATGCCTTACATCAAGATGAATTGAAACTTTTGATGCCCTTGCATTTATTTCATTTTTTATAACATTCATATAAGTAAAGATGGCATTAAAAGCTAAGAAATAAATTTTTAGATAGGCAGGAATTGACTGAGTTTCATAGCCTTCAGGATACAAAAATGTCAGCTGCTTTAAAAATAGTATTAACGAAGACTGAAGATTTCTGTTAAGTGGAAAATGTCTTTTGAAATGAAGGAGAGAAATGTTAGTAATGTTTTTTTTTTTTTTTTAATTTTCATTTTATTGAGATATATTCACATACCACGCAGTCATACAAAACAAATCGTACTTTCGATTGTTTACAGTACCATTACATAGTGGTACATTCATCACCTAAATCAATCCCTGACACCTTCATTAGCACACACACAAAAATAACAAGAATAATAATTAGAGTGGAAAAGAGCAATTGAAGTAAAAAAGAACACTGGGTACCTTTGTCTGTTTGTTTCCTTCCCCTATTTTTCTACTCATCCATCCATAAACTAGACAAAGTGGAGTGTGGTCCTTATGGCTTTTCCAATCCCATTGTCACCCCTCATAAGCTACATTTTTATACAACTGTCTTCGAGATTCATGGGTTCTGGGTTGTAGGTTTTTTTTTTTTTTTTTTTTTTTTTTGAAATTTTTTTTTTATTAAGATATATTCACATACCACGCAGTCGTACAAAACAAATCGTACTTTCGATTGTTTACAGTACCATTACATAGTTGTACATTCATCACCTAAATCAATCCCTGACACCTTCATTAGCACACACACAAAAATAACAAGAATAATAATTAGAGTGAAAAAGAGCAATTAAAGTAAAAAAGAACACTGGGTACCTTTGTCTGTTTGTTTCCTTCCCCTATTTTTCTACTCATCCATCCATAAACTAGACAAAGTGGAGTGTGGTCCTTATGGCTTTCCCAATCCCATTGACACCCCTCATAAGCTACATTTTTATACAACTGTCTTCGAGATTCATGGGTTCTGGGTTGTAGTTTGATAGTTTCAGGTATCCACCACCAGCTACCCCAATTCTTTAGAACCTAAAAAGGGTTGTCTAAAGTGTGCGTAAGAGTGCCCACCAGAGTGACCTCTCGGCTCCTTTTGGATTCTCTCTGCCACTGAAGCTTATTTCATTTCCTTTCACATCCCCCTTTTGGTCAAGAAGATGTTCTCCGTCCCACGATGCCAGGTCTACCTTCCTCCCCGGGAGTCATATTCCATGTTGCCAGGGAGATTCACTCCCCTGGGTGTCTGATCCCACGTAGAGGGGAGGGCAGTGATTTCACCTTTCAAGTTGGCTTAGCTAGAGAGACAGGGCCACATCTGAGCAACAAAGAGGCATTCGGGAGGAGGCTCTTAGGCACAACCATAGGGAGGCCTAGCCTCTCCTTTGCAGCAACCGTCTTCTCAAGGGTAAAACCTGTGGTAGAGGGCTCAACCCATCAAACCACCAGTCCCCTATGTCTGTGGTCATGTTAGCAACCATGGAGGTGGGGTAGGCGAATACCCCTGCATTCTCCACAGGCTCCTCAAGGGGGCACTACATCTTTTTTTTTTTTAAATCAACTGTATGAAAAAAAAGTTAAAAAGAAAACAAACATACAATAAAAGAACATTTCAAAGAGACCATAACAAGGGAGTAAGAAAAAGACAACTAACCTAAGATAACTGCTTAACTTCCAACATGTTCCTACTTTACCCCAAGAAAGTTACCTAACATAGCAACATATCTGTGGACTTGTTGCTACTATATCCATCAGAAATTAACAGACCATAGTTATTCCTGGGCATCCCCAGAACATTAAATAGCTTATCTGTTCTTCTTGGATTATTGTTCCCCCTTCCTTAATTGCTCTCTACTGCTAGTTCCCCTACATTCTACATTATAAACCATTTGTTTTACATTTTTCAAAGTTCACATTAGTGGTAGCATATAATATTTCTCTTTTTGTGCCTGGCTTATTTCGCTCAGCATTATGTCTTCAAGGTTCATCCATGTTGTCATATGTTTCACGAGATCGTTCCTTCTTACTGCCGCGTAGTATTCCATCGTGTGTATATACCACATTTTATTTATCCACTCATCTGTTGAAGGACATTTGGGTTGTTTCCATCTCTTGGCAATTGTGAATAATGCTGCTATGAACATTGGCGTGCAGATATCTGTTCGTGTCACTGCTTTCCGATCTTCCGGGTATATACCGAGAAGTGCAATCGCTGGATCGAATGGTAACTCTATATCTAGTTTTCTAAGGAACTGCCAGACTGACTTCCAGAGTGGCTGAACCATTATACAGTCCCACCAACAATGAATAAGAGTTCCAATTTCTCCACATCCCCTCCAGCATTTGTAGTTTCCTGTTTGTTTAATGGCAGCCATTCTAACCGGTGTTAGATGGTATCTCATTGTGGTCTTAATTTGCATCTCTCTAACAGCTAGTGAAGCTGAACATTTTTTCATGTGTTTCTTGGCCATTTGTATTTCCTCTTCAGAGAACTGTCTTTTCATATCTTTTGCCCATTTTATAATTGGGCCGACTGTACTATTGTCATTGAGTTGTAGGATTTCTTTATATATGCAAGATATCAGTCTTTTGTCAGATACATGGTTTCCAAAAATTTTTTCCCATTGCGTTGGCTGCCTCTTTACCTTTTTGAGAAATTCCTTTGAGGTGCAGCAACTTCTAAGCTTGAGGAGTTCCCATTTATCTATTTTCTCTTTTGTTGCTTGTGCTTTGGGTGTAAAGTCTAGGAAGTGGCCGCCTAATACAAGGTCTTGAAGATGTTTTCCTACATTATCTTCTAGGAGTTTTATGGTACTTTCTTTTATATTGAGATCTTTGGTCCGTTTTGAGTTAATTTTTGTGTAGGGGGTGAGGTAGGGGTCCTCTTTCATTCTTTTGGATATGGATATCCAACTCTCCCAGCCCCATTTGTTGAAAAGACCATTATGACTCAGTTCAGTGACTTTGGGGGCCTTATCAAAGATCAGTCGGCCATAGATCTGAGGGACTATCTCTGAATTCTCAATTCGATTCCATTGATCTATATGTCTATCTTTGTGCCAGTTACCATGCTGTTTTGGCAACTGTGGCTTTATAATAAGCTTCAAAGTCAGGGAGTGTAAGTCCTCCCACTTCGTTTTTCTTTTTTAGAGTGTGTTTAGCAATTCGAGGCATCTTCCCTTTCCAAATAAATTTGATAACTAGCTTTTCCAAGTCTGCAAAGTAGGTTGTTGGAATTTTGATTGGGATTGCATTGAATCTGTAGATGAGTTTGGGTAGAATTGACATCTTAATGACATTTAGTCTTCCTATCCATGAACATGGAATATTTTTCCATCTTTTAAGGTCCCCTTCTATTTCTTTTAGTAGAGTTATGTAGTTTTCTTTGTATAGGTCTTTTACATCTTTGGTTAAGTTTATTCCTAGGTACTTGATTTTTTTAGTTGCTATTGAAAATGGTATCTTTTTCTTGAGTGTCTCTTCAGTTTGTTCATTTCTAGCATATAGAAACATTATCAGTAGACTTATGTGCATTAACCTTGTATCCCACTACTTTGCTAAATTTGTTTATTAGCTCTAGTAGCTGTATCGTCGATTTCTCAGGGTTTTCTAGATATAAGATCATATCATCTGCAAACAATGACAGTTTTACTTCTTCTTTTCCAATTTGGATGCCTTTTATTTCTTTGTCTTGCCGGATTGCCCTGGCTAGCACTTCCAGCACAAGGTTGAGTAACAGTGGTGACAGCGGGCATCCTTGTCTTGTTCCTGATCTTAGAGGGAAGGCTTTCAGTCTCTCACCATTGAGTACTATGCTGGCTGTGGGTTTTTCATATATGCTCTTTATCATGTTGAGGAAGTTTCCTTCAATTCCTACCTTTTGAAGTGTTTTTATCAAAAACGGATGTTGGATTTTGTCAAATGCTTTTTCAGCATCTATTGAGATGATCAATTGATTTTTCCCTTTCGAGTTTTTAATGTGTTGTAATACATTGATTGTTTTTCTTATGTTGAACCATCCTTGCATGCCTGGAATGAACCCCACTTGGTCATGGTGTATGATTTTTTTAATGTGTCTTTGGATTCGATTTGCAAATATTTTGTTGAGGATTTTTGTATCTATATTCATTAGGGAGATTGGCCGGTAGTTTTCCTTTTTTGTAGCATCTTTGCCTGGTTTTGGTATTAGATTGATGTTAGCTTCATAAAATGAGTTAGGTAGTGTTCCATTTTCTTCAATGTTTTGAAAGAGTTTGAGTAAGATTGGTGTCAGTTCTTTCTGGAAAGTTTGCTAGAATTCCCCTGTGAAGCCATCTGGCCCTGGGCATTTATTTGTGGGAAGATTTTTGATGACTGATTGGATCTCTTTGCTTGTGATGGGTTGGTTGAGGTCTTCTATTTCTTCTCTGGTCAGTCTAGGTTGTTCATATGTTTCCAGGAAATTGTCCATTTCCTCTACATTATCCAGTTTGTTGCCATACTGTTGTTCGTAGTATCCTCTTATAATTTTTTTAATTTCTTCAGGATCTGCAGTTATGTCACCTTTTTCATTCATTATTTTGTTTATATGGGTCTTCTCTCTTTTTGATTTTGTCAGTCTAGCTAGGGGCTTGTCAATCTTGTTGATCTTCTCAAAGAACCAACTTTTGGTGATATTTATCCTCTCTTGTTTTTTTTTTCTCTATGTCATTTATTTCTGCTTTAATCCTTGTTATTTCTTTTCTTGTACTTGGTTTAGGATTGGTTTGCTGTTCATTTTCCAGCTTCTTCAGTTGATCCATTAGTTCTTTGATTTTGTCTCTTTCTTCCTTTTTAATATATGCATTTACTGCTATAAATTTCCCCCTTAGCACTGCTTTTGCTGCATCCCATAGGTTTTGGTATGTTGTGTTCTCATTTTCATTCGTCTCTATATATTTAGCAATTTCTCTTGCTATTTCTTCTTTAACCCACTGATTGTTTAGGAGTGTGTTGTTTAACCTCCAGGTATTTGTGAATTTTCTAAGTCTCTGATGGTTATTGACTTCTAATTGTATTCCCTTGTGGTCAGAGAATGTGCTTTGAATAATTTCAATCTTTTTAAATTTATTGAGGCTTGTTTTATGTCCCAGCATATGATCTATTCTGGAGAAAGTTCCATGAGCACTAGAAAAGTATGTGTATCCTGGTGATTTGGGATGTAATGTCCTGTATATGTCTGTTAAATCTAATTCATTTATCAGATTGTTTAGGTTTTCAGTTTCCTTATTGGTCTTCTGTCTGGTTGATCTATCTATAGGAGAGAGTGATGTGTTGAAGTCTCCCACAATTATTGTGGAAACATCAATTGCTTCCTTTAGTTTTGCCAGTGTTTCTCTCATGTATTTTGTGGCACCTTGATTGGGTGCATAGACATTTACGATTGTTATTTCTTCTTGCTGAATTGCCCCTTTTATTAGTATGTAGTGGCCTTCTTTGTCTCTCAAAACATCCCTGCATTTGAAGTCTATTTTATCTGAGATTAATATTGCTACACCTGCTTTCTTTTGGCTGTAGCTTGCATGAAATATTTTTTTCCATCCTTTCACTTTCAGTTTCTTTGTGTCCCTGTGTCTAAGATGAGTCTCTTGTATGCAACATATTGATGGTTCATTTTTTTTGATCCATTCTGCGAATCTATATCTTTTAATTGGGGAGTTTTATCCATTTACATTCAACATTATAACCGTGAAGGCATTTCTTGAATCAGCCATCTTATCCTTTGGTTTATGTTTGTCATATTTTTCCCCTCTGTCTATTAATATCCTTTTTTGTACCCATACCGAATCTCTTTAGTACTGAACCTTTCTCCATGTCTCTCTGTCCTTTCTTTGTTTCTCTGTCTGTAGGGCTCCCTTGAGTATCTCCAGTAGGGCAGGTCTCTTGTTAGCAAATTCTCTCAGCATTTGTTTGTTTGTGAAAAATTTAAGCTCTCCCTCAAATTTGAAGGAGAGCTTTGCTGGATAAAGTATTCTTGGCTGGAAATTTTTCTGACTCAGAATTTTAAATATATCGTGCCACTGCCTTCTTGCCTCCATGGTGGCTGCTGAGTAGTCACTACTTAGTCTTATGCTGTTTCCTTTGTATGTGGTGAATTGCTTTTCTCTTGCTGCTTTCAGAACTTGCTCCTTCTCTTCTGTGTTTGACAGTGTGATCAGTATATGTCTCGGAGTGGGTTTATTTGGATTTATTCTATTTGGAGTTCGCTGAGCATTTATGATTTGTGTATTTATGTTGTTTATAAGATTTGGGATGTTTTCCCCAACAATTTCTTTGAATACTCTTCCTAGACCTTTACCTTTTTCTTCACCTTCTGGGACAGCAATGAGTCTTATATTTGGACGTTTCATATTATCTGTCATATCCCTGAGGTCCATTTCGATTTTTTCAATTTTTTCCCCATTCTTTCTTTTATGCTTTCATTTTCCATTCTGTCATCTTCGAGGTCACTTATTCGCTGTTCAACTTCCTCTAGTCTTGTACTATGAGTGTCCAGAATCTTTTTAATTTGGTCAACAGTTTCTTTAATTTCCATAAGATCATCCATTTTTTTATTTAGTCTTGCAGTGTCTTCTTTATGCTCTTCTAGGGTCTTCTTGATTTCCTTTGTCTCCCGTACTATGGTCTCATTGTTCATCTTTAGTTCTTTGAGTAGCTGCTCTAGGTGCTGTGTGTCTTCTGATCTTTTGATTTGGGTGCTTGGGCTTGGGTTATCCATATCGTTTGTTTTTTTCATATGCTTTATAATTTTCTGTTGTTTTTGGCCTCATGGCATTTGCTGAACTTGATAGGGTTCTTTTAGGATTTGTAGACCAATTGAAGTCCTTATCTCTAATTTATCAGATCTACAGCTTCGTGGAGTACACTTTCTCTAACTAACCAGCAGGTGGCGTCCACGAGCCACCTGTTCTCCACAAGCCAGTTCTCCCCTGCTTAGCCTTTTTGGTGAGTGGGGGAGTGAGTCTTGTGGGGTCCAATTGGTGTACCAAGCTTGCGTGTGTAGTTGGTGTTGCCTGCCCTGTGTATGGAGCGTGTTTCTGGGCAGTCAGGGAGGGGGGGGGTGGCTCTAACAATAAAATCTCCCTGGTGATCCTAGAGTTTTAAAGCTGCTGCAATAGTCTAATCCTTCAGTTCAGTCCTGCCACAGTTTGTCTCTGCCACTGACCCACAAGTCCTTGGTATTGGCGTATGGCTCCTGAGACTTGCAAGTGGGCCCCTCTTCCAGGCCGTGCACCCCGGGTCCTCTGCTGAGGGATGACTGTGGTATGTCACAGGTGAGTGCCGTCCCCCCAGGGCAGTTCTGGGCTGCTGGGCTGTGTAGGGAGGCTCCCAGTCTGCTGAAATGATGGCTGAATGGGGCTTTGTTAATTCACACTGCTCCACCTTCCCAACTCTGGGACAATCAGCTGAGGTTGCAGGGAAGGCTAATGTCCATGCCCAGTTTTGTGGTGTGTGCCTGTTATTTGAAGCACTTCCGTCACACTGGGTTGTCTGGGGCAGTTCTGGGCTTTGGGGCTGGCGATGGGCAGGAGTGTTTCCTGTCCAGCAGGATGATGGCTGTGAGCGGACACCCCCCTTTTCTTGGGAAGTTGTGGTGTTTAGTGAATTTTCTCAGCCACTGGATTATTGCGTTTTGTCTCAGAGCTCTCCTAGTTCTGCTCTTGACTTGACCTGCCCAAATAGTAAGTCTTTGAAGCTTTCTGTATTGGGCTTCTTAGAGTAATTGTTTTAGAAAAAGAAAAAAGGATTAAAAAAAAAAAAAAAAAGGGCCCTCCTCAGAGATCTAATGGGTTATTGAAATGCTAAGAGACAAAGCAACCAGGGCCATTAAGGAAAGGTCCACAGGGCAGAGAGATCAGCTTTTCTTCGGGATTTGCATATGCGCCTCAGGGCCTGAGCTCAGGCCTGAGCTCTGCCCTTCCCCCTTCTATGTTCACCAGAACTCCAAAAATCCTCTGCTTTTATTTTGGAGTTTTTCGTGTTGTTTTTTTTCTATGCCTGTCTCCTCTCTGCTGGGCTGGCTGCTCTCAGATTCTCTGGTGTCTGGTCTCCGTCTATCTATGGTTGGAGTTTGGATCAGCAGAATGAGTTTCCGATAAGGGCTGCCACTGCAGTTCTCCCTTCTCCTTCCCGGAGCTGACAGCCCCTCCTCCCAAGGGACTGAGCCTGGCAGGGAGGGTCGCGGGTCCCCTGGCTGCAAAAACTTACAGATTTCGCTGATCTCAGCAGTTCCACGTTTTCATGAGTGTTGTATGAAGTATGCCCAAAGTCAGATTGCTCTGTGATGTCCAGTCCACGCAGTTCCTGGCTTTCTACCTACTTTCCTGGAGGAGTAACTAAAACATACAGCTCACCAGTCTGCCATCTTGCCCCGCCTCCGTTAGTAATGTTTTAATGGCAATTTTTGAAAGTAGTCAAAAGTCCCTCCAAGTATGTATAATCATGAATTTATTTTAAGTGACTAAAATAATTTAAAATCCTGCTTAGCACTAAGTAAATGCAGTTAAAATATTGCTTTCATACTTTTGAAGCACATAGGATTTTTGGAAATGCATTACTGAATATTACTTGTGCCTTTAATGATTCATCAACATTTTGGAGTATAAGCTTTTACTGTCAGTGTTTTAAAAGTCAGCTATATAAAGTTGATAGAGTGTACATATTAGATACATCCATTAGTCATTTTTCAAGAAATGGAATATGTATGCACATTTGAATGTTTGCTTAAATATAAAACAAGAGTAAGATATTTAAGCCTAGGTTTCCAATAAAACATTTTTGGAGTTTAGCAGGTTAAAAAATATTAGTTGTAATTTTTATCTCCTTCCTCATCCAGTTCTCTAATTCTTTTTCCCAGAAAATAGGCAAAATGCTGACTTGAGCAGTATTTTTCAAAATACTCAGAAACCTGAGGTTTAACAGAAGCATTTGATAGCATTTGTAAAAAGTTGAATGTTACAACTTCTTTGCCCACATTATGTCATTCCCCAGCCTGTTCTTTTCAATAATAAGCTAACAGTATGACCTCTACTTATTAGCTTTTCATTCTTTAGGTGAAATGCTCAGGTGATTTATTATTATTATGATTATTTATTAATTTATTTTTTAAGTTAGATGCTGTGGTTTTGTGATTCCGATGGAGACACAATGGGAATTCTGGGTAAGGAAATGAGGAGAAAAAGCAAAGCAAGTTTTTTGCCTTCATAAAAATTTTAAAAACTTTTATCACAAAAAGAGCATTACAAATCAAGGGTGTTGTTTTAAAGAAGAGAAAGGAATTGTGAAAAACATCTGTAGTTGGGAAAAATAGATGACAGAACATAGGAAAAAGAGAGAGAAGATCTGTGATTTAAAATTGGTGGAATAAAAAATAATGGGTGAGGGTAAAGAACATACTTTTGGTAACAAGTGTAGTGTCTTGGGACCCAGCCTAGAAGTGTCTAGTTAAGTACAATGAACAGCAGATACAGGAAACAGTTAGATTTAATATACTTAATGGGTGGATAACACTAGAAAATGGCACCGGTAAATAGGTGGTAATCCAGTGGGATTGAGAAAGTCTAATGTAAGTGACAGGGTGTCCCAGCAGGCAGGCAAAGATTGGAGATGGGAATTCAGAAGGAGAATTTTCAATATTCAGTGGAATGATGGATAACTGGTAACGGGAATTTTGATCAGCAGGTAGCATTTATGGAGTCCAGGCATTTTATCTAGCTAAGGTTGGGATTACATTTTGACATCAAAACATAAGTCAAGTTATCTGTATTGAGGCACCAAGGTGACTTGATCCAGCATTTTGGAGAACTGGAAAATAACTCCTTAAACCCTTCCTGCCTCAGGACAAGATCTGCAGATTTGGGGACTGAATAACGAGTGGCCCCTGCTGTGAGGAAAGGCGCCTTGAAAAGACTGAACCAGGCAGGGTTTTAGCAGTTGGATTAGGAAGCAGTAGTGGCAGAGGGTGGGCATATGAAGAAAGGTAAGAGAAGGTTGAAAGCAAGGGGCAGTTTTAAGCAATAAAAAAAGGAGCATGGGATTTTGAAAAGATTAGATATGTGGAATAAAATTAACCAAAAATTGATTCAAGATCATAAGAGAATATATCTAGACTCATTCAAAACCTTAATTTTTGTTCTTAAAATTTACACTCTCTACCCACCAAGACACAACTCTTCCTTCACCGTTCCCACCATCCCCTCTTGACCCACTTTCTGTCTCTATGAATTTTTAAGCCTTGCTATTGAGACTTCAAACACACATCAAATAATTTTCTAATTGGGTTTGATATAAACATGAAGGTTCATTTGTGAAACATTTTTCTATAAAGACAATATTGTTCCAGTACCTGACATAACTGTGTTTGCACATCCAAATAAGGGGTTAAATATTCTAGAAAATTCTGCCAAAATAGTTAGAAAATTTATTACTCCATACAAAGAGTCCAGTGTATCATATGATCCAAACATGTGTAAGAGTAGATATGGCTTAATATATATTAGTGTACAGTTTGAGACTGTGTCAATAAATAATAATGTTTTAAAAAGATCAGTTATAAATATTTTGAGCTAACCTAGAGTGAGGTTAAGAGTAACCCTAGGTAGTGATTTGACAACTGAGAAGCTACAAATATCTTCCTTGTGCTCTAATTTTACTTTCTTTGTCTCCATTTCTATTTTTCACTCAGAAAAAAAAACTGCACAGTATTTAATTTACAATTTGCATTAGGTTCTTATAGCTTAATGTAATATTGTATGACTTGGCACAGAGGATATTTCCTGGCTCTCTCCTGCAAAAAGAAAAATATCCAGTAAACAAAAAAAATAAATGCAGCAAGCATTCAAAGAAGTAGTTGTCTACGCTTTATGAAAACATTCAGTTCCTCAAATAGCACTTTAGACCAAATGGATTTAACATCTCATCCAGCAGAGGGCTACCAACCTCTATTAAGTTCTGACAACAAATTCATATAGTTTATTTCAGTGGTTTACTGATTCTTTTTTTGCAGCAGGTCCTTTTCTTAAAATAGAATTTTCCAATATGTAAACGAGATACAATCAGTTCAGCTCTAATTGGAGAAGGGCCCCAAGCTACCTCTGCAGAACCCCCAGTGTCATGCCAGGCACAATCAAAATCCTCCATTCTGATTTATCCAAAAATACTCTTCCAAATTCAAAGTCAGATCTTCTTGAATAGAATCGTAAATATTTTCCCTCTGTAAAAATCCCATTTCTGATACTGCTGGGAAAATACGTAAGCAGAATGATGCCCAAGTTATAAAAATCACTCTTATTGGATTTTGTCTTCATTCGTAACAGTAGCTCTTACTGCGTGGTTGTATGTCTTGTTTATTCATTTGTTTGGGTTTGTATTGTTTGGCAAAAGATGACATTTTATCTGTAATTTTATAACTGAAAAAAGGCGCTCTTTTACCAAATTTTCTTCACAGTATTGCATAGGTGTGACAAACTGACAGTCTGGTTAACAGTGCACTCCTCTGTTTACCCCTGTAATGGAACTAGTTTCTGTCCTCTGCTAAAACTGGATTGGTTATGGACTGGAAAAGGCAGTTCCATCTCCTGCCTATTTATTACTTTGCCTGGGTAATAAATCTATTTGTAAAAGAACCTATTACAGAGCCACTTGGAACTGGGCCTATTTGGTAGTCAGATGGTGATCTTTGTTTTCCTATTCAAGACAAACTCCTGTGGAGCTTCCCTTCTTTCTGACTGAGGCCGGGTCTAAGTCTTTGGCACTGAGCCATTTAAGTAATATAAACTTAAAGAGCTCTACTTCCATGGAGGCTAATAAATATTTTCTCAGACACACCTGTTCACTGATTTTAAAGCTCATTCCACATTGTTATAAATTTATGTTTGATTTCATCATTACAAATAATCTTTATGAAGTGTGAACTTACTAATGATGTTGCTCATACAAAATGATCAGTAATCACTTTTCACACACACCATTTTGGGGTGTATATTAGTATCCCAGGGCTGCTGTAACAAATTATCACAAGCTTGGTGGCTTAAAATTGCAGAAATTTCTCCCAGCTGTGGAGGCTAGAATTCTGAAATGAAGCTGTTGGCAGGGTTATGCCCTCTCTGATGGCTCAAGGAAGAATCTTTCCTTGCCTCTTCCTAGCTTCTGGTGATGGCTGGCAATCCCTGGCAAGCCATGGCTTATATGTTGGTCACTGTACTTGGAAAATGATTTAGGCAGATAGTTTGAGACCAAGGATGAAGGTACCTTCCTTCAGAGAAGATATATATTTACTTCTGCCAGATTATATGGTCACACATGATTTGAGATCACCCTAAACCAAGTTCAAGTTCAAGGCCGTCTTTGCCTCCATCTTTATTGGCCTCCTCCCTGTCTCTGTGTCCCTTTCTTTGCATGAAGACTCCAATCCTATTAGATTAAGGGCCCATCTTAGCCAGTATGACCTCATCTAAACTAACTACATCTGGAAATAACCCAATTTCCAAATAAGTTTACATTCTGAGCTACTAGGGTGAGCACTTCAACATATCTATTAGATGGACACAATTCAACCCAAAATAGGGGGGATGCTATCTTACTCCCAGTCCATCCATTTTGTTTCTGTCTTGCAAGTCTACTTTTCTTTGCCTTCATGTTTTATATGCATGCTTCTTTTTTTTTTTCTCACAGTAATATTCAGTTACTACTTACTGAGCACCTAGTAGATGCTTTATATCTTGCTTGGTTCTATTAGGTAGGCCTTATTATCCTCATTTACATAAAATGAAGTTGAAGCCGACAATGGTTAGGTAATGTACCCAAGTTTATAGAACCTAAGGTTGGGATTCAAAACCCGAATTCAAGACCCTATAACAGACAAGAGAATCCTATTTTGTAACAGCATCAAAACTCTATTTGTTCTTTAATTTTAAAAGATGTTTAAAATGGAGAATCGTAAAAAGTAAAACATACACATATACCTAAGACACTTGCAAAGCAAACTGATTATACAATTTTTAAAAGTCTCCAACCCTCCTCCCAATTTTTTACATTTGTTTCAGCCATACCCATAATTCAACAGCAGTATTTCTTAGGGACCCATTTTTATCAAGTCCTTCCAAGGCATTGGTAATAATTTTTGTGATTTTTTGCACTCATATCTCAATAAAAAATTATATAATTTTATATAATTTGCAATAACAAGTACAAGTGGGATAAAGAGGTTGGAAATAAACATACCCAGCTTCTGGTAAGCATATAACTTTACTAGTAGGAGAAGAATGCACATATATTTTTGAGTAGTTAGTATTCAGAGGATACTGAATAGTCAGTAGTCAGAGAGGAAACAGAGACATTTTGTTAAGTAAAGATTTGTTAAGAGAACTTCTGCTCTATGTCTTTAAGAAAATTAGGGGAGAAAGAGCACTAACTCACTTAACGTGAAGACATTATTGGATCAAAAGCTAAGTATATCACAGGACTTGAGACAGTGAAGAACTTTGCAGATGCTTTTGTTTTATAAAGTTTATTGGGTTGAATATTGCCTAAAATTCCTACCTAAACCATTGTTTGCTTTTCATGTAAAACGTTTAATTTGTGAAAAAGTATTCTGTTGTATTATTTCAGTTACTTCTTATTTGTTAGATTTTGGTGAAGTATTTGAATTTGAAAATGTTTAAAGATGCAGTTCTCTGATATTCATTCTATTATTATCAAAACATTTCATTAGGAAAAAAAGTATAGCTTTCTTAAGTCCTATGGTACATAATGTTTTTACTATTCATTTGTTGCCTTTATTGATTATTTTTCTAACACTTTTTATTGGTTTCTGTGCAAAGTAGTGTGGCTTAATTTTGAGGTAGAGAACAAACAATAACAAACAAATATGAACTAAGTCTATCTTAAAGGAATTTGGAATGTTCACGGTGATATGATTTTGGGGAACCAGAGCTGTTTCTTTTAATTAATTCCTTTTGTGTCACAGTGACTTCATAGTTCCATATTTGAAGTTTCTATAAGTCTATTTCTCTGGTCTGTTGTTTCCACTGTATACCTAGTTTTCTTTGACTGTGTGCTGGTCACTGTACTTGGAAAATGATTTAGGCAGGTAATTTGAGACCAAGGATGAAGGTACCTTCCTTCAGAGAAGATATATATTTACTTCTGCCAGATTATATGGTCACAAATGATTTGAGAGCAACCTAAACCAAATTCAAGTTTTCAGTTTCCTTGAACTCACAGGCAATGAAACCCAGGTTGTAAATCTGCTGGAGAGCTGGTTATTTATTACTCTACCTTCACCCTAAGAGTATAGCTTTTTGAGGTCTCAAATGATAGTGGAGGGACCCCTTTTTAGATGCTTCATATTGTATGGACATTTGCCTTTGGTTTCTGCTCTCTTGACCATGACGTTTTCAAAATGGAAGTTTAAATTTGCCAGGGAAAGACACCCTGTACCTGCTTATCTTCCAGTGGTTTCATTTTCCTTCAGTTTTTCCAAGTAATTCCTTATTATAATGTCAGCTATCTGTTCCTTTTAGAAGGAGTTATTTATATTTTATCGAGCATTTCTAATTATTTTCAGTGGGAGGATTGGTCTGAATGACCTGGCTCCTATGAACTGGAAACACGTTACTAATGTAGGTGCTTAATATTTTGGTGATTGATCTGCATCCCAGAAAAAAACTCAAACACACATAACCTTTGAAAATGTAGTTTCCAAACCTCTGTGAGGTTCAATTTAATTTTATACTTTAGCTTCCATATTTATGCTTTGCATGAGTAGGTATAAAATGAAAAATGCTGGTCACACATAAAGCAAGAATCACTGGATGCCTAGTGACAGATTTTAATTTATAGGTTAATTAAGCAAAGTTTGCAAGAAAAAGAATATCACATGTCTGTTTGTGAAAAAATATAAATGGATCTTGGAAGCTCTTTCTGTATCAGTGTAAAAAAAAGATGGTTAACTAAATGTGACAACATACAGAAGCAGTAATAATCCAGATATTTGTACCATTGGAAAAAATAACTAACTACCATGAATGCAGCAGTCATTTCCACCAGGTGAAAAATGACTGGAGGGTAGCAATTAAATTTTATGGAAAAAAAAATGCAGCCACAGGGGGATTGTTAGTTGAGTGGTATGCTATTGAAACAGCATGTTTTCTATGTCATTTTAATATGTATTGCAGTATCCACTGTGCAGGAACTCTGCTGAGCAAAGAATTGTTTGTTGGAATTTGCTGAAAGTGTTTATGTCCATGTTTTAATGAGAAGGGCATCAGATTGGGACACTGGACTTGAAACATCTATCACTGCTTTGATGTGTGATCTTTGGCAGATTTGGATGTACTCTAAGATTACATTTTTTCTGTAATAAAAATAATAATAAAAAAATAAATGTTATTTTTTGCTAATTATTTTACTGGCTAATTATTTACTGGCCAGGAATTCTGAGTTAGGGGGTTATAAGTCACGGTTCATAAAATGTGTAGACAAATTGTCCTGTCATTTAAACCCACATTTTCTGGCTTTGAAACAGTACTGATTTATATCCAAATACAAATTATTTCACAAAAATTTGTTACACATGGCTTAAATTGGAGTCACATAAAGAATAACAATTAAATAATTTTGTCCCAATCAGATAGAAAAACCAATCTTTTCCTTTTTAAAGTAGTTAAAACATGTTCTTATCAAACTCTGTATGCAAATAGTACTTCTAACTGACATTAGGCAAATGTAAAACTTTCAAATATTGATCAAACTTCCCTCTCCCTCTGCTTTTGATGGATGCTAAAATTATTAACATAACATTCCTGAGTAAAAATATAATTCCTAAATTTATGTAAATTTCTTTATGTATAAGAGGCAGCACATAAATAAAAATACAAAAACATTTTCAGGGATATTCAAGATGAACAGGCTTGAAATTGTGCTTTCACATTTTGACCACAACTCAGTGCTTTTTATTTGACCAATGTGAAAGGGCCAAGAAATACACCTGAGTTTTATGAAAAGCTGCTATAAATCAAAAGGGGAAGTTATATGTGTTTTAAAAAACAAACAGTAAATTGTCAGCTCAAGTTAGATGTTAACCCCAATGTTTCTATCCCTAATAGACTATGTGGCTTTCTTTATCCAAAATCATTGGTTATATCAGAATAAAATATCTGTGAGCCACAGAATACAATAGCATTTATGAGACGAGAGCAGCCCTGAGAAGACATTTGAAGATAACCAGAAATGGTTCAAAACTTGAAACCAGGCATTTGAAGTTTGTGAATCTGAAAATAATTCACTTAAAATGGTTGGATAATCACCTCCATGAGGACAAAAGCTTTGTGTTTACCACTACTGCATTCCCAGTGCTTCATACCTGGCTCATAGAAGACCCTCAGTAACTATATTTGATCAAAAGAAGGCAGTATACATAGAAGCTGTGCAGCAATGAGACCAGAACAAGGAGGAAATTTTTATTTTACACAAGGAATATTTAAAAAGGAAAATTTTAAGATTAATTTCCAGGATTTCACTCTAAGATGAGGTATAGTAAATTGAAAGGATTTTAGCATTGTAAGGCCTTTCTGATTTTTGAATGAACTTATTTCTTTATTTCCTGTTAAAGTGAGCACAGAAAAACTATCTTTGATTTAGAAGCTGCAGTGAAGGAATGTTCTATGAGAAGACTTTTTTGCAAAGAGCAAATCCAGCCTGTTTCACACAGGCAGACTCTAATTTATACAAGCTAAGCTGATACACATTCATCTTTGGCGATCTGGATTCGCGCCTTGAGCATGAGTGGATGGGGTTGGAGTTTGAAGGGGAGGCAGAGGGAGATAACCTATGTATAGAATCTCCTTTCTCTCAGAACTCTGGCTTTTTCAGGTTTTCCTTCTCTGCTCCTTTCCCTTCCCTCTTCCCATTGTGGACTTGGCTGTTGCCTTGTCATCTCCAGACCACCCTCAGTTATCACAGGGTGAGGTCTGTTGGAGACAGGTTGGTAACTGTTTATGACCCACACCTCGTGTAGCTTTACCCCCTTCATGTAAAAGGGCCTCCAGAGGAAAACTTTTGAATCCTTGTCTGCTTACCATTTTACTAGCTAGAAATCCTTGAAACTTAAAAAGGGTTATGCATGTGTTTCAGAGGCAGAAAGGTGGGACTTTTGAGACTTTCTGCTTCTCCATCCCAAACTGTGGAAACCACCTCTTCTGACTTGGAGCTGTGGTGTCCCTGCTTCCACTCCCTGAAACAAAAGCAGAAGGAAGGTACCCTTTGGGCATTCTAATTTTAACCAAATTATTTGCAGAGAAACATTGTTATCTATAGAAAGTAGGGTATATTATATTATTAGCAGACACTGCTTTAGCAATTTTGCCTTATGAAATTGGCTTTTGGTTTTGGCTTCAGGTGTAACAAATTGGGGGCATATCTACAATATAGTCACTTGTTCAGTTTGCTTTGTCTTATCCTGACCATTCATCAGTTTCGAATTGTACACAAGTGTCAGCTACGGATAAACACTATTGACCTTGAATAGAATGAACTCCTGGCTCATAGCTCAAGAGAGAACATTATTTTTTTCTGATAAGGTGATGTTTTACTGTCTTTGTAGTGCATCTGCTTCTTTTCTCACTTACCACCCACACTCCACTTGTGGAAGAGTGACAATATATGCTGTTCAATTTCATAGCTGCTTCTCCTGAGTGGGGCTAGGGAGAGAGAAGGGGGATTAAGTTGCATATAGCTAGCTCGGTTGTTATCGAACAGTGCCCTGACAGATGCCTGATGTCTGCAGAGGTTTTTCTTTGGGTTCTGATCAATGGAGTGCTGGACACTGAGGACAGCAAATGGCCATTTTCGCTTCTGTCTTTAAAATGAAGTATGTCCTCTTTGAAGGGCAATCTATCTATTCTGGCTCTCAAGTCTAAATGTGAACGACAGTGTGTTCCTACCTTTGAAGCAGACACAATCTTATCCCATTGATGGCCAAGATGCTTTGTGGAAGGAAGCAGATTTTGTTACAAGTTCTAAATTCAGCCAGTGTTGTATGTCTGTTGGAGGCTTGATGGGAAGACCCCTTTAATGTGGCGCATGCATCATTTAAATGGCCGCAAGCTCCTGGGACTGGAAGCTGGTGCCCTGTCTGTGCAGAGGTCAACTGGTGAGTGTGCCCTGCTTGCTTTGCTCAGAAAACTGACCCTGATTTTTTTTTTCCTTTCACATAGAAAGCACAGAAAAGCTTGAGTAACACAAACATACAAGCAGCAATGATTTTAAATAATCATTTTCTCAACAGCCCACTATTGAATGAATTAGTTTTAGAGAGACAAAGCTATCATTGCAGAGGAATGTCTGATCTGCCTGGTGTTCCAAACTGAATGGATGATGTGCTGCTAATCCATAAAAAACTTATGCACTGAAAAAGAACCTGTGAATGATTTATTTTATTTTAAAATATCCATACTAGTTGTCTGAGCTTTCCTGTTTTGTGATTTGAGTAGTAGAGCCTGTGGTTACTTCTCCCCAGGTGGTTTGATTTGACAGATAGAACAGGGGCCCTCAATTCCCTGCCACTGCTCTGGGAATGCTATCTGGAACAAGCCATTTGCCTTCTAGTGTTCTTATCTGTAAAACAGGGTGATTTTGTTTCTCTGTCACATCCAAAGATATTATGAGAAAGTGTAGGCAAAGAAATAAAGTTATTGTTTTTGAAGACTTAGCAATCACAGTGCTTTCTGAAATATTTATGTCAGTCAAATTAACAAACTCGCATCTGATTTATCACCTTTTCTTTATGAGACAAAGTGACGGAAAGAGTTCTCGTGCTTGTTTGTAGCAAAGGGTAAAGAGTCTTGGAGGCAGTTAATTGTGCCTGAGAATGTTTTCTGAAAGTTAAGTTGAAATTTTAAAAATGTGTAATTTTCCTGGCATTAGAATACAACATAATTAAACTGATACTGTCGTACTTTACAGGTGGGCCTGTCTGTCTAGCTCATTAAAGGCTAATGAAATAAATGATTTTTTTTTTTTTTACAGCAGGAACTCCCCAATTTTTTGTCTAGTTGCACTTGTGATCTCTCACTTTCCTGATGACAAATCTATACAGGGAGAAAATAATCTGACATAGGATAAGCAGATTCTAAAGGGGCAGTGGGAGGGAAAATTGTCCCAGAAGAAGCCCGAAAGTTCTGACGGGGAAACCACTGTAGGAGGCTCAGCCATGTTTCATTGGGACTAATGTTATTAAGCTAAAAGGACATTCATGAATCAAATGAGACTTGCTTGGTTGTAAACACTTTTTAGAAACTATTTATAAGAAAAGAGGATGCCAGATGGCATTAAGAACAACCTGTGCTCCAATCCTGCAGCTTTCCTTGAACCATTCTTATTTCTAATGACTGTTTTGATACCAGCTGATTCTCTAGAGAAAACATTGAGGAGAAAACGTTTGAAATATGTTATATGAAGTGGCAGGTAGCACACCTGGTTAACTCACCTGGATAAGGTGATAAAGGAGTCCTCCTGAAATCCACATGTTATCTTCTCAGTAAGCCTATATGTCTACCTGTGTTTCTGTGTAAATAGGTAAAAGATGTTCCAGAGGAGGGAGTCTGGAGGCCTTGGATAGAAGCAAAGCAGATGCTTACTCCCACTTTGGAAGACGAATTCTCAGCTTTTTGGATTAGAGAGGGATGCCCCCCATACATAGGAAACTAATCGTGACATTGACTGACCCATGAACCATGTGTCACAAATACAGCATTGGCCCAGGCCATACTGATTATTCTCTCCCTTAACTGATTTTTGAGTCAGATTGAGGTCTGGGTTCTCGATCCTATCTTGAAATGCAATTTGCTTGCTTGGGGGATATTTTGTTAATATTACTAGATATTGGTTTCAACTTTAAACAAAAAAGATAAAAAAGAAAAATTGCAAATGATGTCACTATTAGCTAAAATGTGTAGGGCTCACTACAATATAGAAATTAGCATTTTCCCCCCAGAAGAGTTACTATCTTCATGTAGTATAAAAGATGAGACACTAAATTCTTTACTCATCCTATAGGCAAGGATATAAAAACATATCATTTTCGGAGGGGACACTTTTGAATGTTATTTTCCTTTTTTTCTTAATAATAGAGTATATGCAGAATCAGATTATATTGCTTAACTGTCAGTGATTATACTTTTCTTCTAAAATGGGACAGTTGTGTATGTGTTGGGGAGCGCTTCCATAACCCACTATGTAGAATGCAGTGTTAAGACTCTCTCCGGCTAAGGGTGAACGATGACCAAGTGAGTGATATCCTATTGGCCCTTGATGAAATTCTGGAAGAATTATGGATATTTAGCAGTATATGCAGTCAAAATGCTATAGAGAATCTTACCTTTTTGAGTTAATAGTTGTATTCTTTCTCTTCTTTAATTTTGTCTCTCTATTGGGTGTATATACAGGGACATCCAGAAATATTAATCCTGCTTTACTTCGTCATATTACTTCTCAAGGCAATTTGGTATTTAACACAAGTAATGAATGATGAGTACCTGTGTGCCCTTCTAAAAGAAATGGACAGTGGTTTTAGGCATTTCCTGCTTCCCGTCTCTCTCTAGACCAGTCCTTCTTCTTTTGCACCCCTGTCTTTCTCCCAGGATAACCTCACTGAGCCCAGATTAGGCTGTACGTAAACTAACAGCTCCTCTCTATGCCCTGCTTAATACAGTTCCCTAATGCAGCCTCACGTGGGTCTGTGAATGACAGTGAAGATCAGGCTACACCCAGCCCTTGTCAGACCTGCTTACCCCAGTACTGGTACAGCAGTGGCAGGTAAGTCCAACTTGGACTCGCCTTCTCCAAAAACGCAACATTGATCCTTTTCTTTAAATGAACCTTTGGAGAAGGGCTAAGAGATTTAAAAGGCAGGAATTCCTGTCATGTGCTACAGCAGAGCAGCCGTAGCAACGGCAGTAGCAGCAGTACCACGGCAGCAGCCGCGGCAGCAGCAAGTCATTTAGCGAGACTGCACCATTTTCTCCTCACCCTGCATAGAGGTGTGGTTGGAAGAGGCAATAAACTACTCACCCCCCCCACCCCGGCGATTCCACGGAGGTGGCCTCTTCCTGGCTCCAGTCAGAAGACACAGACTGTCTGGAGGAGTCCCCAAAGACCGTTCCAATTAATTGGTGATGTGTGCCTAAGAAGGCTTTTTCAACTAGTAGGATGCTTGCCTGCACTTGCGGCCACCCAACTGCTGAAGAGCTCGAAGTCTAGTGCTCCGCCTTCCCTTGGGACCGATTCCGAGTGTGGACGCGCATCTATGCCCGCATGTGTGCAGGTGTGTGCTGCTGGGGGACTCGGCTTGGGACATTGGTATGTTGTGGTGAATTGTGGGTGCTGCGGAGGCTGGAGCAAGATTATGACCTAGCTCGGGGGCAGAGTGGATTATTTTGTGAGTGTTCTGGCTTCCAGCCATTGCCCTGGTGGGGAAAAATCACATCTCCATAGAGCTCTAAAATCACCTGGACTGCTGGCTGGTGGAAACTGATCCTCAGCAACTGCTTCGGCTGATTTCCTCTGCAAAATGGCTCATGCTGCTGCTTCTATTAAAAAAGTTCGAGAGGCCGAACTGGATGAAAAAGAAAAACACCTTGAGAGAGAGAGGAAAAAACAACGGAAAATCCCCAGGGAACGTATGGAACGGAAAAGAAAGGTAAGAGGAGAATCCCTTTAGCTCTTTCCCTCTCTGTCTCTGCAGAACCATTCCAAGGAAGTGTCAGCTTCAGAACTGGCAACTCCGTCTTCTCTTCCCCCCCCCATCACCCCCCTGCACCATTTCCAAGCTCAGTTTGCAGCCTATGGCTCAGGCCTAAATTTGCTGCATTGGGAGGAGATGCCTGAGTAGGGTGAATTTCCTTTGCTTTGAGCAAGCAAAGGAGAAAAAAAATCCTGCTTTTAGTTTTTCTCTGTTTTTCTCAATTATCTTTATTCAGAGCCAGGTGCTTTATTTCTCTAAGTGATTGTGAGCTCTTGTCATAGAAGAAGGAAGGGGTTGATTTTCAGTTGGAGGGTAAGGTGTTTTCCCTCATCTCTAGTGCTAAATCTTTAGCACTGACTGTCTCACTAACTCTGCATATTTGATATAGACCTCTGGTAAAGAATAAACCACAGGTTTTATTTAATTTACCACCCCCCACCCCCCACCCCCACGAAACCTGACACTGTCCTATGTCAAACTGCACTAAAAAGATTGGTGCAGCGAGCTGCGTCTCTGCATTTTTTACTTTTATTTTAATTTATTTCTATTTTTGGTTTCTATCATTAATCCTATAATTTTCTTTCCTGACTGTGGCAATTAAGTGAAAAGACCAAGGTTCAATAAAGGGAGGAAGCATTGATTCCTTTTACATTAAACTCCCCAGTTTTTGTCCTTGTCTTTCTCTTAAAAATATTTTTTCCTTTAAAATAGAAATGATCTTGCAACTTGAAGGAACTGAAATGCTCATTTAACCAGTGATTTGGGTCTGGAAGGAGAGAAGTTCTCTGTAAATACTTTAATTAACAAAGTAGGTCACTAAATTTCAGAAGATGAAAAATGGCATATTACGTTAACAGAGCATAAAAATAGTGGTTTGTACACAAACTGTTGTTAAACATAGCTCTGGGATTACAGATGAACTGGGGATCCATATGCTTGATAATTCATATACTCAATGGTTTCTTTTTTTCCATAATAGATAAGTTTACATTTCCATTTTGGGATATTGTCCTTGCCTCATTTTGGAAAGACACTTGAGGACCCATATTGAGTTGAGATCTTCCTTTGAAGGGATTCATCGCATTTCAGTTTTGCTACATATTCCACCACAGTTAGATCAAATGACTATCAGACTACACAAATAAAATTAGCAGCATATTGTAATTTCCTTTCTGGGGAAAACTTTCATATTGCCTGTCTGGCCTTTAAAAGGTCTTGTTTTAAGGGCATTAATTTTTTTTTTTTTTTGGTAATATCAAAAGTATTATTGGCCATTTTTATTGAGGTTAACTCTCTACTTGACAGCTACTGTAGTTCTGTTTCTAATCCTGGAAGAGGAACATTAGTGCATAAAGCAATTTCCTATGATTATATCTTTTTTATCTGTCCTCCAGAGCACAGCATATTATTTCTCGGCCAGGAGTGCTTGTTCAGCATCCAGTTGTGACCTTGCAAGTTTGCTTACCTAGGGTACCATGCATGCACCTGGAAAATTTCTTGGTCTCACTTTGGTTTGTTTCTGAATCTAGTTGGATGTTTTTACTTTTGTATACATTATTAAACCTGAAAATTTTTATCATTAAAATGAAAAAGCACCGATAGTTTTTTAGACCCTTAGTTGCTTGGATGCTGCATTGCTTTTGCTGGAATCCAATATGCCAGACAGGATCATAGGTTAATAATATGATCATATGACAGGGCCATCAGGGCTTCACATTTAGATAATATCATTAAGTTAGAACCAGAGGAAATCTGGGGGATAATAACCCAGCAACAATTTATTCTGGTTCCTCTTCTTGTTTTTTTTTTCATATGCACCAATTGGTCCACTTCCCTTTCTTACTGCGGATGCATAGATATTTACACAGCATAAAAAATGCTTGCTAAAAGAGTAGGTGTGGTTTTTAGCTGTATCAGATTTATTTTCTAGATAGACACCCCCCACACACCCACCTGAGCCACTTCTCAAATTTGGTTTGAGAGAAGGAGAATTTATCTCATCCTTATGTTTTAGAATGATACTTCATGACAAATGAAAAAAGGATGATTGCCTGCTTATTAGCGGCGTTCTGGAACACATGCTCCAGAAAGTAATTAAAAAATTATTGTCCTTTATTTGTTGGTGCCATTTTATAACCATAAGGGAATACATTTGTAATAGACATGATTGAGTGTATAGTTTTGATATCCATCTGTGAAGCAGTGGGCTTCTTGCAAAATAGCCTGTTTATTTGCAAAATTTGGATGAGATCCTCCTCAATGCAGATAAAAGCCAACTTTGGAGCTTGAAAAAAAATAATCAATGATTTTGAAAGATTTTTACCAAAATAAAAATACTCAGTCCTGAAACAATTCAATTAAACAGACTTATTTTATACTCTAATATTTCTTTTGTAAACTTGCTGTTAATGAAAAGGATTTTTGTATTATAAATCATTTAAAATCAATATTAATTATTTGTAAACTTGGAACACAGTGCATGCTTGACTCCAGCCACTCTACAAAGTTGTCAGTGGTATGGTTTTTAAAAATAACTGTATATGTAAACCAGGGGCTCTAGTTTCAAACTCACCATAAGCAGAGTTTAGCTCAGAATAACATGTTCAGGCTTCTCTGTGCTATATTCTGGGTAGTTATTATTGAAATACAGCATATATGAAATGTATATCCTATCCGCATCATACTGTAGTAGAGCTAGAATAAAACTAAATTTTAAGCAAATGGGCCATAATTAAGGTTAGTTGAAACAAACTAATTTAGCATTGTTTGCTTAAATGATTATACTGATATTCTAGCTTTTTTACAGAAATAAGAGGCTACTCCTGTTCTAATTACTAGCTTATATTAACTTAACTCATTTCTTTGTGGATCCCAGATTTCTTGTCTCTGTTTTAGTACCTAAGGAATTCAGAATTGAGAAGGATGCCAAAAGGGATGTTTACGTGATTTTCCAGAATTCTCTCACATCTGTGTAAGGTTTAGTTCTAGAAAGTTATTTACAGTTTAGAGACTTCCATACTCATATGCTATTTCCCATCTGTACTTTTTAATTTTAATTTGGAAAAATAAATACTTTTCACAGAATGAGTTAAAAAAATCATCTGAAAAATAAAGCATGTATTTAAATAATCTTCCTCATTTAAACTCATGATAACCATGGATTTTCAGATAAATATGTGCTCTCCATTTCTTAGCATAGACAAACCATTCTCTAATCCATCAGAATTTCTATGATATTCATTGGAATCATATGATATAAAAGGCAATTTTATGACTAATTCTTACTGTTTTAATGTTTTATTTTACCTTTTTGTTTTATACTATTTTGATTTATACTATTAAAAATGCGAGTTCACATTTCCTGAAAAAAAAAAACAAAACATTTATGATAACTATTTATTGATAAGCTCTTTACCAGGCACTTTACAGCTATTTATGTCATTAAATCCCCAAAAAAGTCCTCTACAGCAGGCATTAATTGCTCTCTTTCACAATATGAAAACTGAGGCTCAGAGAGTTATGGAACTTGCTTAATCATACATAACTACTAAATGGTGGAGTTGGGATTTGAACCCAGGTCTGTCTGGCTTCAAAGTTCATTGGGAAAAAGAAAATATGATTTCTTGGTCTTATTTCTATACTGAATATAGTACATAAGTAACTGATTTAATCTACAAGTCATTTAATCTTCCAATGCCTCAATTTCTCCACCTCCAAAGTAATACCTTCCCACAGCTGAAAGAAATGTAAATATTTGAGAATAAGTTAAATGAAGTATTTGCAGGGGAACTTTCTAAATTAAGGTTGTGACTACGAAGTATTTCACCAACTACTAGAAATGAACATTTGCTCCCTAAACATGGCAATTGCTGTCAGTGATAGACTATGATATATCATAAATCTTTGTTACAATTGTATCAAAAATTCAGAATATATTTGCACATTTACATTTATTAAGCTGACAGGTGATTTTGCATGGGATTAATTAGAAAATAATAGCAAGTAAAATTTCTGAATTTTATAGAAAATTCTGAACAGGTTATTGCTTTTTTTTAAATGTATATAATTATTATCTTGGAAGGAACAAGATTTCTTATTTCCATGGAAAATGCTCCCCCCACCATACTCTTCTTATCCATTTGGCTATTGATGACATTGAGAATTCTTATTGAATATATATATATAATGGACTTTCCACCAAGGTTTAGAAAATGTGGAGAGATGAAGACTTTTAAAACTTATTAATTAGTACATTTTTTTTTTTAATGGAAGAGTGTTCTTTTTGCAAGTGGAATGTGCTCTGTAACTTTTGAATTGTGTTATAAGAATGAGTTGTAAATAAACATAAGATATAGTAGCATGCTGCGCCTGCTTTCCCCTGAGGTCTATGGGGGAAGCCTATTGTATGGGAGGGCAGTGGACTGGCCAGTCATCCGTTTGTATCCTTGAACCTTGTGCTTGGGCACTGAGCAGCCTGATTCCAAAGGAAAGCCCAATTCTGGGAGTAGCAATACTTAACCAAGAACTAGATATGCACAAAGGTTTTGGGGCCCCAAACCAAATATAAAGTGATTAAAAATACAAATCACAACAGAGTAGAGCGGCCCTATTTAATGTATGACATTCAAGAACTTTCCAAACAGGGAAAATTCCAATCAACATTTTTTAGGACCAACATCAAATTGTTTTTATGTAAGTTTCCATAACTCCTTTATCGATATGTCAGTATTTCCAGAAACCACACCTACGTAAAATAGATTGGTGAGGTCTCAAGCTTTATCTGGCCACATGCCCTTCTTGTGTCCTAATGCCCACTTTGAAGTGAAAATTAAAAACTTTTATTGATTTGCTTTCCCATTTGGGTCCAAGTAAATATTCAAATATATCTACTTACATTTGGAAGCTTCCATAGAATCATGTTTTGTTTTGTTTTCAACCTCATTTCCTTCTTTAACATTCCCCCATCTCCTTTTCTAAGCTCAATCCACAAACCTTTTCTTGGTTAGAATAATTTTCTTTATATAAGTGATTTGCACTGTTAATGACACTCTTCAGCTAGCACCATAAATCTGAGTTTTTATTAGTGTTTAATTATAAAGAACTTCTTTCAGCCATTAAGTGGGTGATTAACTACCAGTTTAGGGTTACAGCTATTAAATCTGTGTGATTGTGGCAAAAATAGTCCCAATTATATGGCTTCAGATAAATTTTTAGAAAGACTGTTGAAGAGAAAGAAAATCTTAATTTAAAAATGTTACAATGAGTGCGTTTAATTTATTTTTGGAATCTAAAATCTCCATATACATAAAGGCTTTACTATTCAAAGAATAAGAATTAATTCATCGATAACCTCCATTGTCAAACTTTTAATTTTATTAGTCACCTTATTCATCACTTGGGTAAAAATAATATTTATAGCACACTTTAAAAATCGTAGAGATACTGAAAATGTTTAAAGAAGAATTGTAGGAGTCCAGTGCAGATACAAAGAAATTGAGAATTCTTCTCACATCGTAGTTAATGATCTTTTCAATATGTATTTTTACATTGTGCCACCCTTTTTTATTTGTATTTCTCAAAATAATTTCTTTTCCACAAAGAATACCTACTTTTATTCTCAATGACAGAGACACTATATATTAAAATAGAGAAGAGTACAAAGAAAGCAGTTCCTATATCCAGGATTTCTGCATAAATTGTTAGTTGAATCATCAGGTATTTTAGTGTGATTTTTCTACTCCAAGGGGGACTTGTAATTTAAAATGCATTTGGTTGAAACCCTCATCAAATCACCTAGCTCCAGCCAATTAATAATAATTTAGAATCTTGGAGTAGAATGGGAGAGAAGAGAGACCATAATCTGTATATTTTTAAAGCTTCCCTGATGATTCCAACCAGGATTGGAAGCCACTGGAATAAATATTTCCATCCCACCTTATCTTGGAATTTGGAGCAGTAACAGATTTACTTCGAATAATTATTGAGTCTACATTGCCACTGAGAAAACTTTTCCATGTGTAGATAGGAAAGTCTGAAAGTTTAATGAGACTAATTTGCCTATGTAATAACCAATTAATTCTGAGATGGAAAAGAGGAAACAAATGTTTAAGAGATAAGTTGTAAGGCTTCATGATCTGCAATTGAACTATCTCTAGCCTGATGGGATAATCTTCAGAAATGAAGCTTTTATGTTTCTGAGTTCCATGTAATAACTAAAGAGGATCAAGGGGTTATCAAAGCTAAGTTTTTGAAGGAAAGTTACTGAATTGTGAGTTGAAATTTATGTCTTAAACAGATTATGTTGTTTTGAATGAACTCAGGAAAATGTCCTAGGGATTTGATTGGTAACTTAGCAGTATTGGGGGCCTCTAATCTTTAAAGATGTCAGCACTTCTGGAACTTTTAACACAAGTCGACAACTTCTTTTTGTTCCTTGTACCTGACTTTGGTGGATTTTCCATATCTTTGCAAAATTATATAAACTGGTTTGAATATAGGTGAGAAAAAAGAAATGAGCAACTTGTAAATCAATTATCTTCCCTAATTCTTCAAATACTTCTTTTTAATATTTCTAAGTCATTGGCTCTTATAGTGCTAGGGTCTTTTTGTTTTGTTTTGAACATGAATATTTGAATATTTTACCACCTGCTCTCTCCTCCTCTTCCTGGCTTAATGGTTTAACAATGTGTAAGATATAAGATGGTAAGATGTCCACCAGATTTGTCAGGGCAGCCAGAAAGGGATTCCCCATAGGTTATACTGAATTCTGGAATGGCTGTTTTAGCATGCATAATCTGAATTGCTCCTTTCACTTCCCTCATTTTGTTATCATTTCTGCCAGGGGAGCCCCCTCCCTCACTTTTCCCCCATTAGAGCTTTATTTGAATCCAAGTTAGTGTTTTCCCAGAGACATTTCTTTACTGTATAACATCACTGTGGTGCTTATAAACTGGGGATCACCTCAGTAGATAACAATATAGGTAGTGTTAAGGAAGAGAAATATCAGGGCTACAACAAGTATAAACATATTAATCTAGTTTTAGTTTACTTGGTTAGACATACTAGTGTTATTTCCCATTAATAATATATTTCTTGACTTTATATACATTTTTGCATAGCTACCTGTTAATTACCAATTTTAACTCACTTGTTTCTAGTTTGCCTAAAAATAAAAGGCTGAAATTAAGACTGACAATGGCCTCTCTGTGTATTTGTATATGAGTAATGATGATGTTTCAAAATGTCTGTTTTCCAGGGGAGCAATTTAATCTCCATATTAAATAATATTTTTCAAACACAAATGAATATTTGCACAGGAAACACGAGGTCTAAGAATCTACTTTAATTCTATTATTATTGTTGCATTTACGGTAAAGTACTATGAGCTCTGCTCTTTAACCATTGGGCTTAGATGAGGTGTTCATCAAGAGCATTTTTCCAGTTATGTTTGAGCTTATTTGTTTTGTAGGCTGGAATTAAGTGACATTTTCCTTTCTTGTCCTGTTGACATACTGAAGCAGAACAGATTTGTTAGCGATAGGAATAGAAATAATTCCTTCCTCTGAAGAGTGCCACTTGTTTACAGAGTGGTTTTACCGTCCCTGTATAATTTTTGTTTTTACAACCTGCTTTTTTTCACAAATTATAAGAATATAATGTTATTTGGATCATTAAATTGGATTCGAGATTGTCTATTTTTGTATATATGACACAAGTTTTCTTTAATAGATCTTGTATTTGTATGCTCTTATCTGGCAGAAGAAATAATGGAGGAAAATAGTTCCTGTTGTGGTACTTGAAATTTTATGTAAGTTGTTAAGGCAGGATATATATAAAATGAAGTCATCATATAAAGCGATGTGGTTGTTATTATTCCATATCTCAGGTACTGATTCTGAGTTATTTTGAGTTATTTTGCAGGAACATGTTTATTATGGTTCCCCTATTTTCTGTTAGGTCCTCTGTATACTGATAATACCAGGACTTAGAAACCCACAGAGAAATATCACCATGGTGTTGTTAATCATTTTACAAAGATCTGATGGCAGTAATGGTAGCTGCCTTTTAACCGCAAGGCACTGTGGTGAACAAGAGCCCACAGTAAATGCTTAACAAAACCTCAGCAGTTCACAAACCATCCAACTATACAGCTTATGTGAAAACAAGAAATCTCCAGTGTTCTTCTAGCAGTAGTAGTATAAATTTCTTCCTTATTTATGGCTCCTGCTTGTAAGTGGGCCAGAATGCTTAATTAAACCATGTCACATCCTGAGACGTCTAAAGCCAATAAATTGTAAGTAGAACAAGTTACTTGGAAACAGTAACTCCTTTCACGACAGAGGTCATTTAGGAAATGAGGAGCTTTGGTTCAGGGTGATCACCTACAAAACCTAGTGCTTCAGTGTGGGCTATGAGGAACAGGAATCAAAGACTGGGAGTGGTTGGAGGAGAAAAAAGGCATCTGTGAAAGTACAAGTTGTGGTTATTGGGAAGGAGGCAGATGAGAGAGGACCAAGTAGCCAATGCTGGCTCTGATCACAGATGCTTTACACAGTCATTTAGGGGGCATTGTATGTAACACGAAGCTCTCACACCCAGCCATTTAACACAAGAAGCAATATTTAAGAAATTCTGGTGTTTATACTGGTAAGATGCAAGAAGAATATGTGGGAAGCTAACATGAGAGAAGTTTTGCTTTTTGAAGGAAGCTTGGTAATTAAGATGCATGCCTCTTTACTGTAACCAGCCATCACACATGAACCTTCTGGGTTGTGAATTCTGTGCATATTTATGAGACAATTTAGTTATACCAATGATCTTTATAATTCTGTAAAACTCGATTAATCAGGAAATTCAGGTAAGTATGCTTTTCAGTTTTAATAACATTTTTCACTAAGAATCAACCAAAAGTTCTTTCAAATTGTACTTTTTTTTTTTTTTTCTTATCTTGGATAAAAAAAATCCTCCCTCATTTTTTGTCAGCCATCCTCCCTATTCCTAAAATGAGTTCAGTTGTATATAATACATGTAATATAACTCAAGATACTGCAGTCCCTTGAATCAAAGACATCTTAATTGAGCAACAACTATGAGTTAAATTTTAAATTAAGTGGTGGTAAAGAATATTGACTAAATAAAAAAAAACTATTTTCTCTCAAGCAACTTCTCTTTTAGATATTTAGTATTTGAGGTAAATGTCAGTGTAAAAAATTAGAGGACAGTACTAGATCCAGTGCAATAGCCTTTAATTTTTGTAGAGATGGTGGACTTGGAGCCCTGCCTTGGAGGATAATTAGGGTTGGCTTAGATGGAGAGAGTGTCTCAGAGAAGAGATGGAGGAGCTGATGCACAGCCTGCCAGAACCAGAGAAGAAGGGGCAGAGGGGTTAATATGTAGCTGGAAATAAGGTTGGCTTCACAAAGGGCCTCAAAGTGAGGAAGAGATTGCTGAACTCAATGAGGCCCAAAATAAGAAACTGTAGCAGGATCTGCTACGATGCAAGATTATGGAGAGTAAGAGAAGCTAGCAAGGCCACCCAGGAGACTGTTACGGTAATCCAGGAGAGATGAAAAGGGCTTGGATTAGGATGGTGGCAGAGGGAAATCAGCGGGAGGGAAACAAGATGGATATTAGCACTCAACTAGGAATAGGAAAAAAAGAGAAGGGTAATAAAAATGAATTTGAGGTTATAAATTTCAAAGATATGAAAAATTGGTGTTGCCACTGACAAACAGGAAAATTTCAAATGTAAAATTAAATAATGCATATTTTCTGACTTAAAATATTGACATCTGGAAATTTATCCTACAAAATATTTGTTTAAATGCTACCAATGTCTTCTATTAAAATATTACAATTACTTAACTTTTAATTAGTAAAATAAAATATTTCAAAAGATCAAATCAAGCATTAAAATGAATAGAAATGTTAAAATTATTAAAAAATAAAGTATTATAAGACAAATTATTGTTCAAATAAAAATTAGTAATCATAATAAAGTAAATGTTAAATAAGAATGTTTGAAATATAAAAATAAAATGTCTTGCAATTAAAAATTTTAAATAATCTACTAAGTCTTATAATTATTTGCCTATACTTGCTTACAAAGGGGAAGGTCATGAAGAAATGAGATGCTACAACTGTGAATTTATATGGAGAAGGAAAGAGAGTAAGGTAAAAAAAAAGATAAGAAAAGAGAAAATTTAGAGCAAAGTAAACTACAAAAGAGGAGGCCTGCATTAAAAAATAATGCAGGTTAAGGAGAACAGGACAAGGTTATTTATCAAGGTGAGAATGAATGTTCACTGAAAACAAACTTGTATCTTTACCATTTACCTGAGGAACTTAGAAATGTAGGAAGAAAGAGACACAAATTTGTAATGATTCTGGCAAGGGATTAAGATCAGGACTTTATTACTAAATTGTGATGACAGAATTAGAGTTGTGTTACATAGATTAAAGAACCTTGTAATCAGCTGTGAGTAATCCCATGCTGGCATTAAGACACAGAGATCAAGATGTGGTAAAAAGACGGCACAGAAATTAGAAAGCCTGACCAGGATGCACAGGAAGTTGAGTCATATTACCTGGCTAACTCAGACACTCCAAAGATAAAAATCAAGGTGGGCACAGAAAGCACAAGGAGAAAGGGTAGGCCTAAGATCAGTGATCTCCAGCCTTTTATGATTATATATCCTTATCAGTAAACATTTTTTAACTTGCATCTCCAATATGTATGTATATTTAGTCATTTCTAAATTGCCTACATATGTAACTGTACCAATATAAGTACAACATAAAATGCACACACAAATAGAAATTGAAAAAGGCATTATATAAGGAAGAAACATGTTAAAATCTTTTCAATTTTATTATACTTATTAATGTTAAAAAACTTTTTTGTTCTGAAAACATTATGTGATAGTTTATGTTTTGTTATTTTTGAAATAGAGGTTTAATATTTTTTTAATTCAAAAGTCAGGTTCAAAGTTTAGTTTATTTTGATATTTGACTTTAATAGCCATTTTAGTTGTGAAGGATGCCTCATAAAGATGTAAATGCAAAGGGAAGAAATGTATCATTGCCTGTGCTTTATAAGTCATGACACTGGTTTTAGGCCTATATTCTGATTATGCAAAGGTTGTGAAGTTATCCTAGTGAATTTTTATTTTCCATAAAATTCATCTGTTGTTATTGTAAATGAATTGGAGATTATAGGATATTTTTATATTTTTAGCAAATAGATTCAAAATCCGATCAAGCTCATTGCTTAGAAAGACTTTGAACAGATTAAAGAATTCTGTTCCAAGTTTGTAGTAAAGTTCTTTTTTTTTAGCAAACACATGCAAAGGATTTGCAATATAAAGTTGTTTTCTAGGATTTATAACAAGAACGGTTATTTGTGTCATCCTCTCATTTCTTGCTTCCTGAAGACCACTGTCAATTTATGCCCGAACTCATCACATATTCAATTGTTTTTGTTTGTTTTTTAATTCAACGAGCATTTTTTTTTTTTTTTAAGAGGATACTAAATGCCAAGCTCTGATCTGGGCACTGTGAATAGTGGATGGTTCATATTTGGTCCCTACATTTATAGAACTCACATATGTATATAAAACTATCTATTAGGCCAGTGAAAACTGCATTGACTTAATGAAAGGTTTGAGTTATAGATATTTTATGGAAAATGCAGTTTTCTTATTTTCAAGTACATATTCTCACTTTGAAACCAGGATTAATAATATCACTGACTAAAGGTTTACTTTAAAGACCAGCTAAAAATGAATTAATTTGCATATCAAAGCTTGAAAAATGATAACCTGATAGCAGAACTACAGTATTTATAATGTTGCAATCTAAGCTGTCTCCAAACTATCAAGTTCCTACTGGATCTTTTCAACTACAGAATTCTGTGAAAATTAACTTTTTGTGTCTAAGTAGTCACAGAGGGAAAAACATAAAAGAGACAAATACTTTGTATAATTTGGAATAATTTTTTCTTTCTCTTGAACTCCCAGGCATATTCAGGGAAAGAGATTGTTTTATGATACTGCCATTTTAAAGGTTTATTTTAAAAATACAAAGGAATTATAAATGAATAACCAATTTTTTTGTTTTGCTTTTGTTTGTATATGGATTCCTGCAAGTTTTTACATGAATTGATATTTGAGGAAATGGCACATACAGATAACTTCTGGATAGTTTATCAAATGAACAGCGTTTTGTTCATAATAGTGGTATTTTTGAATTTTATTGAAGTTGATCTTTTTCTTAATATGAATTATGTTTTTGATTGATACTAAACATTGCACTTGAGATAGATGATGGTGGCATGGATGCAATGCATTTCTTTCCAATTTTATTCCTGAATCTTTTATGAGTAAAATGGAATTTTAAAAGCCCCCCCCCCCTTTTTTGCTAATGGGCAGAAGTATATATTTTTATTTGCTGGCTGATATGATATTTGAGATAACAAGCACAACTAACATTTGTTGAGCACTTTTTTTTCTCTAGTGGTTATCAAAATTATTTTTTTAGTTTGATTTACTTAGTTTTTTTTTTTTAATTGTAATTACTTCTCCACTTCTTTTTGTAACCAAGACATACCATGTGCCTGAGTAGGAATCTGTGTAATGCTCTGTTTCTGTTTCAGTGGTAATAAAGTAAAACTGAGTTGTCCCTTTCCTCTATGAACTTCGGCCTGTGAGAATTAAACTTTCTCTTTTACCATATTTGAATCTAATAATTTTCATAAGTAGAAAGTTGTTCTCTCTCTATAGATAACATCCTCCCAAAAGAACAGTCCATATTTCTCATTTTAATTAACTTCTCTAAAGCATGGTCAAAGTAGAATTTTTCCTTCTGTTTTCTTTGCCTTTAATATTTCACCTACCTAACTCAATCTAGCCTGGTGAAATATTTAGCCATGTAATGTTTGTTCACTTAGGAAACTTAAGTTCTCAGTTATAATCAAATGTGTAATGAATGATATTACAAGTTGAGTGTGTACTTTAATCCTATTGTACGGCGTCTGTGCTGACTATGCTTATGTTAATGTTACATACTTCACATTACTGAATGTATAGTGTAGTGACAACCGAATGTGTTCACTTCAGAGGGCTTTTGGTATTTTCCCTAAGCCTACAGGCTCTGAGTTTTACTGTACAAGACGACAACAGCATCCTATCTGAAACAGCCTTCTGCTCCAGTGTTGTGAGATTTGACCAGCTCTCATAAGGTAGAGTTCACCTCTGTGCATAATGACCACCAAGTTTCTTTATCACATCAACATTTCCAAAAATACAGTGGATACCTACCATTCTAAACATCCAATTGTTGCTTTTGTGTATTAAACTCAAATTTGTCATTGGTTAGTCTTCAGAATGAAATCCAGAAAAAGAAGGTTACTGAGGCAACTTGTAGATAGTACCAAGCATAAATAGGTGTTTCAGAATGAAACAGAACCAGAGCTTTTAAACATTTCGGGAATAGCTAGTCTCAGTGTTATATATTAACAAAGAAAAATAAAGATCTAAAGAAAGATGAGAGGAAAAATTTGCTAAAGAAATACCTTGTCTTCCTTTGTACCACTAATATTTAAATGTTAGGCACTATGTTCACATCTCAAAGTCACAGTAATGTTTAAAAATGATAAACGTTTTGTTAATAGTTTTATATACTATTAATTCTACTGTTTTCAGTAACAATTTCCCAGACTTTGTAGGACTTGCAACATTTCTCTGGGATTCGTGAAGTCTACTGCATTAGGATAGTAATCCCCTCCCATTATTCCTATTTGCACTGTTTTTTTCCCCCTTAACCTTGATCCCGGTTTACTGCCTCACTACCTGTTCATGCGTTTAGCTGCCTTAACATTTGGCCAAACTCAGTAACTTTCCTTGTGTTCTTCCTGCTCTATTTTGGTATAACTGTCACTCAGAGACTCTGATGAGATAGCTGCACACGCCAGTGCCCCAGGCATTTAGATTATCTGGGTTTAGGCTACACAACTGAAACTTAGGACCTATTCCTTGTGATACGTATTAGTGTTCCAATGATTTATAAAGCTTTTGATGGGTCCTCTGATACCTGTAGCTTTCTCTCACTTGAAAGCATGCTAAAAGGCATGCACGTTAATGCAATGCAAAAGTAAGATGAGACATAGATGTGTGAAATTCATTTAGACTTTGAAGACTGGTTAGAATTTGTGGCGTGTTAGCATATTTTATAGACTTTTAAGTGGAAACAAACCTGTAAAACAGAATATACCAAAGGCACCCTTCTGTTCAACAAGCAGTATATTATAAACGAGTTTAAAACTCCCTAACAGTCCTGCACACAAAAGCACAGTAGATTTAAATAGGATCCTTGTGTTTCCACGTATCCTGAAGAAAAAGTTTTTCTCTGTGTGGAACCACATGCATTTTCATGGAAGATTCAGGGATAAAAACACAGCTGGGCAAGATAAGAGTGAAATGCATAGACAAAAGGCTTATGGGTTCAAAGGCTTTTTCTTCTTCCCTCTCCTCTTTGAGCCCAATTATCATTTAATGCCATGGAGTGGATAGGTCAAGAATTTGACCTAACAGATTGGTAAAGTTGACTAGGAAAGTGTCTCAACCATATAAAAGGAAAAATAGAATACCATTCTGAGATGACACGAATATCAGACTATATACTCTAAGGCAACTTGATTTTATTTTATTTCCAATTTTTGAATAGATTATTCTTTCAGAAAACCCATTCTTGTAATTCTATTCTTACGGTCTGATGTGTATATGTGTGTGTGTGTGTGTGTGTGTGTGTGTGTGTGTGTGTGTCTATATTGTATGTGTATACATGCATATAAATATATATATATGTATCTGTTAAGATTTTATTTTAATCTTCATGTTCTTTTTAGAATACCTCTCTTCAGTTTTTTCCCCACAGTCTCCAATGTATTGAGGTTGTAATATTTCATTTTTACTACAGTAGTACTTCATCTGCACTTAAGGGGAAGAATCGTTTTAATAAGATTTGTCTAAGGGATGAATACTTTTAATAAGTGTGTGAAACCCAAAGCAAAATTCGGAAGTTTAAGAGCATTGAAATCTAGAGATTTCAAGTACAGGCTCATGCTACAGAACTCTGGTGTACCTTGGGACTGTAGCCCGAGGTTTGAAGGTACTTGCTCAGCCAGACACAACAAGTGAGAGAGATGGGAGCTTTAGGAACCTGGCACTGGGTCTCTGGATGGATGAAAAGAACAATTCTAGCTGCAGAGACTCAGCCCAGCAGAGTATGCTCAACACAGTAACACATAACTGTCTCATCTGCCATGCAGGAAATAGTCAGATTTGGGGTTTCCATTAGGGCAGTGGGAATACAGCCTTGGGGAATTCAGGCAGTCATCAATAGTTAGGATCAAACAAAGAGAGAGTTGATATCTCCTCTTGGTCCACATGATACCACCCATTGATACTGATTATGGGCAGAGTTTCAATATTGTGGAAGAAAAGTGGAATGAGCATATGTTGGAAGCTGGAACCTCTTTATGGGGGTAACCAGCCTGCCTTAGAGTTTGGACACACAGGCCAAATTTAGAAGAAAGGGTCACTCCTCTTCAGTGACAACAAGAAGAGGAAAAGGAAGTTATTGTTTAGAGGCAATTTGATTGGTTGTCCCTAGATATAGGCCAAAGTATAAGAACTGGTTTCTAAATGTTGATGAGGAGGTGTTAGGGAGCAGGAGGTGCCCTGAAGGAGGTTTTCTGGAGGTGACTTAATTGTGAGTTACCAGTGATGGAAGCCTAAGGAATTCTGACCCATTTGTTCTGAAATTAGGGATGAATGGAGCCAGCAGGTGCAGGGGTCCAGGTGCAATGAACTGATACAGACAGAAATAAGAGCATATAGGCTCCATACATGGTTTTTTTTTTTCTTTTGAAATAAATTCAAAGTTACATGAATAGTTGCAAAAACAATACTAGCCCATACACAGAATTCCATCATACCCTGACCCCCCTCCCCTGATAGCTCAATCCACCAACTTTAACATACTCCATACATGGCTTTTGAAAGCAATTATTGTATCATTTAATTCTCACAACAAAGTACATAATTTTAACCTTATTTTTAAGGTGAGGAAAATGAGGCTTAGAAAGATGATTCATTTTCCATAAATATCATAGAAAATAGATACCTTAGCTGACAGAGAGACCCCAAATGTCTGGTTCCAAAGCCCATGCCTTTTTTCTAAACCATGTTGGTCTTTGCCATGACCCAATATCTGATTTTGTAGTATTTTAAATTAAACTGAAGGACAGATAATAAGCACAGTTTGGAGCCATCTAATGCAAAGAGAGGATGGAGGATAAAGGTGGGGAAAAATAATCGTAGTTAACATTTCCCAAGCAATGCTATATGGCAGACACTGTACTAAGAAGTTAAGGTGCAGTAATTTAAACTTCTCAGCAACAACATGAGGTAGAAATGATTATAACCTGCTTTTGTCAAATGGAAAAAGTAAGTTTAAGAAGGAAGAAGGAGATGAGATTCTGGACAATTTGTACCTTTACTTCTCCAACTTGCCTTGTAATGCTATAAAGAAAAGTAGCTGTGATGTAGAATATGTATTCACTGAGATACATGCAAATATTTCTAACAATTCAAGTAATAAAGCAAACGGGGGGTGGTCTTTTAAGAGTTGTAATATGGTATACACTACAGCAAGGGCTTTGATCATAAGAACACAGCAGGAAGAAAGAATGGTTAGATTTATCAAATACTCAAACTATCCCTACTCGTGGCATCTCCAATAATCAAAATAGCATCAAAGCACACATCTAAGTTCTAGATACCTTCAACAGGAATCATTTGTAACGGTGGAGACGAATTGAAGCAGGTCCCAATGGCCAACGTATCTAATGGTTGGGCAATTCTGGTGTCAGTTTATCAAACTGAAGCTGGAGGTAGCACTAACATTTCCAGAAAGTGTGCTTTTTTCATTGTAACTATGTAGAACACTCAAAGACATAAATACAAAGCAAACTGAAAAAGGAAGGCAACGGAGATATTAACTGCAAATACAAAAAGTTGGGTAACACATAAAGGTCTTTGAATGCCTTTTCTCCTGTGCTGAACTCTTAACATCAAGTATCTGTATGATACCTTCACATTGTGGAAAAATCAGTCTTCCCTTATCTTAATGTAGGATAATAATAAACTGAACTATATCAGGTTCTAGAACAAGGATAAGGAAATAGCTTATCAGAGATGGCTTTTAACATTTGATCCTCAGATTAGTTAAAATCAGGTGTTATTAAAATAGAAAGACCATATTTTGGTTAAATTGACATTTTAAAATGCCAGTGGTTAATGAAAGCTACATTCATGCTTATTAAAGTTTCTTTTATTGGAAGAATTTAGGATAAAATTAAATTGTCATTGACATACTTTTTAGTCCACTAAATAGAATGGGACTTACGTTTTTAGTAAAATTTTCCAACAAAGGTTGATTAGAATTTTGATGTACAGTCTAAAAAGTTAGCCAAATATGAAGTCAGAAATAAAATGTTAAAGCTACAGGGATTAGAAGTTTACACTTGGAAATTCTAATTTCAAATATTAGAAGTGTTTTAAACAAAGGAAAAGGCATGTCTTTGAATTTGTATGGTACTCATTTCTTCAGGATGCACAGTTACTGCAGTTAACATATATCTGAATTATGCTATTTAATAGTGGAAGAGACTGGAGAGTTCTACCTGAGGATGTTAATTTTTTGTTTATCCTGCACAAAAAATAGGAAATGAAAATCTTATCAATGAGTAGTTACCTGAGGCTGATAACTATGGGGGGCATTTCTACAGTTATGGATTTTGCTATATTATTTATTGGTGGTTGTTGTCTCTAAAAGGGTAGCATTTGCATCATAGGTAAGATGTGTTAGGAGTGAAAACATAATGTGAAAAAAGAAAGGAATGCAGTGGAGTGGAGAAGGAAGAGAGTGTCATCGATTAGAGGCAATGTCAGTGAAGGTGGTGGCAGTACAGAGGTGATGGCTGTTAAGAATATTAGATGTGACAGCAAGGGCAGGAATCTATTGACAGACTATTGTTGGGAAAAAGGGAGCCAATAATGAAAGAATACAGAACAGCTCTACAGATGGAAAGAATACAATGAAAAGAGGTTTCCACTGTACATAGTATTTTAAGGCCCTCATTGGCCAAGCCACAGAGTATTGTGTGCATGTGTGTGCACAGACATTTGTTTCAAGAGTAATCTGTGCCTCCAGAGAGCCATCACTTCATTCCTCTGGCATTAGCCATTATTACTCGCTGTATGTTTTAGTTATGGCAGAAATATCGTTGGTGTAATTAATAGTCTTATCCTTACTTAATAAACCATCTTCTGGTTTGTGGTGACCGTTGCTCTTGTGGCCATTTGCGTTTTGTTCTTTTCATTCCTCCCCACTTTCAGATTGTTATTAATAGGTTCAGTGCTTAGAACACTCCATGATGAAGCCAAACATCTGACAAAATGATCCTGTAAGAACTAATAGTAGAGTACTGTGAATAAAACAAAGAGCACGAATGGTAATTGAACAAATCACTGGAGACTGATGTTTTCAGGGCTTTATTGAGGCATCCTTGCATGTTCATGTCAGTAAGATTACATTTGCCTCTTTGTATTTCAGTGATGTATTTGGGCCTGGCATATAGATGCTGAATAAAATATTTATGGGATGAATGAAACAAATGTTTAAAAGACCAATCATGTTTTGAATGTATTAAGGAAGAATTTTATTGTTTCTTTATTCAGAAATCGATTATGAAGGCCTGCAGTAGTAGAGGCACTAGTATAAGTCTAGAGACCAACACAGATAAATTGTGATATCTGTCCATGAGCTCATAGTCTAGTAAAGGAGACAAACATGTAAAAAGATAATGACAGCACAGGGTAACAATCACTACAATGGCTCTGTTTCCCAACAGCCTCCTAAACCTGTTGGCCAGACAGGGTTTCGAGAGGAGTCTTGTAGATACAGAGGGAGGGAGATGATGCAAATGGAGAATCAATTGTTAATAAAGGTTCAGAAATGAGGTTGGCATTTTAGAGAAACTAGAAATAGTTTAACTTGATGGAGAAGAACTTGCAAGTGAGAAAGGCAAAGATGAATGTATGGAGATTGAGAAGGGTGAGATCAGATGGGAGGCAGATCTGTATTTTCTTGTATTTGCCTGCCTACCTGCTTGCCAGCCTTCCTTCCTTCCTTCTCTCCAACATTTCTTCCTTCCTTCTTTTTGTTCTTGCTTTTCTTCCTGTGGGGAAAAGTCATATGCTGATCTCACAGCATGATTTACAAACTTCTGATTCTATATATTAGACACATGCCAACATTAGTATAAGAGGCCATTTAAAATAGCTCCTTATTAGACAGATGGGAACGCTGAAGTTCAAAATAGCTGCTGACAGAGCCCTGTCCTGCATTCCTTCCATAACAGCATAGGTCCAATAACATTGTAGTTCCGGGGCCATAGGACCACATTGATAAAATTTTAGAAGAATCAAAATATTGATTTTATAATATTTTTATGATTGTATTTCCAGTCCCCAACTGCCTGTAAAATAATTCTATCTAAAAAAACAAAAAAAAAAATGTAGAGCATGAATGAACACTAAAAAGTCTCCTATTTTCCTGGTAGAACAAATTATATATAATCCAGTCATTTATTCCAGTATGAATACTCTATGAAGTATTATAAAACAATCCTTTATACCTAAGATGAATAGAATAAGTTTGCCTTAAAGAGATGTTCAGTACCATATTATCAGTTGGGAAATGAGATTCTGATTCTTTTCAGAACTCTACGTTTTCAGTCTTTGAAATATGTAAATTAAATATGGCAGCTATCATTCCATAATTGTAGTGTAACTTTTCTTGATTAAATGTACACTCAACATGTGGCATAAAAAAACTAATGATACTATATTTTACAATCAGACATTGAATTACATGCAGCAGAACTAGATGAAACTACTTCTTCATTCCAAGTTTTATGGCATTACAGGTAACCAGTTAGTATCCTTATAATAAATCAGGTTTAATTGGTAATTTTTAAATAAATACTTTTCTGCTCCATTTGAACCATCATTAGATAATCAAATTTGAATTTGAATTTGTTCTTGAGTGACCAATGCCTGTCTACAAGCTTGGCAATGTATGCTAATATTTATGTCTCCTGCTTAATTTCAAATGTTACATGTGTACATTTTGTTGGAAAATTATTATTTTAAAATTTGAGCCCAATAGATTAAAATATTTGTGTATGTGATTACAAAGTGGACTCTGTTTCACAATTGATGAAATTCTTTCAGCAATGGCAAATGTATCAAAATATTTAAATCCCTGTATTTTATGTCATAACCCCAAAAGCTTATGACAAGTTGTTTTTTCTCTAGAACCACTAGGGTGATTGTACAAACTGAGTATATAAATGCATGTGGCTTAATGACTGCAGGCCATCAAAGAAAAACACTGGCCAAATACTAAGTGAAGTGAGATTTAAGAGGCATGAAAAGGATAAATGCTCGCTAGTCTCAATCATGGATAATTTATTTGAGCTCAGTGATGGGATTTCCTATATGCTTACTAGTAAGGCATTATTTTAAGAGGTTGATTATAAATTCTCATGAGTATAATGCTCCCATTTATTTTGTCTAGAGGCTCAAGGAATATGTCTAACCATTGTGCAGCATGAGGATCCTCTTTGATAGATGGGTCTAGGCAACAGTGGCATGCAACACAGGGAGCATGGCTGGTCAGCTTTCTCCCAGCGTCCGTCAACCATCAGTCACCTCCTCTAAGATTGTCCTTTTCCTGTAGCTGCCACATGTAACCTCCACTGGAGCAAGTTTGAGCACCAGCCTTTCCCATTAACTATCAACAATTTTGCTTTAAAAGCATTCATTTAAAAATCACTTTGAGTACTTTTCAGATTATCTCTATCAGCTGTCTCCCTCTTTTACAGATGGAAATTTATAAGAAATGCTAGTAAACTAAAATGCCGGCTTAGGTTTCAAGAAGTAAGTATTAAAGTGGAATTGTAATGGAGCCCCGTCTTGCTTTTTTCTTTTTTCTTTGAATTTAAATCACTTGACTCCCTCTTCAAATAAAGCTTGTGGAAGTCGCTGTTTTGTAGTTAACCATTTTCTGAGTATTGTGTACACACATTTTTCTTCAGAAAAAGTAGGAGTGCACAATGGCTAAATTGTTTTTTTATGTAGCTTTTTGAAATCCTGTTCAAAATGACGGAACATAGACTATGTCAAATGACCCTTTCGGCCCGCTTTGGACACCCTACATTTCATGCCTCATACTTTCTTTAATGTCAGTCAGTGGCATTTATTGAGTGCCCTCTTAGCGCTGGGCATTGTGTAGAATAGCCTTTGGAAAACTTCACAAGTTGTTGGCACTGTTTATTAAAGAATGTCCTCCTTTATATACCAGAAGTCAAGAGGCAGCAGTCTGGAATGAAAATAATAGCTGGAAGGAATGTAAAATTAAATTGGCTAATTGATGTTTGTGGGCACATGAATAGCTTGGCAATATTCATTTTGATTAATTTATTTAAAGCATAAACAGTAAAACTCATTAACACTGACCTCAATTAGAAGAGCCATGCCTCATGTTGTTAAGGGGAAGCTAGGGTGGATCTATAAATTATGCAATAGGTTTCTTGATGGATCAACTATATAACATAATTGGTGAAAATCAGATATGTTTAACTTTTAGCCAAAGACATTGTATTGCATGCACCCCAAAATGGGAGAAAATATTATGCTGCCTGAGTTATTGCACAGAATGTTCTGCAATAATTTCCTTCAGTTAATGATTCCTAGGGTCAGAAGAAACTGTCCTTGGTTTCACGTAATTATATGGGCATGGATAATATTCGCACATATGGAGTAACCAATTATTAGTTTAATCAGACAAGTACAATCAGTTTTGTAGTGTGGCTACCATGGTATAAAAAGGGGCAGGGAGGGGACTGTAATCCAAGCAGATTACTAAATTCAGCAAAGGCAACATAAATTTTACATGTTAACTACGTTCTGCAGCACAAAATGTTAACCAAATGTCACTTGAGGATACTTTATTTTGTACATGTAGATTAAGAGAGACTGCTTTTTTTCTTCATTTGTGTGGAAAATAATCTTGAAGAATTCTTACAACTAGGAGGAGAGAGGAAATTAAATTCCATGATTTTGAGTGAATTTTCTTCCCAGTTGCCACTTTAAGAAATTTATGTTAAAACTTTATTCAACCTTTTTCATTATGATAGCACCTGGCCTTTAGGAACAAATTAAACAAAACATTTTTGGGGACGGAATAAAGCCTTTACTATCTTATGCAGTCTAATTGTAAAAATTTGTCTTTTGAAGTCAGTTTTCAGACTACAAAGTCAATTTTGGAAGAGTAAGACTATTTCCAGGTGAAAGTATCTTACAATTGTGAGATGTAGAAAACTGTGACAGGATATTGTTTCCAAAATGTTTCACGTTTATCAGTCAAGCTAATATTCACGAAAGGTAGAGCAAGAGACAAAGGATCCTCTCCCTGGAAAAGAGTTCCTGGATGCCATTAAAAAGTCCCAGATTTCATAATGGTCCCTTCATCTCCCTAGCGTGAACCTATGGGATATTGAACGTAGCTAGCCCACAGAACTCAAGACCCATGATGCAAGATACTTGAACTTAGTACAAGTGAAATTCACTTACCTTTTGTGTATGTGTGCGTGTGTGTGAATGGATTAAATAGATGATTAGCTTCAACAAGCACTGTCAGGTATATGTTCAAATGGTAGTAAGTTCTTTTTCATAGATGCAAAGAACTTCAGAGTTGGAAGGGATCTAGCAATCGTCTAGCGTAGCCACCTTACTATGAAAAAAAGGGAATATTGAAGCCCAGATTTGATAAAAGTTATGAGTCCACACAGGTAAGTTAGTGGTAAAACCAGAATTTAAATCTGAAATTTGTGACTCCTATCCAAGAGGTCTTTTCACTCGACTATAGGATCTGTGATCTAAATCTCTTAAATTACAGAAGTGAAACAATTATTTCTTCTTGAAGGTGTTGATTTTATGTATAACTATTACTTCATATTTAAAAGGTGAAATTTAAATCTGCATTGGATGGTTTTCAGATTTGCTGTGTTAGCAACTTGAACAGCTACTTTCAGATTATAAATGAGAAGCCAGCCCTTGTTCTCAGTACTTAATCCCTTTTCCTTTATGATGGATTTGAAACACAGCAATACAGATGAAATAATAACAGCAAGAGTGCCCAGGAATCGAAGAAGATATTGCAAATATATCACATCATGGGGCCTTTGAATTTCACTTTCTAAGTCATGTACTAAGTGCTAGTATCTTGCTCTAAGTGTGGCCAAACATGCAAATATTTGTTTTCTGAATACTTTGCCCTAGTGACTCTGAAGCATTTTTGAGAAGCAGTGGTGACATTGTTCTGCCCTGAAAGAAAGCATATCCCTTGTCAGATGTCCACAGAGATCCCAACCATCTACCAGCATATTTTTTGACACTGACACTACACGAAATTTGCTAACTTTTCCTTCTGACTGACAAAATGTTATGTGTATAGGTTGTTACATCACCAAGAAACTTTGTGACCATCCCCTGTGTGGTGACTACTATTAGTTGACCACTAGCACATGGCACTAGAAATGTTTTAACTTCTTAAGTTATGCTCGCTTTTGTGGGTTCATCATAACCTTGTTTTCGATTATGCAGAAAGAATTGGATGTTTGGCAAAGTCTTGAGTGACCACGAATATAATGCTATTCCTCGGAAATCCTGTTTTCACAGCCTCTTTATCTTCCAGGTTGATAATTTCATTCTGTTCTGGTAGGAAATAGAACATTTCAACTATCACATGAGCACCAGGGAGTTCCTATCTGTCTTTCCTGGACCATTCTTATTTGGGCATTAAACATCAACAGTGGGGTTCCAGTATCACTATGTGATATTTCTCTTTTGGAGAAAGAATGAAAAGATTTTCTCTTTCTTTTGAAGAAAAGATAGAGGGGCAGAAGAACACTAATTACTAGTCATTTAGAAAAAGTGTTTTCTAAGACTTATCAACATGTTCCTTTTTTGGTTTATAATCTCCATTCACTTTACAAATATTTCCTTCTTTCTTATCAAAGTACTACAAACCCTTTTTTAGGAAAACTGAATCCAAATGTTGTTAATATTTTCTCAAAAACTAGAAAGGGAGTTTATTGCAAATATAGAAATGAAATTAAAGATTTTGGCATGACTCAAAAAGTTTAAAGTTACAAAATCTGTACTGTTGCTATGTAGGAATGAGAAGTTTAGGTCAGTGCAGACCAGATAGATATTGACATTATGAATTGTGCTCCTATTCATGGCTGCCTTTTGTACATTTACTTAACAAATATCTAATTTTACTCTGTGTATTTAAGTCTGTGAGGAGGCCCGCCAGAGAGACAAGCCGCGTTATGTGAAAAGAGCAAGAGCTGATAGTACCATAGTCCCAACTTTATTCACAAGATATTAGAATAAATAAGGAACTGACATAGGAGTAATTAAGACTTTAAGGGGAAAGTGAGTTTTGAGGTGAGCTTTGAAGGAGGCACTGAACCTGAACTGGTGGAGGAGAGGGGATGCATTCTTGGCTGAAGGACAAGCAAGATCAAAGGCACGGTGGTAGAAATGGGTAATGTATTAATGAAACAGAGAGATGCCGGGAAGCAATTCATGCTGTTAAAGCACAACAAAAATTTTCACCTTGTTCCTAAGGACACCTTTCACTGATGTGGAGTGGTTAAATATTCCTTTTACATGTATAAATGCAGGGTTTCAGTTCTCTGCTCTACAGAGAAGGAGGAGGCTAGTGATAATTCTTAGGATTTCCTTCCAGTTTTTAAATTGCATGATTCTTTATTAAGTGGGGGTGGGGGTGGGAGTGCACCTCCTTTAATAGCTGACAAAATTTGGTTTACAGTCTGAACAAGGTGGTTCATATATATTCAAGAAGAAGCATGCGTTTTAGGATGTTTGTGGACTGTTGAAGTTCTTCAGGCTGTGAGAAACTTAGAGAAGAAGATAGGGAAGTTAAAACTGCATACTTTAAGTAGAGTTTGTAAACTCATCATTAAACATCACAGTTTACTTAAATCCTACAGTATGTGGTTCAAGTATGCTGATCATTTGAGGAGAAATGACTGCAATTATGATGAATCATTATGTTAGTCTGTGTCAAAATTATTCAGGAGAAATGAAAGGTTTTGCTTGATACATGTTAGCCACCTGTCTGATCTTATAACTGATATTGAGGCATTGCCTTTATGAATACTTTCATCTAAAGCTTTAACATTTAAATTGTTTAGATTATGAGACTCTTTTACATGAATTAAATTTTTTCCTATCACTGTCAATATTGTTGGTGCAGTCAGTAAGTTAAAACAAACAAACAAACATTATAATTGTTTTTAAAAAATGACTACTTATAATTAAGAGGTAAAAATAATTTCACTGAATACTGGATGTTAGTATCTCAGAAATTGGAACGGGGAGATAAGAACTTTATAGTAAGTTACTTACTCTAGGCTCATAAACTCTTGGATAAAGAGATATTCAAAACAGGATTGACATAATAGCAATATGGAGCTCTTATGGAAATCACCAATTCTAAAATGCCATTCTCAGATTTGAGCTCTTAGGGCTTTGGACAGCAATATAGAGTGATGGACTATTTCAGAAATACTCTTTTTAATAAAAGAAAAAATTACAAATTGCTTATATACATTTTAAAATAATGACATGGAAATGTGGATCTATCAAATTTTAGTAAATATCTTAATTAATTTCTGAATATCTTCCACATCCTGTTTTCCCCAAATGATTGCTTTCAATTCAGTACAACTCTTAAACATTAATGTTAACATCATACAAAAATCTAAGATCTGGATCCTGCCTTTGAATAATTTAAAACCTATTTGGAAGAGAAGATGAAGATGTATGCACACAAAACAAATAACAAGTGAGAAGGGATAAAACTAATATTAAAATGCCTATATATACACAGATACATATATGTATACACATACATTTTTCTGTATTTAGGGGAAACCCTGCTGGGAGAAATGAAATTTAATCCATAGGAGGCTGTAATAAAGCCTTGACTTTTCTCATGATTGGATTCATACATTTATTTGTATTTGCTGTATTCATTTCAGTGGAAACCGTTTTGTTCAAAAATCTATAATATGATTTCAAAGATAGTACCAAGCCATACTTGATTGTATTTTGTAAAATTGAAGGAAACATTTACAAAATATTAAAAATTAAAGAGTTATAAATGAATCAAAATGTTTCCTATGTGGCACAATCATGAATAATGAAAAAAACTGCACATAATGTATAAAATTTAAAACATCTATAGCAGTGATAATGAGCCATTTTGATTGATATTTTTCCAATGAATTATAAATGCTAAATGGATGGCTGTTTGTTTTCTATGAATGATCATGAAAAATATAAAGCATATAATCCACGTGGTGGATGCCACTTGGCTGAAGCAACTACAAAAACAATTTTTATATGTTACGCTGGTAAAGCAAAGTTATTAGAGACAGGGGGAAATCAAAGCATTCCAAGGCATTCATTGAGCAATTCAAAAATTCTCATATGTAGAGGCATTTTACACAGCAGGAGCTTAAGTCCATGTGTAAAGCAGACTGCTCAGATGGCAAAAAACACACCACCACCGCCCCCTCCCCTGCTCTCCCTTCCCCTCACCCCCCCTCACTCCATTGACATGCATAGCTGGCCTGGTAGGTGTAAAAATAGACTGGCAGTGCCTGAATTGGAAATGGTCACTGAGTGTAGCCCGCAGTTGCTGGGGTTTTGAGTTCTCTCTGACACCAGCAAGGCAGCCAGCAGATGGGGAGAACTGGTGAGTGGCGTGGAGGGGAACTGAGCAGAGGAACCAAGGATTGTCTTGATGAATTGTCCATGTTAGTGTACCCTTGGGAGCCCTGGACAAAGTGCAGAGGGCAAGGACGGGCCCACTGACTGCAGGAACTGTGGAACCGAGATGGGCAATGCAGCTCTCTGCCCGTCTTGCCATGCAGACAAGAGCACAAGGGCACAAGAAAACATGCAGGAATGGGATAAAACCCCTGACTACTATGGCTATAACAGTGAGGATGTCAAAGGACCTGGGGTACGGGTAAGTTTTAAGACACAAACCAGGAGGAAGGGAGAATGGTGTCATATAGGGAACAACAGTGGACCTCATTGGTCAAACCTTTAAACTTCCTGGAGGGAAGTCAGTGGAATAGAAGTAATGTAATCAAACCACCTGACTGCCTCTGATTCAGTGGCATGCTGTTGCTTTCTTTTAAAGCTAAGCAATGCCACATGTTTGTTTCTTCTGAGTTGTCTTTATGAGTTGGAAGTTGGGAATGAGCTATGATGCTGTCTCTTTAATTTGAAAATTTGTCCAAGGCTGAGCATATGTATTATTACAAAGTGACTTCCAGCAATATTGTGAAGATTTACTTACATTCGGCCTGTCAGATCCTTTTGCCTCTTTATATGTTGATGTATAGTTCATTTTTCTCTAGGTCATGGAACATTTTTTAAGCATGTGTTCACTTGGAATCCCAGCTTCAGCTTACGAAGGCATCTTACTTCTATTATTTGACTAACTGCAGTGTAAAGGCCTTTGGGTACTGTTCTGACAATGGTACTAATGTTTTGTGGAAAGGTTTAAAAGTTGAGCAACCAAATATTTAAGTTGACTTTCAAATGTTAATAATTCATGGGCATCACGAGTTCCTTTAAATGGATACAAAGGCTTATTGTGCCTCTTTTTTTTTTTTTTTTTTTTGCCAAGAATCTCTTTCTGGAATATTTTTATTTTAGTATTTGCTGGAAAATAAGGTTTATCTTTGATCTGTCAGGTCCAAGAATTTGACCTTATTTCAAGTTAATTATTTTTGAGTGAAACCCTAAAACTAAGATACATAGGATTTCTTTCTGAAAAAGAGAAGTAGAGAGTTTTACGGTATAACATTTGCCTGATATTTCCAGGAGCGAGAATAGAAAGTCTGTAAGGAAGCTGTGGTGGTGCCATACACTTGTAGGCTTTTACTCTGACCTGGATGAATTTCATAATTTCTCAGCACTGAAATCCTATCAGTCTATAGTGAAATTGAAACAGCACCTAAGAATTTGTCATCAAAAAACAGTACACAGAGCTAATGTTTGCAGTTAGCAGAAGTGAAAAGGAATCCTATTAGCACTTCTGTGAAAAAGAGGACAGCACTTCCGTAATAGAAGACACTGCAGGCAAAAGAATAAACAGAAAGGTGAGGAGGGGACAATCCCACAGGGAAAAGAGATCACCTGCCTTAACAACTTGTACAGCTGAGATTTGTCACCAGGAGCATTCACCTGTCTCCTTCTGGATTATAGTTTAAGTTACCCACATCCACCAGAAGGATCATTCTGGATTTCTCAGAGCAGTCATTTCTAGTGTAGCTTTCGGTACTGAGGTGGCAAAAAAGGATAACTCTCAATGCTTAATTAGTTGCAGTATATAAATACATTCTCTGAAGGAATAATTACCTCATTTAAAGGTAGTTTCTAGTTTAAGGAATATTTTTATTAATTTAGAATTTAAACCAGTCCTTAAAATGTTATTTAATTACTCCTTTAGTATTTTTAAGTCACACAAGTACATCCCATTTTTTCACCTTTTAAAAATCATTAAGAAAAATATAATGAACAGAAATAAATTTCAGGTATTTAAAAGAATTAAATATAAAAGCATATTTTAAAAAAGTAGAGAATAGAAATAATGGTATCTTGGTGAGTTGATAGGTTCTTTTTGGTAAAGAAGATCAAATGTTAACATGATTTTGAGGTCCAAAAACTGGAATGAGAAATTTATTCAAAGCTACAGAGTACAGAAAACTACTTGAAAACTTTTTACAAGAAATATTCATCAGCAACATCAATTCCTTGTTAAAATCCCTCTTTCCCTATTAAGGCAGTTATTGGCCCTGGAAAGAAGGAAGTTGGTTTTTCGGAAAAGTTTACAGTCTGATTTCATTGTATTAAAGTATGTATAACATGTTGATCATTGAATAAACTCTCTTGCCAAATACTTTACAGGCTGCAGAATAGAATGATTGTTGTGACATAGAAAAGGTATGGTAGAGGTCACTATGTGATTGTTGTCTAACTTCTAGAAGTGATATTCTGTCCAAAATTCCCCGTTTTGGCCATGAGGCATGAAAAGTTTGTGACTTTCTAAATGCATAATTTAATACCAAGGATGACTTAAGTGCAACACAAAAAGTGTTTCTATCTAGCTTAAGATTCCCAAGGTTAAAAATTCCATCATCTTTATTTACTTTTAAAAGGAGTACTAAAATACTGATGTCACTCACTCTTTAGTATTCTAGATAAATACATTCCTTAATTAGTTACTTCCCAGCTTTCTCATATGTCAAATTAATGATAAATAATTATTAAGAGCTTCAGAATTTTTAATTATAACTTTTTTTGAGGGGAAAGACAAACATAGAGGTCTTTGGCTTTTCTTCTGGAGATAAATTTAAACATGGTTTATACAGATTATTGTGTTGTTGAGCCAAGAGTTTCAAAGAAATAAATTTTCCAGTTTTATTCTTAATTGAAACTAAACTCATGAACAAATACACATTTAAAATACTAAAACTGCTGGACGTTATATATGTTAATACTTTTCTTTTCTACATAAGTTATATTTAAAGTTTTGAATATCCTGACATTTTTTCTGTAGATGAGTATAGCAGTAAGGAAGAAATCCATTGTCAGGAATGTGCTGGAAATAAACAAACATAAATAATTTCTCCTTGAACAATATTATTATTTATCCACATTTGAAATTCTACATGTAGTCTTTAAGAAAGATAAAGCAGACCAGACCATAATAATTTCCAGATATGTTGAATAGCTCAACACAAAAATTATATAAAATACTAATAGAAAATGAAACTGAATGTTACTTTGGCAGTATGATAATTTTTTAAGTTATAGAGCAAATTCTGAAAATAACAAAGAAAAAGATGTACAGTTACTTTGTCATAAAAGTTTTAAACTCTATACCTGGAAAAACAATATTTATTTTTATAATGTATACACAAAATAATGTTTAAATTCCAGAGCAGGATACAGCAAACTTTCTATAAAGGACCAAACAGTCAATATTGTAGGCTTTACAAGTCACTTGATTTCTGTTACTATTCATCTCTGCTGTTGTAGTGCAAAAGCAGCCATAGCTAATACATTAATGAATGTGCCTGTCTTTGTTCCAATAATTACTAAATTTTTCTATTCCTAAATTTTCAATTGCTACATTTTTCACTTGTACTAAAATTTTTCAATTACTGTTTTTTTTCTATAAAGACAAACTAAAATGACAGGAAATTACCATTTTATGCTAACAATAAAGATATAAAATAATTATGATAATATCTTGTGAGATTGTTTCAAAAAAGGTAGACATTCCTGAGTATGCTGTAAATTGTTCTAATTATCTGGAAAACAATTTGGAAAGGCATTTCAAATTCTGGTTACAATTTCTGTTTTTACTTTGCCAGGACTGTAGTGGCAGAGAGGTATTTGCAGGGAGAGGAAGAGTAGGCAAACCTCCAGGGTTGATTCTCACAATCACAACCCCAACCCCAGGTAGCTGGGCTGGACTGGACTCTGCTCCGTCCATTGTGAGTAGCCCCAAGCCCACCTCTCCCTTCACTCAAACCCTCAAGGGCATTAGAGTTCTCCTATGCCCAGAGACCTTATTTCAAATTGACTGAGGAAATGTCTGCAATCCTTATAGAATGGAATACTCTTGAGATATGTTAAGGCTTTTCTCTGAAATGTGGTTCACTCTTTCATTAATCCTTAAAGGACTCAAAGATCTGATGTTATCACAATTGGCTTGGCAGTTCAAAAAAAAAAAAAGTATGTGTGGCAGGAGAGGGTGCTTAAATTTTTGGTTAGCAGAAGTCCTGGAAATGGTTCTAAATTTTCCTGTTGATCACATGTGATCGCATCGTCTTTCAAATACCTTTCCAATTTCATTTATGCAGTTGCCTGGCATGTATATTCCAAGTTCATTTGTGAAGAAGCCTTAGAGATGTCTTATAGACTTTGCCCAGGATCCTAGGGTAGCTCTCTGGATCTTGGTCAGCAAATCCATGCAGGATCCAACAAGCTCTGAAGAGAGAAGTCATTCAGCATACATTGGAAAAGTGCAACCTAGGCCAACGTCAGGAATGTATCTTTATTTCATTTTCTTCTCTTTCTCATTTGTTTTTAAGGCATCATTTATAAATTTGCACATTGTTCTAAGTACACTCTATAATTTTCTTGCACTGGGATCATGCATTTTTTATTGTTGTTTCTTTACCATATCAGATTAATTTGCTTTGTCCCAAGAGCTAAACCATGAATGTAATGCTTCATCACAAACATTACTTATGTTATCTGTCCTAGATGATTTTCAAATTAAGTACCAAATCTTTCCCTTTTTTTCCAATTTGCTCTCAGTGTTTTATTTTCTTGCTTCATTTATTTTAACAGTGTTTCCCAATTATGATAGAGAATTTTACCTTCTTTATATCAGCCTTTTCATTATTTATAAATTTATAAATTTTCTTACAACTAGACCATGAGCATTGAATCCCGGTGGTAATTATGAAATTGATTCAGTTCTTTTCTGCTAGGCTGATTCAATCAGAAAATATTTATTGAGCATCTCTATGTGCCAGGAATAGTTCTAAGGAAGTAATTAAATCATTAATGATGACAAGACAGAGTTCCTGTGGTAGGAGAAGACAAACATTAAAGATATAAATTTATATGTAAGATAATGGGGGAGGGGGTGCATGCTGCTTAGCTGAGATAGGCATGTGCAAGGCATGTTTGAGGGGCAGAAAGCAGCCTGTGCAGCTGAAGCAGAGTGAACCACGAGGAGAGTGGAAGGCAATGAGGTATGAGCGGGAGGCATGGCCTACCTTGGCAGGAGTTTGCATTTCATTCACGGTATAGCAGGAAGCCTTTGAAGGGTTTTAATGAGGGAAAGAGTAGGACCTGGATATATATATATATTTTTTTTTGTTTGTAAGTGTTCCTTTGCCTGCCCGAATTGCTGCAAGAGAAGGGAGATCAACTTACGTGGTCCCAGTGACCCCTGATGTGAAATATGCTGGAGGATTGTATTAGGGTGCTAACACTAGAGAAGGTGAGAAGTGATCAGACTTAGAATATATTTTTGTTTTTATTCCAAGACTGTTTGGGGATCATAAGAGAAAGAAAAGTTTTTGTTTGTTTTTTGTTTCTATTTTGTTTTTTTTTCCCCGACTTAGGCAACTGGGTGCAAGATAGTGCAATTCAGTAAGATGGAAGAGTGTGTATGTATGTAAATGTGTGTGTGTGTGTGTGTGTGTGGGTGTGTGTGTGGGTGTGTGGGTGTGAGGAGAGGAGGGATTCCTTCTCTACTAAGCATATCAGTTTATCAAGAGAGTTATACTTTTCTTCAGTTTTGAATTGTAGGTAAATAGACATAAAAGGCTTTAAACAATACGTGAGCATTATCTTCTGTAACAATTTTATAAAAGATAGGAATTTTTCTACATATAATTAGTTTTGATAGTAACCCTCAGTAAAAGCCAGGAGTGTAATGAAAGTCATCTTGGGAAAGCATTTCCAAAAGTATTAACTATATCAAGCTTATGTGGCTTTCAGCTGAGTCACTGAAAAATAAAGGTTGAAAAAGTGTAAAGCATGGCTTCTGTCTTCTAGGGTCTTACTATATAGTCTTAGAAATAGGATTATCCACATGAAAGGGAAGACCACTGCAGGCCCAAGCTTCCTGGAAATGCCTTAGGGGCAGGGCTGATATTCAGTACATAACACCTGTACCAGTGTCTACAATTTGAAATACTTCCATATGGGTTGATCAAATATCTGCTGGTAGGAGCCCATCAAGCTGCCTCTTTCTGAGGGTAGCTGCACCCCTCCCCCAGGATTCTCCAGCCTACGCCCATAACCCAGTTCAGCAAACAAAGGGCTACTGCCTGGACCAGCAAGGGTTTCCATGATTCCACTCCAGTGCTCCAGCCACTGACTGGTTGGTGTCTGAGCTGTACCAGTTAAATATTTTTAACATCCCTCCTGCTATTGGAGAAGGTGGAGCCTGACATAGACTTTGGAAGCAGCATACAATCTGGGTTTTTGTTGGGAAGAAAGAATACTTGTGCATTCAGTAAGCATTTATTGAACATCTGCTAAGTGCTGGACTCTGAGGCTATGGAAATGAATAAGATATGCAACATTGACTTGAAGAGGAGTATGGTCCAGGGATGGACCAAGTAACAGTTCCAATATCACGTTATAGTGTGGTGAGAAAGCACAGCATATTATGGAGTACCTGAGAATGGCAACTCAGGCTTGGAGGATTGCAGACAAGTCAAGTTTTGAAGCTATATGGATGGTTCACAAAGTCAATGCTGGAGTCATAGTAACATTACAGTAACTGAGAAGCAGTATGTTAATTCTGATAGCTGTAATACCAGTTTCTTTGGACACTTGTGGAACCCATTGAAATTTGGATAAAAAGCATGAGATCAAGAGTTTTGTATGCCAGACTTTAGAATTTTGACTGTATACTAGTGAAAAAGGAGTGATGAAAGTCTGGTTTAGTAGAATAAATTAGATAGTGGTCTGCATATTAAGCTCCATTGTCTTCTCAGTTTAACTTAGTACCTAGCACTTAATAGGTGCTCAATAAATATTTTTTGAAAGTATGAATGAATTAATGACTGTGAAAAGACCCAAATTAGCAAATCTAGTTGTGGGTATTTTGCAGCTGCAGGTGACAAGCCCCTAAATGAAGCCAGAGGCTGTGGAAATTGAAAAGGTGGTAGAGCTACAAAGGACTTTTCTAGAAAACACTCAGCTTGTTGACTAAGCAGATTTAATTGTAATCTTCTGCTCAAAAAATGAATGTACGCTTATTGCAAGTGCACATGTTACTGGTATAAAGTATTAATTGTGCAAAATATATTTACTATATAAAAAACACATTTTGTTATGCAGTCTCTATATCAAGTTGTAAATTAAATGTAATAGTTGACTTTTAAAGAAATTTGTTGAAATGGGGAATAATTTTAATATAAACAATCAATATCCAATATATTTCTGATTATATTTTGCTTACAATGATGCACACACACACCAAATGTAATATTTTTATTTATTTCAACTATTTACTAATTCTTACTAATCTTTCTCCTGCTATGTTTAATAAAGTTAGTGTTACTGTACTTTCAGAGGCTTGTTCACGGTCACATGCATGATGAAACTGAACATACTCTGGAGAGAGCTCTCTTCCTAGCCATATTTTCCACCCCCACACACAGACATCAACAGGCCTCTTACCCATTTCTAGTTACTGTTTTGGATTTAATGCCTTAAGTGGGTGAAACTGAAATTTAACATGCCACAAGAAACAACTACTTGTTTTCTGATTATTTTCATTTGAGGGCTTCTCCTTGAAATTTTGGGCATATTTTATCACATTTGATTGTCAGAATTTTAGGCATTTGATTTTCATATTTGCGTAGGTTTATGTGACTATAGTAAAATTTGTGTACCCTCTTTAAAATTTGTTTTAAAAGGTGGAAATATTACAATGATTATCTGTAGTACCATCATTTGAATGATGTCTTTGAGCTAATAAAATGTAGCTAAAAGTTATGTGAAAGCCAGGTGTTTAATAGTAGAGATTGTGGGATGAAACTGCTTTCTATTTATTTATTTTTGGGATATATATATATTTTATTAGAGAAATTACAAGTTGACAGAAAAATCATGCAGAAAAGAGTAAGTTCCCAAATAACCCCCCACCCCATTATAACCTTGTATTACTGTGGTACATTTGTTACAATAATAAAAATATTATTATAAATGTACTAATAACTATAATCCATGGTTTACAGTAGGGTTTACTGTTTATGTTGCACAGGACTATGTTTTTTTTTAAATTTTTTTCTAATAACATATATACAACCTAAAATTTCCTGTTTTAATCACAATCAAATATATAATACAATGCTGTTAATTACTTTCATTTGACTGACTAGATGATTGATGATGACATCAGGAATAAAGCCTTTTTGAGATTACGTAATAAATACCTAAAATGAAAGGTCTGGTTGTGCTACCATCACCACCATCCATTACCAAAAATTTTCCATTATCCAAAACAAAAACTCTGTAGAATTTAAGCATTAACTCCCCATTCCCTACACCCACCCTTGCACCTCTGGTGACCTATATTCTAGTTTCTGACTATAAATTTTCTTATTTTAATTATTCATATTAGAAACTGTGCTTTTGATGAATTATGAATGTTGCTCACATAGAATTTAAATTTTGTTCTTCTGTACTCTTTACCTACTACTATCATCAATAAATTACAGAAGGGAGCTTTGCAGTATAAAGTTAGATTCTACCTGATATTTAGTGATTTCTACATTCTAATATAACAACCTTCTTTATTAAATAGACATTTCATGTACTTAAATCTCAAAGGTTAAAAATTTTTTTAATGAAGAATTCTCACTATATCAAGGAAAACTACAAGTTGGATTTCTCACAAAGCATAAATAATGTGTTAAAAGTAGATTGTTAACCTTCTGAAAGAAATTATCATTTACTAAAACATCTCGTAAGATAGGAGCACATAGGAAAATTTGCAACGTCGTTTCCTTTTTGAAAAAAAACACTGTCATGTAGTTTTCTCCCAAGAATTACAAAAGGTAGAAGGCATTTTGCAGATAGCAATTTTCCTATTAAGAAGATGTGTCTTTCACAAACTTGTCCATATTTTTATAATATATTTTTCCTTTAAAAATGGCTCATGATATTCAGCTGCTTATGCAGTCCTACATCCTGTACTCCATTTGACTGACTAGATGATTGATGATGACATCAGGGATAAAGCCTATTTGGGATTGTGTAATAAATAACTAAAATGAAAGGTCTGGTTAATCCTTTATGTCAGCACCTCCCAGAGTGTGGTCCGTGAACTACCCACATCAGAAGAACCACCTGGAGTGTTTAAAATGATGTAGATGGTTGAACCCCACTCCCAACCTACTGAATTAGAATCTCAGGGGTGGGATCCGAGAATATTTATTTAACAAGATTAAACATGATCTCTAAGTAACTCTTAAGTGCACCAAAGTATGATAACCACTGCTTTATGTTAGAAGAGGCTGACATTATCGAAGACACAGGGCTGAAAATGTAGCATCAGAGCACTCAAGCAAAAAAATATAGAAATCCTTCAAATTTTATTAAGCTACTCCTAATCTAGGTTAACTTGATTGATTGAGAACACTATTTAGTGACAATTTAAAAAAGGCCAAGACCACTTGGGACGTTGGGGAACAGAGCTGGCTTTGCCAGCAAACAGGGCCCTCTTGTTCTTATGCACTGCCATTAAAGTAAGAAAGTGTATGCATGTATCAAAATGGATAAAGAACAAATTTGTACCACTTCCAAAAACTAATAATTACTGTACACCTATATAGAGTCCTTTCACTCACTGTTTCACCTTGTAAACTCCCATTAGAAATTTGGGCACTGAGGTATTACAAGGTGTTGTTATGGAAACATGCCTCAAAGTAAAATATCAGAATTTCATTCCACTATTGGGCATCTACCTTAAGCAGCAAGGTTGTTCTGAATGATCTAATCCTCCCTTAGAATTGAAATGCAGTACAATATCCTGGCTGAAATCCTCACTTCTGTCTAAAAAGTCATGAGAGATGATTAAAAAATTCTCCTGACCTCATTAGAAGTTCTCAGAGTACATCAACTAATGGGAAGTGTCAAATATTCACTCTATATATTTCTAATTTTTAAAATTATATTTACATTTTTTGAAGATCTGTAAAATTAAGTATTGAAGCAGTTTATTTCAAGAAAGTAAATAATGCATTCCATAAGTCTAAATGCTCTTTCTTTTTTAAATATATAATATATAAATGCACATTGAAGAATCAGTCTTTTCTTTGGTATTGATTTGTACACATCCACCAATTAATTCCTTGAAAAACTAAGCAGTGATCCTGATGGTTATACCAACTGCCCTTCCTATTTTAATTGTGACCTGTGCAGTTACAGCTGTAGGCCAAAGCCTAGCATGGACTCTGCCAGCCGTTACTGATGCTGGAATGCTTTCTGGCTCATCCCAGGGACAGCCACTTGATCTGGCATTGGAACTAGATCTATTCTACCCAGGATCACAAGATGGCTTAGATGTGGAAAATAGGAGGGGAACAAAAAATGAAAATAAGGAAATAGAAGTAAAGTAAGAATGAAGGAGAAAATTTCATATTAATTATTTATTGAGCCTCTATTATCTGCCAGATTCTGTTATGATGCTCTGTGTACCATGAACAGAAGGTAAATTTCATTTACTTACTCCTGACAATAGTTCTATGAGCCGAGTATTAAAATATACCTTCGCTGGGTGCCTGCTATTCTAATACACTGTTCTAAGTGTATATCTAATTTTCATACATTACCTATTTTAATCCATACAACCCTATGCGTTTTATAGGCAAGTGAACTGAGGCTTGAGTTTAGTAATTTGCCCAAGGTCATTCAGCTCAGGGTAATAGGACCAGGGCTGGGAAGGTAGTTCTAAGCCTATTGTGCTGTGCTGGCTCTTGTGTGTGTGTGTGTGTGTGTGTGTGTGTGTGTGTGTGTGTTGGCTCTTTAAGGAAAGATAAATGTAAAAGGAAGACAGAGAAACTTAAAAGTGGGTTGTAAGATTTTCAATAATTGGAAAAATTTGTCTACTTGGTATATCTTTTAAATAAGATTTACACTCATAACCCGCATCCAAATGAATTTCAGTTAATTAAAACAGTTAAGTGGAAAAAAACACAATTTTTTTAAGTTAGAAGAAAATAAAGGGGAGTATTTCGTTGATTTCAGGGTTGGAAAGTATAAAAGCAGTGGAATAAAAATCTAAAAGTTGAAGTTTAAGATTTTATTTTATAAAATTTAAATTTCTAAAAGTCAAGAAATAGCATTAAAAAGCAAATATCAAACGGAAAAACTTGCAACAAATAAGACAAAATGTTAATATCCTGTCTATAGGAAGAGTTTTCAAAAAAAAAAAAAAAAAGGCATTTGAAACTCTAAAAGGACCAAAAAATACAGACAACTCAAAGAAGAAAAAATGCAATAGATGTAAATATATGACTAATTTTCAACCTCCTCAAAAACAAGCAAAGCAAATCAAAGCCATAATGAGATGAGTATCAACTGAGCAAAGCAAATTTGCACTTGTGATTGTGTTGAAACAGGCTCGTCTACAAACCATTATATTGTTATTTTCTAATTCAGCCTTTCTCAAAGACAGTTTAGCAATGTGTGCAGTATGTAACAAGAATCCTACACCTTTGATACAGTTATTCCACCTCTAGGAATTTAAACAAGGGAGATGATCAAGACTGGGACAAGCCTTATGTACAAAAATGTTTATCATAACATTGTTTACAATAATGAAAACTGAAGACACTGTTCCCTCAAATGAAGGGAAAAAGCTAAAACAATGATAGTCTATCCATAGGATAGAGTGTTACATGACATTTAAAATATCCTTTTAAATCTTTGGATGGTACAAGCAATGCTTATTTTTAATGTAAGTTTTTAGAAGTAGAAAATGGTAATATTATCCCAACTTCATAAAAAATTATCTATACACAAAAATACATTTCTAGAAAAGTTTTAGAAGAAAATATATAAAAATATGCAGTGTTAAGTTTAGTTAATGGGATTTTGTTTGTTAGTTGATAATGTTTTCTATTTCATTCATTTTCAAGTGTTCTACTATGAGAATATATGTATGTTTATAAGCATCTTCCCTCCCTTTTTTAAGAGAAGAGAGATTGTAAGAACAAAAGGGATTAAAGGACATAGAAAGTTATCTAGTTTTAGACAAAGATTCTTATGGAATATGTATTTCTATATTTCTTTAGTTTTCATAACAGATTATTAGTTTACATTTTTAATACTTAAGTTTTACTGAGAAAAGGTTTACTGTTATGATTTCTTAGAGGTGTAACCAACATTTAAACAGCAGGTGTGGCTATTAATTAAGAACAGCTGAGAGAAGTTTCATCCATCTTGGAAGCAGTCCAGGTTTAAATCCCACTCAGGGAAATATGTCAGTATGAGCTAGTAAAAGCCTGCATGCTGCTTTAGAAACAGAGGAACAAATGTTGTCTTTGAAACCTAGCATTGCTGTGCTTGAAAAAAAATTTTTCTTTGCGTGGTAATAGGGATAGTTGTGAGAAAGAAACATTGCTTTAGATTCACTTGTAGAGTGTAATATGCAATAATATTTTGAAATAATATAATTGTGCCCTTAAGTGTCAAAATCCTTGGGTTAACAACATGAAAGAAAATAAATCTTGGTATTCCAGAGGTGTCAGTGCTATATAGTTCAAACTTCAGGCCCTGCCCCTAAGAAAAGAAAGGGAATTGGCATCAAGGGAAATCAGAATATGACCGATAAGCCAAGGATGTGGATGCAGTAACAACCGAGGATTTTGCTATCTATTACTACATATTATTAAACATTCAAAAATCCTGAATAGTAATTCCCATCTTCCTTGGGTAAATTATAGGATAACAAAAGCTTGAGTTATTACTTTATATAAGATCTTTTCTCTCAGCAAGAGCAAAGTTATAGTTTCTTATTTCTAAGAAACAGAATATCAATGTCCTATGTAGTTAGTATCAGAAAGAAACCAGTGTCTCTCTATATTTCATTTCTTCACTAATGTTGTGGAGTGAGTTGCTACATGGTGCACTGTGGGAACACAGGGTCAAGTCATAATAGAAACTCTCAGGAAATGACCCCTTTATTACTTATACAGCACAAAGGGTCCCAAAGAGCAGGAGATCCCATTGTGGTAGGTCTCCTGAGGTGGCCAGAATTGCTCACTTCGGGGTTGATAGATGGCAGCTCCACATGGCCCACTTTGCATGGGAGAAGAGAGATCATTGGATGCTGTTTGAATGTGGTATATGTCACAGTTGCCAATCATACCTTAACCTAACTAAAGTCAGAGATTGTTGAGCTCGGAGCATGCTTAGTCAAATCCATTGCTAAGTATAGTAATTATTTCTTTATTTCGTCTGTAAGATAAAATAATGACACAGAGAGAGGGAGGCCATCTTTACCCAATAATTTTTATTCATAACCCTTAGGAACAGACTTAAGCAGTACTTGATTTTATTGTGTTTATCCAATAGTATTGTAAAGGAAACATTTTAAAAACCAATTTTCATTTTAGGCAATATGTTCTAGGTGAATTAATGTAAAAGCAGGTGTGTCAATTTTGCTAATCAAGATTTGAAACCAGGTGTTAAGATTTAGCAAGTCTGTAAAAATTTACTTGGTACACCAAACTTTCACTAATTTAATTCATATTGGCCAATGCTCTTTCATCCTTATTTGACCAACTTCACTGTTAAATTTCTTCCTTTATTTGTTTCATTTCCGCAAGTCTTTCCTGATCTAGTCTGTGCCATGCACTTTTCTGGGAAGTGGGGACATAATCCAGTTAGGGAGAAAGACATATAAACAGATAAATTGGGACCCTTCTAGAGCCAAGCACAACATCGAGCACAATGCTGTGCTGATAACTTGCAGTCACCAAATATTTATGAATGATTGAATACTCAGGGCATTTATGGGACCACAGAGTAAGGAACTTGTCAAAAACGAGGGGAGAGGGTGGGTGCAGAGGGGTGTCCGGAAGAAGCCAACCCTGAAACCTCTGGGAAACAGACCCATGGGGTCCATTTAATATAAATTCCTGTAGACATCATATAATAAAAGACATTTCTCATTAAGCCTGGCTTAAGCCTGGTTTTTTTAAAATGGAGCTTGGACATCTGACCCAAATCTTAGTTCCATGAAATGAATTAACCCTGATTTTTCTTTTGAGTGATGTTTAAATTAGGAGTTTCTTTACTTTTCAAAATTTTCTTTAGAGTTGATGCCAGTACTCTTACCTCAGCAAATCAAGAATTTGTTTTGAAAGCTGCCGCCAAAGAAGCTCAGATATTCTTTGGAATGCAGCAATAACTAGAGGGGTTTTTATTGACTGAGTTCCAATGGAGGGATTTTGTAGTATAAGCTAAAATGTTAAAAAAAAAAATGCAGAACAAGCTATAATCAAGATACAAATGCTTGATCTGCTAATCTTTTTTTCTATTGTTATGTGTTATGTACTGTAATTAAAAATTATTTTTAAACCAGTTTTCCATCCTATCTTTATTTTCAAGTGTAAAATTACATAAACCTTACACCTTGCTTAGACAATTCCTGACAATTGCAGTTTGTAGCACAAGGGTAAATTTAGAAACCTACAACAGGTCACATCCATTGAGGATAAAGCATCATCTCAATTGTGCCCTAGACTTATGGGAAAAAATGTCAGCTGCATGGTATCAGTATTCTGAGCTCATGAGAAAGTTCCTGTACATAATTCTGTTTTGATGTTACTGTTCATATATATGTATATGTATATATATATATATATACTGCAGTTTCTATTTTTATCATAATTTCCTTGCATTTCATGAAAGATGCTGATAGGCTGATAGTATTCCCTTCCAGAGGCCTTACCAGATATGCTCCCCATTACTAGGCATTTCAAGGACTGAAAAATGGTAAGGAGTGAAGCAAAATCCAGCACCAAAACAAACAACAACAAAAAAAGCCAACAAGAAAAGATACCTGGGGCGGCTCACAGGGATCATTCTGTGGCCCGTATTGGTGTAAGGACCTTGGGGAAGAAGGAGGAAGAGAAAACCTTATTCCATGGCAATGCTCAGTGTTGCAATGACACTGATTGCAAGCCATAAAATGCCAGGGAGTCTTTTACCCTGATTTGGAGCTAAAATGAAGTATATCATACAAAATAATTCTTCCTGTGAGAAGGCTTAAGTCAAATAAGCAGAATATTACATAAGTTGTACTATGTAATCACACACTGTAAAAAGATAAGTCTGTGATCTGTTGTCATCGATGAGTTGGCCAACCTGTCAAATACTAAAAAGATTTTATTTCAAGAGTTTTTGCTTGTAGGCAGAGAATTCAAATACCCAACAGGAGTTGTTTATTCCCATCATCTCACATTGCAGAGTACCATATTTACCTACAGAGTACCCATCACCTTCTATACTACAAAGTGAATCGATAATATCTCCATAGTAGTTGGTTCATAATTTCATTTACAGCTCTTATCCAATTCCTTTACCCTACTCCTGTATTATTGATCTGTAGCAGATTATGTTGTCTTTTATGTCACAAAAGACTCAGTATCATAAAGAAAAAATGCAAAACTCTTACCATGACCTATAAGTCCCTTGCCTCATCTCCAAATTCATATGTTGTCACTCCTCCTTGCTTTATCGTACTCCTTGCTTTATCGTACTTAAGCCTTATTGACCTTTTAGCTTTTGCTTGCCTCATTACTGCTCAGGGCTTTGTGCCTGGTGCTATCTCTATGTAGATGCATGGCTGTCTTCTTGCTGATACCATCCCTGCTCAAATATCACCTCTTCAAAAATGCCTCTTCCAATCATTCCCACTGAAAGAAGCTCTTCCCATTGCACTTTTGATTAAATCTCCCTCAGTTTCACTATCTGAAAGAAATTGGGTATTGTTCTAGGTGCTGGGAATACAGCAATAATTAAGAGAGGCAAAAATGCCAGTCCTCTTAGAGTTTGCCTTCTAATATTTTGGACAGAAAATAATCCCATAAACAAAGAGAGAAGCCAAGTGTTCTATGAAATAAAATAAAGCAGAGTCAGGTCATAGAGAAAAACTGGAGTTGCTATTTTAGATAAAGGGGATTAGGGACAGTCTTACAGAGGAGATGATCTTTTGAGCAGAAACCTGAATAAATGAAAGGCAAGCCAGCCATGCAAATATTTAGAAGATCATACCCAGCTGAGGAAACATCACATGTGAAGGCCCTGGGTTCTTGAAACAGGAGGATCATTGGGCTGCTGCACAAAGAAAGAGAAGAAGAGTAGTAGGTGCTGACGTCCAGGATAGAGGTGAGGACCAGAACATATCATTTAGTGCACTGCAGATCATTGTTAACGATTTAAAAATATGCTCCGAAAGAGATTGGAACCAGTGAAGGGTTTAAGGAAGGAAATGACTACAGAATTAGCAATGTAGGCATTGGGAAGTAGCTTAGCAGGTTTTTGCAGTAACTGTGTGAGAGATAATGGTGTCTTGGAAAAGGATGGTTTTTGCAGGGCTGATTTGAGATTTTTGAAGACAGAATGAATAGAATTTGCTGACAGATTAGGTGCATAATGTGACAAAAAAGTGGAGTCAGATAATATCTGAATCTGGCACATAGTAAGTGTAAAATAAATGTAAGTTAGTATTCCATTTTTTGTTTTTTGTTTTGTTTTGTTTTGTTTTGTTTTACCACCTATACACCAATACTACCTAAAACTTTATCAGTAGCTCATGCCCTTTTCCTGGGTTCTAGTCTTAACATTTTCAGCTCCCTACTATGCAGTTGTATCATCTCAAATTTAATTTCTCAAAAACCGAACTATCATGTTCCCCTCCCAGATTTTAGAGCCATTCTGTTCCTCAAATTCCTAATCTTGGCTAAAAGCACCATTCATTACATGCTAAAGCTAGAACTCTCTAAGTTTTCCTTGGTTGCTTCTTTTCCATAAACCCTGAAATTCAATTTTTCCGAGTTCTATACCTTTCTCTTTCTATGTATGTGACAAATCCCTTCATTTTCCCACATTGTTGACCTTACTGACATTGTTTGCCAAGACTCTTGCAAGAGTATTCTAAATTATCTCACAAATACCATTCTTTTTCCCCTCTAATTAATCCTTTGCACATTACTAGAGTGATTATTTTAAAAACAACAATCTAAATTTGGCTCTTCTTGCTTAAAAATCATTCAGTGGTGCTGCCTCCCCTTTACCTATAGGGTAGCATTCAGTGTCTTGTTGTGGCATAGAAGAACGTTCATGGGCTGCCAGCTGCCTAACTTTAAGAATTTTACTTCTCATCTGTTTTTAATATGGTATTTATAATTCACACATACTTAATTACTTATAATTTTCTGCATAGCATGTTGTCTCATGCCACTGTGACTTTGCTCTTGCTGTTCCTTTTGGCCTCCTATGATTTCTGCCTGACTTATAACCAACAATGTTTGTCAACCAGTATATTATCCTTATTCTATATCTAAATCTAAATATTTAAGTATGTTTGTAAAACAAGACAAGCATCTATTGCTTGAACTACCACCTCCAAATGGATGTCCTTAAATCCACTCTTGCCCACTTCTAATTTATGGACCACATTGCAGCTAAAGTTTTTTTTTTTTTTTTTTTTTAATTCATTTAACATGTATTTATTATGCCTCCATGATAAAAATTTCTTAAATTAAAATAATGGTAAAACAAGGTTTATTTTAAAGAGAATCCAATTCATAGAACATTTTTTTTTTTTACTAAGAGTATTTTTAATTATTAAAGCAATGCTGGTTTGCCATAGAGCATTTAGAAATGAAGAAATGTAAAGAATAGAAAAGTAACTATGATCCCATCACCCTGTTTGTTAATTTGAGAGGTTTCCTTTTGATCTTTTTTATTTGGGTACTCTCTCTTGATCTATGGTTTTGTTTTGAAGTTTTTTTAAATTCAATTTTATTGAGATATATTCACATACCATACAATCATCCAAAGTGTACAATCAGTTGTTCACAGTACCATCATATAGTGGGACATTCATCCCCCCTATCTATTTTTTGAACATTTTCCTTGTACTAGAAAAAGTGAAAATAAGAATAAAAAATAAAAGTAAAGAAGAATGCCCCAAACACTCCCCCTCCCACCCTATTTTTCAGTTAGTTTTTTGTCCCCATTTTTCTACTCATCCATCCATACACTGGATAAAGGGAGTGTGATCCATAAGGCTTTCACAGTCACACTGTCACCCCTTGTAAGCTACTTTGCTATACAATTGTCTTCAAGAGTCAGGGAGTCAAACTTGAAAGTGGTTTCCTTCTTTTACTCTATTCCTCAATCCCTTTATATAATACACTTGTTGGCAAACTGCTCACATATTGCATATTCTTTAGCTGTTATTTTCTGAAATTTAATTTTAGAAAGTCTTGTTGGCACTGTGCTGTGCACTATTGGGCCAGGCATGATGGGGTCAGGGAATGGGTAAAAGAGGCTGAAAATTGTGCATACCTCTTTGGGACTCACATATTTGGAGAGCATAACTTCTCAAAAAATTATATGCACATTAAAACATGGGCTGTTGGTATCTGGCAAATGACAATGAACTTAGCAGTTTAATGAGAGGGACTAGAGGCACGCAAATGATTTCTAATAAACAACATAATTATCGTGTTGAAATTTGTGATACCCAGTAATTAGAAAGATTTTTTTCAAAAAAATTTGGAACTCCAAGGGTGGCACAAACAGAGTTCTTAGGTCTATTATTCCCAGAAAATTAGAGTATTGCCTTGGGACAATAAATGATATTAGACAGTAATGAATTCAAATTCCTATCTTATTCTGGAGTAGATATTAATATTGCTCAACTTATGTACTCAAGGAAGTGAAAATTAAAATTTGGATTGAGTGATGAATCCTAAATTGGGCTTCTTTGAAAACAACATAATAACTACATTTAGACAAGCAGGATCAGAAAGTTGGTACAGTGTGTAATTGTTAAGCTGTAATTAAGTGATAACCCTCTAGAAAAATCAATCCAACTGACAATTACAGCTGTACACTATACTTTTGTAAACAAAAAACCCTTCTGTATTTCTATTTGCATCTCAAAAGGACCACACTGAAATCAATAGTGTAAAGAAATGTATCTTGATAGAAAAATATAAATGTATATGAACTATTTTAAATAGTAGTCCTAAAATAAAGACAAGCCATTGTAAAGCTTTCATTTCAAGAATGTATTTTTGTTGTTCAATTCTGAATAATTCAATGCTAAAGAAGACATCTAGTTTTTAGTGTGTGCAGTCCGTGGGGTAAGGTCAGCCCCTCATTTGTGCTGTGCCACAAAACTGCTTCTGATTGAGTCATTTCTGCTTTAGAGTAGATGGTCCCTGAAGCCAAAGAATAATCAGACCAATGAGGGTAAAAATGCAGTACCTACCCCAAGAGGGCAATATTAAATTAATACTGTAAGCTATCTGGCATAAAAAATTGATGAAAGATATTTTCCCTTGGTTAGGTTTGTTTCTTTCATTTCTGAAAGCCTTCAAGAGAGACTAAAACCTAATTAAGTCCATTTATCCCAGTCGTTAATGAGTGAACTTTAATGCAAAATGTTCTGCAGTATTTTAACACATTGAACATTTATATGAAGATGTCTAACTAGTTGAAAATTAGGAGAGAGATTAGGTCTTGGATACAGATCGTTTTAACAATAGTCTTCATTGTTTTACATGCAATTAATACCAACTAGAAATCCCAAAACAATAACAGAGAACTGTTTTGAATTGTATCATATATAGATGTTGTATGTATTATTAAATTTCTGCTGTAGAGCTCCAAGTTTTCATTATTTTTTATTGCTGTAGTGTCAAATGTGTGTTTTCATGTTACTTTAGCTATTAAAAATATTAGGGAATATTATGGAGAAACCATAATATTCAGCATAGGACTTATAAAATGCTTTGCTAGCATTTTGAATGAAAAAATTAAACAGAACCTTTCAAATATACTAGTTCAAGCAATATATCATTTAACTATGTTTCAAGATCACTCAACACCAAGAAGAACCATTCACAGAAGTGGAGGAGTCATATTCACCTAGATCTATGCCATTCTTTGGAAGCATAATAGGGTCTTTGGGAAGGAGTGTTAACTCTTATTAAATATCTTAATGGCTGAAGCAACGATCAAGCTGCTTACCTAGCTGAAATCTAGAAATCTTGTTTCTGTCCATAATTGAGACCTCCCAAAGAATATCTTATCCCTTGCAAATATATGAAGCATTAAACTCCAGTTCTTTAATTTGCATTTCCAGTGTGATTTAAACTTTAAAGACATGAACCACAAATTATTATTTAATTTGATTTGTGTCCCATGGCTACAGCAAAATGTTTCAATTATTGCTCTGAGATTTGTAGAAATTTATAAATATTGTGAAAGGAGCCATAAATAGCAACTAACTTACATTTATCCCTTTAAATTCAGAAAGACTGACATGTGGTATGTAGTAATGGAACTTCTGAGTTTTGTAGGTATTTCAGAGTCACAGGCAGTTGCCTACAATACAACTGGTAATCAAAACAGGTTCATTTCCTTTCTTACTAAAAGTTGCTTCAATTGTACATTCACCATAAAATTCAATAAAAACTGATAGAATTATAAGCACCTAAGAAAGTTTCCACCTATCTTTGTAAATGTCTCCATTTAATGAATGTTCTTACATATCTCAGTCATAGCATCTTAGTTATGGAGACATTTTATGAAGCCAAGTTAATATCAGCAAAACAGTTACTTTTCAAGTCAGATTTCTACTATGTCATGAAATACCAAATGGAGAATTCTTATTACTTCTGTTCATTATCTAATATTTCTTTTAAAAATGAATGAATAAAATAAGAGACGAAAACTATAAATTAAAAATGAATATATGTGTGTGTATGTGTGTGAGTGCTTTTAAAATTTTCAAAATCAAATAGGAAACTTGAAGTATGAAATAGTTATGAAGATTGTTATGAAATGTACAAATATCTTTTCTGATAAAGGTATTTTACCTCTACTCATTTAGGTCTTTTGTGTTCTGTGGCAGTAATTCTAATTCATTGAGGAAAGAATTGTCATATTACTACTATTTTGGTTCAGTTGTCAGAATGCCCAACATATTATCACAGAAATGTGGATGTCCAGGAATTTTTTAATGTGTAAAATTTCTCTAACAATTTACATCACTTTTTTTAATCCCAGAAGGCTTAGCAACTGAGATCTGATCTTTTTAGATTTATAGTAAATATTTTGAAGTAGAGCACTATTTGTACAATAGGTACAAATGAAAGGAAAAGTGGAACAATCTTCACTAATACCAAATGAAGTATATAACTAATGTATAATCAAATAGAATCATGTAGTTTTTATAATTTCAAAGCCTCAACACATGCTGGAACAACTAACGAAAAGATGCACTAGAACAAAATTACATAAGCCCAAGATGAATGTGAAGTGCAGGGAGGGGTCTCTGCCATTTCCGAGCCTGTGTCTTGTCCTGGGCTTGTATTTCCCTCTATTGTGTGACTTAAAGCAGGTCATCTTTTGCCCTGGACCACTTTGACTAAGTTGTTTGTTACACTGCTTTAGTTGTCTATAAGCTGCTTTTACTTCCAGGGCCAGTTCTGGGAAGGCAAGTGAGAAAAGAGTCCCCTGGCTAAGTCTTTGAGGCTGCCACTCTGTAGATTTCCACTAAAATGTAGGCACTGCAGTGTGTGCGCAGGGATTACTCTGCTCTTTTCTGAACAGGGCAAGAGACCCACAGTGGGAGCACATGCCAGCTCCACTCTGTACTGGGGAGGAGTTTGGGGAGGGATAGCAAGAGTGCCATGAGCTTTTCCTACTGTTTTTTAAATGTAAGCATTCTTGATTCAGCACTTGCCCAGTTACTGCAACCCTTTAACTGTTTTCTGGAGTTCTCAGGAAGATGGCTCGGGCAGTTGCTGTTGCTAGTGGTTCAAAGGATCTGTAGGGGAATGGCATCCTAGAGCATCCTACACCACTATCTGGGTCAACCAGAAGCCGTTAAATAGCATTGTCAAACTAAAAATAGAAACACCTAAACTTACAGTGCCTTCTCCCTTTACCTGTTTATAAAGTCCATTTTTATATTTGAACCAATTTTCTTAGCCCATAGAACACATAGTAGAATTCTGTTTGGAAAGTTGCATTCATTCTGGCTAGTAGAGCACATTTCAGCATTTTTCATTTAGTAGCAGTTTAAAGACTTGTTGAAAATGACACTGGAAATGTAGGTAGATCAGCATGTTTAAGCTAGATTGTATAAATTTGTGGTTTATAGAAGTTCTTTATTTTGATGGCAGTTGAAGAGAAATTGTTTAGTGGCTTTTAGCAGTGTAAAGTGTTTTAACTTCCACATGTGTTCTGAATGAAGGAAGCCAACTTGTGGAATTCTTTCTAAAAAATTTGAATACTTTAATTATGCAGTTCTTGATTGATTGCCCCCAAATTTTGGTTTATGACAAGATAGAAATAGCAACCTAAGCTATTAAGAGTGGAATTAATTAATCTAGCTGTCTCTATACAAAAGTATGGTTATATAAGTGAATATACTCAGATATTACAAAAAGGGTGCTTTGTAGAATATTCATTATTGGAGATAGGCTACACCCAGTTCTTGTTCCTTTTTTGTCCTGTTGTACCTCACACCTTAGAATAGTCTCACATTGGGATGTGGTTCAGACCTGCTGACAACAGTCTTCATATTTAAAAATCATTTTCATGTATCTATAATTTAGATTTGCCATTGCTGTTTTGCCTTTTTATTTATGCAAGAACAATCACAATTATAAAATGAACTCATTAAGTATCCTCTGTGCCTGGCATTGGATTAAGCATCTTCAAGGCATCAAATAAAATCCTTCCAACAACTCTGTAAGCTACATTACTTTTTCTTAAGGAAACTGAGACACACAAAGACCCAGCATCATAGAACTCATGCCTATGAAGAGACCTAAGGAATTGTAGAAGTATCCCTTACTTCTATGGTATTCATGATGTTTATCCCCTCAAGTTATTTATTTAATTTATTCTGTATTGCTATAAAAATGTGGATCTCAAGGTAAGCAGGTAAATAACCCTGTTTTTACAAAGGACTAATTGCATTCTAAAAAAATAAGCAAATTTCTCAAAGTCCATAAGAAATAGTGCTTTTCCTTAAGGTTAACTAGTCTGCAAATATACTCTAAGCCAGAGACCAAAGGGAGGCACTCTGTGTTCTTAATAGAGACTGCTGACTGATTCTCATTCTTAGGCAAGTGTTTCTCCAACGAATAATGTTTTGATCTATTTTAAATTTAAAAAAATGTTTTCATGACTTGTGTTATTTTTATTGTAGTGTTAATTTTAATAAAAAAATGTAAAGCTTTTAAAATTCTTTTACTGTTGCCAAAAAGCAAGTTTTAAAAATTAAGTAGAAATAAAACTGCAAAACCAGTATAATTCAAATCAAGGTCATTAATTTAATAGAATGGATAGAACTGGCTAAAACTAAATCACAGGATATTAGGTTTAGTAGTAAAAAGATATTACCTTAGAATTTGCTATTTAAATTAACATGTTTCTGAATGTGACTTCAGTAAAAACAATACTTTTTTTGTGAGCTTGTTTTAGAAATCATATCAAAAAGTTTTAAGGTTTTGTTCTCACTTCAGATTAATAAAACTTAAAACTGTCAGAGAATTTGCTAATATCAATTTTAATGGTATTCCACTTGATAATATTTTAAAGCTTTCTTGATTTACTTGGAGATAAAAGTGGCATTGTGGTAGAGATGTGTACCTAATCCAATAAAAGATGGAATTGGGAACTGAAAGTGTTTCACTTGGGATTTTCTGTTACTTTAACCATGAATGGTCCATACAAAGATGGCATCTGACTCCTATGTTTATTTGTAAATTTTATATGTTCCAGACTGCTTTCACTCACGTTCTTTTGGTTCATCATGTCTATACCATCCTGCCATGTAGGAAGATCATAGTCCTTGACCATCATTCTTTTCTCTTACCACGGCAAAGCTTTTGCATATCATGCATCTGTATGTCATCTGGACTTCACTTGTTATGCACTGAATTATAAACACAAAGGAATATACAAAAATTATATGGTTGTACTCAGTTATATGATTGCCATCTAGATGATCTGGAATATACTTACAGATTACATTTTCCTGATCAGGGTATGATTTAAATGAAAGCACAGAATTGGAAAAAAATCATATAGCAGACAAACAGACTCCCATGGCTCTAGACCCTACGTGAGAAGTGCTTTTTAGGATATAATGCAGCTCTTTGAAGGCACATTCCTCCTTGCCTTTCATGTCCACCCTGCTGGGTGCTGAGAAAGATGTTCTGTTTTGCTAACATCCAGATACAAAAACGTACAGAACTGTGTCAAGAAGAATTTAAGAGGTAATCTTTCTTGGCTTGAGATGCAACACTAGGGTTGTAAAGGGGGCAGATTTTAATGACATCCATCTGTTGCAGATTAAAATAGGTGGAACTCAGCATTTAAATCCCTTTTCCAGAGTCAGAGTTTTATAGGCATAAATACAATTGGTTTTAGTATTTGAGAATTCTAGGGACATAAATCAGCAAAGTAGGAAAGAAGTTAGTTTTACATTTGTCTGAGATTTTCCTCCAAAGAAGTTGTTATTGCCTCATTTTCTCTTTATTATGCTTTTATATGTGAAATCTCCTAGTTGAGCAGAGAAAATAGTCTACTTTGAAAGCATGCCCCCCCCCCCCCACTTATGCTTAATTAAAAACTCTTACTTTCATCATCATCGGAAGGAAATACAGTAGGGTAAAAATTGCTGTCTCTCTCTCAATGAGTCTTTGAATCCTCTTTCATCTCTGTATTGACTGAAGATAATCAGACTTACTACTGTTTATCCCAAGCTGGTCAAAAGAGCTTTAATCACAGATTGACCTCATTGTGGGGTAGGGTGTGTATGCATGTGTCTGTATGGAAATGGGAGAAGAATGTATATTTCTATGCAGGTATAAACATTTGACCTTCAATAATGTCTGTGTGTGTGTGTGTGTGTGTGTATGTGTGTGTATGTGTATATATATATGTATATATATATTATACATATGTTTTGAAAATTCATTTTAAGTATACCCTTGAAACTCATGTCCTTAGACCATTTTATGGTAATACTTCCATTTAATTAATTTTCTCACTTTGGGGCAACTAAATCCCTTAACACAGTTCCAGAAAAATCCAATTTATGCCAAAGTCTGCTATGCTTCTACTGTTGAAGTGATCCCTGGCAGGACAGCTGAGGTGTACACTTCTATTGGGTCCAGGCTTTCCACAACACTGGGAATATTTTTTGCTAAAATTCTAGGGATTAACTGTAATTCTTTGACTTATATCACTTTCTAAAAGTTTGATTCAAAAAAAGAGAAAACTAGTAATGAAAACGTTTTGTTCTTATGTGACTGCAAAAGCAATCCTCAGTGTCACTTCACTCTTTTATAGAAACAAAAGAGCAGCCTGATTTTTTCTTAATCATATTGGGTATGTAGAAAGACGATCAACTGGCTTTTTAATGCAGTGTATCCTTTACCCCTTCTTTTCTTATTCCCAAATGAATATGTTTTCTAAGCAGTTTTGTCCCAGGCCTGCTCTTAATTTTTCTACATGCATATAGATGGGTTTTAGAAGTGAGGTTATGATGTCAGCCAAGAATCCCCTCTCCAGCTGAGGCACTCTATTTAGCAAGAGCCATAATTCAAAGAGCAAATATGTAGATCAACAGCATAACCATGGTTCTGTAGCTTATCTATAGCTCATAGGCTAGCAATCTGCAGTACATTGGCTCTGATGTTTTGGAGGTACAGGGTAGAATAGTGGGCAAATCTAGCTCTGAGTCAAATCCTGGTGCTTCACTGAATAATTGAGTGACTCTGGAAACTTTCTCAACTCCTTTCCTCACCTATTAAACTGGCATAATAATAGTTTCTTCTTTATAGCAGTATTGTGAGCATTAATGAGATAATGCATGGACTCCCTTAACTTTGTTCCTCAATAAATGTTAAACCTATAATTATTTACCTCAATTGGAAGTAATATCTAGGCAAAACCTTTGATACAGTGTATAGCATCTAGATTTATTTTTTAAATTTTATTTTTAAAATATTGTATATAAGAGAATAATGTTTTCATATTTTCTGTGACCTAATATTATTTTTTGTTATTCTATAGAAAACAATGTTTCTTGTGAGATATTGGCATAACATAATGCATAATGCTGTGGCAAGAAACAAGAAGGTGGAATTTAGAATTTGCTGCAAACAGAAAAATAAGTTCATAGAAGAGGCATTTAAAAATGAGTCACAATTCAGCCACTGCAGCATTGCAGATATACTTTGGGCACTTTGCCATGGGCACAGCTTTCAAGAAGGATGATGAGTGAGGCCTTGTAGAGGTGCTGGGATGAGCAAGAACAGTTTGACATTAATCATACTATGATGCATTTCTAAAGAATGAATTCCAGATATATAGATTTCAGTTCCACCTTTCCACACTTAATAAATTATCTTTCACATTTAGGTTAAATATGAGAAAATTTAGTCCTATGGTTTTCAGTCTTTCAGTCATTTTAACAGTATGCAAATAATTCTACACTTGAGACTCCCCAAGAAAATAACCACAAGTCATAATAAATAGCTCTGGCAGAGCGGGCCAAGAGTTCCTCCTGCCGAATGCATTCTTAAAGGAGAGAGACAGAGTAGCCTAGTAAGTAGAATGCTCCATTAAGAGCCATCAAACCTGAATCTCATTTCCTATTTAAGTAAATTATGTCCCTTTTCATGCTACAGTTTTCTCTTTAGAAAAAACTTATATCATCACAAATGTTATCCTCCTAAAAAAATTATAACAGTTACACAAGTGTCTTGGAATCTTAAGAGAAGTTTATCTTTATTATGCTGAGATTTAAAAGTCAAACTTTTTAACCAGTTAAGAGGGGTGATGTCTGCAGCTATATCTCTGAACAACTCTCCTCAGTATTTTTCATGGAGAGAAGTCCACTGATTTCCTAGGTTCATATTTTTAGAGAAGTGTGGGGAAAATAATTTCCTTCGAGAGCGATCATCTTTACTAAGAGATTTTAGTCTGGTATTATGTCAGCTGGTTTAAATTTAATGTTGTTTTTCCAAAATCACTGAGTGCACAAAATTTTCATCAGCCCAGTGCACACCTGTGAACCTGTGCTATCCCCTTTCCCCAAAGCATCCTCGGTACTTTCTGTTATTCCTTAATAATGAGGACAGATAGCTGCCAAGTGACCCATACTTAACGTTCTCTCTCAGGCTCATCTGATAACCAAATAGTAAATAAAGAGGGAAAAAGAAACCCAGTAACTTCAATTTCTATTAGTTTTTGGATTCATTTTTGGCTTGACATTGGGCTCAGTATGAAATCACTATAGATTCCTGAAGCTAGAATGATTAGATAACAATGGTATTTGGAGATGGTGTAAATTCATCTTCAAATGTATTGAAAGATTTGGAGTAAAGTCTTAACAATGATTTTAATTTCAGTGGATCTTTTATACTCTTTAATATAGCAGAGCATATTTCCTGTTGATTTTAATACCCTTAAGCAACTCTTTAGAAATATTGTGAGGTTGCTGCTTTATACTGTGAGTAATTATTAAATGTTTTACACTCAATATTGAAATATTTGCAGCTAAAGCTTCTGGGATGTGCAGTGTAAATATTCTTGTATTTCCGTAGTTGATAACTTTTTACTTTATCAATGATTCATTAAAGATCTTTTCTGTTTCTTTCAGTCTGACAGCAATGCAAGTTTCCTCCGAGCTGCCAGAGCTGGCAATCTGGACAAAGTAGTGGAATATCTGAAGGGAGGCATAGATATCAACACCTGCAACCAGGTAAAAGAATGCAACTGGCTCTGCATTATAAAATAAAGAAACACTTGTTACTTATATATATTCCCAGAGCCCAAGGTTATTTATTGTCATTATTGAATTTACTAAAATATTAATGATTGACTTTTGAAACTCTTTCTTCCCCCTTACCAACTTTTAAGCATCAGACGTTTGTATCTATAGCTGATATTCTTGAAAAAGTAGATAGAAGAAAATTAGCAACTGAATGTCAGTTTTGTCTATGAAATGATCCAGGCCACCATTACCTGCTATATAATTTTTTACTCATAGATAACTGATGGCTACAATTTGAGATACAGAACTAAGAGGATAAAATTAAAATTATTTCCTTTTTGCTCTCCCAATTAGTTTTCAAACATGGTTTAGAATGAGAAAAGGTTGAAGCCATTGGCTTAAAGGAAGTATTTGAATTATTCATTCATCACATCCATTAGTGTCTAGTAAAACCCAGCCTTCACTAGAGAGTGTTATATTTTGTTTTTGTTTGTTTTCTTGTGGATTTTTTATTTTGTTTTTAACAGAAAGGTGACTGGAAGTGAATAATCTCAGCTAATTTGGAGTTATCAGGAGGTAAATTTCCTTAGTGGATTCTAAATGCCTGTTTCTACATCCTAGAATATATTAAGCCCAGTTATGTTCAGTCTGAAGGCCAGCGAAATCAGGAAATCTCTCAAATACATGTCAAAAACAGAACCTAATGTCTTCTCATCCTAACCTTACCCTCCTCCCAAATCCTTTGCTGCGTATTTCCTTACCAATGTGTCAATTCTATCCATTCCCTCTTCTTAGTCTTCTCCCCTCTACAGCCCAGTTCTCTCTTGGTCCGCTGTAGACATTCAAATTCCATTAACTTGGTTCACCTCATGGTCACTTATGTGATTTGTCACTACACATCCTTAATTTGCTTCTGTCCCCAACCTTGCCTCTCTGGTCAACTGTCCATGCTGTGGCTTGAGTGATATTTCTAAATTAAAAATGTCATTATGGCACCCCCACCATACACCCATTCCATAAATTTCCTATGGCTACCAATGCCTAGATCAGTAAATTGTTTATATCAAAATCACCTGGAAGCTTTTACAAAGGATACAGGATTTCCCTTGCTCCTCTTGAGAATTGCTGGCATAGAAAACTTTGTTACTGTTGACAATATTTCTTATCCCTTAGTGTTTAGGTCTCTTGGGTGTCTCTTGGTGATTCTCTTAGGTCAAAAAAAAATGTTGAGAGTTACTTGCTATTCCCACAGGCCCCGAGCATCCTGCATATTCTTTCTGGGCATGACAAGAATGCAAGATCTGGTCTACTCTTTACCTGGGCCATTTTTCAGGGTGGTGTTTGCAGTGAGCATCCTTAAGGGATGAGTTAATACCTACTCCCAGATAAAAAGCAAGTTTGATTCTGCTTACTAAAAATTAAGTCTTCAAGATCAATGTTCTCCTGTAACATTATGTGCTGCTTGTGCAGGCATCCATCAGGTGTTCTTTTTGTCACCTGTGAGATTTTGGGTGCATAGAGAAATGGCACAATCGTCTTGCTGACACCGGGCTACTGCTTTTGCTGTGAGTTATAAAGCCCATTGTGTCTGTCCCAGGAGACCCAGCATCCATGAAACAGTAACAGTCTAGTTTTTTACCTTGTAAGTAGGGTAAGACCCCAGACCCTGCACGGTCTTGACATTGGCCTATGGAATAAGGTTAAGTCCCCTTATCTTAATAAAGCCATAGTAAATGTATTTCTCAAATTATAATATACATTAATTAACTCTTTAAACTTTCAATATGCTGGAGAATAGGCAATGAAAGTATTACTTCATTTAGGTACAATTACATAAATAATGTCAATGAAGGAAACCTAAGGAAAATGAAATTAACCTAAGTTTAGACCCAGTCTGCTTCACCGTAAAAGAGAACGAATCTACTAATTGTGTGAGAGATCATAGGGTTACTTTAGAAAGACTAATTTTTCAGCAGTAAATACTCAATCTTTATCAGGCTTATAGACCAACTTACTTTTTGAGTTACGTCAAGAAGTTTTTATCAGCCTAACATATTTTTCTTACAGGGACTAGACATCTACTAACATGTCACTATAGAAGGGACAAACATTTATTGCTGAGAAGGTGATACGATGTCGCAAAACCCACAGAGAATTTAGAGTCCAAAGGCCCAATTTCAAGTTCCATCTCCACATCTGACAAGTCACTTCAATTCACAGTGACAGTTTTCTAATCTTTAAAATAGGATATCAATAACACATTCAATGCTTGCATCATTGGGTTGCAATATAAATTAAATTGTGAAATGTGAAAAGGCTTTCTGAAATGAACATGTTCTAAATGCCAATCTTGAATATATTTCACCAAGAATCAGAAGAATTAAAATTCACTTCCACACAAAATATGAACTTGAATCTCACTGATGACCTAAACTTACTATGTATAAAGTAAATGTTCTTGTTTGTGTTGGTCCCTCATTATAGTTATTTAAGAATGTATAAAAATTAAATAGAGATTAAAGAACTAGGTAACTATGTTAACTAATTTGTGACTATGCATCAGTCTTTGTGCTGGAAGCTTTAAATGTGATGTTTCATCAATCAGCAGAGACAAAGCGTTATGAGGTAGGCCTTAGCCCCAATTTACAGATGCAGAAACTGAGCCGATAAACAGTTAAGTAATGTTCCTGTCTGTCTTCCATACCCAAGTTTCATCTAGTGCCGTGTGTGGCCTTCCTGAGTAAATGTTCAGAGGAGCTGCCCTTCAAAGTATACAGTGATGGTGTCCTTTCTCTTGAAGTTCAAATCTTATTTTAAACCTGCCATTGTTAAAACAAAAAAGAAACTCTTCGGTCCTTAGATTAACATAACAAGTAGCTAAATATATTTTTCATTCAAAGAGCACCTCCACCAGGATTATTACTAAAAATCAAATAAAATACAGAACAGGAAATAACCTCTCAACACCCAAGAGTTTAGAAAAGGCAACTGCTCAGCTAAAGTATTGTTATTTCTAAACATTTAAAGCTCAAAGTTAATATGGCATGTGAAAGAATAGAAGAAAAATTATCTTCTCTTTTGCCTGTAAGCCTGGATTTCTTGGGAGCTTTATGACATGTAACATAGAAACTAGGACTTTCTGTACCTTGTATTTCTCAATGAAAGGTAATCTGGGCTACATTAGCTTTCCAAAAATGTCTCATGTGTTGGCATGCTAAGGTTTTTTAAATGAAATTTGAATCAAAATATTTGTCTTTATAAAATTGATCTCATAACCACCATGAGAACTTTAAAATTTAATCTAAAATTTCTATTTGGCTTCTTAGCATTTCAAGGATGTGGGAAAAGTCATAAATTTGGCACAAGACGATATTGTAAAAATTTTTTTTTTATTTTCATGTTTCCTTTTTAAATGATTACCAGTCTGGCTGTTAACTTTTATTCTTTAAAATTTAAACTGATTTATTTTACCTTATCATTTCCTGTACATTAAGAAAAGAGAATCAATCTTTGCATTCACCTCCTGCTTTGGAAGGTCATAAATAGTAAGACTCCTTTTATCTGTTTAATGATTTTAAAACTCTAATACTGTTATAAACAGGGTTAACATTTATGCATTAAAAACAGATTCTATAACCATTTCATGAACTTTTATAGCCAGTTAAAAGTCAATAAAATCCCCAGATGGTTCAGATAATTCTGCCATGGAAAACTGATATGCTCTATTGCAGTGACTTTGAAATGAAGGGCCATCATTTATTGTGCATAATCTTCCATGTGACACCAAAGATTAATAATTCTAATAATGTCATGAGTTTTGGTCATGACTTTTCACCACTAAAGTGTAAATTAAAAAATTGTAAGTTTGATTCTGTGCTTGCTTTCTCAAAAAGCAGAAGGCAAGGGCAAAACATCATTTTCAAAATAACATTTATGCACCTAAAATATCAGGCTTTCAGTAACAAGAAGGTGCACCCAATAGTGACTTTAGCATGTTCTCACATAGTGTAACTCAGACCACAAAGCATTTTTGGAAGCCTTTTTTAAAATGTGAGTGCTGGAATCCAAATTCTCATTCTGTATATTTATCAGGAGTGACCCTGGACAATTAACTTCTGTAAACCTCAGTTTTCTAAATTATAAAATAGTGGCCATAACAATGCTTATGTAATAGTGTTGTTGTGATGATTAAATGAGATGTTTACAAAATTCTTAGAAGAGGAAGCACTCAATAAATATTAGCTGAAATTATAATCCTTATAATGATGTAATGTTCTGATACTGATCTCAACCTAAGCTTTACCAAAAATGATGCTGTTTCTTCTAGGCAGGACATAACATAAAAGATAATATCATTGCTTGTATCATCAAATGAAAAAGGCCACACTTATTAGATAAACAGTTGCAATTTATCTGGGTTGCACTAAAGTAATTATTTTTTTCTGGAGCTAAAATCTCTTTTATAAATGCCATTTGGAGCCATCTGGTTTGGTTCTTTCCTCAAAAATCCTCCAAATAATTCCATTAGCCTGGGCTTTATAGGCAATGAAATGGATAGCAGAGAATTGAATTCATGGAATTAATTGAATATGTCATGAACTGATACAGTGTTCTAACTAGTTAAATTAAGCACAAATATGAGTATAAATATATCTGTAGTGCTTATTATTGACTTCTCATTCAGAAGAAGCAAAGGATGATGCTGCCATCTGGTTCTGGTAATATATGCCCTTTTGTTTTCAGGTTCTGTGTCATCCTTTAGCATTCTTCGTTGTATTAATGCTGTTCCTTGTTCTATACTGGGTTGCGCTGGCCCAGGTTGGATTTTAATAAGATCTGTCTAATTCTGTGGCTACGTAGAATTTTCAGTTTCAGTGTTGATTATAGTTCAGCATACAGTTTATTAAAGTAGAGACTTTTCATCAACTATTTGTCCATAACTCTGAATAGTTTTGTCTATGTTTGTAACTAGATAGGCTTATAAAGAGGTTTGTAATGTGACTCCTATTTCATTTAAAAATAAAAATTCCAGGAGCAACTTAATGCAAATTATTATTCCATGACTGAAGTACCCTGCTACAGTGATTCAGACTGGGAAAGAATAACTTATGTTCTGGGAACTCTGCTGAATGTTCTCTTCCTGTTACTAAAAGCAATGGACTTTAATACACCACTCCCAGGCAGCCACTTAGCCCTCCCTAACTCATCTCAGACAAATCATAGTCACAACATTCTTTTCTGCAAATCTGACCTCGGGCTCACCATTTGTTCATCCACTTTTTCAAACATTTATTGCATACTATGTGACAGATATTGTCCTAGGTGCCAGGGATCAGCAGTTAAAAGAGCAGGTAAAAACTCTGCTGTCATGGAGTTTACAACTTACAACCTGTAAAGAGAGAGAAAAAGGTAAAATGTGTGGAATGTGAGATGGCAATAAATGATAGGAAGAAAAATGCAGCAGGAGAGAGAGGGAGAGACTAGAAGGGGAGTCGTGTGTAATTTTAGATAGGATGGTCAGAAGGCCTAGAAGGGATGAGCAAAGAGGTCCCAGACTATTTGGAAGAAGTGCATTTTAGAAGTCTTGACAAGTGAGAAAACCCCGAGGAGGGTGCATGCCTGGCATGTTCAAGAACCTGCAAGGAGGCCAGCGTGGTAAGAACAGAGTGAAAGAGGGGAAAGATAGCAGGAGGTCAGGGGAGAGCAGAAGCCAGAGAAAGTCTTGTTAAGACCTTGTAGGCAATTTTAGAAACTTTGCCTTTAATTCTGGGTGAGATGAGAGGTGATTAGAGAGTTTTTAGCAAAGAAATGACATAAGCTGACAAGTTTTCATAGTAACACCCAAAGGCAGAAGCAGAGGATGCTTTGCAATATTCTAGGTGTAAGATGAGGTGTTTACACTAGGGCAACAGCAGAAGAAACGATGAGAAGTGGTTGGATTCTGGATATATGTTGAACATGAAGCAGATAGATTTTGCTGATGGATTTAATTTAGGATGAGAGCAAAAGAGAGGAGTCGGATTAATGTTGGGGTTAGAGTGGGAAGAATGAGGGTTGAAGTTTTTTTTTTTAAAACTGAAATTGCAATGATTGTGTGAGAAGCCAGTTTTTTAAAAAAATTCAGTTTTATTGAGATATATTCACATACCATACAGTCATCCACAGTGTACAATCTTTCATAGTATCAACATACAGTTGTGCATTCATCACCACAAACAATTTTTGAACATTTTCGTTACTCCAAAAAAGTGAAAATAAGAATAAAAATAAAAGTAAAAAAGAACACCCAAAACATCCCATCCTCCCATTCCCCCATTATTCATTTAATTTTTGTCGCCATTTCTATTCCTCTGTCCATACACTGGATAAAGGGAGTGTGATCCACAATGTTTTCACAATCACACAGTCACACTGTGTAAGCTATATAGTTAGTTACGTGTTCATCTTTAAGAATCAAGGCTATTGGGTTGCAGTTCAACAGTTTCAGGTTATTTCCTTCTAAGTATTCCAGTGGACTGAAAACTACAAAGGCATAAGAATAACCTCCAGAATGACCTCTCAACTCCATTTCAAATCTCTTATCCACTGAAACTTAATTTTGTTTCACTTTTCTTCCCCACTTTTGGTCAAGAAGGCTTTCTCAATCCCACAATGCCAGGTCCAGACTCATCCCCAAGAGTCATGTCCCATGTTAAGGGTGAGATTTATATCCCTAGGAGTAATGTCTCATGTATGGGGGATGGCAGCGAGTCCACCTGCCAAGTTGGCTTAGAGAGAGAGAGGAGACATCTGAACAACAAAAGAGGTTCTCTGGAGGTGACTCTTAGGCACATTTATAAGTAGGCTTAGCCTCTCCTTTGCAGTAACAAGCTTCATAAAGGCAAGCCCCACGACTGAGGTTAGTACCCAATGCTTGTGAAAATATCAGTAATTCCCCAGGTGGATAAGTTTAATATTTCCACATTTTCCCGCAATCCCTCAAGAAGGCTTTGCAAATAACATTTTTATTTGTTGCCCAAATTACTTTGGGATATATTGGGGCTTCACACTAACCTGTATAAACAAACCAGATCTCACTCCCTATTCAAAGTTCTATTTAATTATGGTGTTTGAATAAACTGAACATACAAGTTAAATTACATAGTGTACTACACTTAACAGAAAATATAGATTTTGTACCAAATAAACATCTTTTCCTTTGGTCTCACACAAAAGTTGAACTTTCAAAACACTGTCAATATTGTCCTTTACCCTTTAATCTGATTTGCCTTAGTCCTAGCCAGATCCACTTCATTTGTATCTCTAATTGAAGTCTGAACTCTTTTTCAGTTTTTTTTTTGACAGTTGCCATATGTGGTAATACTGACATTAACAGCTGCCAAACTCTAGCTCTTCTAGAGTCTCAGGTGTCACACAGGAGAAGCAGGTTTCAGAAAATAGTTAGAAGGTCGGTTTTGAACATGTTAACTTTGATTTGTCTACTTCACATCCAAGGTGTTGAGTAGGCAGTTGGATATGTGAGCCTGGCATTCAGGGGAGAGATTTTGGAGCCATCAGTGTACAGATGGTATTTAAAACCATGAGACTGGATGAGGTCACCTAAAAAGTGAGCATTGATAGGAAATAGAAAAGGTCCACACAAACTATAACTTTCAGAGGTCCAGGAGATGAAGAGGAGCCAGTAAGGAGAATGGGGACGAGTATCCAGAGAAGTAGGAGGAAAATCTGGAGAGTATGGTGTCTTGAAAGTAAAGTGGAAAATTATTTTCAGGTGAAGGAAATTATCAACTCTGTTAAATGCTGTTGATAGATCAAGTAAGCTGACAGGTTTAGTAATGTGGTGGTAACTGGTGACTTGATAAAAGCAATTTCAGTGGAGTGGTGGGATGAAAGCCTGATTGGAATTTCTTCAATAGATAATGGGAGTACTGACTATTATTTCATGGACTTTTCCCATAATGAGAAAAAGAGAACAGGGGAAGTAGCTGGAAGAAGAAGTGGAATCAAGAAAGGTTTGTTTTTTTCTTTTTTTTAAAGATGAAACAAACTTGATGAACAAAATTTAGCAGAGAAGGGAAAAATCAATGATTCAAGAGAGAGAGAAAAGTTAATTTCTGGATGATTTCTTTGAGTAGACAAGAGTGGGTGGGGCCTGGTGTGCAAGCAGAGGGGTTGGCAGTTGCTAGGTGCAAAGATAGTTCGAGAAATGGAGGGGAGGCGGGGTACACAGGCGAAGGTGCAGGAAATAGTGTGGGTGTGCTGCTGGGAGCTGTTTGAGGGATGTGTGTTCTCTTTGGGTTGCTTCTAGTTTTTCAGTAAAATATGAGTCAAGGTCATCATCTGGGAGTAAGGATGGGGAAGGAGGTATTGGAGGTTTGAGGTGACAGAAGAAGGTGTGAAATAGTCATGCAGGAGAGTGGGAGAGAAGGTGATTAAGGGCGACAGAGTATAATTGCCAGGCTGCATTGAGGGATGATTTAAGAATCTTGATCAGGAATTTAAAGTGACATCAGTTAGCATGGTTATATGTGTTCTACAACTACATTGAGGAATAGGATAAAGTATAGAATTGGCTATAACCAGGAATGTGGTTTACCTAAACATGTATAGAAAGCTAGAGAAATACAAGCAAACTGAGGATGCATGCAAGACAATAGAGTAAAATACTTATAAACTCTATCCATTGAATTTAGGCTGAGTGAAGAGGGAATTGCACACTGTGAAAAGGTGCATGGACTCTAGGAATCAGGAGTTGAAGGATTGTTGGAATTGGATAAGTTGATTGGCAAGAGAGTAAATAGTAGTTGTAGGGTTGGATGTTTGAAACTGAAGACCTGGAAATGACAAGATCTAGAGTGCAAAGTCAAGAACCTGAGTTCAGCGCTTTGGAATAATCACTTACATTGATGTTGGAGAATGCAGCAGTGAACCCAAAGCCAAAATCTTCAAGATATGGGATCAAGAGGGTACAGTCTGATGTCATCTGGAGGTTTATAAATAAAAAGGAGGAAAAACAGTTTGGAAAAGCAATGAGGGGCAAGGAGCATAAACTCTACCACTCCACCGAGTCTAGCATTAATGGGGGTCTGGGGAGCTAAGTATCCACCACTTGAATAGAATGCAGGGAGGCAGTGTCTTAAGGTTTCAATTAGAGCAAGAAGGGTAAGAGAAATGTTCAGAAGAGATTTAGAATACAGAGGTGTTGCCAATGACTTCACCCATGCATTATAGAGGACTTAGTGTAAGAGTTTTATGAAATGGGATATGATAGGAGGCAGAGCCCAACAGAGGGGATATACAGAGTCACACTGGGGTTACATTTGGAGGGGTGGGGCTTGACCTGTTGTCTGGCATAAACAGGAATAAAGGTTATACAGAATTTAGTCCAAGTGGTTTCAGGCAGATAGTGACTGTGAGGTTGTGGTTATTGGCTGGAGGAAGAGGTAGAGGAGGGTCTATCTAGGAGCATTTGGAGCTGTAAAGTCCCCTCATGATTTCTGCTGTTGGAAGCTGACAGAGGGAAGATCTTAATCCAAGTGTGTACTCAACAAAACTCTTCAGGTATGCACTGCAACCAAACACAGGTGGAGTGTGAGATGAGACATAGCTGCCATTTCCTGCTTCATCAGTTTTTCCTTTGGTTATTTTCTTTGTCCTGTTAAAAATCATCCAGCCCTTCTGCAGTAGCTGAGATTTTACTCTAATGTTTTGTTTTCTTTACTAACCACCTATTCTAAACAACCTTTTCCCTCCCTTCTGTAGAAGTTTTCCAGTCCTTTCACATCCCTCGCTTCCCCCAAGGATTTCTCTTTTCTCTTTCTTTTCCCCTACTCCCATGTGCATGTATGTGCATGTGTGTATGAGACGATTGTGGGAGTGACCCAAATCCTGTCATCTCTAGTCTTTTCAAGAGTCTTTTGATGCACTTCTCTCCCCTGGAGTAAGAAGTAGAAAAGAAAAAGGGAACCTTGTTTTCAGATGGTGACATCTTTCAAATTGAGGCTCCCCATTCTTAGAAATGAAGGAAATGGACATGGAGAAGTATTAAGAAGTGGTGATCCACTTGATGTGAGCAGATAGTAGAGGTTACCTGCCTATTTATGAACCAGTGTATGTACAGGTATATGATTTTTTATTTTTTAATTATTATTATTTTTTTTAAATTCAGTTTTATTGAAATATATTCACAAACCATACAGTCATCCATGGTATACAATCAACTGTTCACAGTATGATCATATAGTTATGCGTTCATCACCACAATCTATTTCTGAACATTTTCCTTACATCAGAAAGAATCAGAATAAGAATAAAAAATAAAAGTGAAAAGAGAATACCCAAACCATCCCCCCATCCCATTCTATTTGTCATTTAGTTTTTACTCCCATTTTTCTACTGATTTTTTTTCAATTTTTTAACTTTGTTTATCAAAAAATTAAAAACAAACAGGCAAACAACAACCAATAAAACCCCACAAAATTTCAAACAAAGCAATGGATTAAGGAAAACAAATAACCTAAAATAACTACTTTGCTTCCAATATGTTCCTACCATACCCCAAGAAAATTAACAACCCCTAAGAAAACAAAGGAATAAGAGAAAAAAAAAACCTAAAATAACTCTATTGCTTCCAACATGATCTTACTATATCCAAGAAAGTTTACAAACCATAATCATTCCTGAGCATTCTCATAACATTGAGATTACCCTCCATAGTTTATCTGTTCTTATTAGATTATCATTCCCCCTCCACTAATTGGTATCTCTAGGTCCCCTACATTCTACAGTATAAAACATTGTACATTTTTCACAGAATTCACATTAGTGGTAACATACAATATCTCTCTTTTTGTGTCTGGCTTATTTTGCTCAGCATTATGTCTTTTTTTTTTTTTTTTTTTTTTAATCTTCATTTTATTGAGATATATTCATATACCACGCAGTCATACAAAAGAAATCGTACTTTCGATTGTTCACAGTACCATTACATAGTTGTACATTCATCACCCAAATCAATCCCTGACACCTTCATTAGCACACACACAAGAATAACAAGAATAATAATTAGAATGAAAAAGAGCAATTGAAGTAAAAAAGAACACTGGGTACCTTTGTCTGTTTGTTTCCTTCCCCTATTTTTCTACTCATCCATCCATAAACTAGACAAAGTGGAGTGTGGTCCTTATGGCTTTCCCAATCCCCTTGTCACCCCTCATAAGCTACATTTTTATACAACTGTCTTCGAGATTCATGGGTTCTGGGTTGTAGTTTGATAGTTTCAGGTATCCACCACCAGCTACCCCAATTCTTTAGAACCTAAAAAGGGTTGTCTAAAGTGTGCATAAGAGTGCCCACCAGAGTGACCTCTCGGCTCCTTTTGGATTCTCTCTGCCACTGAAGCTTATTTCATTTCCTTTCACATCCCCATTTTGGTCAAGAAGATGTTCTCCGTCCCACGATGCCAGGTCTACATTCCTCCCCGGGAGTCATATTCCACGTTGCCAGGGAGATTCACTCCCCTGGGTGTCTGATCCCACGTAGTGGGGAGGGCAGTGATTTCACCTTTCAAGTTGGCTTAGCTAGAGAGACAGGGCCACATCTGAGCAACAAAGAGGCATTCGGGAGGAGGCTCTTAGGCACAACCATAGGGAGGCCTAGCCTCTCCTTTGCAGCAACCGTCTTCCCAAGGGTAAAACCTATGGTAGAGGGCTCAACCCATCAAACCACCAGTCCCCTATGTCTGCGGTCATGTTAGCAACCATGGAGGTGGGGTAGGCGAATACCCCTGCATTCTCCACAGGCTCCTCAAGGGAGCACTACATCTTCTTTTTTTCCTTGTTTTTCTTTTCTTTTTTTTTTTTTTTAACTTTCCCTTCTTTTTTAAATCAACTGTATGAAAAAAAAGTTAAAAAGAAAACAAACATACAATAAAAGAACATTTCAGAGACCATAACAAGGGAGTAAGAAAACGACAACTAACCTAAGATAACTGCTTAACTTCCAACATGTTCCTACTTTACCCCAAGAAAGTTACCTAATATAGCAACATTTCTGTGAACTTGCTCCTACTATATCCATCAGAAATTAACAGACCATAGTCATTCCTGGGCATCCCCAGAACGTTAAATAGCTTATCTGTTCTTCTTGGATTATTGTTCCCCCTTCCTTAATTGCTCTCTATTGCTAGTTCCCCTACATTCTACATTATAAACCATTTGTTTTACATTTTTCAAAGTTCACATTAGTGGTAGCATATAATATTTCTCTTTTTGTGCCTGGCTTATTTCGCTCAGCATTATGTCTTCAAGGTTCATCCATGTTGTCATATGTTTCACGAGATCGTTCCTTCTTACTGCCGTGTAGTATTCCATCGTGTGTATATACCACATTTTATTTATCCACTCATCTGTTGAAGGACATTTGGGTTGTTTCCATCTTTTCGCAATTGTGAATAGTGCTGCTATGAACATTGGCGTGCAGATATCTGTTCGTGTCACTGCTTTCTGATCTTCCGGGTATATACCGAGAAGTGCAATCGCTGGATCGAATGGTAACTCTATATCTAGTTTTCTAAGGAACTGCCAGACTGACTTCCAGAGTGGCTGAACCATTATACAGTCCCACCAACAGTGAATAAGAGTTCCAATTTCTCCACATCCCCTCCAGCATTTGTAGTTTCCTGTTTGTTTAATGGCAGCCATTCTAATCGGTGTTAGATGGTATCTCATTGTGGTCTTAATTTGCATCTCTCTAGTAGCTAGTGAAGCTGAACATTTTTTCATGTGTTTCTTGGCCATTTGTATTTCCTCTTCAGAGAACTGTCTTTTCATATCTTTTGCCCATTTTATAATTGGGCCGACTGTACTATTGTCATTGAGTTGTGGGATTTCTTTATATATGCAAGATATCAGTCTTTTGTCAGATACATGGTTTCCAAAAATTTTTTCCCATTGAGTTGGCTGCCTCTTTACCTTTTTGAGAAATTCCTTTGAGGTGCAGAAACTTCTAAGCTTGAGGAGTTCCCATTTATCTATTTTCTCTTTTGTTGCTTGTGCTTTGGGTGTAAAGTCTAGGAAGTGGCCTCCTAATACAAGGTCTTGAAGATGTTTTCCTACATTATCTTCTAGGAGTTTTATGGTACTTTCTTTTATATTGAGATCTTTGGTCCATTTTGAGTTAATTTTTGTGTAGGGGGTGAGGTAGGGGTCCTCTTTCATTCTTTTGGATATGGATACCCAACTCTCCCAGCCCCATTTGTTGAAAAGACCATTATGACTCAGTTCAGTGACTTTGGGGGCCTTATCAAAGATCAGTCGGCCATAGATCTGAGGGTCTATCTCCGAATTCTCAATTCGATTCCATTGATCTATATGTCTATCTTTGTGCCAGTACCATGCTGTTTTGGCAACTGTGGCTTTATAATAAGCTTCAAAGTCAGGGAGTGTAAGTCCTCCCACTTGGTTTTTCTTTTTTAGAGTGTCTTTAGCAATTCGAGGCATCTTCCCTGTCCAAATAAATTTGATAACTAGCTTTTCCAAGTCTGCAAAGTAGGTTGTTGGAATTTTGATTGGGATTGCATTGAATCTGTAGATGAGTTTGGGTAGAATTGACATCTTAATGACATTTAGTCTTCCTATCCATGAACATGGAATATTTTTCCATCTTTTAAGGTCCCCTTCTATTTCTTTTAGTAGAGTTATGTAGTTTTCTTTGTATAGGTCTTTTACATCTTTGGTTAAGTTGATTCCTAGGTACTTGATTTTTTTAGTTGCTATTGAAAATGGTATCTTTTTCTTGAGTGTCTCTTCAGTTTGTTCATTTCTAGCATATAGAAACATTACTGACTTATGTGCATTAACCTTGTATCCCGCTACTTTGCTAAATTTGTTTATTAGCTCTAGTAGCTGTATCGTCGATTTCTCAGGGTTTTCTAGATATAAGATCATATCATCTGCAAACAATGACAGTTTTACTTCTTCTTTTCCAATTTGGATGCCTTTTATTTCTTTGTCTTGCCGGATTGCCCTGGCTAGCACTTCCAGCACAATGTTGAATAACAGTGGTGATAGCAGGCATCCTTGTCTTGTTCCTGATCTTAGAGGGAAGGCTTTCAGTCTCTCACCATTGAGTACTATGCTGGCTGTGGGTTTTTCATATATGCTCTTTATCATGTTGAGGGAGTTTCTTCAATTCCTACCTTTTGAAGTGTTTTTATCAAAAAGGATGTTGGATTTTGTCAAATGCTTTTTCAGCATCTATTGAGATGATCAATTGATTTTTCCCTTTCGAGTTTTTAATGTGTTGTAATACATTGATTGTTTTTCTTATGTTGAACCATCCTTGCATGCCTGGAATGAACCCCACTTGGTCATTGTGTATGATTTTTTTAATGTGTCTTTGGATTCGATTTGCAAGTATTTTGTTGAGGATTTTTGCATCTATATTCATTAGGGAGATTGGCCGGTAGTTTTCCTTTTTTGTAACATCTTTGCCTGGTTTTGGTATTAGATTGATGTTAGCTTCATAAAATGAGTTAGGTAGTGTTCCATTTTCTTCAATGTTTTGAAAGAGTTTGAGTAAGATTGGTGTCAGTTCTTTCTGGAAAGTTTGGTAGAATTCCCCTGTGAAGCCATCTGGCCCTGGGCATTTATTTGTGGGAAGATTTTTGATGACTGATTGGATCTCTTTGCTTGTGATGGGTTGGTTGAGGTCTTCTATTTCTTCTCTGGTCAGTCTAGGTTATTCATATGTTTCCAGGAAATTGTCCATTTCCTCTACATTATCTAGTTTGTTGCCATACAGTTGTTCATAGTATCCTCTTATAATTTTTTTAATTTCTTCAGTATCTGCAGTTATGTCACCTTTTTCATTCATTATTTTGTTTATATGGGTCTTCTCTCTTTTTGATTTTGTCAGTCTAGCTAGGGGCTTGTCAATCTTGTTGATCTTCTCAAAGAACCAACTTTTGGTGATATTTATCTTCTCTATTGTTTTTTTGTTCTCTATGTCATTTATTTTCTGCTTTAATCCTTGTTATTTCTTTTCTTGTACTTGGTTTAGGATTGGTTTGCTGTTCATTTTCTAGCTTCTTCAGTTGATCCATTAGTTCTTTGATTTTGGCTCTTTCTTCCTTTTTAATATATGCGTTTAGTGCTATAAATTTCCCCCTTAGCACTGCTTTTGCTGCATCCCATAGGTTTTGGTATGTTGTGTTCTCATTTTCATTTGTCTCTATATATTTAGCAATTTCTCTTGCTATTTCTTCGTTAACCCACTGATTGTTTAGGAGTGTGTTGTTTAACCTCCAGGTATTTGTGAATTTTCTAAGTCTCTGATGGTTATTGACTTCTAATCGTATTCCATTGTGGTCAGAGAATGTGCTTTGAATAATTTCAATCTTTTTAAATTTATTGAGGCTTGTTTTATGTCCCAGCATATGATCTATTCTGGAGAAAGTTCCGTGAGCACTAGAAAAGTATGTGTATCCTGGTGATTTGGGATGTAATGTCCTGTATATGTCTGTTAAATCTAATTCATTTATCAGATTGTTTAGGTTTTCAATTTCCTTATTGGTCTTCTGTCTGGTTGATCTATCTATAGGAGAGAGTGATGTGTTGAAGTCTCCCACAATTATTGTGGAAACATCAATTGCTTCCTTTAGTTTTGCCAGTGTTTCTCTCATGTATTTTGTGGCACCTTGATTGGGTGCATAGACATTTACGATTGTTATTTCTTCTTGCTGAATTGCCCCTTTTATTAGTACTTAGTGGCCTTCTTTGTCTCTCAAAACATCCCTGCATTTGAAGTCTATTTTATCTGAGATTAATATTGCTACACCTGCTGTCTTTTGGCTGTAGCTTGCATGAAATATTTTTTTCCATCCTTTCACTTTCAGTTTCTTTGTGTCCCTGTGTCTAAGATGAGTCTCTTGTATGCAACATATTGATGGTTCATTTTTTTTGATCCATTCTGCGAATCTATATCTTTTAATTGGGGAGTTTAATCCATTTACATTCAACGTTATAACCGTGAAGGCATTTCTTGAATCAGCCATCTTATCCTTTGGTTTATGTTTGTCATATTTTTCCCCTCTGTCTATTAATATCCTTTATTGTACCCATACCGAATCTCTTTAGTACTGAACCTTTCTCCAAGTCTCTCTGTCCTTTCTTTGTTTCTCTGTCTGTAGGGCTCCCTTGAGTATCTCCAGTAGGGCAGGTCTCTTGTTAGCAAATTCTATCAGCATTTGTTTGTCTGTGAAAAATTTAAGCTCTCCCTCAAATTTGAAGGAGAGCTTTGCTGGATAAAGTATTCTTGGTTGGAAATTTTTCTCACTCAGAATTTTAAATATATCGTGCCACTGCCTTCTCGCCTCCATAGTGGCTGCTGAGTAGTCACTACTTAGTCTTATGCTGTTTCCTTTGTATGTGGTGAATTGCTTTTCTCTTGCTGCTTTCAGAACTTGCTCCTTCTCTTCTGTGTTTGATAGTGTGATCAGTATATGTCTTGGAGTGGGTTTATTTGGATTTATTCTATTTGGAGTTCGCTGAGCATTTATGATTTGTGTATTTATGTTGTTTAGAAGATTTGGGAAGTTTTCCCCAACAATTTCTTTGAATACTCTTCCTAGACCTTTACCCTTTTCTTCCCCTTCTGGGACACCAATGAGTCTTATATTTGGACGTTTCGTATTATCTATCATATCCCTGAGGTCCATTTCGATTTTTTCAATTTTTTTCCCCATTCTTTCTTTTATGCTTTCATTTTCCATTCTGTCATCTTCGAGGTCACTGATTCGTTGTTCAACTTCCTCTAGTCTTGTGCTATGAGTGTCCAGAATCTTTTTAATTTGGTCAACAGTTTCTTTAATTTCCATAAGATCATCCATTTTTTTATTTAGTCTTGCAATGTCTTCTCTATTCTCTTCTAGGGTCTTCTTGATTTCCTTTATCTCCCGTACTATGGTCTCATTGTTCATCTTCAGTTTTTTGAGTAGCTGCTCTAGGTGCTGTGTCTCTTCTGGTCTTTTGATTTGGGTGCTTGGGCTTGGGTTATCCATATCGTCTGGTTTTTTCATATGCTTTATGATTTTCTGTTGTTTTTGGCCTCGTGACATTTGCTGAACTTGATAGAGTTCTTTTAGGATTTGTAGACCAATTGAAGTCCTTATCTCTAATTTATCAGATCTACAGCTTCGTGGAGTACACTTTCTCTAACTAACCAGCAGGTGGCGTCCACGAGCCACCTGTTCTCCACAAGCCGGTTCTCCCCTGCTTAGCCTTTTTGGTGAGTGGGGGAGTGAGTCTTGTGGGGTCCAATTGGTGTACCAAGCTTGCGTGTGTAGTTGGTGTTGCCTGCCCTGTATATGGGGCGTGTTTCTGGGCAGTCAGGGAGGGGGGGGTGGCTCTAACAATCAAATCTCCCTGGTGATCCTAGAGTTTTAAAGCTGCTGCAATAGTCTAATCCTTCAGTTCAGTCCTGCCACAGTTTGTCTCTGCTGCTGACCCACAAGTCCTTGGTATTGGCGTATGGCTCCTGAGACTTGCAAGTGGGCCCGTCTTCCAGGCCGTGCACCCCGGGTCCTCTGTTGAGGGATGACTGTGCTATGTCACAGGTGAATGCCGTCCCCTCAGGGCAGTTCTGGGCTGCTGGGCTGTGTAGGGAGGCTCCCAGTGTGCTGAAATGATGGCTGAATGGGGCTTTGTTAATTCACACTGCTCCACGTTCCCAACTCTGGGACAATCAGCTGAGGTTGCAGGGAAGGCTAATGTCCACGCCCAGTTTTGTGGTGTGTGCCTGTTATTTGAAGCACTTCCGTCACACTGGGTTGTCTGGGGCAGTTCTGGGCTATGGGGCTGGCGATGGGCAGGAGTGTTTCCTGTCCACCAGGATGATGGCTGTGAGCGGACACCCCCCTTTTCTTGGGAAGTTGTGGTGTTTAGTGAATTTTCTCAGCCACTGGATTATTGCGTTTTGTCTCAGAGCTCTCCTAGTTCTGCTCTTGACTTGACCTGCCCAAATAGTAAGTCTTTGAAGCTTTCTGTATTGGGCTTCTTAGAGTAATTGTTTTAGAAAAAGAAAAAAGGATTAAAAAACAAACAAACAACAACAACAAAAAAATCGGGCCCTCCTCAGAGATCTAATGGGTTATTGAAATGCTAAGAGACAAAGCAACCAGGGCCATTAAGGAAAGGTCCACAGGGCAGAGAGATCAGCTTTTCTTCAGGATTTGCATATGCGCCTCAGGGCCCTTCCCCTTTCTATGTTCACCAGAACTCCAAAAATCCTCTGCTTTTATTTTGGAGTTTTTCGTGTTGTTTTTTTTCTATGTCTGTCTCCTCTCTGTTGGGCTGGCTGCTCTCAGATTCTCTGGTGTCTGGTCTCAGTCTATCTATGTTTGGAGTTTGGATCAGTAGAATGAGTTTCCGATAAGAGCTGCCACTGCAGTTCTCCCTTCTGCTTCCCGGAGCTGACAACCCCTCCTCCCCCGGGACTGAGCCTGGCAGGGAGAGGCGCGGGTCCCCTGGCCGCAAAAACTTACAGATTTCGCTGATCTCAGCAGTTCCACGTTTTCATGAGTGTTGTATGAAGTATGCCCAAAGTCAGATTGCTCTGTGGTGTCCAGTCCACGCAGTTCCTGGCTTTCTACCTACTTTCCTGGAGGAGTAACTAAAACATACAGCTCACCAGTCTGCCATCTTGCCCTGCCTCCCATAGGTATACGATTTGATGTAGGCAATTGTTTTTAGTCCTGTACTTATTTCCATTTCAGTCTCTTCCCACAGAAATGAAAGTATGGATGAAAGAATATAAAATGCAGGTGAAAAAGAACTCATAAAAGCACACCTTGGAGCAGGTAATCCCTAGCCAAAAAAAAAAAAAAGTAGATATCATCAATAAAAAGAATAAAGTTCTTTGTGCCAATCAGGAGTCCATGCACTTTAGGGAGTATGGAAGTCATTTATTGCTGGGTTGCTGGGGTGAGTGAAGGATGCTACTGTCTTGGGAAAGAGGTTTACTACAGAATTTGTGGCACAATATTTCCTTTGAAGGATGAGGGATTAGTGCCCTTGGGAGGCAGAGGAAGGAAATAGGGAGAGAAAGAGGTAATTTATCAGGAGTTGAGAACATATTTTCTTATCGAAAGCAACCACCAGAGTTTTCTCAAGAGATTTGTTACTCAAGTTCCCTTGGGGTTATTAGTTTGGACACTGAAGTAGGGATTGTCTCTACAGCCATCTTGAACAACTTCATTTAGTGATATTTTTGTGTCTTCTGAAGATGACACTAGATTGTTATTAGCCAATTACATCCTCAGCTAATAATTCATTAATATGTAGAAAGAGATGCAAGTCCCACAAACTGGAAACTTGAAATGTGAGCAACACAGGAAAACTAAGGGGTTTAAAAAGAAAGTTGTATGAAATATACCAATAGGAATATTGTTAAAATTAGACTTGAGGGGGAGGGAGGCTAGTAGTGACTTACCTAAACCATCTCACGAAGAATTATTCATAAACTGGAATCTGTAAACTGGAATTTAAGCCTCAGTTGTTATGTAGTGTAGAGAGCACTCTGTTGGAAGGTGTGAGACCCAGGAATGGCACATAATAGGTATCCAATTTGATAAATGATTGATTGATGAGCACTGGATATAGGGCCAGTCACTTCAACCATTCTGAGTCTTGAATTATCTATTTATGAAGTGAGAAACTGTAATACCCATGATATCAAATAGTTCCTTTTATTGTATGCCTACTACATGCTTATCACTATACTATATACTTTACATACATATATATCTAATTTTACTGTGGAAGGAGACACTCTGAACTTGGCCTGTTACCTTTCCCTGTGACCCGTGGATAAACAACAACAACAACAACAACTCAGTACCAAATGTGTCAGTGTGAATTCTTGGACAGGATGTAAGTAGGGGCTGACTCCCTTCTTGGAGCATCTTAACACAGAACACATTCCATAGCAGATAGTGGTCTGTCAGCACACTCTTTTCCCACCTTTTTTTTTTTCAAATTCAGTTTTATTGAGATATATTCACATACCCTACAATCATCCACAGTGTACAATCAATTGTTCACAGTACCATCATATAGCTTTGCATTCATCACCACAGTTTTTGAACATGTTCATTCCTACACAAAAAAATAAAAATAAGAATAAAAATACAAGTAAAAAAGAACACAAAACATCCCATACCCCCATCCCACCCTAATTTTCATTTGATTTTTGTCCCCATGTTTCTACTCATCCGTCCATACACTGGATAAGGGGAGTGTGAGCCACAAGGTTTTCATAATTACACAGTCATACCGTGTAAGCTACATAGTTACATAATTGTCTTCAAGGACCAAGGCTACTGGGTCACAGTTCAACAGTTTCAGGTATTTCCTTCTAGCTATTCCAAGTAATCTAAAAACTAAAAAGGGGTATCTATATAGCACATAAGAATAACCTCCAGAATGACCTTTTGAATCCATTTGAAATCTCTCAGCCACTGAAACTTTATTTTGTTTCATTTTGCTTCCCCCTTTTGGTCAAGAAGACTTTCTCAATCCCATGATGCCATGTCCAGGCTCATCCCTGGGAGTCATGTCCCACATTGCCAGGGACATTTACACCCCTGGGAGTCATTTCCCACGTAGCGGGGAGGGCAGTGAGTTTATCTGCTGAGCCCCCACCTTTTTTTAATTAGAGAAGTTGTAGGCTTACAGGAAAATCATGCATAAAATCCAGAGTTCCCAATTATTAACACCTTTCATTAGTGTGGTATATTTGTTACAATTCATGAAAGAACATTTTTCTATTCATACTTTTAACTCTAGTCCATCATTTACAATAGATTTCATTGTGTTGTACAGTGAAATTTTAAAATTTCCCCTTTTAGCCACATTCAAATATATAATTCACTGCTATTAATTATGGTCATGCTGTTGTGCTACTGTTACCACCATCCATTATCAAAACTTTACGATCAACCCAAATAGAAATTACAATTTAAGCATTAACTCCCCATTCCTTACCCTCACCCAGCCCCTGGTAACCTATATTCTAGATATATAATAAGAATCTATGTGTTTTCTTATTCTAATTATTTCTTATCAGTGAGGTCATACAATATTTGTCCCTTTGTGTCTGGCTTATTTCACTCAACATGGTGTCTTCAAGGTTCATCCATGTGGTCTCATGTATTAGAACTTCATTCTTTTTTTATGGGTGAATAATATTCCACTATATGGATATACCACATATTGTTTATCCATTTATTGGTTGATGGACACTTGGATTACTTCTATTTTTTGACAGTTGTGATTAATGCCTCAATGAACATTGCTGTGCAAATAACTGTTCAAGTCTCTGCTTTCAAATCTTTGGGGTGTATACCTTCAAGTAGGATGGCTGGGTCATTTGATAATTCTACACTTAGCTTTCTGAGGAATTTTAAACTGTTTTCCACAGCAGCTGCATCATTTTACATTCCCGTCAACAATGGATGATTTTTCTTATTTACCCATATCCAGCACTTGTAATTTTCCATTTTTTAATAGTAGCCATTCTAGTGGGTATGAAATGGCATCTCATTATGGTTTTGATTTGCATTTCTTTAATGGTTAATGATGTTGAACATCTTTTCATGTGCTTTTGGACTTTTGTATATCTTCTGTGGAGAAATGTCTATTCAAGTTTTTTGCCCTTTTTAAAAATTTTTAATTAATTTTTTTTAATTTTTAAAATCCTTTTTTTTGAGTTTAATTCAGCTTTATTGAGATATAGTCACAGCAGTCATCCACAGTGTACAATCAGTTGTTCACAGTACCATCATATAGTTATGCATTCATCACCACGGTCAATTTTTGAGCATTTTCATTTCTCCAAAAAATAACGAGAACAAAAATACAAGTAAAAAAGAACACCCCAAACATCCCATATCCCCTTCCTCCCCATTATTCATTTAATTTTTTTAAATCATATTTTTTTGGTAGAATATCCCATTTTTCTATTTATTTGTCCATACACTGGATAAAGGGCGTGCGAGCCACAAGGTTTTCATAATCATGAAGTCACATTGTATAAGCTATAAAGGTATACAATTGTCTTCAAGAATCAAGGCTACTGGGTAGCAGCTCAACAGTTTCAGGTATTTCCTTCTAGCTATTCCAATACACTAAAAACTAAAATGGGGTATCTATATAATGCATAAGAATAGCTTCCAGAGTGACCTCTCGACTCCATTTGAAATCTCTCAGCCACTGAAACTTGATTTTGTTTCATTTCTCTTCCCCATTTTGGTCAAGAAGACTTTCTCAGTCCCATGATGCCAGGTCCAGGCTCATCCTTGGGAGTCATGTCCCACATAGGGAGGAGGGCAGTGAGTTTACCTGCAGAGTGAACTTGAAACAACCTCCTCCCCTTCCTAGGTGCTCTTTAGAATGACTTAATGCATGTATCCCTTTGCTCCAAGTCATTTCAACTTAATTGCTTTTCACACTGTCCCAGCTATCTGCAAGTGGCTTCTCTGCCCTCAGGACAACCTCTGGGAAGGCAAGTTGGAGACACTTCCCTAGCTCAGTATTTCAGCCTTCCAACCAATAGATTGGCAATAACATACATGCACCTCTGTAGGCACACAGGGACCACTCCTCTCCCTCTTGAACATGGCCAGAGACCCTCAATGGAAGTGTAAGGAGGCTCCTCCTTGTGTTGTGGAGGGAATGGGGGAGGGTCCAGCAAGAGCTCCAGGAGCTTCTTCTAAGGCTTTTGAAATTACGTTTTCTTAATTCATTACTTGCTTGGTTAATGCAGCCCTTTAACTGTTTTCCGTAGTTTTGAGGAAGGTTATTGTCTTTAAGACTCCTCTGCCACCTTTGCCCCAGGGGTGGTGTAACAATGGCCACATTCACAGTGGGCTCCCGGCCATCTGAAGTAGCTGATCAAAGGTGGAGATTTAGAATCAGACCACACATTGCCCGAGTTTGGAGGACTAGTTCTTTGTATCCCACCATGGCACTAGCAAGCTGAGCTGGGAGCTAGAGCTCCAGTCCCCATTGCTACCTCCCACGAGGCTGATGGAAGTCGTTTGAAGGCACTGTAGAGAGGGTGAAACTCAGTCTTTATTACAATTTACAAGCCTCTTCCTTCTGCTCCTCCCTGGATGCTGCACAGTGTTTCCCTAGACTCTGGAGTTTCAAAGTGGTTTATTCAGATTGTTCCTGCCAATTCAGTAGTTGATTTGGTATAGGGACTGATTCCTGGAGCTTCTTACTCTGTCATCTTCCCACAATCCTCTCTCACTCTTCCCCTTTTGATCTTAGTCAACATTCCTAGGAACTGCTTACCTAGACATGTATGTTACATGGCACCTGGTCACCCCCACTGCTGTTCCTGCAGGGAGGGAATGGGGTCCTTCACCTGCAGCACAAGAGGGGTGTCTGTAGGTCATCTCCCTCTATCAGCCGCAGAGTGAGACTTGCTGGCCATAAGGAACCAACATCCACTACTGAAGCTGATCTTGCCTTGTCTCTTCTCTACGTGAGTATTTGTTGTTCCATCCACTGTCTGTGTGAGTTGTGCTTTTGTTGGTGAACCTAACAGCTGCAAACTGTGGAATGGGTTGATATCCTAGGGCTGCTGTTCTGGTGCCAGGCATTATTATGTCCTTTGCTACCCTCCGTGTGGTAAGACTCCTGGATGTGGTAACAGGTGTCACTTACTCAACACTTACAACATATTTCTCTACTTCAAAGGGAGATTATTGGGGGCTCAAAGATATATGTGAAAACACGTTGTGTTATGCACAAATCAGGGGTCTAAATTATGGCTCTGACAGTTGCTGTTAGATGGAATTTAATTAGCAAAAAATGTTGGGCTGCCTGCAAATGACGATTTCACCCAAATTAGAGTAGCTGGATCTACAAATCTAGATAAGTACTAGCAAATTAGTTCCTTACTATTTTAGTTAAAAAACTCTTAATCAGTATTGTCATTTTTTTTCAGAGGATTGATAATCTAATGGGACACAGTAAAACTTCTAATATGTAGTAAGATTCTAGTAATTCCTCCTTAAAGCATCTACTCTGCCCTCTAGAAGAAAAGACCCAAGGTTTATCAGGATATGTTTACAAGCCATCTTTAGGGCAGTAGTTCTTCTACTTAAAGAGGGAGACTTCATTGATCTCCTGAGAATACATCTGTGTACCTCAGTTTGAGTCCATGTTAGGACACCCATTTTAAGTGATCACTTGGAATGAACACAAACATGGCCAAGAAAAAGAAATTACAAGAAGATACCTAATTAAAAGGTTGACTATTCAGATGACTCAGAATGCTTTTATTAATGATTATAAGATTACCACCAAAGTGAAAATGTAAAATTGGAAAAATACTCACAGAATTCTGAGATCCCTTAGAGTACATTCAAGAATCTCAGATTGAAAAAAGCCTTTTAGAGTATGTGCTTCTCCTAGCATCTAATTTCCTTTTATGATACACTAATGTTAACTAGCTTCAGTCTCAGAGAGTAAACTTTTCCTGATCATGTTTCCAAAGGCTAGAGATAGACAGTTTTACCTGACTTTACTATGCACTGGCTACACTTATTGACTAATGTAGAGTAGCAGGAAGAAGTAAACCAACTCCTGTTTACATCCATATGGTACATATTGTTCATTGTTGAAGTACACTTTTTCCTGTGCCAAGTACTATATTAGGAGCAGATGATACCAAGGTGAGTAAGAGTCTATTCTTGCCCATGAGAAGCCTTATGGGAAAGATAAACAGGAAGTACACACATATATAAGAAATTGATAAGAAGAATCAAAGTGATGACTGCCTGGATAATGAAGTAATTAAGCCAACTTATGTATCTCAGATGAATCTGAAATTGATTCCAATTGTAATATTAATAATCATTATATTATGGAAAACAGTGCAGCCCATGAAAGACTCATAGAAGCAATCTTTTGTTGTTTAATGGCTTCCTCCTCTTTCTTTCCATCATTTTGGAGTCCAGCATGCCAAGTTTGCCATTTTAATTAAAAATGTTTAAAATGAGGAGAAAATTTGAAGTTAATTATAATTCCCTAATAACATTACTAGACTTTTGTATAGATTCCTTGAAATGTAGACTTGGTTCCTAGTATAATGCTTGGCACCCAGTAAATGTTCAATAAATACTTTAATTTGTGAATAAATGATATTGTTACTATTATTTATTGGATTTAAATTCAACATTAATTTGAAACCTCTGTACCATGTTCGCATCTGAGTTTAATATTTTGTCCAAAAATGTTTCCTTACTTGTGCCTCCTTAGACTAATCCTCAATTAAGAGGGTGGGGCACATAACTGGAATTAGCTCTTGTATTAGTTTCTTGCAGCAGCTGTAGGAAATCACCACAGATTTGTTGGCTTAAAACAACAGAAACTTATTCTCTCAGGGTTCTAAAGGCCAGAAGTCCAAACCCAAAGTGTTGGCAGGGCCGTGCTCCCTCCAGAGGCTCTTCCAGATTCTGGGAGTCGCCAGCTTCTTGGCATGTGACCGTGTCACTCCAGTCTCTGCCTCCATCTTCTCATCACTTTTCCTCTTCCTACTGTGTCTTCTCCTCTTCCTTTAATTATGACATTAATCACTGGATTTGGGATCCACCCAGGTAATCCAGGATGATTCATTTCAAGATCCTTAATCACATCAACAAAGACCCCTTTTCTGAACATTCACAGGTTCCAGGGTGTTAGGGACCACCGTTCATCCCCCTCCAGCTCTGGAAAGTATTTAGGCTTTTTTTTTTCCTTCTAATTTTTGCTTCCTTCCTTTTGAGATGCTAACGCTCTTTCTGCTCTCATCCTGGTCTTACCCTTGGCTTTCTGGGGGCATGTCCATGTCAGACTGGCCCCCCCCATAGAGCCTTCTTAATTTATTAAAGAAAGGTCGATGATTGATTCTGATACTCACCCTTTCCTCTACTGACCAACTTTGATAAAGGAGAAAACCTGGGTTTTTAATACCTTGTTTTAAGATGCATTGATTGAAATATTAAATGGGTTGGTGATAAATAAACACGAAGCCTAGTCTTTTAGGTAGTATCGGAAAATTTCTGGAAATTATAGTCTCCTTATCTGATCTTGGAACCACAGAATTTTGCCATTGTTAGGTACTTAAGGGATCCAACAATCAAACCACTTTCTTCCATTTTTACTTTTTAATTAAAACTAGCTAGCTTGACATGCATATGATACCAAAACATTCTATAATGATGATAATGTTCCTTCCTAATTTTGATACATTTGAATATTAGGAGTCTAGAGGCCTGAAAGATATAATTTTTCTTTTTAATTGCTCATTTAATACAAGAAATTGAGATATTTCCTGTATTACAGAATAACAAACATGGCTAATGAGAAATTGAGTTCCAAAGAAGTTGAGAAGAGGTTTTAAATTGTGTGTTAAGGTTAAGAGTATAATTTCTGAGCCAGAATCATCAAGTAGTTTATAACTTTTAATGTTCATTTGAGGGTTAAATGAGTTAATGCAGTTAAGAACTTACAATAGGGCCTGACATGTAAGAAAAACTAATAGTTTTAGCTATTATTGTAATAATTTGCTGCTGACTTTTAGATGTAATATTTAAATCCCTTTAAAGCTGACTATTAGCTTAAGAAGCTAAAGTAAATCTCTTCCTTGTTCTTTATATAAGTGTTTTGCTTTAACACATATCAAGCCAAATAATAAAGAAATAATTTATCTATACTTTCTGATAAAAATTAATTTCAACAAAGAAATGAGACCGTGTGAAAACGGCATTTAAATTAGGGGATTTAAAATGTTCAGTAGTAAAATAGCAGCTGTTGGAGTTATAGGTGATTACCAGTGGACCAGGATCCTATTATCCATCTGCTTCCTGGGTTTCATTAAACTTCATAGTACTTTTTAAAGTAAATCATTTCTGCATAGATCAATAATTTCTCTAATCCAAGTGAACATCATATGTTGGACTCAAAAAAAGATGCTCAGTTCACCTTCGTCATGTTTAACTGTATCTTAGTGATAGAAAACACTAACAGACAGAAATGTGGATGGAAGGAGAGAATTAGGAACATATCAGTAATACCTTACATTTATATACTACTTTATCGATTCCAAATAGCATTAATATACATTTTTTAATATTCTTTTTAAAATAATTTCCTGGAGTAGTCAGAGTGGGAAATTTCCCCTTTTTACTAATGAAGCAACTTTAAATCATCTTATTAGTGAATGTGGAGACAGGTAGGAATTTAGCTTTTCTGTTGCCTGACACATTCTCTGCTATATCACACTTCCTCTTGGAACCCCAAAGTATTTGTGTGGTTTTTTTCCTGTTAAAAAATACCAACCAGTATGCTAAAAGTCTATTTCAGTAACATTGTAAGGCAACAATTAATCCTCAAGAAGTCAACAAACCAGTGAAAAGAAATGGACAGACATAATCTTTCCTACAGCTATGGCTTCCTGAGTCAGCAGGCTAGCTTGTGACCCCCCAGCGTAACATCTTAAGGGATCTTACCATGCATATTTACATCTGCTATACTATGGACACAGAAATGCTTTATGTGACAATCATTCTTAGTTCAGGCACAATGTAAATTTTAAAAAGGAATTACTTTGAAACCACAAGTCTTCACTCTTGCCCTGAACACGCAGTATTGTGCTACATATAGTTAAATTCTGCAGAAAATAACGCATTTGTTGGAGTCAGTCAATATCCTCAAAGGGAAGAATTCTTGTATGTTCTATTGTCACTCCTCTTATTTGCATCACAGCACTAGTTCAAAGTGGGAATTATTAAGTTCAGAAAATTGAAGTAAGTATACCATAAGAACCATTCTTAAACATCCACCCTCCTCTCTAAATAGGATCATTGTGAGTGCCAGCTTTTTATTTATTTGGTCTGAAAAAACATCTAGTTTTTCCTAGTTGTCTTCATGTCCTCGGTCTTGCCTAAACTTCCTTGTTTTCTAAACATTTTTGACTGTCATTCACAGGGAGAAATACATATTACTTTGTATCTCATAACACACACACACACAAACACACACACACACACGCCCCCCCAACACTATCCACAGTGCACTCTATTTTTTAAGAATTTCTATTTCATGTTTTGAAATATGCTGACTGACAACCTGTTAAATTGATTTTATTACTCCCATATGCATCATGACCCACAGTTTGAAACACTGGTTTAGAGCTTAATTATTTTAGTTTAAAAAGCATGGGTTTGGGAATCAGGTGGATCTGAGTTTGAATTTTTGTTCTTCCTCTTATTGGTGATAAGGATCTTTGAGGCAGATCATTTAACTAAAGTTAGTGTCCCCATCTGTAAAATGTAATGATAGAATAGAATAGAATACAATAGAATACAATAGAATAGAATAGAATACACTATATAAAATATAATAATGATGTATGTCATTACATTTGTCATTCTTTCATTCATCAAGTATTTATTTCTTAACACCTACAAGATCTTTACCCACTCTTGATCTTACTAAGATTTTGGAGATTAGTTTTCACTACTCTTTCTTCTTCCAGAATAATGCACAATCATATTTAAGACCAAAGGTTATGTGATCAATTTTATTTTACCTCTTTTGCCTCTGTTCAAAGTATCAGATTCTTTATATTTGAGGATTGTATGATGGGGCTAGAGAGGGGAGAAAGACCAGTGTGTGAAAAAATGGGGCTGTCAGCCAAGAGTACTAGATGGGACTCTACTCTGGATGAAAAGGAGATCCAGGATGGGACTATATAAATGGATATCCTCAAAGCATTCTTATTCTAAGCCTTATCCCTACGGAATGTTAAAAGATCCACGAAATTCCAAGTCTCATTGTAGATATTTTAGGATTGATAAAGGCTTAGAAAACACTGTTTTAAAAACTCATATGGGGAATGATAAAGTCTTGAAGTGTTAAGGATAACTCGCTAATAAAGTGATTTCCTCTTGGGCCACCCATATTATGTTTTACTTTCTTAAGTCAGAAACTTTTGAAGAACAGACAAGGAAACAGTCCAGTAAGTTAAATTGTGCATGGCAAAGATGGCACATCATTTGTTCTTCCTGGTCGTCATAACAACTAAACAAAGCCTGAATTCCTTTCACCCTGAGGACTCTTGGTTTAGAGCAGCCACTGGGGAAGAGACAGGAAAGGCGCAGATAGATTATGTGTGGGTTCAAAGAGTGGGAATGGATGGGGAAGAAGTAAATGGGTCATTTTTGGTTTTTGTTTTGAATTTGTTTTTTTCCTCTCCATAGTATAGAACACTCCTTTTGCCAATGTAAATTTGCTAATAGCAGAGTGAAATTATAAATAATATTTCATAACTATTTGTATCTCTCTCTATAGGCAGTTAGATCCTCTTGAGAAGAGCTCCTAGGTTTAGGAGTTCCGTCCCATTTAGAGTTGTAAGGAAGGTGGTATCACTTTCCCTTCTCTACTGCTGTCTTTTGATGTGCCTGTCTACTCTCCTTCTCTTCTAATCTCTTTCAAGAATTCATATATTTTATTTATATTGAATTATCTTCAAAATATTCAAATTTTATTGCAGTTAAAGGGACTATATAAGTTAATTGTACTTTTCTGCCATGCTTAGAACTTAGACTTGGAGACTTTTAAATTCAGTGTGTAAAATTTGCAATGCAGGGTGGCCAGAGATTTGAAAATAAAATCGTAAGCAAGTATGCTAGTGTATAATTGATTTGCAGTTGTTTAATGATAAATATTCATAGGCACTTTGAGAACAGAAACTATGTCATATATCCTTAACTTCTCCTTTAGAACCTAGCATGGAACTGAACATTTGGTGGGTACCTCAAAAATGTTTGTTGATTAACTAATAAGTGTGTATAGATTATAAGTTAATACTGAGAAGCAAAACAGTTCAATGGATTATGATGCAAGCATTTAACTTTATGTAAGTTTAGCTGCATCTTCTAGAATATGTTTTTCAGCGTTTCCAGATGGACTACCCTGTATGGCCTTCTTGTATGTGTTAGAAGTGTAACATTGGAAAGGCTCCATAAAATTTTTATTGGCTATTTGTTCTACCTGAGGTTTCAGCCATTAGTTTTATTTGATCATAAAAAAAGCAGTGGATGGGCAAAAAAATCTCATAAAATCAGCAAGAGAGACCACTAATGGAGATTAATGTAAAATCCAATTGTATACAAAATGTTATGACATTACTTTCTAATAACTGTCATTTAGGTTTGATTAATTTACACATGGCTGTTTAAAAGTAACATTAAGCCCTTCTTTCTTTTGGTAAACTACCTGGTATATTTACCAGTTTTAATGAAGTTGTATAGAAATGGAATTATTACAAAATTGTAGCATCAAAGATGATATCTTGTCTGAGACTGGCACAGCTACAAAGACTTCTTTATTTCTAAGCCTAGTATCTTGCTCACAATGAGACCTCAATGAATATTTTTTGATTATTCTGAAAGAATCAAGTTCATATTATTTTATCAACATACTTTACTCTGAGCCAGTATCAAGGGTTTATCAAAAGTAGCTTGCTTTGGTTGGTTTCCATACAGTATGCAGTATATATGGAATTGACAGATATTTAAACCATTGCTAGAAATGAGTCAATGTCTTGATGTAGTTGCTTGATGTCATAATGTTAAAATTCCTCTTTCATATATTTACATTTCAATAGGTGTCCATTAGATAGTATATTTCTGCACTAGCAAATCTGATCATACTACACATTAATGTTATATCTTTTGCTTCTAAATTTGGAGGGCTTATCAGGCATGTTAGGATTATCTTGGTTCTCTGACTCCAGCATCATATGAAATCATTTTATTTACCTATTTTAATCAAAAGGCCAGGACGAGCTAGAATTTAAGAATGGTTATGTTTTTTATTATTATTATTATCATAGTATTTTAGCACTACAATGTAACAAGACAACCTCTACAACCTTCATATTAATAATTAGTACCTTTCCTTTTTACATTTAGGGTATCATTCACGATTATTCTTGGATAAGTACTCGTCTATAATAAAATATGTAAAATAAATACCTCTCTAACATAAACAGAGATTCTATACTATAAATTATTTATATATTCTGTTTCACTATCCAGAAGCGATTATGATTAGTCTCTGAGATTATTTATAAAATAACATTTTATTGAGTGACTTGGATCCATATTATATGTTTAAAACAGTGTATTTTAGTTTCCATGTAGAAATTTTTCAATTTTTCTCTATCAATATTAGAATATTATCTCTGTAAGGCAAATGAAATATGGAAACTAGTAATCAGTACCATGTACCAACTTCTCAGGTTGTTTTGTTTAATCCTAACTGCTGTATCAGATGAAGAATATAATCTTCACTTTGAAGATGAAGAACTAACATTTATTTAGCTGGCCAGTAACAGGGTTTGAATTAACCTGCAGTACTAGTGACTGTAAAATCTGTTTTTTCATCTCATCTTTCTGCCTTTCAAGAATATTGCCTTGAGGACATTTTAAGTTTGAGACTTATAATGTGCTCATAATTTTATTATAATGAAAATTGGGAAACCTGGCTTTAGTCCTCAAGCTGACCTTAGCCAGACACTAAACTCTTTGACCTCAGATTTCTCATCTATACTAGACTAACAGATATCTCAGATCCCTTTAAAAAAAAATTGTGAATTAATAATTTCTTAAATAGTATTAATACTATGAGTAGATTTCCAGTAGATTTTTATAGAGTTGTAGTGAGTATAAAAAATAATATATGTAAAGCAGCTAAAGCAATGTCTGGCTTGGAATTAGTGTCTGTCTATCTATCTATCTATCTATCTATCTATCATCTTCTTCATCATCCCCACCATTGTCACCATCATTTTTCATTGTCATTATTATGGGTACATGAGAACATTACAGGCCAGAGAGGTTAAGTGATTTGCCCAAGACCACACAGCTAGTTAGTAGCAGAGCAAGGAACAGGTTCCAGTTCTCATCATTTCTAACAACACCTTATTATTTCTGCAGTTGACCACTCTATGTTGAAAAGAGAGAGAGAGAGAGGAAGGAAGGAAGGAAGGAAGGAAGGAAGGAAGGAAGAAAAAAGAGAGAGAATGAGAGAGAAAGGCATATTCAATCCGTTGCATATAAAATGAGAACCTTAAAAGTTGAGATTTCCAACCTTCTCTAACCAAGTTAATGATAAAGATGCTTTTGCTGGGTCTAATCTAAAGTTTCTGTATTGTATATTCATCTCTTTTGCTCGAGATTTGCTTTAGAGATAGAACACCAATGGTTTTTATTTTTTAGCATATTGGAGGAAATAATTCACTGCCTAGTTTTATATTTTTCAGGGTCAGTTCTTAGATTTTCATCTTAGTAATATGTTTTTGATTTTTTAATCATTTTATATTTTCTTTTAAGTGTTTTTCAAGTTGTTGGTCAGTCTTTAGAGTCCCTGAATAGCTAATTATGATAAGTAATTATATTAATCAAAGTCTAATTGCTATCCATATGTTCTAGGAGGAAGGGAATACAGTGAACTAAGTGTGACTAGCACTTAGCATGGTATATTTTGAGGTACAAAAGGATTGAATTTTTTACAGTAATTTATTGGTGGCATAACACATACATGCATGTATTATGATTACTTACATACTCACATACACACATATACTATCAGTACACACCTACTCACATATACACACTCACGTATACTCTGATTCGTACATCCTTAAAAATGAAACTGAACAAGATAGAAGCAAAACTAAGTAAAAGGAAAAGAGGAATAGAGTTACTTAATTCAGAATGGATAATGAATTTATTCTAGGTTTCCTGGAAACTAACAAAAAAGGCAAACAGTAAATTATGCAATTTTCCTAAATTAAAGATTTGTAAAATAAAGCCATAAGGCTTTTTCCTATTAACCAAACATTTTCTTATTACAGTTTATCAAGAGAATCCATATAAAATAGACACAAGGACATAAATATTGCTCAGTGGGCATTTCTTATATCTACGTTTATATAAAACCAAACAGGTAATAATATTTCATACTTCAACAAAGCTATTTCTGTAGGGAATAAGAAAACATGCCTGAAGTACATTCCTTTCTTGTGATCTAACTGAATAGCTATCCTGATGTAATCTAGGGGAATAAATAGTCAATAGTTCCCATTGGATTGTCTCCATTAAATATGAATTATCTCTGACGACTCTTTTGCCAGAACTCAGTAAATTCATATTGAGTATTCTACTGTATATAGAAACTGTAATACTTCATGCCTTGATATGAAAAGGAACTATGTGTCTCAAAACACCAGTTGTGTAGAAGGCAATACTGAGAAATTGCTAGAACCTGCCCTGTATTTGCACCCAAGCGAGGGGCATATGTCTCCTTCCTTCCCACTCCCCCACTTAACAAAGCCAAAAATATCCAACAACAAAAAAAATTGCTTTGAAATGTGAGCCAGTTTTACCAAGTGACAGTAGGAAGTTAAAAAGTGTTAGTGTGGCTCCTGTGGGAAGTTTGATTCTTAGAAGTATAACCCGAGTAGCTCACCAGAATGGATTAACTGCAAAATATATTCTCAAAGAGTTACCTGCATTACATTATTGAATGGGATTATTTTTTCACTGCCCACTCTAAGTATGATTAATTGATATGTTAGCTCATCCTAAGATAAAACATTTTTGTTTTTAGTCCAGTTGGTGCTAAATTGCTTTTTTTTTTTTTTCTGATAACAATTATCCAACATACTGAATTGCTAATTGAATTTATTTGTGGCCAGAGTTTCCAAAATCAAGTCATCAGTGTAAGGAAAACTCATCATCTGTTTCCTATTGCTAGATGACATGCATTCAATATTATGATAATAGTCTCAGTTTGATTGCATCTTAAAAGAAGGCAGATAACATTTATAACTGAAATTTCACCCATCATATGTGTCTTCATAACCATTCTAATTTCAGAAGTATTAGTGTTATAGAAACCTTGACATACAGATCCTGGGTTTGATTTATATATTATACACAGTTTGATTTATAGACTTTTCTCTCATATAGAAAATTTTTATCATATTCTTCATGATTTTTCCAATAATATGAAGGTATTGCAGTGGTTTGTAATGGAATACTTGTATCCAAAAAAAGAGTACTTTTTCCTTATTACAAATATTTAAACTAGAGAAACATTTAATCTTGAGAAAAAAAAGCTGGTTAATTATTGAGGAAATGCCTTGTTTGCTGGATTTAAAGGATTTTCTTTTGTGAAAATGAGGTAGGTTTCATTTTGAATTCATGAAGGGAAAACGGTGATGTAAATTAAGATAAAAAATTTGGTTATTGGGGTCCTTCTGAGGATAACTTCTGAAACATGAACTTATAAATACATTTGAACTTCATAAGTTTTTAGTTTGTTTCAGTTCTATTCTTCATGAGATCATGCCTTGTTCCCTTTGTTGGTGTTTTTAAAACGTGTCAATATTTATTGAACCACAAAGTAGAAGATCTAATATTCTGACAGTCTGGCCCACAGTGATTTAAAGCTGGCTTTCAATGAAAGAAGAAATATCTCCCAAAGGGGAGATTGAGGTGCGGTGTTAAATCCTTTAGACTTCAGAGAGTTAATCACTCATAGAATTCTAACTAGTTGGTACATCTTTTTAAGCATCTTTATTCACAATCCTCTCTATTTTGAGTCTATAGAAAGTGATATTCATGATAACACTGTTGAGGAGATCATTTTCAAGTCAGTCTCGAACACCGTTTTAAGCAGAAAAGAATTGATAATTAGTTCATAATGCTGGACTCTTCATTGAAAATGCAAAGAAAATTCCCTGTAGCTTTATTCCACATGCTGCCCATATTATAGAATTGTAGAGATAAATGAAGACTAGATTCATGCTACTGTATCCTGGAGAAAGTGCCCATTGGGAAGCCATTTTTCCAGATCACAGTCTTAGTGATAAAACTATTGTCAAACCATCTCAAACCTCAACATCCAGGCAGTGATATTGCTGGTGAATGTTTAGGAACTGAATTTTGGTGATAGGGGAAAGGGAAAGCCTGATTTATAGCATTTGCTAATCTTTGTGGTATGAATATTTCCACCATGACATGATGGGAAGACTGGAGAACATTAAAATTGAGGAGCTGGAGTAGGAAACACTGACAAATATTGAGAAGCCACTTCCTCCTCCTCCCCCCCTCCTCCTTCTTCTCCTCCTCTCCCCCCTTTTCTTCCTTCTCCTTTCTTTCCTCTTCTTCCTCCTCCTCCTCCTCCTTTATTTACTGATACAACTCTGAAGTTGTAAGTAATAGAAAATTGTTCTTTTTTTCCTCAATGAAAAGTAGATGTTTCTTGCTTAAAAAAAAAAGTTGGTGAAATGAAATTGCTAAGTCCATATTTCTACTGAAAAAAATATTTACCTTTATTTGACTCTCTGAAACCAAAAGCTCTCTGGATATTAGTCTCCTTGAATTTAATAGTTTTTCAAGCTCATGCAAAGATAAGGAAGAAATTAAAAGATTTAGAGTGCTGCATATTCTCTGGGTTACATGCTCACATAAAATCAGGAGCTGTCTTTTCCTTGTTATTACTCCACATCTGAAGCCTGTTTGCCTCTCTTCTCAGAATGGACTCAACGCTCTCCATCTGGCTGCCAAGGAGGGCCACGTCGGGCTGGTTCAGGAGCTGTTGGGAAGAGGGTCTTCCGTGGATTCTGCCACTAAGGTAATGTTCACAATGGTAGAACTTATTGTCCTTGGAAAAGATGAAATGATTTAAAGCCTCTTTCCCCTGTTTGTACATTCCAGAGATTCACTGCAACACCAAAATTCTCAACCATGCAGAAAATTGAAACTCTCTCCATTAAACTTTGCAGGATTTGAACTGTTCTTTTAGGGACTTGTCAAACATGAGATTAAGAAAGTATTTCTGGCACTTTAAAATCTGCGAACCTAATTTATATATTTTATTTTCTCTTTCCTCCTTTTTTTTTCACATAGGGAACTAAATTAACACAACACAATCCACTATAGACAGTATCATCTATTTCCCTAAGGTTAACTTATTTTTAGTGTAAGTTGATATGGTATATTTCTCAATAGAAATGAGCAAGTAATTTTGATGCTTCAATTAAATTGCTGTATATGTTAATGTATTCATTTGACTTGGTAAGAGACTATACAGAACCCCTTCTAGTCCAGTGGAAGAGAGATTTTGGATGCTAAATTGAATTATTAGGATAAACTTAGATTTTATCACTATAATGTATATTTGTAAAGGAATTAGACTGATTTTTTGCAAGACGCTCAGTATACTGAAACTGTCACTCCCTTGTTTGTGCTGCCTTTGCTAAAATCTATGTGAACCTTTGTCTTTTGGGATTAATTTCAGAAACAATAGACATTTTTGAAAATAAAATCATTGGTGATAAATCGTTGTCTTTGAAGGTAGAGTTTTTATTTGGAAAAAAAGCAGTACTAGTCAGAACCTGCTGACCAGGGCTGGAGTGGGATATCTTGGTTGTGCGAACTACAGGCAGAGTGGTCAAGCACTTTGGTTTCTGCTTGGGGTAGTAGTCCATCGGATGCAAAAGGAGTAGTGGAAAAAATTAGGAATGTGGTCAGTTAACCTGGATTTCCAACACTTCATGCGTAACTAGCAAAGTATGGGTTGGTCCTGCTCACAGTACAGTAAACAACAATTCTAGTGAAAATTTAAAAACAAAAACAAACAACAAATAAACAAAACACTCCCTGGCAATCCAAAGAAGTTAAAGACTTCCAAAGAAGTTAAGTTCACTGCAGGCAATAAAAACTTCCTTACTTTGAATATAGAGAGTATAAATTTTTATTAAAGTTGTCCTTGACCATATCAAATAAATGTTGAACAAATATTTTAAGAATATCAGGTTGATGGTATATCAAATTATTTGTCTTCTTGATTACTCTAATAAATATAATATATTCACTAAACCAGCCATTTTTCGGTTACTTAAATGGTTGTTTCATTATTGTTTTATTTTTTTCCTTTTCTGTAAAGTGTAATGATTTTTAAAATATAAGTTTACTTTTTTATTGTGGCAACTTATGCATATAACTTAAAGTTTGCCATTTTAACTATTTTTAAGTGCAATTCAGTGGCATTCATTACTTTTACAATGTTGTGCTACCGTCACCCTCTTGCCATACTAAAACTTTCATCACTCAAAATAGAACCTCTCTACTCTTTAAGCAATAGCTCCCCATTTATCTTTCCCAAGTCTATGGTAACCACTAATCTAATTTCTGTCTCTGTGAATTTGCTTATTCTAGATATTTCACTCAAGTGGAATCATACGATATTTGTCTTTTTGTGTCTGTCTCTGACTTATTTCACTTAGCATAATGTTTTCAAGGTTCGTCCATAATTTAGTATGTATCAGAATGTTATTCCTTTTTAATCACTGAATAGTGTCCCATTATATGGATATACCACATTTTGTTTATCCATTCATCTGTTGATGGATACTTGGATTGTCTCTACCTTTTGAACACTGATGTTCAGCAATTGTTTAAATAAGACAGGTTATTTTTAATCCTAAATTAGTATTGTAGAATTTTGGATCCAGAAAAAATCTCATTTAAAACTGCAATCCAATAGCCTTGATTCTTGAAGACAAGTGTATAACTATGTAGCTTATATAGTGTGACCATGTGATTGTGAAAACCTTATGGCTCACATTCCCTTTAACCAGTGTATGGACAGATAAGTTGAAAAATGGCGACAAAAAAGTAAATGAATAATGGGAGAGACAGGGGGAATGGGATGTTATTTTTATTTTTATTCTTATTTTTATTTATTTTTTGGAGTAATGAAAATGTTCAACATTTTATTGTGGTGATGAATGCACAGGTATATGATGATCCTGTGAACAGTTGATTGCACACTGGATGATTGTATGCTATGTGAATATATCTCAATAAAATTGCATTAAAAAAGCAAAAAATAAAAATAAAAAATAAAAACTCCTAATTTAAAGATGTTGCTTTTAAGCAACTGAGCCTCCAAAATAGAAAGTGAGTGGTTAAAGGACTCACAGTGAGCTGGTGGTAGAAAAATAACTTGATAGAGTTTGAACTGTATGGTTTCAAATCTACAAATGTAATTGTATTGAGATATATTCACACACCATTTAATCCATCCAAAGTATACAATCTGTGGTTCACAGTATCATTAGATAGCTGTGCATTCATCACCATAATCATTTTTAGAACATTTGCATTACTCTAGAAACAGAAATTAAAAGAAGCAAGAAAGTACACACATCCCATACCCCTTACACCACCCCACCCCCACCCTTATTGACCACTAGTATTACAATCTACCTAATTTTAAGACTTACAATAGAGGTAGTTTAACTAAGACAGGGTAGTATTGTCAGAGACAGATATATAAATCAGTGGAACAGAAAAAAACATCCAGAAGTAGATCCACACAAACAAAGGCAATCTGCGTTTTTTTCGGGGTTGTTGTTTTGTTTTTTGCTATATAGATATAAAACCATTATCAAAGATCAGGGCTAATGGATTACAGTTCAACAACTTCAGGTATTTCCTTCTGTAAATTCTAAAACACTAGACACTAAAAAGAAGTCAGTAGTCATAATCATTTGTTAAATCCTCATTTCTCAGTTATACCTCCTCCCTCTCATTCGATCATTCTCTCAATCTTAGGGCTATCTGGGCAATGACCATTTTAATTTCTTTGTGCTGGAAAGGGGTGTTGACCTTATTGGGAAGAGGAGTAAAACTGGTTGATATTCTTGGAGAGACTGGTACCTCTGGGTTTCAGGGCTTATTTGGTGTAGGATCTATCTCGAGGCCTTAAGTTCTGAAAAAATAAACTTACTAAGAAAATATTTTACTGAGACGTAGTTGGAGCCCAGGACACTCTAGGGTTTTCAGGAATACTGTTGTTTGGGGCTTAACATACTGTGGTAGTTTGCAATATCTGGCTAAAGCTTGCATGAGAGTAATCTCCAGAATGATCCCTTGACTCTATTTGAAATCTCTTAGCCACCAAAACTTCATTTTGTTATATTTCTTTTCTCCATTTTGGTCAAGAAGACATTCTCAATCCCATGATGCCAGGGCTAGGCTCATCCCTGGGAGTCATGTCCCACATAGGGGGTTGCGTAGTAAGTTTATTTGCAGAGTTGGCTTAAAGAGAAAGGCTACATCTGAGCAACAAAAGAGGCTCTCTGGGGTTGACTCTTAGGAATAATTATAAGCAGGCCTGGCTTTGCTATTGCAGAAATAAGTTTCATAAGGGCAAGCATCAAGATCAAGGGCAGGTTATTAAATTTGGAGTCCCTAATGCTTGAAAAAATATCAAGACTTTCCCCGGTGGGGAAGTTTAATAGTTTCACATTTTTCCTTTGTCCCTCAAGGGAACTTTGAAAATCCTTTTTTATCTTCTTCCCAAACTACTATGGAATATATCTGGGTAATACATAACCTATATGGAATAGTAAGTCCTCATTCCATATTCTAGGTTCCATGTAATTAAGTTGTTTAAATAAACTTATCAGACAGGTTAAATTAGGTAGTGTGCTACAGAAAATTTAGATTTTGGATCAAATAAGCATCTCTTCCTTTGGTGTCACACAGAAGTTTAAAATACAGATAATATCATCTTTTACTCTAAATTCTGATTTACCTTAGCCCTAATAGGTCCATTTATTTCATGTCTCTAATTGAGTCTGATCTCTTTCTCAGCTTCTTTTTGACAGTGGCTGTATGGAGTAATGCTGACTACCAGAGCAGCAGAACTCTAACTCAGAGTCTCAGGTGTCACACACATACCCAATGTTTCAGGGATTACCAGGTTACACACACAGAGCACAGCATCTCAGAATTTAGAAATAACAATTAAAACTCAGGAATAGATGTGACTGCTGTAAGAGTTTACAATCTAGAAACCTTTACAATGAGCCTTATTTGAATATTCTGTAGTCCTTAACTGTCAATTGCCCAATCTCTGCCCACTTTCTATCTCCTTGTGATTGTTTTTTTGTAGATACTAATTTCAATGTAGCAAATGGGAGAAATCATTGGTAACATGATTCATGTAAAATCTTTTTTTTTCATTTAAAATATATTGAGCAACATCTGTGAACTAGGCTGGGGGTTGGGAGCACAACTGAAAGCGAGTTTCTCTATCATTTAAAATTTCTATGTTTTTCTTCAGGGTGAAATGAACTCAGTGGTTCAGCAAACTTTTTTTTTGGTCAACTTTTCCTCATGGCAAGACTCTTTAGTATTTTATTACATCCCATGAAAGATAATATTGTCACTCACATACACACACATATACACACATATACACCCATATCCTAAATTATTTGATTCAATAAGAACTCAGTCTTTTTATGTCCTCAACACGCCAAATGATATTGTGAAAGAAAGAAATGGAAGACAGTATATGAAATGGTCTGTTATTTGATGGTAAAAATTGCCCCTACCCAAGGTAGGTAGAAAAAATTGATTATGAAGATATGGGTAAGCTAGAGTGACAAGTTTTATACACTTCAAATAATCAGCAAAGTGGAAAATTCCTGCATATTTGGATTTCTGCAAATTTGAGAACCTCTAACATTTTCTATTTTGTTTCTCCAAAACAGAAGGGAAATACAGCTCTTCACATTGCATCTTTGGCTGGACAAGCAGAAGTTGTCAAAGTGCTGGTTAAAGAAGGAGCCAATATTAATGCACAGTCTCAGGTATTACTTTCAGATTTTATCTAATGTAAATCAATTTAAATTGGAACACTTTTGTGAAGTTGGTTTAAGAGGTTTAGCCAGCTATTGGGTAGATGCATTTGCTAAAAATGCTACCATTATTATTTTAGCCAAAGTATTTTAACTCATGTTGTAACATTTCTTTCTTTCTTTCTTTCTTTTTTTTTTTTGATACATCATGGTCTCCCTCTTAGGTGTAACTGACAGTTTGACAAGTGCATGGTCTATCAGTATCTTTAATTACATTTTATAAAAGAATGTAAAAGGATTTTTTTTTCCAGAATGACAGTAAATCTGTGAAATATGAATTATTCATGCAAATTCTGTGTTGCTCCATAAAAATATTTTCTTTCCTTAAATTTTAAAAATTTTGACAGGGTTAACATTCCAGTCAGAAATCTGCTATAAAATGGGAATCACACTGCTTTCATTACCTCAGACTGCAAATATGGGCTTTACAAAACTGCCAAGGGAGACAAGCAAATTTGAGCCCCACCTCCGGCATTACGTTGCACATAGTAAAAAAATAGGAAATGTATGGTCTAAAAATGCAATTAAGAAAAAATTAGAGGATAATTATCTAATCAAAATACATCATACTAGAAACTTGACCCCATTTTTTTTTTTTTTTTCTGGTGAGAGAGAGGAAAAACTTTTGTTGTGCCCATAGCTTTGCTTTTGATGCTACCTGTTGGGTATTTATGTAGGAAACGAGCTGTATATCTTTATAATCAAACCCATTCATTCTCTCTATTTTTTAGGGTTTTTTTCTTTAGCATTTCTAATGCATAGGCCACACCAAGGGTGATATTGGCAAAATTAGCCAGTGCCTCTCTGTCCATTCTTTGGGATAACCCCCACCAGCTCATCTTTGAAGGCTGTTGTATAGGAATATCTAACCTATATTGTTCATTCATTCATTACATAGACTGTATAGACAGTTTCTGGACCCAGTAAATGCTAAAAGCAAAGGTTAGAATCAATCTTATTTCTTTTTCTTTGGTTATTGGGAGGAATCTCTTGAAATAACAACAGAGAAGATGTTATCCATTTTTATCTCTGTAATATCATAGTTTTAATTAATCACATTCTCTTTCCTTGCAACCTAAACTTCTAGTTATATACATATTAATGTTTTAACACTTATTGAGAATATGCATTATTCTAAGATAGTTACTAAATGCAATTTAAAAATTGGTACCCCCGTGAAGGATGCCTGCATATTTTGGAAATTATAGTATCATCTTAGGCTTAGAGACACAGGACTCTCCAAAATCTACTGGTCCAAAGTAAGGGATAAAAACTTTTCTTTATAGGAAGAGAACATCTTTTTTCTTTTTTCTAATTAATTTTTTTATTGTAGAAGTGATATTTTATACATAGAAGGGATAATTTCCAAGGGCAATTTAACAGGTAGTTAGAAAGCAAATTTCAAAGAATACCATAGGCTACAGTTCCACAGTTTCAGTTATTTCCTGAAATATAACATGTACACAAAATATAATATCTTTCAAAGTATGATTTAACAAGTAGATATATAGGAAATTTCCTAAGTTGTTATGAGTTATAGTACCATAGTTTCAGTTACTTCCTTATTGTGAAATATATATACAAAAAGGTGACAGCTTTCAAACTGCAATATTCATCTTTTTTCTTTAGAGCAGAGGCTCTCAAATGTTAGTGTGCATCATAATTCCATGCAGGACTCATTGAAACACATGGTTCTGGGCCCCACCCTAGAGTTTCTGAGTCAGTTCTGGGATAGGACCAGAGAATTTTCATCTTTTCCAAGATTCCTGTTGATGCTGATGCTGCTGGTCCAGGGACCACACTTTGAGAACCACTGATTTAGAGAATGAGAGAAAACTGGGGGTAAGAAGGTTGCAGTTAGAGTCACTAAGTATAGATGCAGCTTTTCTCTGAAAAGTTTGAGGGAATAAATGTTCAGTGAAATTCTCCAGTTCTTATAGGTTGTGGAGAAGTATACATTTTATGGATTTTTCTACCATCTCTATAAATACAATGAGAGCTACATGGGTTTCACCTTCATCCAACATTGTGCCAACTTTGGTAGGCAGTGTCCTTAATTCGTGAATTAATAGTTTGTGTAGTTAAAAAGCATGGAAATCAAAGCCTGGTGGTGTTCAGTTGCTCATGAGTCTCCCCCTACTTTGAAAAGAAATTCACATGTACGCTGGTGCTGTTAATATTTGTGAAAATAGCTTGGTTGCTTTTCTCAAATTGACTAGTTGAACATTTTAATGTCATAAAAATTGACAGATGACAAATGCTTCAAGGTAAATGCTTGTTAACAGCTATGATATCAGTTATTACACTATGGTTATTGGAAATTTATATACCTTGGAGACTTTTCAAGGAAATAAAACCATTTAATCATGATTCTCTTTGAGAGCTAATGGGCCTTTTCTATGTAGTCATACTCACTCCAGGTTATAACAGATTTTAAAAGAAGATTTATATCATCATTATGAGATTAAAATAGTTTTTATTTGTATTGTATGTAATTAGCTCCATATACGGTTTATATTGTAGAGAATTCTGACGAACAGCTTCAAACTGATTTTAAATATTGTGAGAAAGTTTTTAGCGTGAGATAAATTAATAAATAAAATTTAAGACTTTTTCTAAATGTCTAAGTCAATTGGTAAGGCCTATGGCATTATTTAGGTAGCCGTCATTTCCAAGTGACAAAAATTATTATTATTTATGTTATAATTTAATGATTGAAATTAAAATAAAATAATAATATGAACTTACATAAAACAGGTTGATTATTTTTGCCTCTGTGTGTGAGCAAATTCCAGAGAGTATGGTTTTAGCCATTGAGGGCTGATGTATACACCCTAACACATGACTGTCAATCCATCTTATTTGAGACACAGATTTCTTTACTGTGGCAGCATTGAATGTCAGGTGGAGGGACAGGAGCCAGGCTTGTGGTAATTGGACAGATACTCTCTTTTAAGAAGCAGAAAAAGATTATAGGGATCCCAAAGGCACAACATAAGTTCTGATTTTTGTTCTCTAATTGTACCTTTTCCTACATCTTTCTAAGAACATAATTCAGAAATCAAGAATAAACCTGTCTTTATTAGGAACTTTATTAGCTGCATAGCACTTTGCTTTTGACCAACTTATGAATTATTAGGAAATGGGCCACCAGAATTATTGCTGAATTTTATTTATTTAATAGGAAGTTAAGAAATTCTCTGAAAAGTTCCAGGGAATAAATGTTCAGTAGAATTCTCCAGTTTTCGTAGGTTGTGGAGAAGTATATGTTTTATGGATTTTTCTACTATCTCTGTAAATACTATGAGATCTACATGGGTTTCACCTCCACTCAACATTGTGCCAATTTTGGTAGGCAGTGTCCTTAATTCATGAAGTGTTCCTTAACTCCAACATGATCGATTTAAGTAATTTAAATGGAATTATTTTGATACAATAACAATCAACAAATGTTTATTTAAGGTTCTGGGCTCAACAGTGGTAGCAGTATGGTTGTTACTGAACAGGGTGTGTTTTAAGTATTGATCCTTACCATGTGGCTCCTTCACTTGTATTCCAGTTTGCTAATGCTGCCATTGTGCAAAACACTGGAAATGGATTGGCTTTTATAAAGGGGGTTTATTTGGTTACAAAGTTACAGTCTTAAGGCCATAAAGTGTCCAAGGTAAGGCATCAACAATAGGGTATCTTCACTGAAGGATGGCCGATGGCATCTGGAAAACCTCTGTTAGCTGGGAAGGGACATGACTGATGTATGCTTGCTGCCAGGTTTCATTTCAAAATGGCGTTCTCCAGATTGTCAGCTTCAGTTTTCAACAGCCATCTTCAGAATGTCTCTCTAAGCTGCAGCACTGAGCTCCTTCTGTTTGAGCTCTTTTATAGGACTCCAGTGATCAAATCAAGACCCATCGTGATAGGCGGGGTTCATATCTCCATGGAAATAATCCAATCCAACATTTCACTCATGGTTGATTGAGTCACATCTCCAGGGAGACACTCAAAGGATTCCAATAATTAACAGTAATATGTGTGCCCCCACAAGATTGCATTAAAGAACCTGGTGTTTTGGGGAACATAATACATCCAAACCAGCACAGCTTGGTACTTTGACTCTCCTGGATTCAGTGTCATGGAGGTCTTATCAAGACCTTAGTGAAAGCTGTTTGGGTGGAGTGATGGGGCTGGAAGTCATATTTGAATGAGTTGAGGAATGTTATTTGCCTTGAGGATGTCTGTTTGCCTTGAGGATCGCTGTTTGCATTCTGAAAAAAACACAGCCACTTTCAGAAAATATTACCATCCTCTAAACAGTTTCACATAATACTGCTGGGATGTGTGGGACATTTATTCAGTCACTTCTATAATCTGTAAATCTGTTAGACTCAGAGATAAGACTTTTAAAAATGTTCTAATGGTTTCTATATTGTTATCAAAGAAATTATACATGAAAACTATTTTTTTTAGTATTCTCAGAGTCATGAGTTTCTTTCAATTCATGTGGCACTTTTTGTTGATTTTTTCCCTGTTGATATTTGCTTATCACTGTTATATGTCCAATTTCTGCAAAATAGTAAACTTCTTAGGAGCAGATATTCCCATACTTTTTTATAGTTTTAGGATTTGGCATAATGCCTTGTACATTCATGGTTGGAGGCTGAAAATTTATATATATACTCTTCATGGTTAAGAAGTGGGATGGCCATGTACTCCAGTAAATTCTAACAGAAGTTAATAATATGACTTTTAATATTGACTGCACTCTCTAGGCCAAGCACTGCCCCAGGTTCATTGGATACATTATCTCTTTTGATCTTCACTTACTTCGTCTTTATCGATGACAAATCGAGACTCAGAGGGTTGATTAACTTTCCTAGGTTTTTTCCCTTAGGCAACTCTCCTTCCCTTGGTTACCATAACAGTTCTACCTTCACTACAGACCTCAAAGGACAATATTTAAATTCCTTTTTCTTCTGGCTCAAAGATTATTCATGTCCAACTAAGCTGACTGTCCTGAAGGAGAAGCTATGCAAAAGGTTTAAGGTGGAAAATTTTCACTTAGCATTTTTTGTGTACTATAAATACTTCAGGTCTGCAAAGATACAAAATGTGAAAGAAATTTTGCTCTTGCTTTCAAACAAACCTGGCCTTAGAAATTTCGCCTCTATAATTTTCTCTACAAAAAAAAGGTGACTTTTGGTTCTCATATTTTTTTCCTTTAAATCTTTATTATATCGTCTATTAAAATCAGCACAACAACTTTAATAAAGCAAAATGATCTTTAAAAATATCTATTTGTTTAAAAGCAAAAAGAAAAAGCAAACTGGATCTTAAAATAGGACATATCTCTGGACAGCAGAAAGTGAGCAAAATTTGAAGGGTAGGTTCAGTGAAACTCGTGGTCAGCCACAGCTTTCTGATTGTCCTTCACCTTAGGCAATGGAGCCTGTGAGGTCTGGGTTCCCTGATAGATATAGAGAGAAAGGAAAATGTGATGTCATTGGAGGACAAGTAGGGCTAAGAACTCCCACAAGTCTTAAGTAGTATGATTTCAGGGAGTACAGTGTGGGTTAGAACAGATTCCAGGTGCCACAAAACTGTGGCCCGATAATAATAACTTGTAGTTTAACTCTTAATTATAAAGCACATACTCATATGTTATTTCACCTCATTTTATTATTACAACTCTGTGAATCATTAATGATTAGTCTCATTTTAGATACAGGGAAAATTGAGGCATGAGAACAGAAATGAGGTTTATATATTCATAATGAAGTCACAAGCCCTTGGTCATTTGGTTTGGACACGTTCATTCCAAATAAGCCTCAGCATAGTTCATTGTTTTCCATTAAACTGTCTCTACAACTTCTCCCTCCTCTAGGGAGGTCCAGGATCCTGCTTACTTACTACAAAAATCAGGGCCCTGATTTAGACAGTGTTGGTTTTCTGCTGGTCTACATTCTCAGATGCTTGGAATAACTCAAAGCATTCCACAAAAGTTAGGCAACTAATAAGTAGAGAGATTTATGTGCACTGTGATGGCTTTTCCATAGTCTAGACTTTTTCATTCAGCCATCCATTCCCTTAGTGTGATCTTTTAGCAAAGGCAATTTTTTTTTAATTTAATTCAGTTTTATTGAAATACATTCACACACCATACAATCATCCATGGTATACAATCCACTGTCCACAGTATGATAACATAGTTATGCATTCATCACCACAATCTATCTCTGAACATTTTCCTTACATCAGAAAGAACCAGAACAAGAATAAAAAATAAAAGTGAAAAAAGAACACAAAAATCATCCCCCCATCCCACCCCATTTGTCTTTTAGTTTTTATCCCCATTTTTCTACTCATCCATACACTAGATAAAGGGGGTGTGATCCACAAGGTCTTCACAATCACACTGTCACCCCTTGTAATCTACATTATTATATAATTGTCTTCAGGATTCCAGACTGCTGGGTTGGAGTTTGGTAGTTTCAGGTATTTACTTCTAGCTATTCCAATACATTAAAACCTAAGAGGTGTTATCTATATAGTGCATAAGAATGTCCACCAGAGTGACCTCTCGACTCCATTTGAAATCTCTCAGCCACTGAAACTATTTCATCTCATTTTGCATCCCCCTTTTGATCAAGTCCCATGAAGCCGGGTCCACATTCATCCCCGGGAGTCATATTCTGCATTGCCAGGGAGATTTACACCCTTGGGAGTCGGGTCCCACGTAGGGGAGAGGGCAGCGAGTTCACCTGTCGAGATGGCTCAGTTAGAGAGAGAGAGGGCCATATCTGTAGCAAAGACAATTTTTAACACGTCTCAGACTTAAATAGAATTTCTGAAGTACAGTTTGCTGCTATGTTGTTTTTAATTGTTTTTTTCTTATCTATCTGTACATTCTTCTACTTTTTGTTGGAATTTTTGTGTTTCAGTCCTTTCACGAGGACTCCGGAAACAGAATTCATTTATTTGTTTTCTGTTCATTTTATTTTAATGCTAAGTGACTCCAAATAAGATATTCCCATTTGGTATTCTTAATATCATATTTTACTTAAAGTTCTTTTTTTTCTATTTTTTTCTTGAATTCACTTTCATATTTTCTGCTTATCACTCTTTGATCTTTCAATCCCAGAAATGCTATTTTAAAATAATATTTTCCTATTTATAACACAAACATGATTAGTATATTATTTTATTAACTTACAAATTTTCTACAGTCTGTGACCGTTAAAGGCAGTTGCAAGATTATGTCACTATTGGTTATTCCCCTAGAATTTTGGAGGTGCGTACACCCACTATATGCAATGATAAATATCATTCTTTCTTCTTTGGCCCTAACCATTGTCACAAATAGTTTGAACTGGGCTGTGAAAAGGAAGAAAGTCTCCGCATTTGGCCAGCATGCCCATAACACTGAATTGCTTCCATATGGCCATAGAACCATCCTTGGCTCTTGAAGCAAAAACTCATAATGGAACATTCTGTCACATGCACGCACACTCACACACACACACACACACACACACACACACACACACACTCTGTACGAAATGGGATACATGGTCACAGATTTAAAAAAGTTTTGTCCTCAGCTTTTTCCCCAAATATATACACGATTCTTTCTTAAAAAGGGTCTTTGTGTTTTTTTTAATTGGAAAAATTCCTATTGTAATACAAATGATCTGACGTTATGTTGAAAGTAGGTGCTTGCATGTGACAGGAATAAAAAAGAACTCAAGTCACTTGTCTTGTCTTTTTGACTCTGGAAGTCAGCCTACTGAATGACTGCAAGTTTGTAAGACTATGTTCTTCAGTATTCCAAGTTAAACAAAAGAAATAGATATGCTTGGAGAAATGATGAGAACCGATGTCTAAAATTGCATGTAAGATGACATTACTATTCCCTATTCCAGTAGAATTCCAACATTAATATTACTAGTCTGCTAGTATATATCTGAAAAGATATAAGCTATTTGCATTTACAATAAAATAAAGCAGTTTTCCAACTCTTGCAATTATATTTTGCCTTGAGGCTCATTTATCTAGGGACAGATGGTGTAAAATGATTGAATCCTAGTTGTCATTTTGTCCTGTAATTTGAATGAATTGTGGCATAGACATCATCAAATCTACAATCTTTGGTAGATTTCCCTTTGTTTATCACTTCACAAGCCTATCCAAGTACAATATTCATACTGCATTTCCAAGGAACTAAATTTGTAGTCAGGTAAGAAGATTAAAATGACAAAGATAGCCTTAAAATTCTCTTAATAGAGAAAGAGTTTAAATTTTACATAAGATTCTTTCTCCTGGGTTAAAATAGAGAATAAGTTTCTCTGGAATTAAATGGTTAAAATAGTTCTTTAGCAGTCTACCTCTTACCTCAGATTTCACAACAACAGTGGGTACATTCCACAACTAAGATGCTACGCAAAGCCTTCAGGAAGATCCCAAAACAATGGCCCTTTGAGACAAAGATCACGAAACAAAGTACAAATGTAAAAACATGATACTAAAGAAAACTTGCCAATAGAAAATTATTGAAAGTAATCATTACTCACTCACTCACTTATTCAGCAAGTATTGGATATCCACTGTGTGCCCTCTAATATTTTCTAGAGATATACTGATAAGGGAAAAAGAACTTAGAAGGGGATAACTGAGCTGCTGTCTCTAAAAACTGAATTAATGTGCAAATCAGAGGTTAGTGGGGATGGAATGTATTACAGGAAAATGAAATAGCATATAGAAAAGCATAATAGAAATGTGGTGTTTAGGAGCTGAAACTTCAAGAGCGGAGTATGGTATGTGTGAGGCCTGAGAGAGAGAGAGAGAGAGAGAGAGAGAGAGAGAGAGAGAGTCAGATTCTGCAGGAATTTGTGAGACTATTAAGAATTTTTATCCTAGACCCAATGTGGGCAAAGTGGGGACAAACTCAGATTTGGATTTTGAAAATATCACCCTGGTGCAGCTTGGATAACAACTTGGAAAGAGGCCAGGGTGGATGCAAAGGAAACCCTTTGGAGACATTGCAGTGGTTTACTCTAGATAATAGGTGATATAAACTTGGAATACAGTGGTGAAGGTTTGCGTGATGAGAAAGGAGACTCCTTTGAGAGATATTTCTAACTTTTTTCCTGAGCACTTGGTGATGATAACAGATGGAAGGTCAGGAAAGGGGTGATGTCAAGTGATGACTTCTGGATTTTCCCTTGACTCATTGAATAGATGGTGGTGCAGTCCACTGATACAAAGAACACTGGAAAAGAACAAGGTTTTGGTTTTGGTTTTGGTTTTTTGGAAGGGGAGTGTGAGGGACAGAGGAAATTGTAAGTTGCGTTTGAAATGCCTGTTAAACATTCGAGAGGAGATTTTAATGGGAAGTTTGATCTACAGGTCTGGAGCTCAGGGGAGAATTCTGGAATTAAGACATTCATGGGTAATCTGATGTCAGTAGTTATTTAAACAGTGGACCTCAATGAGGCTTTCAAAGCATTGAATTCAGGGAGATGTGGAAGGGGGTCTAGGTTTTAAGAACAATTTTTGTTTTGAAGAAATTAAGGCAGTAAAGAAAATTGGGAGCATCTGAAAGGAAGGAAAGAGGAAGTGGGGGAAGGATGGAGGGAGAAAAATTTACAGTAATTATCCAGAGGATTCTGTTTCTTTGCTGTGAAATAAAAAATAAAATAAAATAATAGTAGGCTTGGAAGAATTAGAATGAGAGCTAGTCAGGTCCAGTGGAATGGCATTTTATTTTATCCTGGACTGACTTTAGCAGTGGTTAAGAACAAAGCTCTGGAATCAGACAACCTGGATTTGAATACTGCCTCCTTCACCCACTAGCCCTGTGACCTTGGGCGAGTTAATTACATTTTTGTGCCTCAATTTACTTCTCTGTGAGATGGAAATAATAAAAGTACATAAAATTTAGGGTTGTTGTGAAGATTGTAAGAAATAATGTATAAAATATACTTAGCTCAATCCTGGAATAAGTAATAGTTGCTATGATTTTTATTATTTTTATTGTGTTAGCTTCATGAGTACAAGAAGGCTATTATGCTGTTTTTGTGGGAAGCACTAATTAGATGTTATTGATTCTTCAGGTTCTGAAATACTTTTCCCCCTGATTATTAGCTTTATTGTTTCTTATGAATAAAAGGACAAGAAAATTTGTTTGCCTTCACAAGTCAAGAATATCTTAAAGAAACAGAGGAAAACAAAGGAGTATTAGTATTGCTCCATCAAACCTATGACAGCTGAAAGAAACCTGGAAACTTATCTGATATAAAAGAAAGGCCAAGAGAGAAACCGAAAGTATTATTCAGCAATATCAAGGCCATTTAAACAGATCATAAATTTGCAACTTCTATTCATATGCTATTTCAACCTGCCTGACTGGGAAAGGATTCTTGCATCAATGTGAACACGATATATTAGAGTTAATGACAAACATTCTAAAGGTCATGGAATTGTTCATTGTTCTTGTTCATAACTCACATTTGAAAATTGGACCAGCTGCATAGACTTGAGAGGCAACCTTTCTTTCCCATCTTTCTTGTAATGTGTCATTGCCTAATAATAAATCAAACAGCTTGCATTTTGGAGCAAGGTCCCACATACTGCATCTTCCTTGATAGATACTTTGATATTCTTCCTATTTTCTGAAATTACTTGAGAAAATTTCGAACTTCTAAATTAGCATTGTGCTTTGTGTTTTAACAAAAATTGTAGATGTAATAGGATTTAGACAGTGTTTTAACTATTTTGAAGAAAAGTCTCCTCTGGATGAACTGTTAAATATTTTTCTTTTATTTGAGGGTGTGAATCCCTTACATTCTCCACATATCATGCTCTTCACTATGTTACCGTAGGTTGGAACTGGAAGGGGGTACTAGAGAACTTCAGGTCCATGGCACTTTTATAGGAATCTGCAATCCAGAGTGGTCACATGTCTTAGCCAAAGTCATGTTGGTGACCCTTGTCTTCTGATACCTGGTTAAATACTCCAGGTATTATGATGATCTGCCTCTCTGTCTTTAGATATATACATATATATTATATTTACATTTAATTTTCCAAGTATGTTTATCTAAAATACCAAAAAAGGGGAATTACTGATATATTTAATTACTCCTCTCTACATAATTTGCATATAGACTGAGCATTGATTTTTTTTCCCCCCATTTTATAAAGAAGACACTGAGAGTTTAGGTAACCACCCATGGACCAACAATGATTTTGTTTATAGCCCAAACAGCAATTAATTACGTAACAGAAAGCTGAAAATTAGCATCTATATTGTCTTAATTCTTTTTCAAGTGTTATTCTTGCAAGTATCTTTAGTATGCAGTTTTCCTTTCATAATTGGGAAGATGTGCAGTGCCTAATAATTGAGGGAACTTGGTAAATATAGATTTATAAGCAAATACATTACTCTGTTAACTATAGTACCTATTCATGTGTTACAATTGGAGTCCTCTGGTTATTTCTCCTCTTTAAGTTTTTCTACTCTTAAAACAACGATAGAGAATAAAGGATTTTAAGAGATTAAAATTGCCTTTGGTCCCTTTTGACCTTGCTTGAGGTAGGCAGCAGAGTGAAGTGGTTAAGAACACACCCTGAAGCCAGCTTGTCAAATCCTAGGGTTCAAAGCCCATCTCTTCTACTTTCTACCCATGTAACTACCCCTCATTTTCCTCACCTGTAAAAATAGAATCATAATAATGATGCCTTCCTCATAGGGTTATTGTGAGAATTAATTTAGTTAATCTGTGTAGAGTATTTTGAATGATGCCTGGCAATCATAAGAGCTCAGTGACTTTTTGGTATCATTATTACCAAATTCGGTGATAGTGCATCAGTGACGGCCAGCCTTTAAGGTGCGTGCCCGTTGCTGGCTATTGTTGGCAGAGTGAAGAAAATAACAAAGTCTTTTCATTGATGTAGGATAAGAGAATGCTATTAAGAGTGAAATCTATAAGACATGTGTCTGACTTTTTATCACTTCCTTCTTGGAACTGTGTCACTTTGGGTGCATGAAATTGCATTATTTTACACACAGATGCTTATAGAGCTTTACGCAATTTAATAGTCAGGATATTTAGAGGGTAGACATTGGCTCTCTAGAGATACTAATAGCTATCTTCAGATTAATGGGGAAAAAATGAGAATTTTCAGAAGGTAATTCCAGATGTGGAAAATTCTAAATAGAATACAATAATCATAAAAAAGTATTGTGTTTGCATATGCTTATGCTGTAAGAGTGAAAAAAGAGTCTCAAATGGAGTAGTAGTATACCTTAGTTAAAATGAGGGTGATGTCACACATTTGAAGGTTTGGAGAAACAACTTTAAATGGCTGTTTAAAAAATGTCCGGTGCTCTTGAGCTCTTTTTGGAGAAATTTCAATGCTACACCTAATATTTAGGCAGATCCTTACTATCTGGGCAGCTGCCTCACAAATAAGTAATGAGAAGGACTAATTGGTGATATTTTTATGCATCAGTATAGTTCTCCACTACAATGTATATTTTTGTATCTAATATTTTAAATATTTAAAATGATGCATTTAACTATGCATTTAAATTAATAGACAATTTAAATTTTAATAACATTTTAAAAACTTTACTCGAATAGTAATATCAGGGTACTTCCAGAGGAAATACACCAAAAACTACTGTAAACATCAAGCTTACCTAGAAAATATTAGAAGCACTCTTCTTCAAGCCAGTACAAGAATAAGATTCTTGTTGTTAGTGATAATATTCAACATTGCACACAGCCATAGCCAATGCAATGAAAAGAGAAGAAGAAATAAGAATATGAATGGAAAAACAAAAGACAAAATATTGTTGTACACAAAAGATATGATTACTTATATAATCAATCCAATAGAATCTGCAAGAACATTATTAAAATATTTTTACATTCACGAATTTATTAATAGCCCACTCCCTGCATAGTTCTATACCACGCATTATAGAGTTGTCCTTTCATGGTATTTGGCTCAGATTTTCTTTAGCTTGAAGTTTGAAATGAATTATTCTCTTAAAAATTTAACAGTAGAATAGTCAAAGTCATAAGTTTCATGCCCAAGAAAGGTAGATTGAAATTAAATTTGTAAGGCACAGATTTACATGACCAACTTCAACTACATGTTCACTTCTTTCCAAATCATTGGGAGATATTTTCTGTTAATAATTTTAAAAGGTCACAGAATCATGTTGTGAAAGTACACATTTTTTCACTTGCAAACAGCAGCTTATTAAAATGAATTGTGGATTTTCAGGATTTGCAACACGTTCAAACCATCCATGGCACCTAAAGACACTCATTAACTTTCTAATGTACAAGAGGCTCTCTTGCATGCTGTCTGAGCATAGCTTGGTACAGTCTCTGCCCTTTAACATTTTAAGTTTAAGTGACACATTGACTTGAGAACACCAGTAGCCGAAAACATAAGTAGTAGAAAAAATGTTGACATTAAAATGCAAAACAGAGATATATCTTTTCAGTAGAGAGCAAATAAAGACGTCACTAAATAGAGATAAATACAAGAGCACAGCAAATTCCACTCTGTTTCTGAATGAGAGAGAAATCAATCAAATGTGTTTAATTAATCCAGGAATACTACATGTAGAGATGAAGGCTTCTTGCGAGGTTGTCTAGTCTAGAGTTTAAGAATACTCTACCACTTTCTGTTTGTGTGACCTTGGGCTGTTTGCTTAACTTCTCAATGACTCCATTTCCCCAACTGTAAAATTAAGGATAATAATTGTGAGGAGAAGGAGGAGAAGAAATAAACAGGACTATGATTGAGGAAAATGTCATCTGTTATTTTGTCTAATTGTCCATTGGCTGAGAGACCCTTATTATTTGGGGGTGGGGATGGAGAAACGATTGTAAAGAAGTTTCCTTTTTAATTACTAGCAACCTACAACTTTTTCTTGATATAATATAGGTTAGGATCAAAGAATAGTAAACTGCTCTTGCTACAAACAGCTAGAGAGGAACATGACAATATTTAATAAGCACATACTATATGCCAGCACCATTCTGGCCACTAGAGGATACAACAAAACAGTCTCTGTTTTATTAATTTTTGCTGGTTAAAACAACCAAACTAAAAAACACCTCTTGTGCAATCTTCATCTAATAATTAAAATTTCTATTTTCTGTTGTTTTGCATAACATATTTTTATTCCTGTATATATTTAACAAATTTACTTACATATGATTTAGTAAGGACAGAAGCTACTCTTACACATGAAAAACACATTTTGTAGGCTGAAAATAAAGGATTGCTTACACTCTCTTTCCGCTACTAAACACTGTCTTTTCACTACTCTCCCTACATTCTTCTTGGTATATTTCAAATCTCAACGTATGCATCCACTACCTTACATGAGGAGCAAGCAGCTTCTGGCAAAAGTAACTCATTACATATAATTGTCATAATCTCTCAAATTACTGAGAAGAGGCGTAAAACAGTTTAAATTTCTGTAAACCATTCACCAATTAGTTGTCTGGTTTTATAGTTAGGAGCAGTTTGAGGCCAAGCTAGGCAATCCATCAGCCTGAGATTGCAGCTCAGGCAATAAAAGCTTTCTCAAAGCCTTTACATGATGCAGTTTATAACATCAGGAAGGGGAACCACTATCTATTGACAGATAAAACTCTCATTTTAGATGTTTAAAGGTACTTACATATAAACAACTTGACTCTAGCTTACATGAACTGATAAATTTTCACTTGCCACAGCCAAAGGAAAGATAAGAATTCCTTCAATGCTGATGACAATGCCTTATATAGCATTGGCAATTAGTCTTGTTAAGGCACTTGTCGTTTTAAGTCATCATCATTTGAAAACATAACTATCATCTCAACAGCTATGACAATTGTCATTTGGGGCAGACCTGCTCCAGAAAACAAATCCTTCTTTCTGGATACATTTTTAAGCAAATACATCCAGGAAGGACAATCAGAATATATTTTGCTTAAAACCTGACATTTAAAGGGAGGATAGGGAGTGAGTGGGGGTATACTTAAGTCCTGTTCTGGATGAGGTTTGAGGAATGTCCTGGGTGGAACAACATTCCCCATAAAGTCAACATTCCCTCAGAATGCGATCTTATTTGGAAATAGGGTCTTTGCAGATGTAATTAGTTAAGTTAAGATGAGGCCATGCAGGATTAGGGTGACCCCTAAATGCAACATGACTGCTGTCCTTAAAAGAAGAGAGAAATTAGGATATACACAGACACAGAAGAGATGGCCATGTGGATAGGAGGGAGTGAACGGAGTTACGCTGCCACAAGCCAAGGGAGATCTGGGGCTACCAGAAGCTGAAGGAAGCAAGGAGGGATCTTCCTCTAAGGGCTTTAGAAAGAGTACGATCCTGCCAATACCTTGATTTCAGACTTCTATTTGGGGAGAATAAACTTCTCTTGTTTTAAGTCACACAGTTTGTGGTACTTTCTTATAGCAACTTTAGGAATCTACTACAAGGGGTAACATAATCCCTCAGAATGGTTCAAGTCCAAATTGTAGCTGTGCCTCCAGATCATTTAGGCAGCTCAAACACACATTTTGAAGAAAAGTTTAGTTATAGGTACCTTTACGTAGGTGTGAGGGCGGCCTCTGTCTCAGTAAAGATTTGTCCCACTACAGTTTTCTTGAGTACTGTGAATCAACGAAATCCAAGTGTTCAATTATTGTAACCAACTATTCTGAGTTCTACTTATTACCACTAGATCTCTGTAACAAAAGATTACTTGGATCTACCTTTATAGCCCTGTCTTGACCATAGATATCTATTTTAACTATATATATATATAAATATATATATATATATAAATATATATATTAAATATATATATAATGTTTTAAGTAGCCTTAAATGCGTTGTGAATGTATTTCAAGGTATAAACTATAAATAAATACTCCAAAGGGCATTAAGCCTAATAATGTGACTGAATGGTTCCTGTGTAATGTATGAGAGTTTTGGGATACTTACAGTGACCATATTCATTCTTTGAGGTTATGTCTTTGGCAAGTTGTAGACTTTAATGTGTTAAGAAGCTGCTGAATATTGAACATATCACTTGGGGCTGCTTATTTTAATGAGTCTATTTCCCTTCTTGGTCCCAGCACTGCTTTGGAGCACTACTGCTCTAATTCCGGAGAAGCTTTAAAAAAGCTTGGATAAGGTTAAGTCAGCACAGACAAAAACCCAACCTTATTAAAGGAAGAGTCCTATATTAAGGTTTTCATTGTCCTTAATTGCTCTTCTGCTCAAGCATTACTGAACCTGTTTATATCCCCAGGTCTTGTTCTAATGTCCTAATTTTTATTGGTAGGATATGTGTAATGTGATGTGAAATGAGACCTTGGTTATATTAAAAATTGTTAAAATCGGAAAAGGAGTAAGAAGAGTAAGACTACTCCTTGTAAGTTTCTACTCCTTGTAAGACTACTCCTTGTAAGTTTTCTCAGTCACTCAAGGAGTGAGTCACTCAAGGAGAAAGTACCACAAACTGTGTGACTTAAAACAAGAGAAGTTTATTCTCCCCAAATAGAAGTCTGAAATCAAGGTATTGGCAGGATCGTACTCTTTCTAAAGCCCTTAGAGGAAGATCCCTCCTTGCTTCCTATTTTAGAATCAAAAGAAATGAATCTTTTACTTTAGAAAATTAAGAAAAAAATGCTTGAATTCCAAAGAGTGTGTCTCTGTGCCCTCAGATTGCATGTTTTAATTTTTGAATTAAATGCCCTGTTTAACAAGGGCTAAAATTATTGACATTTCTGAATGAAGCAATAATTTTATTTCATTAAAGATTGAGCCATTCTGGATGTGTGTTTTGGGTAATTAAGAATGCTTTACTAATACCCTATATATTTATTAGCAAAGCCAAGGCTACTGGTTGCAGTTATTGACAGGGCTGTACAAAATGTAGGTTTAGATGAGGGGATCCAAAAGAACAATACGTTGTTTTGATGTTAGATAAGTTTTTAAAGACTTGGAGCAACATTTTGTCCTGAAAGACTATTGGGTAGAAATAACAAAACTATTAGGTAATCATTCATTAAAAAAAAAAATATATATATATATATGTATATAAAAAAAAAAAAAATATATATATATATGTATATATATATATAGGAGTATAAATTACAAAAGAAGAAAGAGTTACTGCTTATTCTGAGTATTTTAATCTTGAGTCAAAATTATTTTATCCTTATTATATTTAAACAATTTCAGAATAATAAAATAATAAAGTAGTACTATGGATTAATTTGAAATAATTATTTCAGTTTTATGGATTTTGTTCTATTGGGGAAAAATAAAAGCACCCTACGGTGATTGGTATTGACCCAATTTTCTCAGTGTCCTGGGGCGCTAGATACAGAATTTGATATTTTTGCCTTAGAGGTGGCACATTTCCACTTGCTTCTAAGTTAGTGGGTCCTTTATGAAGTTACTGAATAACATGTATTTTAAGCACTTAGTACATGCCAAGAAAATTGTTTTTCATATTAAAGATCTGAATTTAGTAATCTCTGTTGTTCAGTAATCTTAAAGTCTAGAAAAATTTCTTTAAGAGAATGTATCAGGATATTAATTTCTACCCAATTTTAATGTTCAAATATTTATTACCTTTAAGTTAAAGATTCATCTCAGGTATTCAGACATTTTAATTATCTCTATAATGAATTTTCAGGGTATAGCATCTGCACAGTTTTTATTCTAATTTTTATCATTAAAATTATTTATTACATAGACTACATAAAGACATTTGCACAGATTATTATAAAATGTTAATTGTTATACTGAAAAAAGATTTAATCCAGGAACAAACTTACCTTTCTTATTGGCAGCTTAAATAAAATGTAGCAGAAAAGTGTGGGCAAAAATAATAATGGGAGAAAACATACCACTTTATTTGTATTTGCCACTCACATAGAAAAAATTATTCTAGAATTTCTTCATTTGCAAGACAAAATTGACTTGACTATTGGAAATTATACACCTGCCTTTTTGTAATTAATCCTTGTTCTTGAAAATCTATTTTGTATTTTTTTCTGTAGCTGTGTTTCAAGTCACTGAATAATATATTTTATTTTTTTTTTATTTTTTTATCATCATTTTATTGAGATATATTCACATACCATGCAGTCATACAAAGCAAATCGTACTTTCAATTGTTTACAGTACCATTATATAGTTGTACATTCATCACCTAAATCAATCCCTGACACCTTCATTAGCACACACACAAAAATAACAGGAATAATAATTAGAGTGAAAAAGAGCAATTGAAGTAAAAAAGAACACTGGGTACCTTTGTCTGTTTGTTTCCTTCCCCTATTTTTCTACACATCCATCCATAAAATAGACAAAGTGGAGTGTGGTCCTTATGGCTTTCCCAATCCCATTGTCACCCCACATAAGCTACATTTTTATACAACTGTCTTTGAGATTCATGGGTTCTGGGTTGTAGTTTGATAGTTTCAGGTATCCACCACCAGCTACCCCAATTCTTTAGAACCTAAAAAGGGTTGTCTAAAGTGTGTGTAAGAGTGCCCACCAGAGTGACCTCTCGGCTCGTTTTGGAATCTCTCTGCCACTGAAGCTTATTTCATTTCCTTTCACATCCCCCTTTTGGTCAAGAAGATGTTCTCCGTCCCACGATGCCAGGTCTACATTCCTCCCCGGGAGTCATATTCCACGTTGCCAGGGAGATTCACTCCCCTGGATGTCTGATCCCACGTAGGGGGGAGGGCAGTGATTTCACCTTTCAAATTGGCTTAGCCAGAGAGAGAGGGCCACATCTGAGCAACAAAGAGGCATTCAGGAGGAGACTCTTAGGCACAAATATAGGGAGGCCTAGCCTCTCCTTTGCAGCAACTGTCTTCCCAAGGGTAAAACTTATGGTAGAGGGCTCAACCCATCAAACCACCAGTCCCCTATGTCTGTGGTCATGTTAGCAACCATGGAGGTGGGGTAGGCGAATACCCCTGCATTCTCCACAGACTCCTCAAGGGGACACTACATCTTTTTTTTTTTCCTTGTTTTTCTTTTTTTTTTTTTTTTTTTTTTAACTTTCCCTTCTTTTTTAAATCAACTGTATGGAAAAAAAAGTTAAAAAGAAAACAAACATACAATAAAAGAACATTTCAAAGAGACCATAACAAGGGAGTAAGAAAAAGACAACTAACCTAAGATAACTGCTTAACTTCCAACATGTTCCTACTTTACCCCAAGAAAGTTACATAATATAGCAACATTTCTGTGAACTTGTTCCTACTATATCCATCAGAAATTAACAGACCGTAGTCATTTCTGGGCATCCCCAGAACATTAAATAGCTTATCTGTTCTTCTTGGATTATTGTTCCCCCTTCCTTAATTGCTCTCTACTGCTAGTTCCCCTACATTCTACATTATAAACCATTTGTTTTACATTTTTAAAAGTTCACATTAGTGGTAGCATATAATATTTCTCTTTTTGTGCCTGGCTTATTTCGCTCAGCATTATGTCTTCAAGGTTCATCCATGTTGTCATATGTTTCACGAGATCGTTCCTTCTTACTGCCGTGTAGTATTCCATCGTGTGTATATACCACATTTTATTTATCCACTCATCTGTTGAAGGACATTTGGGTTGTTTCCATCTCTTGGCAATTGTGAATAATGCTGCTATGAACATTGGCGTGCAGATATCTGTTCGTGTCACTGCTTTCCGATCTTCCGGGTATATACCGAGAAGTGCAATCGCTGGATCGAATGGTAGCTCTATATCTAGTTTTCTAAGGAACTGCCAGACTGACTTCCAGAGTGGCTGAACCATTATACAGTCCCACCAACAATGAATAAGAGTTCCAATTTCTCCACATCCCCTCCAGCATTTGTAGTTTCCTGTTTGTTTAATGGCAGCCATTCTAACCGGTGTTAGATGGTATCTCATTGTGGTCTTAATTTGCATCTCTCTAATAGCTAGTGAAGCTGAACATTTTTTCATGTGTTTCTTGGCCATTTGTATTTCCTCTTCAGAGAACTGTCTTTTCATATCTTTTGCCCATTTTATAATTGGGCTGTCTGTACTATTGTCATTGAGTTGTAGGATTTCTTTGTATATGCAAGATATCAGTCTTTTGTCAGATACATGGTTTCCAAAATTTTTTCCCATTGAGTTGGCTGCCTCTTTACCTTTTTGAGAAATTCCTTTGAGGTGCAGAAACTTCTAAGCTTGAGGAGTTCCCATTTATCTATTTTCTCTTTTGTTGCTTGTGCTTTGGGTGTAAACTCTAGGAATCTTTGGTCCATTTTGAGTTAATTTTTGTGTAGGGGGTGAGGTAGGGGTCCTCTTTCATTCTTTTGGATATGGATACCCAACTCTCCCAGCCCCATTTGTTGAAAAGACCATTATGACTGAGTTCAGTGACTTTGGGGGCCTTATCAAAGATCAGTCGGCCATAGATCTGAGGGTCTATCTCTGAATTCTCAATTCGATTCCATTGATCTATATGTCTATCTTTGTGCCAGTACCATGCTGTTTTGGCAACTGTGGCTTTATAATAAGCTTCAAAGTCAGGGAGTGTAAGTCCTCCCACTTTGTTTTTCTTTTTTAGAGTGTCTTTAGCAATTCGAGGCATCTTCCCTTTCCAAATAAATTTGATAACTAGCTTTTCCAAGTCTGCAAAGTAGGTTGTTGGAATTTTGATTGGGATTGCATTGAATCTGTAGATGAGTTTGGGTAGAATTGACATCTTAATGACATTTAGCCTTCCTATCCATGAACATGGAATATTTTTCCATCTTTTAAGGTCCCCTTCTATTTCTTTTAGTAGAGTTATGTAGTTTTCTTTGTATAGGTCTTTTACATCTTTGGTTAAGTTTATTCCTAGGTACTTGATTTTTTTAGTTGCTATTGAAAATGGTATCTTTTTCTTGAGTGTCTCTTCAGTTTGTTCATTTCTAGCATATAGAAACATTACTGACTTATGTGCATTAACCTTGTATCCCGCTACTTTGCTAAATTTGTTTATTAGCTCTAGTAGCTGTATCATCGATTTCTCAGGGTTTTCTAGATATAAGATCATATCATCTGCAAACAATGACAGTTTTACTTCTTCTTTTCCAATTTGGATGCCTTTTATTTCTTTGTCTTGCCGGATTGCCCTGGCTAGCACTTCCAGCACAATGTTGAATAACAGTGGTGACAGCGGGCATCCTTGTCTTGTTCCTGATCTTAGAGGGAAGGCTTTCAGTCTCTCACCATTGAGTACTATGCTGGCTGTGGGTTTTTCATATATGCTCTTTATCATGTTGAGGAAGTTTCCTTCAATTCCTACCTTTTGAAGTGTTTTTATCAAAAAGGGATGCTGGATTTTGTCAAATGCTTTTTCAGCATCTATTGAGATGATCAATTGATTTTTCCCTTTCGAGTTTTTAATGTGTTGTAATACATTGATTGTTTTTCTTATGTTGAACCATCCTTGCATGCCTGGAATGAACCCCACTTGGTCATGGTGTATGATTTTTTTAATGTGTCTTTGGATTCGATTTGCAAGTATTTTGTTGAGGATTTTTGCATCTATATTCATTAGGGAGATTGGCCGGTAGTTTTCCTTTTTTGTAGCATCTTTGCCTGATTTTGGTATTAGATTGATGTTAGCTTCATAAAATGAGTTAGGTAGTGTTCCATTTTCTTCAATGTTTTGAAAGAGTTTGAGTAAGATTGGTGTCAGTTCTTTCTGGAAAGTTTGGTAGAATTCCCCTGTGAAGCCATCTGGCCCTGGGCATTTATTTGTGGGAAGATTTTTGATGACTGATTGGATCTCTTTGCTTGTGATGGGTTGGTTGAGGTCTTCTATTTCTTCTCTGGTCAGTCTAGGTTGTTCATATGTTTCCAGGAAATTGTCCATTTCTTCTACATTATCCAGTTTGTTGCCATACAGTTGTTCATAATATCCTTTTATAATTTTTTAAATTTCTTCGGGATCTGCAGTTATGTCACCTTTTTCATTCATTATTTTGTTTATATGGGTCTTCTCTCTGTTTGATTTTGTCAGTCTAGCTAGGGGCTTGTCAATCTTGTTGATCTTCTCAAAGAACCAACTTTTGGTGATATTTATCCTCTCTATTGTTTTTTTGTTCTCTATGTCATTTATTTCTGCTTTAATCCTTGTTATTTCTTTTCTTGTACTTGGTTTAGGATTGGTTTGCTGTTCATTTTCTAGCTTCTTCAGTTGATCCATTAGTTCTTTGATTTTGGCTCTTTCTTCCTTTTTAATATATGCGTTTAGTGCTATAAATTTCCCCCTTAGCACTGCTTTTGCTGCATCCCATAGGTTTTGGTATGTTGTGTTCTCATTTTCATTCGTCTCTATATATTTAGCAATTTCTCTTGCTATTTCTTCTTTAACCCACTGATTGTTTAGGAGTGTGTTGTTTAACCTCCAGGTATTTGTGAATTTTCTAAGTCTCTGATGGTTATTGACTTCTAATTGTATTCCATTGTGGTCAGAGAATGTGCTTTGAATAATTTCAATCTTTTTAAATTTATTGAGGCTTGTTTTATGTCCCAGCATATGATCTATTCTGGAGAAAGTTCTGTGAGCACTAGAAAAGTATGTGTATCCTGGTGATTTGGGATGTAATGTCCTGTATATGTCTGTTAAATCTAATTCATTTATCAGATTGTTTAGGTTTTCAATTTCCTTATTGGTCTTCTGTCTGGTTGATCTATCTATAGGAGAGAGTGATGTGTTGAAGTCTCCCACAATTATTGTGGAAACATCAATTGCTTCCTTTAGTTTTGCCAGTGTTTCTCTCATGTATTTTGTGGCACCTTGATTGGGTGCATAGACATTTACGATTGTTATTTCTTCTTTCTGAATTGCCCCTTTTATTAGTATGTAGTGGCCTTCTTTGTCTCTCAAAACATCCCTGCATTTGAAGTCTATTTTATCTGAGATTAATATTGCTACACCTGCTTTCTTTTGGCTGTAGCTTGCATGAAATATTTTTTTCCATCCTTACACTTTCAGTTTCTTTGTGTCCCTGTGTCTAAGATGAGTCTCTTGTATGCAACATATTGATGGTTCATTTTTTTTTGATTCATTCTGCGAATCTATATCTTTTAATTGGGGAGTTTAATCCATTTACATTCAACGTTAAAACCGTGAAGGCATTTCTTGAATCGGCCATCTTATCCTTTGGTTTATGTTTCCCATATTTTTCCCTCTCTCTATTAATATCCTTTATTGTACCCATACCGAATCTCTTTAGTACTGAACCTTTCTCCAAGTCTCTCTGTCCTTTCTTTGTTTCTCTGTCTGTAGGGCTCCCTTGAGTATCTCCAGTAGGGCAGGTCTCTTGTTAGCAAATTCTCTCAGCATTTGTTTGTCTGTGAAAAATTTAAGCTCTCCCTCAAATTTGAAGGAGAGCTTTGCTGGATAAAGTATTCTTGGTAGGAAATTTTTCTCACTCAGAATTTTAAATATATCGTGCCACTGCCTTCTCGCCTCCATGGTGGCTGCTGAGTAGTCACTACTTAGTCTTATGCTGTTTCCTTTGTATGTGGTGAATTGCTTTTCTCTTGCTGCTTTCAGAACTTGCTCCTTCTCTTCTGTGTTTGACAGTGTGATCAGTATATGTCCCCGAGTGGGCTTATTTGGATTTATTCTATTTGGAGTTTGCTGAGCATTTATGATTTGTGTATTTATGTTGTTTAGAAGATTTGGGAAATTTTCCCCAACAATTTCTTTGAATACTCTTCCTAGACCTTTACCCTTTTCTTCCCCTTCTGGGACACCAATGAGTCTTATATTTGGACATTTCATATTATTTATCATATCCCTGAGGTCCATTTCGAGTTTTTCAATTTTTTTCCCCATTCTTTCTTTTATGCTTTCATTTTCCATTCTGTCATCTTCCAGGTCACTGATTCGTTGTTCAACTTCCTCTAGTCTTGTACTATGAGTGTCCAGAATCTTTTTAATTTGGTCAACAGTTTCTTTAATTTCCATAAGATCATCCATTTTTTTTATTTAGTCTTGCAATGTCTTCTTTATGCTCTTCTAGAGTCTTCTTGATTTCCTTTATATCCCGTACTATGGTCTCATTGTTCATGTTTAGTTCTTTGAGTAGCTGCTCTAGGTGCTGTGTCTCTTCTGGTCTTTTGATTTGGGTGCTTGGGCTTGGGTTATCCATATCGTCTGTTTTTTTCATATGCTTTATAATTTTCTGTTGTTTTTGGCCTCGTGGCATTTGCTGAACTTGATAGGGTTCTTTTAGGGTTTGTAGACCTATTGAAGTCCTTATCTCTAATTTATCAGATCTACAGCTTCGTGGAGTACACTTTCTCTAACTAACCAGTAGGTGGCATCCATGAGCCACCTGTTCTCCACAAGCCAGTTCTCCCCTGCTTAGCCTTTTTGGTGAGTGGGGGAGTGAGTCTTGTGGGGTCCAATTGGTGTACCAAGCTTGCGTGTGTAGTTGGTGGTGCCTGCCCTGTATGTGGGGCGTGTTTCTGGGCAGTTGGGGAGGGGGTGTGGCCCTAACAATCAAATCTCCCTGATAATCCTAGAGTTTTAAAGCTGCTGCATTAGTCTAATCCTTCAGTTCAGTCCTGCCACAGTTTGTCTCTGCCACTGACCCACAAGTCCTTGGTATTGGCGTATAGCTCCTGAGACTTGCAAGTGGGCCCCTCTTCCAGGCTGTGCACCCTGGGTCCTCTGTTGAGGGATGACTGTGCTATGTCACAGGTGAGTGCCGTCCCCCCAGGACAGTTCTGGGCTGCTGGGCTGTGTAGGGAGGCTCCCAGTCTGCTCAAATGATGGCTGAATGGGGCTTTGTTAATTCACACTGCTCCACCTTCCCAACTCTGGGACAATCAGCTGAGGTTGCAGGGAAGGCTAATGTCCACGCCCAGTTTTGTGGTGTGTGCCTGTTATTTGAAGCACTTCCGTCACACTGGGTTGTCTGGGGCAGCTCTGGGCTATGGGGCTGGCGATGGGCAGGAGTGTTTCCTGTCCACCAGGATGGTGGCTGTGAGCGGACACCCCCGTTTTCTTGGGAAGTTGTGGTGTTTAGTGAATTTTCTCAGCCACTGGATTATTGCCTTTTGTCTCAGAGCTCTCTTAGTTTTGCTCTTGGCTTGACTTGCCCAAATTGCAATTCTTTGAAGCTTTCTGTATTGGGCTTCTTAGAGTAATTGTTTTAGAAAAAGAAAAAAGGATTAAAAAAAAAAAAAAAAAAAAAAAGGGCCCTCCTCAGAGATCTAATGGGTTATTGAAATGCTAAGAGACAAAGCAACCAGGGCCATTAAGGAAAGGTCCACAGGGCAGAGAGATCAGCTTTTCTTCGGGATTTGCATATGCGCCTCAAGGCCTGAGCTCCGCCCTTCCCCTTTCTGTGTTCACCAGAACTCCAAAAATCCTCTGGTTTTATTTTGGAGTTTTTCATGTTTTTTTTTTTTTTTTTTTCCTATGCCTGTCTCCTCTCTGCTGGGCTGGCAGCTCTCAGATTCTCTGGTGTCTGGTCTCAGTCTATCTATGGTTGGAGTATGGATCAGTAGAATGAGTTTCCGATAAGGGCTGCCACTGCAGTTCTCCCTTCTCCTTCCCGGAGCTGACAGCCCCTCCTCCCATGGGACTGAGCCTGGCAGGGAGGGGCGCGGGTCCCCTGGCCGCAAAAACTTACAGATTTCTCTGATCTCAGCAGTTCAACATTTTCATGAGTGTTGTATGAAGTATGCCCAAAGACAGATTGCTCTGTGGTGTCCAGTCCACGCAGTTCCTGGCTTTCTACCTACTTTCCTGGAGGAGTAACTAAAACTTACAGCTCACCAGTCTGCCATCTTGCCCCGCCTCTGAATAATATATTTTAACTATAATAATATTATATTATGATTTTCATAGTTTTAGTCCTGCGATATTCTTTGTGACACTCTTCAGATTTCCTAGAAAATATTTTTAAACAAATAGAAGTTGTATAAGGTATATTGTGGTAAAGATGTTTATAGCAATTGGGATTAGTTCAATTGAAAATAAGGGGAAAAAAAACTCACTTCATGCTTGGTTAAATTAAAAAAAAAAGGACTTTATTAGCTTTCAAAAATAGAGGGGGAGAGTGAGCTCTAGGCCTGCGGCCTTCCCTGCCACCAATTGCTCATTCGTAACCAAAGACTCCGATTCATTCTTTCTTTTTTACCATTATTTCTACATTGCCAGCTTCTTTCTAAGGCTGGCTTCCCTCATGGGTCTAAGATGGCTGCCTGAAGGAAGTGGCTCCACACTCTTTCTTCTAAAGGTTCAGAAAAAAGGGAGCATGTCTGGCTCGAATATTTCCTAAAGAAAATCCTGAATTTGACAGATTAGGCTCACTTAATTCTCTTGCCCAAATGTGAATCAGTCATTGTATTCTCGAGAATGGAATGCATTGATTGGCTTAAGCCTTCTGGTGTCAGGCCTCCAACTAGATGATGAGTTCTACTTCTTTGGAATTATAAGAACTTTGTGGGAAAGCATAGATATCCTAATGAAATACCAGGGTACTTTCAAGAAAGAGGAAGAATTCTGGCTAGTTATCAATACATATCTTGTGTACTCCATTTTAGAAATTCATTTCTCCATTTTTAAAATTTCATTTGTTTTCAAATCCAAGGACATAGACAATATATCCAGTCATAGCTTATCAGCTGCTTTAATTGGTTATGTGTTTTTGTAAATTTAAACATGGAGATAGATGTTTTCAGCATGATAGACTTATGTGAGGGTCAATAAAGCAGCACCAGCCACCTCAAGTCCTTTGTAGAATGAGGTGTGGTAAGTCACCTGTTAAATTTAAAGTTTAAATTTGGATAAAAGAGAAAAGCACAAATCTAAATTATCTGTAATTGTCAAGAACTGAAGAAAATCAGCAGCTCCTTATTGGTTGCTTACTGTATACTAAGCACAGTGCTGATTGTTGTGGAGGGGTCCAAAGAAGAGTCAAATAGAAAGATGTTTTTAAGAAGTGTCCAGGCTACATGCAAAGTCAAGATGAACACACAAGAAATAAAGGCAAGCAGCAGAAGACTATATTGATTCAGAACTAAATCATATGGAGCAGACTTTATTAGAGAAAAAGGTCAGAATTGGCTAGACTCAGGTAGTGAGTCAAGGCAGACATTGAAAGGTAGAGAAAGTCTGCAGGGGGGGAAATGAAAGGGAAGGCTTTCCAAATGGAAAGATGAGTAGCAGCAACGTTAGGAGATGGAATTGAGCATGATGAGTATAGATCTATAGGTGAGACAAACTGGTCTGGAGCAACCTAAGAATATGAATTAAATGGTTGTTCTTAATATGCCTTACTGGGTAGGATGAGACTAGGATATAAAAAGTCTTGCTCTTCAGTCAAGTTTCTGTGGAAACAGATCTCCAATCATGGTTAGTAAAATGATAGTGTAGAAAAGTAGCTTTCTGAAAACTGTTTTTTAGGAAAATTAATTTGGATTGATATACAGGATGCACTTGAGTGAGTAACTTGAAATGTGTGAATACTCTGAATGTTTTCTTGGTAATTTACCCACAAGGGCCTGAGGGAGTCCAATGGAATACAGTAATTTCAGTGGTGTTTCTGATTGTTAGCAATACCCAGATATGATTGACTAGAGTCTATCAAATTTGCTGCTAACACACATGCAGAATAATGTAATAGAAAAAGCATGAAGAGGGTTCAAATCCAAGCTCCAAGTTTTAAGTAGTGTGAAACTTTACACATACTTCTTAATCCTTGTGAATGTTAATTTCCTTGGGTCAAATAGGGATAATATTACTTATTTTGATGGACCATTGGGTTGAATAACATATATGAAGTGTGTAGCCTTCTTTCGCCTCATTGTCACCACCCACTGGAAATTTCTTACCCAATAGAAATAAAACTGGAAGAATTCTCAACCCTAGAAGTACACTTGGACCGCCCTCATCAAGTAGGTCTTGAAAATACATAATGCTGCCTGGCTGAACTTCCCTGATTATCTCTAATGAATGGTTTAGGAGAAACTACTAAATAAAAATGTGGTTTTTCTCCGAAGCACACTGATCCTGGTCAAGGGGCAAAGGTGAGGCAAGTAGAAGCAACATGAGTTTGGGGCTCTTTAGGGATTCAGATGCTGACCCTGCCACTCTTGGGTGTGTCCTTGGATGAATGACAATAGCCACAGTTTCGTTCATAAAAGAGTAGTTATGGGGATGAAATAAGATGGCATAGTAAATACACAATAAAGTTTAACTCCCCTAGGAACATTTAGAATATTAATCATTTTAATGTCATTTGATAGTTAACCATACTCTTTTAAAGAGGACCTTCAGAGAGAGGAAGATGGTTAAAATAATGCAAAATATCCTAACCCTGGTAAAGAATTGTCAAATTCAGATTATCTGAGAAAATCTGTATGGGATTTTAATTAATAAAATGCCTTCTTAACTAAGCAAGTATATAATCTTATCTTTTGTTCTTTAGTCCTAAGTACACCCCTAGAACACACAAAATAGTCTCTTTTTTCTTTTCCTTTTTTTTTCTTTTTTGTTACTGCAATTAGTACCCACTGGTTTTTTACATCCTTTGCAGCTGTGCATTCATGATATATTTAGGGAAATAATTTGAATCATCCTGACCTTAAAGCTGGTTGATAATTTGGGGATGCTTAATATCTCTTAATTCAAAGGAAGAAGACAATACATAGTATCTGCGATGGCAGCTAGAGTAGTAATTCCCAGCTAGTATTAACCCATGTGGGAAGTCTCTTAGCATGTCATGGCTAAAGCTGAAGAATTTTGCTCTGTGAGAAAGGCCAAATCTTGGGACTTACCTGCCTGCAAAAGGCAGAATGCTTGAAAAAGAAAATTCTACTTTTACTAAGTTCAAACCCAGAGCTATATGTAAGCATTACTCCCATTTTCTACTGTGGGAATTGGTTGTGTAAGTTTTTTTGGCTGTATCTTCCAGTAGATAAGGAGATTACATATAATGTACTTAGAAAATTGGCAAATGTCCAATAGAATTAGGATATTATGAAGATTTAGCATTGTAGTTTTCAAATTCTCAGGTTGTAGATTGCTTCATCAGGGCAAAAATATGCATAACCTACCCCACCCATTCCTTCTTATTAATGCCAAGACCTAAATTTTCCAATTGGAAAATACTTAAAGAAGGATAACACATGACCACACCTGCTTTGTCATACTGCTTTCAAGTGGTGATAGCTCTTAAAAGTCATCATTCTATGAGAAGACCTGTCATACACCTGCTTGGAACACAACAGTTTGTAAACCACCATCTTGTTAGTTTGGGGATGGGGAAGACATTGCTGAAATGTTATAACTCAGCCAACTTCAAATAGAGCAGCCTTGCTTAATTTCTTATTTGGGGGGTTTCTGGGTTAGATAGCATTGAAGACAGTTATAAGACTAAAAGATTTGAAAGTAACTGTTTAGGATATGAGTCCCTTTGTCTCAAGAGAAAAGAAGCAGTATAGGCTAAGAGTGGCAAGAGATGTGGTTGGAGAGGTAGGCCATAGCCAGATCATGTAGGACGCTGTGTCTTGGGATGGGGGATTCCTTCCCAAGGTGGCTTTTCCCGTGGTTGGCAAGGTGGTACTTGTTGGTAGGAGATCTCAGTTCCTTCATACATGGGCCCCTTCACAGGTTGCTTGAGTGCCGTCAAGACATGGCTTTGCATTTCCTCCAGAGCAGGAGATCCAATAAAAAGCAAGGCAAAAGAGCACTGACTTTTAAAACCTGACCTGGAAGTCACAGGCCATCAATTCCACCATACTCTGTTCATTAAAAGTGAGTTACTAACTTGGCTCATTTTCAAAGAGAGGGAAATTAGGATTCATCTTTTGAAGGAAGGAGTGCCAAAGAATTTGCAGATATATTTTAATAACACCACAGGCATAAAAGGGAGTTGGATTCTACTTTACTTTATTCATGCACCCATTGAACAAATAATTTTTGAACACCAACTATTTGCTAAGCACTGTTTTGTGCACTGCATAAGGCTTCTCAGTGATACTTGTGCTGAAGCCTGGAAGTTGAGAGGCATGGGGTTAAGAGTTCCCAGGCATCACTGCATCTGCTGTCTCCACTCACTTCCTATTTGCCGCTTAACCTCTTGGCTGGAGGAATTTGGGCCACTCTATTTCTGGGTTTAAATGTCCTCAGTTTCCTTTCAGCTATAATATTTTCACTAGAAAAATAAGGCAGTGTTTATCAATTACTGAAATATACTTGATAAGCTTAGCAGTATTGGACTGAAAGTAAGAACAAATAAAATAGCAATGCATTGTTTACAAAGAATTAATGTATATACCATTTGAACTTTCCATAACCAGTTTCCACTCCTGGGATATGTTTTGAGAATGTGATTTGGCTTATGCATGATCTATGCAATTACCTATTGTAAATGTTTAACTTGTGGTAACATGTTATATATTAATTGCAGTTTTCAAAGTTATCAGTCTGGCTAAGACCACTTTGATTTTTTTTTTTTTTTTTAAGACCTGTAAGACTTCTTTTCAAGATGCATTCTTGCATTGGCTTTTATCCATATTCAGCAATTTCACTTACCATTCTCTTGGGGACCAGAATTCTCCAAGTGAAATATATACCTGCAATGAATATGCCCGAGCTTCCTCTACAAACACTATTCTCCTGAAAGACAAGGAAAACAGAACAAGAAGGAGAAAGGTCAACAAAGTGTATTTCTTTTTCTCTAGATCTGCCATTGTTACTGAACCAAGGTGTGGATTCTTTGCCCAGTGAGCTCAGATGACCAATTCCTGAGACACCAGGGTTTCAAGGAGAGAAAGAGTTTACTGCTAGGTGCAGAGCAGAAGAGCAGATGGCCTATGGGCCCAAAAATCTGTCTCCCCAAACTGCAGTAATTCTGATAGTTTTATAGTAACAAAAGATGGGCAGGTTTTAGGATAATGAGCACAATGGCTTGAGATGGCGAGATTAGAGATGATCTAATTATTGAGCATGCGCAGATTGATTACATGCTTTGTCACAGAATGTATGTAAGAAAATGATGGCCTTAATATGACGATGGGCGTGATTTTTAGTATTATAATGAGGTATAGGTGACTTATAGGTTAAACTACTTCACATGTCAGGTGGGCCCATTTTGGTTAGATCCAGCTTCGGTTGTCAAGATAACTTTGGACATGAGGTGGGTTAGTTCTAGGCTGACCCAAGACCCTTCATTAGTAAACATTAAAGGCTGTCTTTAGTGATTGTGACTCTAATGTCAAAAACTTGGATAAAATGGGTACAAATGAAGGTCAGTCACAAGGTTTTTACAATAATAAGGACACAAGATAAAGGCTATACAATCATTATCAGAGATCAAGGCAGCTGGATTACAGTTCAGAGATTTCAGTTATTTCCCTTTGTCTACTCTAATATAACAGAAAGTAAAACATTCTGTTAAAAATGTTCTGGGTGAATATTTTTAGCATAAAGTTTGTGCTAAAGGAAAAAAAGAACAAAGACCCTTTGTTGGTCAGATGGAGAGACACCTAAAGAGATGTCAACCTACTCCAATACAGGTATCAGGGTCTCCAGCAAAAGCACATGCTCTGATGGAAAGACATTTTACTCCCCTAGAGAAGAGATAGGCAAGGCCAGCTTCACTAGCAGTGTCAGATCCCCATAGCCAGTGAGTCTCAATCTGCAGCTTCCCTCTCTTGTTTCGTGCATCATTGTGGAGGAACCCCACTGCCCCCAAGCCAGGGACAAATATACCACCAGGGCGTGAGCTGGGTGTCATGAAACATGTCTACCAGAGTCAGACAGTCTCCTGAATACTTACATATGCCTGAGAAAATAGGGGAAGAAATGTACCAGCAGCCTCCTTAATCTGCTAGGGGATTGTGTTCCGTCCCGTGAGGCTGACACACCTGGTCCTGAGCACAGGATGCATTTGTGGGTCCCAGGGAAAGTCCCTTACCATTCCTTTCTAATTGGATGGTGACATTAACTCTTATATTCATATAAAAATAATTTCATATGATCTGTCATTTCAGGTCATCCAATTGATGAATTGTCATTTGTATAATGAAAGAATAAGTTTATATGTGCTGGCATAATTAGAGATGGAAAGTTAAAGAATTCTTAAAAATTAGCAGTTATGATGGCTTTTAGGGTTTTGGTCCATGTCCAAGACACTGATGCTTAAACTATTCATTACTTTGCATAATGACATTATTTGTCTCTGTAGTTTCTTTGAAATGACATACAAATATTAATAGATTCATTTGCTTTAAAATGTTCCCTGAAGCTTCAACAATTTCTCATTTGACAGGTAGATATAATAGTTCATATTCATTTGATTTGCTCAGATGATCCAATTGCCAAAAGAAGTTATCGCCAATGGCAAAAACCTGATTACTAGTACATAGTTAAATTACTAATGTAAGTAGGAAAAAGTTTTGTAATATCATAAGTACATGAATTCTCTAAAATACAGCATAAGTTTTGGATTTTGAAAAAGAGTGCTATAACTATTTAATAAATGTAAGAAATATTATCAGTGATTAATAAGTCATACAGACTGAAACTGTTTCCAGTCTTTGAGAGCATGAAGTAGAATATAAAACATGAATACTAATTTATATATTAAACTATCAAAATCATATTAATATTTCTAATCCTCAATTTTCATGAGGATTATTACAAAATCCTTTTCTCCATTTTCCTAGACTGTGGTCTGGCTCTTTTCCAATTCATCCTCCCCATTGTTGGCAAAGTTATCTCTTTAAAATGCAAATATGGGCATGCCACTTATTTGCATAAAATCCTTCAATGACCTCCCCCTTCCTGAAAACCTACAGAATAAAATTTAGACTCCTTAACATGGCATACAGGGACTGACCTCTGCCTATCTCAGCATCCTCTCCCCTAATCCCATTTCTTCCAAGTGTTTTCCTTAGTCTCATTGAATTATTCTCTAAACTCCATATGTTCTCTGTTTTCTTGTCTCGTGGTATTTCCTCTTTAAAATGCCTCTCCCGCTTCTATGCCTAACTGCAATGTTTGCAAGGCTCGGTTCAAACATCACTTCCTTCTGATATAATGACCTTATCCACTTGAGTTCTGTGTCTTTGTTCTGTGTTTTCTTGATATACATCGCATAACTTAGAGAAAAAATGGATAAATGTGTTCACTGGAATGTAATACTGTAGTTTGCTTACTTGTCTGTCTGGGCTTCTGGGGACTGTGAGTTCCTTACAAACAGGGACCTTGCCTTTCATCACAATGCCTAGCACCAAACCGAGAAGTCACCAAACATATTTTTTTGAAATAGTGTAAATGAATGGCAAGTAGTTAATGTATTTTTTATTGACATGGGTAATGTTCAAAATATTTAATAACTGGTAAAAGCAACTATGGGTCACACAAAACTACTGTAAGAGGATATCAACAAGGAGAAAATATATATACTTCATATCTGCACACAACCAGACCATTTTAGAAAAACAGACAGTATCGTAAAGCACCTGGATGTGTATACACAGAGGACAGTAATCCTGTGTTGTTAACCTGTTTCTGTGTGAAGGTAAATGCTTCCCTATAAAATTTACGGTGGTGTTAAAGTGTTGCTGTGCCCTGTCCGGATTACCCAGAGGCATGATTCATGTTCTCTGACGGACTGTCTCTTGCTAAATAACATTAAAAGTAAAGAAAGGATAATTTCCCACATCTTTACGACCTTTAGTAAATCTTTATGGCCTTCTCTCCTTTACACACTTTTAACAGTAAATAGCTTCCTCCCTCTCCTAGCCAAGTTGTTGTCTTGGCTCATACTTCCTTCATCTTTTATGTACATTATTGCAATTATTGCAAAAGCTGATTAATCCCCTATTTCCATTCTTGTCTCCTACCACCTCCAAACCAAGCAATCCATACTCAATTGAGTGAGCTTTCTGAAATGCAAATGTGATCATATTGCTCCCAGCCTAAAACCATTCGATTATTCTGCATCGCCTATAGCTAAGTTTTTAAGGCAATTTAAAAAAATCGAGCTTTTAAAAAATGCACGTGCTTGGACTTCACACATGGTGACTCCAATTTAGTTGAGGTAGAGTGGTGCCTATGTATATATTCTTAGAAGTTTCCACCAGAGAGTCTGTCACACAGCCAGGCTGAGAACCACTGATCTGCAGGATAAAGTCCCAACTCCTTTCAATGGAGAACAGGCTGTTCATGAATTGGTATCTGTCACTCCCAGTGCACTGTTTGTACTTCGGCTGCCTCAGCTCGAATAGGGATACTAATACCAATATTGTGGCACTGTTGTAAGTATTAGAATATTCAATTTATTCCCCAAAGTGGGATGCTATTACTCCAGGAGACTGTCCCAGGCAAACCAGGACTTATGATCATCCTAATATATTATTTGAGATGATATATTCAAAGCATCTCTTACAATGGATAGCATATAGATATAGCAGAAACTCAATAAATCAATTTGATTTTGTATAGTTCTTAATGTTTGCCTCCCCACCTCCACTACGGGTAGTGGTACATGGCACACAAATGGTATTCATGCTACACTGTTGCCAAGATCCTGAATGTTGGTCTATCACTGTCCTTATCCCCCTTATAAACTATAAATTGTCAGCCTTTATTTTTTCCCTTTCCTTTCTCTATCACTCTAGTCCACCTCCAATACTTGCAGGTCTCAGGGCAAGAGAGCAAAAGGGGCCTATTTATAATATATTTTTTCAAAATTAAAAAGTTGTATATCAAGCTAACTAGTAAATATCTCCTGTTTTCCTGCCTTGACAAATATTCCCTTTTAACAATATGAAATGTCCAAGTTTAGACTTCTCAGAATCCTTGGAATTCCATGCAGGACTGTGGCAGAGGAGTGTCGACCCTGGGACCCTGGCCGACAGCTAGCCCCTCTTCTCTTCCCATCCCTGATTCCATCCTCAGTGGCATCATGAGTAAAAGGACACCCCAACCTGTACATCCAAGCACTGTTCTACTTCCACCCTCCCTAGCAAACAAGTCTAGGGATGTCCATTAGTTTCCTCTTGCTGTTGTGAAAAGTTAACATAATAGTGGCTTAAACAACACAAATGTATTGTTTTACAGTTCTGGAGGTCAGAAGTCTGAAATGAGTTTTACAGGGTTAAAACCAAGGTGTCAGTAGGGCTTCTGTAGGCAATAGAGGAGAATTTCCTTGCCTTTTCCAGCTTCTAGAGCTACATTCCTTGGCCTATAGCCCCTTCTTCCATTTTCAAAGATAGCTGTATGGCATCTTCTTTCCTCTCTGACCTGCTGCCTCACTCTTGTAAGGACCTGTACAATTATAATTATCCAGGATAATCTCTCCAACTCGAGATATTTAATTTAATCACATCTGTGAAGTCTCTTTTCGCCATAAAACCGGTTCAAATGATTAGGATATGAGCATATTTGGGGTCCATTATTCAGCCTACCACAGGGAGTGGGTACAACAGACCCTTGGGAGGATGAACCCAAGGAAAAAGTTTGAGCAAGCACAGGCTGCACACTGGGGGCTGCATAGGCAGAGAGTCTAGGTAGCTGAGTACCTCGTGCGTGGTCTGGAAGCAGGGAAGGTGTGGGATCAGGCATGACCGTCTGGATTCCCTGCTAGAGGAGGTCCGTGTGAAGCTCAGGAGCCAGGGCAGGGGCCTCTTTTAAGCAGGGGCACAACTCCTACCCCCTGCTGATCTAGCAACCACTGTCTATTTCCCTTTCTCTTGATCCATCTACAAGATTCCTTTGGAAGAAAGCATGTTAGCAGATTGTCTTACTTGATTAAGAGTTCTTTCTTACTGCATCCCTGCCTTCTGTTTGTCATGAAACAGCCCCATTCCACACCCACACATTGTTTTTAATCATCCCCACTGGCTTTCCTTTCCCTTGAATCTCTAATTCCATCCTTCCGCCACCTCTTCAGTGTTCTTAAAATACACAAGATTTCACCTGTTTGCTATGTTTTAAAAATATGCTATCATAGCCAGCACAGTATTCCTGAATCCTACAATATTGCTCATGGATTCCTTTTCTAATATTTCTATTTTAGTTTTAAAATTTCCCCCTTCGTTTGCAGCTTTCATTTGATGCTTTCAGTTTTTTTTTATACCAAATTTAAAATTACTTGTTTTACTGGTATACTCTATTTATATTTTGCTAGATCATGGTCATTGTAAGTGATGTTTCCATATCTATGCAATATATACAGAACAATTTTCATTTAATAAAGTATTCCAAAGAAATTATTTCTCCCCATTAGTGTTTTTTAGAAGTTGTTGAACTCTTATCTCTGTTTTTACTTCTTCTCATGAGTACGTGGAGATTTTAAGGAAAACATTGATATTCAAGACTGTGATATGATTTTGAGGAAATTATTAGGTTTCCAGAGAGTTTATAAATTATTTCACAATTTTTCTTTTTCTCTTTTCCCCCTAATAAGGTATTACATATTCCAAGAGATCTAATGAAAAGAAAATTTGCCAATTTAAGCTTTGTTTTAAAATCATTTCAGTGAATTTTTATCTATGACTACATAATAATGTTATAATATTACCATAGTATGGTTCCATGAGGGCAGATGTGTCTGTTTGATTTATCAGTACATCCCCAGCTTCTATCAGTGGCTGGATTTTAGTAAGTAATTGAATAAACGAATTAACAAATGATAGAATTTGAGAACGACTTTTAAAAAAATAAGGTAAAGATGTTCCATATAAACCACACTACCTAAATCAGAACACTGAAATACTGATTTTTGTATTTTTAATTAGATTTTCAATATTTCCCAGCCTGTTCTGGCATAAGCAATAATTTATACCTCTGAGGTTGCTAATTAAACTTTGTATATTCAAGATAATGGCAGTCTTTAAATTATGAATTGTTAATTATAGAAGATATGTATATATTTCATAAATATTATATGTGTGTTTTATAGATATTATATGTATATTTTATAGATATATATGTATAGAGATAGTTCTATATATTATAGAATTATATAAGCATTCAAATACTAAATAGCTTTAGTTTTAGCGCAGTGCTAGGTGATGAGAAATGTGAACCTTTGATACTGAGATGAAGGCAGGAAAGGGGAGATCTAGTTCTTCCCTATCTTTTTTTCCTCACTCCTTTAGGAATCGTATGTGGGAATTAGTTCGCTTCAATTTTCTAGTATTTTAATTGTAAATACATGTCTGATTTCTTCAGCATGAAGGTGCGTTACATAGTTCCACTATTTCAAAAGTTTACTTCATATGCTGTCACTATCTCTCTCTTGTGTTCTTCTCTGGTTTTAACATTACAAATGATTAAAGATGTATTTTTAATTGTTTGTTCTCAGAATGGCTTCACTCCCTTATATATGGCTGCCCAAGAGAACCACACTGATGTTGTAAAATATTTGCTGGAAAACGGAGCTAATCAGAGCACTGCTACCGAGGTAAGGCTGTCAGCCACAAAGGCTTGAGTTCTTTGATCTTAAAGACCATATTCTTTCTATTCAGCCACAAAGGATGCTCCTTACCTTATCAAAAACATGCTAGAATTTTTCTTGTTACTGTTGTAACCTACAACAGTGGCTGTGGATGAATGACACAGGCTTATGTCTTCATTCTGGAGTCATGTCAGTTTATTCTTACGTGAAATCATGCTTCTATTAATTTGGCATACACTAATTTTGGGGAGTTTCATACTATTCTAAAATTAAATAAAAAGTAAATTCTACCCATCTCTTTTCATCAATATTTTATTCTTCTTAGAATCCAAGACAGTTTCTTTAAGGAACAATTTTTAATGCTCAGAAATATATGTCAGTACCATTTCATGAGGGATATGTCACTAAAAAAGTTGTCCATATTTTCTGAAATATAACCAGATTATGACATGTGGTTGTTGTGGCTGTGATTGTGGGAACAACTGAATAGAATGCTCAGAATCAGTCCTGTTTCAAATAGCTCAGACATTCAGCGGTAAGAAGGGGTTGGAGTGGGCAGGGCTCAGCTCATCACTTTCTCTTTTCTGAGCATGTCCACCAAACAGCAGAACGAGGTGTTGCCTTTTTATATCTGCTTAGGCAGATTAAGGAGCAAGTTCAATGATTGTCTAGATGTCTAGAACAGTGATTTTGAAGTGATTCTCCAAAGCCCAAGAGCTTGGAGAAGATGCCTCAGGGGTCACTGGAAGGCTGCAGGAGGGTGATTTGTGAGAGGAGGAGAAGAGAGCTCTGTGGAGATGTGATGCTCCTGCCCCCCTCAACCAGAGCATGCAGACTTTGGTTTTCTAATTTCATATTCTGTGACTCCACCAATAAAATTTTAAAATTCCTGGCCTGAAGTGAAAGATGACTGGTAAATGCTTGTCATCCAGACTATACTATACTGATACATTTTATGTCTAATATGGCTTTCTTTCTGGAAAATTAAGTCTTTAGGTGAAATAAACATGAACTCTACCCTGCATTTAAGCAGGGCGGGGGGGTGGGTGTTGAGGGGTTGGGGAGGGGGTAGAGATCATTAAAATATATTAAGCTCCTTTCTAGTGCCTTGGGGAGAAACATATTAAGAAGCCAATAACAATAACATTCTGATAGCTATTCTCATTATTAAAAAAAAAAAATTCCAAAGAAAGCACTGTGAATGAGATCATGTTTCCTGTTTATGACTAGAAGACAAAACTTACTCTCTACCCCAACTGCCCAGTATGAAATGATTCCAAGTTCTCTATCCAATACAAACGAATATTACACTCCTGCCATATGGTTACAGTGTGGCATTTATGATTTGGGACCTTTTTTTTTTTTTTCTGAGACACTAATTCTGTCATCGGGTAGCACATGAATATCTTCAAGAAAAGCTTGGGTGACAATATGAGACCATATCTCTTCATCAGGACCTCTGAGAAATGTACTAAATAAAGGAAATCTGTGTTTGTTTCATTTTATTTCCTTGAAGGCAGCATCATTAACAGAAGAAAACCTTTCACTACAGAGCTCTTGTAGTCACCAAATAGGTTCAGTGTTTCTAGCATATGTTTTAGAGAAACTCATCTTCCTGGCATTCTCAGCTGTCTCCCGGCTCCTTGGATGGGCCAAGATCCCTGTTGCATTTTGCTCTGGTTCCAGAAATACCCCTTTATGTGCGCTTCATCAGTAGAGGTCATGTTACATTGTGATTCCTCAGAAATTTAAAACCCCTTCTGATTTCCATGCAGATATGTGGCTTTTGCAAATGAATCATATGAGCATTGAATCCTGACTTAGACACATGTACCTGCTTTCTTTTTCAATCATTTAAATAATTTATCCTGATTATTTATGTCTAAATTTAGTTAATTAAACCCCCACTCCCAGCCCTGTGGTTGCCAAGAAACCCACAGATGGGCAAACTTCATATGTTTCCTTTCAGTCTTTCATTCTGTAAAAATATAATCTCTTTACAGGCATTTATGTTTGATTGCTATTTGATATTTTATGTTGTATCTCTAAGTATATTATACAATTTCATGCACACATGTATGAATATTACTAAGGAAAACACTTCCTATGAACCTGTTGTGGCTCTAATTTGCAAAATGTAATTACTAATCAAGGCAGACATCATGACCACTTGAAAAAGTCAGATGATTATGAGATCATTCAATAAGGCAATGAAACTCATGTTTGAAAAGAAATACTTACAGTTTTGAAATCCCATATAATTATAGCAATTAACACTGATGAATAAATGATGAAAATTTTACTACTGAATCTTAATACTAGTTTTCTTTTTCATGGAGATACAGTTGAAGTACTTGAACAAAATCATTTCAAATATTTAGCTTCTTCCCATGCATACAGATTTGAATGAAATCTACATGGTTGGATCCAAAGTTATATTCTCTGAAAGGATTTCTCTGATCCTCTAGTACCATTTTTATAATTCCCTACTCTCTTCCTTTTTTCCTGAGGGTTCCTAAAATGGAAGGCTAAAAGCATTTTAATGAGGTTGTGTCATGTAAGCAAATTCCTTATCTCTAAGGAAAAATGAAGTCCACACTCTTTTAGTATAAACTATTCAAGGTTTAAAGGAGTAATAAAATTAAATATGTATATGATAATGAGTCTGTGCTTTCCTCCTTCCCAGAGTCTCTAACTTGTGCCAAACGAAGTTCTAAATTTAGGCTACTATTTTTCTTCTTAGGACATTACAGGCTTTCCTCTTCCATTCTGTTAAATAATGTGTTTGTTTAAAGTTCTAGTTCTTACTTTAGTAGTGCATACATGGTGCTACATGCGTAAGGAAAGGGATTTTCTCTCAGAAGTCCATAGTTTACATTTTAAAATTTTAATATTGAAAATAAATTGAGTAGTTAAGATTTCGGTAAATGGCTGTTGTTTCCGGAATGCAATCTTTAAATGTAGCATCTTATTGCTCTCATCTCTTCTCCATATAAATAAAAACTTCTGACACTGAGATTTGTTCAAACATTTGTGGGTTAAGGGAGGATTGTATATAAATAGGGCCTAGAATATATACTTTTTTCTATTTATGTGTCACGTTTCCAGAAATTGAATATATGTTTCTGAAGAGAAAACATGGCTTTCCAGTTTTTTTTTTTTTTTACGGAGGTTATACATCTACCACTGAGAAGCTTCTAAATTTGCATGATCTGTGCAATAATGTTGTTTTACCTGTCTCTCTTTTAAGTTTAGAATTGAAAATTTGACTTTCTTGCATTATCTAACACATGTACTTTTATGCCTAAATAGTCTGAAAAATATATAATTAAGTTAATAAGTACAAAATTAGTGAATTAACCTAATTTCCTGAGTTTTAAATCATATTATGTACCAAACTTGAAAAATTAAATTGCTAATAGACCTTTCCATCCACAATTACCATTTTCCCTAACCGAAACAGATACATTTAGCAATGTGCATAGTTTATCGCTGTCTGGGTTACCATATCTTTGATTCCCAGCTAGACTTGTCTCCATTTTTTGTACCTTTCCCATTTTTTTTACTTTACATTAGCAGGGATTGCTTAGGGTTGGTTCTCCTTTTTATTTCACCACTGTAAACATACATTTATTGAGCACATCATAAATGTAGTATGATTTGTTAAGAATGGAGAAGTTTTTCAAAATGCATTGAACACAAATTAGGAAAATGATCTGATTCAACTCATCCATAGTATGGCAAATTACTAGACACTTAATCTTTGGCAGTAACATTTAATCCTTTTGCTTGTCAGTCTTACTCATTACTTTAAAAATTAGGGGAAGTGTTGCTTGGAGTTGAATCCCAAGCATCCAAACGTTAATGGAAAATTTTTTTTTCTGCTTTGGTTTTACCAGGATGGTTTCACTCCCCTCGCTGTGGCACTCCAGCAAGGACACAACCAGGCAGTGGCCATCCTCTTGGAGAATGACACCAAGGGGAAAGTGAGGCTGCCCGCCCTGCATATTGCAGCTAGGAAAGATGACACCAAATCTGCCGCACTCCTCCTTCAGAATGATCACAATGCTGACGTACAGTCCAAGGTAAAAGCTGAACACTGTTGTGGAAAGGAGCTCTTCGGCTGCCAGATTCCTCCTGGGGGATGATAAAGAAGTAGGCCATGGTGATAATGCAAAATCACTTCTGGCCATGAAAAGAGAGAATTATTTTCAGAGGTATTTCAGAAAGAAGGGGCATGTCTATTGGTACAATACCAGAAAAAAAATATTAAATGCAAGATAATTTTCTTTAAAAGAGGAGGTTCAACTTTTTAGAAATCTGAGTATTTATTCCCTCTATAGTCTTATATAATAGAAACAGAATCAGAAAGATAAAATTGTATTGCATAGTGGTATGGGGCGTATTTTTGCAGTAGAATGCATTTTGTCATGTTGGAACTGTATAACCAATTACAGCAAGCAGCTTGACTGTTTCCTTAATTTTGCATTGTGTAATTTTGCATTGTGTCTTCCCTCTTTTTCCCACACAACACTGCTTCAGATGATGGTGAATAGGACAACTGAGGTACAGTATTGTGGTTATGCCAAGATATATATTGTTTATTTATTTATTTTGTCCAATTAGAGTAAATGCTCACTAATTCATACTAATGGTTGGAAGTTCCATTATTTGGAAATTAAAATTTGGAAGTCTTTCTCATCATTAAGGGAAATTGTAACTAAAAAAACATTAAAAGTAACATATTTGAAGTGTGATTTACTCAATGAAACTATTTAAGTAGTTAAGCAGCGTAGAGTTTGATATGAAACTCTTGGTTAATATACATTTTTAGTAAGAAGGACACCATTGACAGTTTATTTACCATTAATATTTTGCCAATAAGGAGAGGGATCTCATTTTCTTAATGAGAATTCTCACGTTAGAGTTTAGTGAAGGGAAAATTAGAGAGGTTCCTCTTTTACTCTGTTTTATCCTTTTATCTCATAGCAGTTGTCTGTTTTTTTTTCTGAATGCATTTTTTCTTTACCATATCGTATATAATAAATAATCATATTGAATATTTCATGAGCAAAGCATTTGCTTTTAATTTGCTAAGTCTTAAAATACTTGTCACGAAATCATCTATTTTCCACATACCAAAATAAACTACAGCAACCAACAAGAACATTAAGTTCAGAAGCTTTTCATCATGGTGTGTGTGTGTGTGTGTGTGTGTGTGTGTATGTTTAGTAGTCTCTCCTTAGCCATTGCTACACAGAGGCACTAATATAAACATTGTTGAAAATATTATAAAAATTAACCTGTATTTAGAGGCAAATGACTATTTATGTAGGTTGATTTTGGTTTTGCTGGGAGGACTCTTTAGACATCTCATTTGGTCACTTAGTTGCGTGCCTACAGAGTTTGAGCATTAGTATGTGTTGAGAGTAATTTATTTCTAAAATGATTATCTTATTTATTAAAAAATTTACCTATTGAGATCTGAAAATATTTGAATTATTACTATCATTTCTTCTGTTCCATATCCTTACATGGAATGTAGGACAGAAACTTAAAAAAAAAAAAAAAAAATGGCCAATCTGGTTGGTGAAATTGTTCAAGATCAGAACATACAAGTTGATGTCTTAATTACTGAATTTAATGCCTTTATTAAGGTACTAATTTCTCAAGGTGTTTTTGGTGATTGTTTAAGATGCATTCTTGAAAGCAATATTGGCTGTAAACATTGTGTTGAAAGAGGCAGGTTGGGCTGATTATTACTGTGTTTTATATATATATATTTCTTTAAGGACAATAGAGTAACAAAGAGAGGAAGCTTATAAAAGGTTGACTCTGCCTCCCACCTCCCTATAAATTGAGGAAAAGTTCCTTGGGAGGGGTCTTATACCACCATCCCAGTGCTGATTCAAGATTCTCAGCCTGAGGCGTCATCATTAAATGTCATTGAGGCTGTGTCAGATAATAAATTAGTTTATTTTTGCAAATGGGAAAAAAATTATTACATTTGAATAATTTGAAAATGATTCACTGGCAGGCGATTTGTTTTTCTAAAATTAAATTGTGACTTGAATAATAGACACACATTCAAGATATGTCTGTGTGACAGGAAATATCAAGATAAAAATGAAAAAAAAAATCAGTCAATTATTTCCTAAAATATAAAATTTTGACATTTTATAAAATAAAAGCCAAGTTGTAAACTGATTTTCCCCTTCATTTTCACATGCATGTTTGGCGTCATTAAGATACAATAAAAATATCTTAATCACATTTATGAAATTTAGTTTGATAGCTACTCTTGTTATTTCGTGGCATTGCTTCTATAGAGTCAGAAATTATTTGCAACTAGTTTTTCTGATATCACAGAGGAATTTCAATTGCCCAACATATCTAAATGCTTATTTAGGGAATTTTTAAAAAAATCACCAAAGCTTATGTTTCAATTAAGTAGAAAAATAATGGTTGTGATTTAGAAGTTATTTCTTAAAAACAATACTTGTACACATCAAAGTTCATTTCAAGTAAAAAAGAATAGTACAAAATAACCTCAAAACTGCATAATTTGATAGCCAAGTAATAGTCACTATTAATGAGAACTACTCTTCCTCATCATCTTAATTATTAAGGAATGAAAATTTTGGAGGGCAAGGAAAATAATCAGATAGTGCATTTTTGTATACTTTAATGAGAAAAGAGTTAATATGCTTCTCTTGTAAAGATGGCAAAATTTTCATTTAGAAAGAAAAAGAAAAGAAAGGAAACAGACTTCTCTTCCACGTTAGATTTTCACTCATTTCTTAAACATCCTGAGAGCAAACAGTTCTTTAATGCTCATATAATTGATTTAACTGGGTTGTTTCAATCCATTTTATTTTATTGAAAAAATTTGATTTAACTCCATACGTTCACAATTGGATTCAGTTGACCTTTTCTTTTTTTTTATGTTCATATTGATACCAAGTGTACTGTATAATTTTTATTTATTTTTAACTTCTTTTTTTTATTATAAAGATATAATCTAACTGAAAAATAGGTTTGTGGAAGAAGGTAAAAATATCATGGCTGTAAATGATATGGAATGAGTTGTACATCCCTTCTAAGAATTTTCACAATTGTCATAGCTCCAAAGATATAATCAATGTTGTTGTTTTTAAATAAACCTGGTTTTGGCACTTCCTCCAAAGAAAACATTTTTTTATTCATAATATGTTAATCCTTTGGCTGAAACCTTAGGTTTTTAAATCATATTCTATTTTTCTCCAGTATGCTGAATCAACTCAAGATATATGGTTTTGTATAAACAACAAATCTCATAAGCAGTTAAGGTAATTAGAAATAATGTTGCCAAGAAATGTAGATGTTTTAATATATATTTATTTACCACCTTATTGTGCTAATACTTAAAGAGTTTTATTAAAGCATTTATTATTTGAATTATATTACTCATATGTTGGGCATAGGAGTAATACAAAATACATGATTTTCTTCACTGATGCGGTGACTGCAACACACACAGTCAAAATACTTTACTGACTGTCCTTTTATTTGCATTCCATAGAGTGGTTTTACCCCTTTGCACATAGCTGCACACTATGGAAACGTCAACGTGGCAACCCTTCTTCTAAACCGGGGAGCTGCTGTGGACTTCACAGCCAGGGTATGGAATAAAATAGTTCATTTAAAATAGCAGTAAATGGGTATTTTACTGGAGTGAAAATGAACACAATCGGCTTTTTAAAGGTTTTGTTTCTTTTTCTTTACCTATGTTTGTGCTAGAGATATTAGATTTCCTATTTTTTTTTTTAGATCGCAGGATGTCATCACAACCCCAACAAGTGAAAAATAAGAATACTGTAAATTCACATGTACAGAAATCATTTGCAGTAGTTAAGGAGGATATTAATTCTGACTTTACTACGAGTAGTTATATTTAAAGATCATGCCAGAGCTGTAATTTACATGAATCCTGAAAAAAAAAACCCTAATATTCTGTCATCTTATTCATTTATGTATAATTATGCTTTCATTATAAAATAGCCACTTGGATGAACTAGAATTTTTGAATGAGCAGTTTCAAGACAATAAGTAAACTGTTAGAATGTTAAGGACAAAATCTACAAGTATTATGTCTTACAATGATTGTAGGATACACAAACTGACAGGGAATTTTTTTTTTTTTAAATCAAGAATTTGCTTATATGAAGTCTTTCCAAAATATATAAAAAGACATCACGTTGAGTTATATATTTAATGGTATGCTTTTATTGGAAAGAGTTCAATTACATGTTAAGAATTATAAAACTAAGTATATATGGTGAACCAGTTAATGCAATGTTTGAATATTTTAAAAATTGTGACATACATAAAAATCAAGTACTTATGCTTGCCATGATTATGATGGATGATAGCCAATACAGTCAATAAATATAAATGGTAGGTATGGTGGGTTTGTCCTTAGAAGTCATGCACACTGAAGCTATGTTGCTTTATTTTCAAGTTGTTTTTCTTACTCAATTATTCAGAAGATGTTTTAAAGAATCATTTTTCCAATGGGTATGGATGTATATTTGTATTTTTTTAAGCAAAGGAAACTTTGAGATCCCAGAAACTTTAAGTGCATGGATGTTTGGACTAGAGCTCTGCCCTAGCCAGGATCTGATTTTTGTTTCAATTATGCATAAGTGCTCCCTTTGTGTCTTCACTGTATTGTGTATATTCAATGCATATATTGTAGATATTGACTAACTTAGCTATGCAGTTTCATTCCATTTTCATCCTCTAACTGTGGTGTTTTGTGGTTTGTGTGCTTCCTTGTTCCTTAAAAATGAAACACATTGAAATGGTAGAAACCTTGGATCAAATTGCCACATAGGTCAGAACTTTCCCTGTGCCCTTTAGCAGTCATCACCATCATGCCTTGTGGTACCCAACATGCTCTTGTTTGGTCTTTCCATGGTGTAGAATGGAATCACTCCTCTGCATGTGGCTTCCAAAAGGGGAAACACAAACATGGTGAAGCTCTTACTGGATCGTGGTGGTCAGATCGATGCCAAAACTAGGGTGAGTGTCTCTGTTCTTTCAATTTCCTACCATTATTATTTCTGTGTATCTTCTTAGCAGTCACCTTACAACCAGTTTGTAAAAGTAGGCAATGCATTTTCAAGGAAATGGCTTTTTCTAATTTGATTTCAATCTCATACAATATTTAAGGATTTAATATCATAAAATGAAATTAAAGTTTGTTCATTAGTGCCTGGAGAAACAAAATGCTAGCCCCTCTATGAGATAGTTGGTTAAGACTTTGCTTATTGATTTTCTGGTAATAAAGCTCAAAGATCAGACTTACACATCTCTGACTTGGGCTGTAATAGTTATAGATATCAAGAACCCAAAATCATTAGCCTGCATTAAGTTATGAGAGTGTAGTTTTTATAAAAAATATTTGGATACATGTTGAAAAATTTGTATTTCTAACTATTCCATTCCCTAGTCATTTTAAGTGGTTCTATTACCGGACCAAAGTGGTGGATGCTTTTGCCCGATGCATTCAAATGACCAATTCCTGAGACACCAGGGTTTCAGAGAGAAAGAGTTTATTGCTAGGCAGGAAGCAGGAGAACAGATGGCCTATTGGTCCAAAATCTGTCTCCACGAACTGCAGTAATTCTGATAGTTTTATAGCATCAAAAGGTAGGCAGGTTTTAGGATAATGAGTACAATGGCCCCAGATGATGTGATTAGAGGTGATCTAATTATTGAGTATGCACAGATTGATTACATGCTTAGTCACAGAATGTTTGCAAGAAAATGTCGGCCTTAATATGATGATGGGAGTGATTTTTAGTATTATAATTGGCTATAGGTGACTTGTAGATTAAAGTCTAGGCTACTGCACATGTCACGCAGACCCAATTTGGTTAGATCCAGCTTCAGTTATCAAGATAACTTTGGACTTGAGGTGGGTTAGTTCTTGGCTGACCCAAGACCCTTCATTAATAAACATTAGGGACTGTCTTCAGTGATCATAAGACTTTAAAGTCGAAAAACTGGATAAATAGGTAAAAGTGAAGGTTAGTCACAAGGTTTTACAATCACAAGGGCATAAGATAAAAGCTATACAATCATTGTCAGAGATCAAGGCAGCAGTTCAGGTTTCAGGTATTTCCCTGTCTACTCTAATATACCAGAAGGTAAAAAGGAATATCTATATAATGATTCAGTAATCATCATCAGTCCTTAAATCCTAACCTCTTGGTTACAGTTATGCTATATTGACCAGAGCAGTTCCACCTGCTATTATTCTTATGAAAAAAGATGCACAGTTATTATGTTGCACCTTTACTCATGTCATCTTGGTAAAGGGAGGAGCCTATCATTCATTTCAAACTTGTTAGTAAAATATTCTCGTGAAGTTTTATTTGCTCTCAATAAATAAATAATAATATAAGCACTGAGGACAACTGTTAAAAGTGCAGACTGAAGCCAGACTGCCTGATTTCAAATCCTACTTCTACCACTTACTAGCCATATAATATTGTCAGCCTGCTTACCTTTTCTGAACTCAGGCTAATAATAGCACCTGCCTCAAAAGTTGCTGCTTAAAAATTAAACTTTAGCTATTATTATTTATCTTTTTTAAAAACTAGGGAGAGTACATTACTTAGTTACTCATAAATTTAGCTAATGTTACTGAAATTATGTGCAGGTATTTGCTTTAAATGTATAACTTGTGTTTCATTATCAGTTGTCTGGTGCAGATCTGGTTAGTCATAGATTTCAACAAAACTTCAAACATTCCTGTAATGTGCAGATTTTGACATATGAGCTGTAAAAATTCTGTGGACGATAGTAGAGAAAATATACCCCTTAGAGTATTTTTTCTTCTCTTTTTTTCTGGGACTTTATATTCTCATAGTCCAAAGAATAAAGATCAAGTCTAATTCCCCTGGAAATCGTGAGGCTAGCAGATGCTTTCATTTAAAAAACTTATTATCTCTGAGCATCTAAAATCTATAGCAGTCTGAGATTATAAATTCTGATTTTTAGTGACTTTAGGATACACTGCTTTCTTAATCTCATTTCTCTAAGGCATTTGGTCCAGAGTGGCTATGTCACATCATCATCTGGGGTAGTTGCTTTGCCTGTCAAGATTTGTTGTGTCCAGTGTCTCTGCATCAAAGTTTTATATGGCTTCTCCCCTTTGTTTTGTTGGTATGCCTTTTCCTTTACTGTCATGTGAGTATGCAGATTTCAGAGCAATTATGCACAATGCTGCATGCTCTGCCTACTTGTGCTTTATAGCTAAAGGAAAGAGTGTCTGCACTTCCTCCTTTGAGACTTACTAACATAATCTCTTCCTTTATGCTTACCTTTGTTTCTTTTGAGACTTTCTAATTGAGAGTACCAATGGAAAGGCAGCACTTTGTAAATGCAAAAGAATTTTATCTTTGGTTTGTGTTTTAAGGGTGCACAATGCTTTTTATTAATGTCTTTTTGGAGTATTCATTCATTATTAAAGCTGTAAATTTTATTCTTATGAATCATTGCAGTATTTGCTTATTTCCTTAATTTGCATGGCCCTCATACATTTGCATATACAATTAAAAAGTCTAATGCCAAAAAAGGCAAAGTATTTTCATGAAAACAGTACTAAGACAGAAATAGATTTTTATGCTACTTCTGTCTTTAGCTAATTGTCCTTGAGCAAGTTACCAATAAAATGTAAACCTTGTTTTCTTCATCTTTGAAGGAACTATTTGGGCCACAGTTCATCTAGTGTAGCCTTCAGATACACAAATAAATTGAATTTAGTGTAGGGAATTGTAAAAGAAAACAAAAAATTCAAATTGTGTACATTGTGTGAACATCCTGTTCTTTCATTCAAAAATTCATTCTTTAAACAGACTGTTATTGAGTGCTACGCCCTGGACTCACAGAGATGCAAGTCAGCAGCACTCAGGGATGTGTCAGTAGTGTGCTGATAAATGTTTAATAATAATCAGCTATCAGAAAAAAAAAAGCTCTGATTTGTAACTTTGCCATTGCCAGTTTTTGTGATATAAATACTTCCTCCAAGTCCAGTTTCAAGCTGTGAACGTATCATTGACTGCAGAATTGGGAAGAGTTGTGCGCAAATTGGTTCTCACTATCACATACAAGCAGGCTCTAGCACAGCCCAGGATTAGGTAAAATATTGAAAAATGACACTGAGCTTTCTTTCCCTATAGCTAAAACACTGCTTCATTCTAAGAAGTAGGATTTTAAAAGCATTGTTAGATTCCTTCACTTCTGGATATAGTAAAAGAGCTATAGCCCTCTCACCAAAGGCAAAATTAACTGGGAGGCCATGGCTTGGAATTGGGAGACTAATTCTGGAACTATAATATTTAATTGCTACCAAAGGAATTTGTTTTCTTTTGTGCTTTACAAAATGTATTTAAAAATAGGAAAATAGGAAAATTATCTATTTATTTTTGGCTAACTCTTTAGATAATACAATAGAGCATCTATATACAGAATTTTAAAAAGATAAGTATTATTTTTTCATTTCTTGTCATAGAGGTCTCAAATTTCCCCAGCAATCAAATTAGTCACAACCATTTTGTACTTAGTATACTATGTCAAGAATTTTCCCTTGATCTTCCTATTATTTTCTGCACTAATAAGATTTCCATTAGCTAGAGAAAAGCAAGATATATACAGGCTTTGGGATAATTTTTAAAAAGTCGTATCTACAATTTATTCCCCACTTTCTCCACCATTGTGACACATATTGAGATGTTTTGCATCTCACTGGCATTCTCCTCATTGACTAGGATCTACTGTGAAATTGAGACAATTTCACCAGAGCCCTGATTTGTTGGTATCTGAAAAACCTTATATTAGTGTTAAAACATGAATCTCTTAGCTAGTTAAAATGATATTCTTCTTCTTTCAGGCTTTATTAAGGGCATTATTCTTTTTTATTTTTAAACTTGTTTATAATTTTCATAGGGAGACACCCCATATAAGGATTATGGTTAAAATATTGAAATACATATTTCAGTGCAAGCAATAAAAGTATACAAAAAACATTAAAGGATGATGAGCAAAGGATAACACCTCAGGAAAAAAGAATCAACCCTTGCAACTTGGTATTAGATGCACCAATTTTAAGGAATAATAATAATGACTGCCAATTACTGTATGTAGATGATGTTCCAGGCACCCTGCTAAGTGCTCTACAAATATCTTATTTCATCTTCTTAACAACCTCTGAATCTCTCTTATTTTCTTGATGAGAAAATATGAAGGTCTTCATTGGAGAAACTATCAAAGAGAAAAATGAATTTCAGCGAAGTTATGAAACTTCACCTTAGCAATTAGTATACCTACAGTCAAACACAGACTTCAGGATATACTGCTCAAAAAATGAACTAAACAGACAGGGTGGAAGGGAAAATAGGAAAAGAAATAGTTGCAAGAAGCCAAGGCTGTAGGTAACCAACTAGATAAATGGTAGGTACCCCTGTGATGTTGACTGATCTTCCCTTTTAAAAATTAACCACACCATAGTTTGATTGGAACAGATACTAGTGAGAAAATAAAGAACATAGGGAAGGGAAGTCTGGAGGGGGTGGGGGGAGGGGAACATCATCTTCAAACACAATCTTAAACAATTACATGAGATGGTCCGCGAACACAAAAACCTTGTCTAGAGTGTTCCTGGCAATAACTTGATACTGGACTTTGTAGAAAATATTTAAAATCTACTCAGATTTAGAATTTGGGGAAACTTGAATTCAATATCATAATTCACATGTCTTTGAAAAAGACAGGTAAAGTGCATCAGTAAATGTCAGATTTAGATGTAGTTTAATCATTATTGTTCCTTGATGTTCTTATGAGTTTTTTTTAAGTATTTTCCAAAAATGATCCTATTGTTATTCTGAATGTGTCCAGAGTATTTTGGAGGTTTCAACATAATTATTCAAAGAATATTTCATGTAATCCTTAAAAAAGAATACCTTTTCAAAACATGATTTAAGGCAGCATCACCAATTTTTCATATAAGTTGTCAGTTAAATAGGATAAGACAGACCATCTCCATTTTATATATCATGAAATTCACATCATGAAGGAGCCACAGAGAAATTGCTCCTTGGTGGCTGATCAGCGGTTCACACCCATGTCTTTATGTCCCCCGAGTCCACATGACTAACAGTTGCATGTGATTCCTCAGTCTCTCAAACTCTAAATGCCAAGATCCCACCACCACCACCACCACCACCAGGAATATGTATGAGAAATTCTGCTGTAACTAATTGTTCTATAACTTACGTAGCAAGTACATGCTTTGTAATGCCACAAAGATCGCAGGCTAATGGGTATCAAGATGAAAAAAAAAGATTCATTATTTTGATTACTTTGCCTACACAGTTTCCTTGTAGCCCCCTCTCTGACAAATTTTTAAGTAACTTGGCATCCCCACTACAGCAGTTATATGCTCTTTCCTGGAAAGGCAGTCTTTTCCTTCTTAATTCACAGAAAGCCCACACTGCAAGTTCTATTTTGGTTATTTGATATTTTAATACAAACTAAATCAGTTTAGCAAAGCAAGGAATCATTATCAGTCCAGGTCCTGGCAGAAAACAGATGGCACACTCAAATTTGATAATTTGAATATATATTGATAAAGGATCCATTTAGAATATTGTGGACAGACTGCAGGGAAAGCACAAGAGATCGTGCAGTACCCAGGGGCTAGTAACATCAGGGCTCATTGAGACTCTGGCTCTGAAAGGTGAGGAGTAGAAGTTACCAGAACCTGAAAGAAGAGAATTGTGTGGAGAAGGCTGCTCTGGCAGGAACTGTATCCTTTGATGGAGAGGCACAGCCAGATTGAGGAGATCCCTCAGGAAGTCCCTTCCGTTTCTGACTGGGTTTCCCAGTGGACAAACCCAATGGGGAGCCGGAGGGAGGTGGCCCATTGATGCGATCTGTGGAGGTCAGAGCAGAGTGGAGAAGGGTAGAGCGTGGATCTGGAAGGACAAATGGAAGATATTCAAATAGAAACCCCAGATCTTAGATCAGAAAGAGATCTTTGTAATCCAGATAAGTGCTTTTTATAAGGAGGAAAGCATAACCTAGAGAGATGGCCCTGGAAGCAGAGACACAGAATATAGGCCATTATAGTTCTGGATAAATCTGAAGCTTCTGGAATCCTCTTCATTGAGCACAATCCCTCGTTTCCTCCAACTGTTACCTACTTCCTACATCTTTTCTCTGTGATGAACTTTGTTTTATCCTTAAGCCTCTAATTACCAGCTAAGTTATGTCCTCAGGATTCCATTCATTTCTTGCCCATTATTCCTTACATTTTGCCTCATATTTCCCACCTCATCCACTTTTTTTACCATACTGCCCTGAGGAAAAATAAACTATATAAGACAGAGGGCATTTGGGGATTGCTCTTGAATCAGAAACTACCCAGAAGTATCAAGGTCAGACAGTTTTGTAAACAACGTATAGTGTCCCATACTTTTATTTGAAACATTTTAAATGCTACATATTAATAATAAATTTGATCTATGGAAAATAATGACATACATTTTACATGTTAAAAATATGTGCAGATGCTTTTCAAAGAATCTGAGAAAATGTCCCTTCCCTTTTATGGGAATCAGGAAGAATTTTAAGAGAATTTATTATAGTAGTGACAATTCAGGACAGAACTTACATGAACAAATTAGATTAATGGGAAAATTTTTAGGTACAATTATGTTAGGACAAACAAAATGAAAACAGTATAATTAAATATAATCTCTGGGTAGGTTTCCAAGCATGTAGGGCTTTAAAGTTCAATAAATGCATACTCTACTTTTTCTGTCTTCCTGACTACACAAACATGTGAGTAGCAGTGAAGTTTCATTCATTGAACCTTCTTATGTGAGATCTGTCTTGCTCGCTCCTTATCTCTTTTTTGTCTCAGCCTTTCTCTCTCTTTTTGCTCTCCATCTAGGTCTCTGTCTCTCTCATATTCTCTTACTCTTCTCCCTCTCTGTCTCATTTTAAATCAAACATTTAATTAACTGCAATTGCACTACTCATCTATAGAGTCATCAGGATTGCGTTCAGAAAACCCACTCTTTGCAGTGGCAACAGATGCATTCTTGGTAATTTTTTTTTTTAATTTTATTTTGAAATAAATTCAAAGTTACAGGAACAGTTGCAAAAACAATACAAAACCCATACACAGAACTCCAGCATACCCTGACTCCCCTCCGCCGATACCCCGATCCACCAACTTCAACATTCTGTCACATCACCATTTCTTTCTTTCCCTCCCTCCCTATCTATTATCCATCATCTATTGCTCTGTCTTCTGAACATATGAAAGCAGGCTACACAGATCCTTGAACAAACAATATAATTCACGTATACATTTCCCATGAACAAGAACGTTCTTTTATGCAATCCCATTAAGCGCAGCTTGGTAGTTTTTTTGTTTCTGTTTTTTTTTAAGCTAGCTTAGACCTAATTCTTTACTTCTTTTGACAGGATGGGTTGACACCACTTCACTGTGCTGCACGAAGTGGGCATGACCAAGTGGTGGAACTTCTGCTGGAACGGGGTGCTCCTTTGCTGGCAAGGACAAAGGTGAGTCATTATCAGCAAGGCAGGATCCCAAGAACTCTTTAAGCCACTTTTTAATCATCTCTATTCTTCTTGAAATCAGAGCATCAGCCTAACATTTTCTAGGTACTCAATATTTGTATGGTAGGGATGTAGGATATATATTGAATAGTTTCCAAAGAAACATTCACACTGTTTAAAATTATTTAAAGTTAGCAAATATTTACATATTTATTTGCATGTCCACCTTCAAAAATCTTTATTTTTGTAACCTGCTATTCTTGCTGCAGGTAGAAATTTGAATATAACTGTATTATAGACAAATGAGAATATGAAGCCTAAGAATTACCCTAACACTTATGTTCTGTAAGTCTAGATTTTTTATGATTCTCTGAGATAGCTATAAAGTACATGTAAAATTATCTTTCAAAAACATTGCAATTAGCAATACAGGATGAATATTTTGGCTCATTCAGTTTTTATCTCTTGAGCAATACCAGTAAAAAGAATTGCTCAACAGTGGTGTTGGATGGTTTGTATTTGGGATTAGTAGAAGTCATATGGAAAGCATGAGGTGGGACAAGCCACCTACAAAAATCCATTATTAATCAACTGTGTTGCTCTCCATGGCACAGTACACCTAGCACTTTTTGTCTTGTTTCATCAGTAGGCTCAACTATGGGGGAAATACTTTTATGTATAAATAAAAACCATGCGGTGCCCTGATTTATTGGTGGCTTTTCTTTACAAGATGTATTTTAAAGCCTTTATTACTATATTCTCCATTATCTAACCTTACCTTGTTAATGCTCATATCTTTATTCACCATTTCAGATAAGTGCCTCTTCTTTCTGTTTCTTTGGAGATTTCTAGATGATATCATGAGACACTAATTTAAAATGATTACACAGACTTATTTAATGGGATATGCAATAATCCTTGGATCCTTAAATCTAACAATAAAAGTTTAGACAAAGGACAGTTCTTACATTTTCTCCCTATCCTCCCAACAGGGTTGGTATTGACTGATGCTGTTACTAGTGTAAACCTGGGAAAGTAAGGCAGCCAAGAGAAGTGAATGTTTTTCAATTTATATTATATGGTAATTAAATATTTAATTGAAAGCTTTTGCAGCAAAAACCAGCCTACCTGTTTAAAATATGTGTAGAATGAACTCAGTCTTTAAATATAGGATCCACAAACCATGAAAGGGTGGCTACAAATTAGAAACACACAAAGAAGAGACATAAGCCATCTATATTTGTGGTTATAAATGAATGTCTATATCATGGAGAAGTGAACATACACTACCAAACTCCCTTGGCCACCCTGAGCTTTAGTTTCTCCTTTGCACTTATGGTAGCACAGGGTGGTCAAGGAAGTTTGGGTATGTGAAGACAGTCTTGGATACGGTGGCCAGAAATGGCCACTTTGAGAAGGTGAGTTTTGAATGATGGTATAAATAAGGTGAGAAAGCTGGGCACATGGATTTGGGGGAAGAGCATTTGAGGCAGAGGAAAGGCAAGTTTATATTTCACTTCTTTATCTCTTTCAATTGTCTGTCTCCCAAACCAGAACGTATCCTCTGTGAGGATAAGGGTTTGTCTGTTGTGTTAGCCACTTAGTAAACAAAGACTAAATGATGAATGTTTTATTTTCCATGTAAACAAGTGGAAAAAACAGCATCAAAGAGTGATAGAATTTCAGCAATTGTTGCAGCATCCAAACATAGACAAGGCATGAATTCCCTCTACACCTTACCCTCTATGCCAACTTTAAACTATAATTCCTTCAATCCACAAATCCCTTCTCAGTCAGTCTGCTATGCTTTTTAAGTCTATTTTGTGAATTTCTAAATACAAAAGCAATACTGAAAAAAAATCAAATAAAATATATTATTAATTTTTAAAATCACATAAAATGCTACCACCCAGAAGCCACCACAGTTTGCTTTTAGCTGTCTGTATTCAAATCACCTTCCTTGTTGAGGGTATAGAAACTTGGACCTTTTCTGGCATCTTATCAAGACACAATTTCTGCTTCTTTCAGTGACTGCCAACCTGAAAACTTGGTCAGCAATTTTTTTAATAGTCACCATATTTCTATTGGTTGTTAAGAACAGACAATACTCCAGTCTCTCTAGATGGGAATTTTTTTCTAATTTAGTTTTATTTCCTAACTTTACATATTTTTTTTCTGTAAGCTTATTTATTTAACTTAAAAAAAGGGCAGCCTTACTTGATTGATAATTGCCAATAATTTATCCTGCTTTCTTATATTCCTGCTGTTGACCTTCCCCTAGGATTAAAGATGAAGATGTTTTGAATAGTTTTGATGATGACAAATATAGGTTGGCCCCAAAATTGGAAAGTTTTGTGGTAATAGCACAGAGTCCACATTTGCTCACACTCTTTTAATTCCTACCTGCCTGCTCTCTCAAAGTCCAATTCAAGTCTCATAATACAATAGGAAAAAGGAATCACAGAATTTTAGAGCAACATGGACCTAAACAATATTCAAAATATCCTTCCTTCCCTGACCCGCTCACCTCCTCCTCTTTCATCCCCCACCCCCTCCACTTTATAAATAATGAAATGCAGGCAGAGAGATTCATTGAATTTAGATTTCTGTGCATGGAATGGGATACAGATAATTTAAGCATCAACTATCACTTGTGTTTGTATAACTAGTATTGCCTAATAATGGTGAAATTAGGATGAATTGCCACATATACTGTGTACTCATTCATGAAAGACATATTAATTTGTTTTTGCCTAAGAATAGCATGATTCTGAAATTAAATGTTCTCTTAGCTTCCCTTTCCACCAGATACAAGTTGCTATATCTTCAGTTGCCAAATGGAAATTATTTTGCTCCCTGCTACCAACTATGTCAGAAATCATGATTGACTTTCTTATGTTTTGGAACTTGAAAGTAATGAATAAAATGCGGACTTGGCTTGGTTTGGTTTTGTTGCACAGAACGGGCTGTCTCCACTTCACATGGCTGCACAAGGGGACCACGTGGAATGTGTGAAGCACCTGTTACAGCACAAGGCGCCTGTAGATGATGTCACTCTGGACTACCTGACGGCCCTCCATGTTGCTGCACACTGTGGCCACTATCGTGTAACCAAACTCCTTCTGGACAAGAGAGCCAATCCCAACGCCCGAGCCCTGGTAAACCCGGCCCAGACCACTTTAACTGATTACAGATCTAGTCAAAAGAACCCACATTGATTAACCTATGGTGCAGCACCAACAATGCCTGATTACAGCTATGTAGTCAGTCTTGCTAAGTTTGTTACCCCCCAACAAGCTGCCTGCATAATTCATGTCTTCATGCATTGCTGTTAAATCATGGTGAGCAAGGATAGATTTAAGAGAACACAGAGGTAGCCTTTATGAAACTAGTGAATTGCAAACAGATAGATATGAAACCTCTAGAGCGATGGAATTTTGAATGGAAAATAGAAGCTGAAAACAAGGAAATTATTTTTAAAATACATGTGACTCTAGAGAGAGTAAGTTTCAAGGTATGAAAAAATTGAACTTTGTTAATTTCATTTTGAAAAGAAAAGGTTTGTAAATGGTGAATATAGTTTACTAGTGTAAACTGTACACTTGTGAAGAGTTCATGTGGGGATTCTCTTTATTGACCTGATTACCCAAGCATACATTAATAGAAAAAGTGATGCCTAGCTTCTCACTGCTTCAGTAAGCATTTTATATAAACCACTACAGGAATTGCTCAAGAGAAAAACTGCAAAAGGCTGCCCCCAGAGCACAGTCTGCATCTCCTAAGGTCTAATACTGAATAATTCTTCCCTGCTTCACCTATATTCTAATGGTAATCATTGGAAGTATTAAGGCATGTACTAATTTATGCCTCTTATTTCCTAATTCTCAATAAACGCAAACCTTTTTTTCCTACGTTTTTACATGGTTTCTGTCAGTTAAAATTAGTCTTCAGGCATTCAGTATTTAAGGTGAGACTGTAATTATAATCAAAAATTAAAATTTATTTTTATTAGAAAATTTTTTACTGGAAATAATTTATGTAATTAACCAGGGGGCAAATATACTTTCAGGGTATGTGCAATTATATGGGGATATTTATTTTCTCATAAGGCAGAAAATACTCATTTTTCAATGGGTTAATACTCAATAAGGTGATACAATATAACATTCTAATAATTAAAAATCTTTTAAGTGTTGCAGGTGTATGTGGCTCTTTATATCTGGCTTGTTATGAATCTCATAATCAGAGAAAATGACTTAACAAATTAATTAACTAGGTTTGTAGTCACATTGTGAAGAGTAAAAAGTCATTATCTTAAGTAAAACCATATATTTTCCTGAGAACTGCTATTGTTTAAAAATATTGACTGACAATCAATCCCTGTTGGGAGAGGCAAAACTGTTAACTGGCAGAGTGGATAAAATACAACAAAGAGATCACTGTTCAAATAAAAAGAGAACTTAAATATAGTACATAAGGACTAAACATGGGGCTAGTTAACAAAGTTTTAGGTAATTTTCCCTAATTCGTGGACACTAGCCCAGTTTGAAAAGTTAGAAAGTACCTTGAAAACTTTCTCCTTACATTCTTTTGCCTCTAAGATGTATCTCTTTCCAGTAATCCTAGAAATTCTCCATACTTTTCCTGAAAATATTCAGTAACTGAATTATTTCTGAATAAGGTAAAATTTATCTGATTTGCACATATTTTATACAAACTTTTTAATGTATGAAATATAACTTCCAGATGTAAAATACTACCAATATAAGTAATGATTACTGGTAATCTGCAACGTCTCCCTGAAGGAAATGGTAGCAAAGCTGAAACATTTTTTATAGAGGCAGTCATGTTCTTAGATTTTGAAGTAAGACAAATGAACAGTTTTGATGCTCTGAAGACATGGCCCTTTATCAGAAAAATATATGCTCATCTTCTGTGTATCTTCAAGCCGTTTCACAACCCGACCAATCAGTATGCCTTGGAACATCTTATAACTTCTGAAATATAATTACCTCTCTATTTTTTTTTTCTTGGAAGAGGCGGTCCATGATTTTTTATTCATGTTTATTTTCTTTGTAACTACACAAACAGAATTATATACAGGTCCACCACGTATCAGCCAAGTTCAGTACCGACAGGATCACACCACTACTTCTTCTCTTTCCAAATCCCAACACGGATAGGGTTGGAGGAATTGGGAGCATTATGTGACATTGTAACATTATCGCCTGCAATGTGCCAGCATGGAGTTGTGTGAAAATCGTATCTGCATGTTTTCAACTAACTTGATTGTCTTTTGCACAGAATGGTTTTACTCCACTGCACATTGCCTGCAAGAAAAACCGCATCAAAGTCATGGAACTGCTGGTGAAATATGGGGCTTCAATCCAAGCTATAACAGAGGTAGAAAAATGTTTCAGCTTGTCATGAGACATTCTTTCTCTTGCTCCTTCTTCCCCTTCCTATCACCCATCTTCTGTCCTCTTTACTCGAGTTTATTTTTCGGAAGAAGCCCCAAAGCCCCCATCGGTGCAGAGGAGTAAAACTGCTGTTGCTTTGTTTCGCAGTCTGGCCTCACACCAATACATGTGGCTGCCTTCATGGGCCACTTGAACATTGTCCTCCTTCTGCTGCAGAACGGAGCCTCTCCAGATGTCACTAACATTGTGAGTATGGCTTGGTTTAGAATAACCACAGGAGACAGAGTGAGAGGAAAAGAGTGTGGGCGAGTGTAGGTATGTTTGTGCGTGTGTATGATCGGAGTGAACATCTGAGCTTTTAAAAGGGCTCCCAAGATAACATAATATTGGAATAATTTTTAGAATTTGGCTGAGAAGAAATCGATAGAGCAAGAAGTGTGTAAGAAAACAAAAAGGAAGCTGTGGAGTAAGAGAGTTTAGGCTTCCTGGTACAGATGGCTAGAACATGCATCTCAAACGCATTTAGGAAAATTTCTAAAGCTCCCCTGAAAGAGAATGGATGATTGATTTTAATAAAGTCTTCAGGGCTCATCCCAGTTGCTCAAATAAATTATATTCCAGATAATTTCAGTTAAAACACCAAAACAATTGAGTTAATACCATCATTAATCATATCAAAAGATTAAACAGAGACAGATCTATATTAGGAATATTTACTTGATGTCAAATTCCCTCTCCTTAATTACCTGGATTTTACATTTTCTAAACTTACTTTGATTTTTAGTTTTGATTTGATTTTGTTTGCTAGAATGGAGGCCTCTCATAACCAAAATAGTTATGCCACCACAGCACTTTTTAATGTGTTCTGAATGAATATTGGTCTCCAAATAACTTTCTGCTGATAAATAGTGGATAATCCAGAAATCTTCTACCTAAAGAAAATAAGTATTTTTACTTCTACTTTCTTTATATTTCTCTCATTTCCTTGAATTCCACCCCTTTAAACTTTTTCTGGCAAACAAATTTTCTCCTGAGAAGAGAATTTGCCCTTCACGAGATGCAGTCATTAATTTGAAGCTTGAAAGAGGCCACTGCAAAATTATGATATTTTTAAAGTATGCAATCAAAATAATTCACCCCTAAAATATGTTAGCGTTTATTATTAAAATGAATCATATTTTCAAAAGCAGTTGATTGATTACTGTTGCTAATTTTTGGCATCTCCTTCCATTTGAGTTGTGAAACAGAATGTCCAATTTCACTTTTTACTTGTATTCCTTCTCATGTTCTTGTTTGTAGTTTGGACACTGTTTCTGTTCTGACATATTTGATGCCTGGGCAGAATCCATTGTGTAAATAAACTTTTTCATTTCAAATATTATTAAATACCTTTCATATTGTTCAGCAATCGGAACATAAACCCATTAAAAATTTTAAATACAAAGTCTATGTTTATAAATTTCCTTAATTATGGCTTATTGATCCTAAGGTAATAATATTATATGCTGATCTTTAATTACTTCGTTAAGAATAAGGGTAATTTCACAACCTGCCAAATTATGTTTAATTTCTAGTAGCTTCTTAGAACTTTAAAAGAAATAAACATCATCTTTTTTTTTTTTTAATTTTTTAAATAATTTTAACCTATACAGACTTACATCCAGGCTAGTAACTTTCAGGGAAAGTACTTTATGTCTATGCCCACTGGACTCTGTTTTCCTCCTTTGTGTTCCTATTCCTACAGGATCACAGGAACAATAGTGATACTATGCTAAATTATGTAATAATAACATGCACAAGTGTATTCTATGGGGTGCTTGACTGAAATCCCCTAGATCAATCTTTTGAGCGGAAATTTTTTTGCAAAATTATCAGTGTGATCCATATTGAAAGGTTATGGGATTCTGTGACCACTCAATTTGCTTCTTACTAACCAACCCAAAAGTTTGAGCGTTATGGTTTTACAACACACTCCCTCTGCAAAACATGCTATATAGGCTATATGTACACTTTCAAATAAAATAAATAAAGTGTTAATTAAACAAAATTTGAAATAGTTTCATGTTCTTAATGACTCCCAAATGTGGCAATTATTATATTAAATTTTAACTTCCCACTGTTGGTCATTCTAAAGTTCTTCATTTTTGCTTTCTCTTTTCATCTGTCCATTACATACATGCTCTTTCCCTCCAGCTCCCTCAAAACAAACACTTGAGAGACATCTGACCATATAATCCTCTTTCCAACATGTTTCCTAGTTGTTTTTGTTTGTTTGTTTTTGTTTTTGTAAGATGTGCCTTTCAGGGAGCAGAGACTGTGTAGATAGGTTGCCAGATAAATACAGGACTCCCAATTAAAGATGAATTCCTGATAAATAGTAAATTTTTTTTTTAGTATAAGTATGTCTCATGAAGTATTTGGAACATATACTTATATTAAAAATATTGTTTTTCTGAAACTCTGGTTTAACTGCTTGTCTTGTATTTCAGTTTGCTGTGTCTGGCAACCCTATATTTAGAGGAATTTAACTTTCTCTAGCAGTGGAATGCTTGTGAACTAGTGTATTCTCAGAATATGAAGCTTTAACTACTAGATCCATAACTCCTTACAGGTTGATTAAGAAACCGTGTGGACACTGACTGCCTGCTTGCTGTGTCAGAGTTGGTCATTTCCTGACCCCAGATTCCCCCACCCTTGGAGCCTTTGTGTGTTGCCTGAAATCATGTTGCATTTTTGAATGCAATGCTATCTGTTGTGCTTTGATGCTTTCCGACTTGATGCGCCAAAGTGGAAGTCAATGTAGTTGTTGGCAGAGTCAGATTTAACAGTTGGGAACAGGGGCATGAAACTTAGTACCTGCTTTGGACATGAGCGTACCCATTCTCTTGCCAGTCTTGTTTTTGTCTGAAAAAATTCACTCCAAGTGCGAGGTGTACTTCATTCATGAGCAGATGTTATTACTGCCAAGGTCTTTTTCCAAAAAGCTTAGAAATGCACTTTGAAACCTAGGAAGCTGAACTGCCAATTACAATTCTTAATCCAAAGTATTCATTGATTGAACCATGGGAGTAGAATGCTGCCATTTGTATACTTACAAAAATAAGTATAAATATAGACTATCATTTGTTTATTATATAAATAAGTACAAATGTATAGACTATTTGTTTTCTTATATACAAATAGGCTAATATAAATATAAAAGGATAAAAGTAATTTACAATAAAAGTTAGTTACCCAAGAGTCATTAAATAAGGATTAAACAAAAACTTGTTATAAAGTGGCACAACCACGTGTTGTCTATGTATATATGTATATCACATTAACTTTCCTTAGAGTAAAAGTCTAATACTTTAAGTTAGGTTTTATATCTGACTAATCAATTTCAAATGTGTGTAAAACCATAAAATAACTTGTTTTAATTATAAAATAAAGGTTTTAGAAATATGAAGACTAATATTGGAAACATTTTTAGATTTCAGAACCTCTTACTTGATGAAACATGGGTTGTAAAATGAATAGGTAAAATTATCATTGACTAGGAACTCCTGGTTTCTCTTTGACTTAACACCTTGTAAGGAAATTTACTCTTAACTTTATTTCTATCAAAAGGAGTAAGACCTAGAAATAAGGTAAAGATTTAAGTTTTATTTTATTTTTTTAATATTTAGAAGCTCTTAGCCTTGTCTATTTAGAGACAGGTGATATAGAAAACAAGTTAGAAGTCATGGTGGTCCAAAGAGGAAAAATCTCACAATACTTGAGAATATCCTAAGCCTGAAGACAAATTCTGTTATTCCAATCATACATCATTTTTCAAATCAATGTACTTGTACTCCAGATTCATTTACTTAATAGAAGTCAAAATATGTCATCAGAAATTAAGGCCATTAGAGGATAAATGATTCATCAACAGAGAAGAGAAAATTAGAGTAGATATTCAATGTAATGCTTTCAAAATCAAATCATTTGAAATGAATTTCTCATAATTTTATGAGCAATGGATCTCTGAATACAGGGAAAAATTAACTGTGAGGTGTGTACCAAATTAAAGTTCACCTCAAACCTTCCAAATTTAAGGGTTTTTGTTGTGCAAGGACTCTGAAGGAATTATTCACTGGAATTTGTCATAAAAGATCTAAATTACCACAACCAACTTTAAAATCAATTTGGGTTATTTGGAATGGTTTGCTTTACTTGTTTGAAATCTGCCTTAATTTCTAGAATAGCTGTGGTAAATAATTCTGTAATAATTGTATTCCAATAGCCTGTTCTTTTATAACTGTCAAATTATTTGAATGAAAGAAATTCTGGCTTCAGAACTTCACATGGTGTTAAAATATGCTGATTAAAAAACAACTCACTTTGTGGCAGTTATTAACAGGACTCCTAATGAGAAAATTCTCTTACATCTAACCCTGATCCTCCCTGCTGCAGCTTAAGCTACCATTTCCTGAAAAGTGTGTCCGACGTTGATGCGGCACGAAGACACCTGAAGAGTGACGTGATGCCCAGTGCTGTCTACCTTACAAGTGTCACTGAGAGCAGTCGCTTTACTCATCTCTCAATCTCTCAAATCCCTGACTCTAATTAAACATGCCCCTTAATATTAATAGGGGACTTTCTGGGCAAATAATATTTCTTGCATGAACACTTGTACTCTAGTCTCATAACACAAAGAAAAACAAGATTGAAAATAGAAATTTATTTCAGAATTAAATTTTGTATTTTTGAGAAACAATGACATATATGGTACAAATGATGTAATTTTTTGCAATGTGTTGACTTGGTATTCCGCATCTAGAGTTTCTCATTAACATCAGATCAAGGTGTGACACACCATGAAGTATGCCAGTGACAGACTTTAGGTTTATAGGATAAAAGATAACTTCATCACTAAAATCAGTGTAAGTTCTGCTGGCTCGATTATGAAGTTAAACCTCAGGGTTTCTCGGGTGTTTGGACAAGTTCACTGGTTTGTCATAGATTGAAAGAAATAAAATAAACATTTGTTTTATCCTTGATGATGATGTCAGAGATTCAAACTTTATTTTTCTAGACTAAATAATTATGCTTTTTCATATAGATTTCTTAATTCCTTGGATATGTGGCTGAGTTTCACAAAAAGGACAACTTTATTCTTTACCACTCTGCGTGATGGGTTTATTTACGATTCAACCATCTTTGTTTCTCGGCAGCGTGGGGAGACAGCACTGCACATGGCGGCCCGGGCAGGGCAGGTGGAAGTTGTCCGATGCCTTCTGAGAAATGGTGCCCTTGTCGATGCCAGAGCCAGGGTAGGTGCTGGTGCTCCAAGTTCTCTCCCACTGTAGGGCACGATTCCCACCTTGAGGAGAGGGTGTTAGCCTTCGTTTCCTTGATTTGGAGATGCTGTGGATTATGAGGGAAAGCATGAATTCAGTAGTAGATTTTTAGTCAAAAAAGAAACATTACAGTAAATGTGCACAATGAAAAATGCAGCCCAGTTTCAGAAATATTAGCATTTCCAATATTAGCATTTCCAATATTAGCATTGGAAACACAGCATTTACTTACATATTAATACGGTCAAATTATGAAAGGCTTTTCACATGTATCACTTAATCTTTGGGAATTTTTAAATTTCACCAATACTGTATAAATGCTATACATATTAAAATTAATTCAAAGCCAATCAAATTGTCACAGACATTCCTTACTAGTTACTTAAAAGCAAATTATATCCATTGGTTTGTTTGAAATGTTGTGGGGTTTTTTTGGTTGTTGTTTGCCTGTTTGTTTTTAATTTTTTGATAAACAAAGTTAAAAAATTGAAAAAAAATCAGTAGAAAAATGGGAGTTAAAACTAAATGACAAATAGGGTGGGATGGGGGGATGGTTTGGGTATTCTCTTTTCACTTTTATTTTTTATTCTTATTCTGATTCTTTCTGATGTAAGGAAAATGTTCAGAAATAGATTGTGGTGATGAACGCATAACTATATGATCATACTGTGAACAGTTGATTGTATACCATGGATGACTGTATGGTTTGTGAATGTATTTCAATAAAACTGAATTTAAAAAAAAAAAAAAAAATTAAAGCAAAGGTAAAAAAAAAAAAAAATTAAAGCAAAGGTAAAAAAAAAAAAAAAGCAAATTATACATATAGTGTCAATATTTTCCTGCATCTGTTCACTTTCCCACTTTCTATAATGTGTTCTTGCTTTCTTATTCTGATTTTACTTATTAAGGCATTTCTACTATTCAGAAATAGAAAATTTTTGGCACTAGAGATTTGAGCAGACTCATCCTGTTTCTTATCATTTCTAATCCATACCTCCCCCTTCCCCCAGCTTATTTTTCCTTCTTGATGTTTTTTAAAATTTCACTTCTGAATTTCATTTCACACCTTTTCCTTTACATGGAATGCCCCAGTAATCTATCTATCTATCTATCTATATATTTTTATGCATTGTATCTTCTATTTCCTTTTCCACGTTGTTACATTGATTTTTATACTAACATCTTTGGGATTCTCATGGAATACTTAAATACTTCTTCCCTTCTTCAATATTTGATATACCTATGTTAAAAATTCACTTCTATATGAATCACATCATGATGATTCCATTTTAGAAATAATGTTGCATTGGAGTGAAACCACCTGGTTGAAATCCTACTAATTGTTAGTGATTCCAAACAAAGTCATTACACTTCATAGGACACAGAGACCTCAAAACTTCTCTCTAGACTTTCTCTTAACATTCTCTGACTTTGTAAAATATACAGGCATTTTCTTGTAACAAGTCCCATGCAAAATCTGGTGGTAAATGGGCAGCCTTACATTACTCGTCATTTTAGGTTTTATCTTCTTTCATCCATGCTACGATTAGTGGCTTATCAATAGTAACTTATGCTCTTGTTCATTTAGAGCTGTCTTTATTCAAACTGCATTACTATTGTCCCCCACCTTGGCATTTTTCTTGTTTCCTTTTAAGTTTCCCTGGCCCTCAGCTACTTTTTAAACATTACTCTGGTAAACCAATAAACCCCTAGCATCATGAACTTCACTATTTGTTTCCATTTGCTAAAGCTGACGAAATGCAATACACCAGAAATGGACTGGCCTTTAACAATGGGAATTTATTAGCTTACAAGTTTACAATTCTAAGGCCAGGAAAATGCCCAGATCAAGGCTTCAACAGGATGATACCTTCTCTGAAGAAATCCTGCTGGCAAACTGGACTCCTCTGTCCCATGGCCAGGCACATGGCAATGTCTGCTGGTCCTTCTCTCCCAGATTTTGTTGCTTCCACCTTCTGGCTTCAGAGGCTTCCTTTCAGCTTCTCTGGGGCCTTTTCTGTGAGCTTCTCTTAATTTCATCTCTTAGCTTCTGTGTGTGTTTTATCCTGTTATAAAGGAGTCCAGCAGGAGATTCAAGACAAGGTGGGTCACATCTCAATTGAAATAACTAAATCAAAAGGTCCCACCCACAATAGGTCTCCACCCACAGGAATGGATTAAAAGAACATGGCCTTTTCTGGGGTACAAAGCAGCTTCAAACTACCACATTATTTTTACTGGAAACTGTGGTAATGTCTCTGGCATAGTCTTTCTGTAATCCATATTTAATAATATAAGGATTTCCTATTTCTCTCTCTTAAAATTAAACCCCTTAATGTTTTATTTCTGTTATTCAAATTTTAATTTGTTCTTTTCTTAATGGAAACTTGCTAGTCTTTCATGAATCTCTACCAATTTTTCTAAATTTATTTAACCTATTCTTATAGCCTGACTCCTTTTTGGATAACTTGTGAAACCCCTACCTCAAAAATGCCACTAGCTACAGACTTTTTCCTTTGAAATACTGCATTTATTTGTTTATTTGCTTGCTTGTTTTATACACAGATTCCATTACTTCTTTTGTTTTACTTCTCTTTTGTAACTACATTTAGTCTCATGGTCTATATGTATAAATAAACACCCATTAAATTTTTATTTTTTATTCTTCCTCATTTAAATATCAAAGTTCAGCTCTGCAATTCTTTGAGTTTTTTCAGCTTTCCTAGTAATCCTAGATGCAGTTCAAATCTCTTCCCTACAGTATCCTTCTGACTGTGGACAGAGGAAGATACTATAGCCTTATAAGATAGTGGACCCCAAAGGTCAATATGCATAAAAATCCCCTGGGGATCCTGTTCAAATGCAGTTTGTGACTCTGGTGGGGCTCAACTTCCTCATTTCTAACAAGCTCCCTAGGAGGTAGTGATATTGCTGATTCTGGGATTATGCTTTGAGCAGTAAGAAACAGGGATTTTTCCTTTTCACCTGTTCTCCTGTAAATTGTATGTTCACCATGGGTTTGTGGTTTTTAATTTAACCCTTTGTTTCCTGAAACTCTTTGATTTATTTAATATTTATACAGTGCTTTTTTTTTTTACATATGTTATCTAATTCCACATTCAGAACAATCCTGTGTTTTAGGGTAGGCATTACCACATTGTGATTTAGGGTTTAAACTTCCACATTGTGCTGACTGCCTGAGGTCACAGGGTTAGAAAGGATAAGAGAAAGGGTTCCAAGCTTGTACTCTTTCCACTACCCAATGCTGTTATCGGCATTGAATTCCTGGGTTCTTGGCCATTCTGTGAAAAGGAATTCAAGGGCACAGCACAGATCGAGTGAGCTGGCAGGAAGTTTATTGGGGACATGTAACAAAGAGGAGCACGCAGGTGCTCTCTCAAGAAAAGAGAGGTAGGAGGCCCCGGCACTGTGGGACAATCTGCTTTTATTGCTTAGCTTTACTTACTCTCCCTCCTCACTGCTTGTTCAGGGCTCTTTCTCCCACCCTCCCTTCTCTCCAGGGTGGCACCTGGTGGTAGATGTTGCACTTTGGCTTGTCAGCCGCCGCTGGGTGTTTTGCGTGGGTGGGCAGCCCAAGCCAGGATATCCGTGCAGGACAGACCCTCCTGACTTGATTAACCATCCTTGCTGAGGGGTTTCTTCAGGGTGTCCTCTCTCCGCTCTCAGGTCCCTGCTCTAGCCTGCCTCAGTACTGCTCAAATTCTACATTACCACCTTTCTCGTGTATATCTGCTGCTTAAGAGACGTGGGCTTCTTCCGCAGTAGATCTCTGCATGTTAAGAATAGTTTCAGTTACTAAAACAGAAACCCATTCAAACGATCTTCAGTCAAAAGAAAAAAAAAGTTGAGGGAGGGGAAATTACTGTCTCACACTACTGGAAAGTCCAAGGGTGGAACTTGCTTCAGGAAATTCTGAATCTAAGGAAACAATTTTGTTGGTTCCTCCTCCTTCTTCTTCTCTTTGTTCTTTGCCTCCTTCTCTTCTTTCCTGTCCTCTTCTCCTCTGTTTCCCTCTGTCTCTGCTAGCTCTTCGCTGCTGACATCATCTCCCGTTTCAGATATGAAGAGAATCCTTCTCTCTCCATTCATACAAACCACTGCAGGGAAGGAATCTAATTGGTCACATTTCCTTCCTGAGTTGATCACTAGTATGGGGTTATAGGATCGGGCTTTATCCCATGCCCATTCATGTAGACAGTGGAGGTAGGATAAGAAATGGCAGCCCTTCTAAAACTGCATGGAATGTGGCGTGTCCACTTCTCCCAAAGAAAGGGGATGCTATTCCCAGAAGAAAACTGTAAGAGACACTGGGCGGAAAAATTAACACTTACCTGCTCTGGTTTGCCTTGGTTTCCAGCACACATACCTACACACATGCAATTCCAAAACATCTTCTCTCTTAGCCTAATGCCATTGTTTTCCATTTCCCTCTCCCCCAGATGGAAGATAGTTAAAAATTGCAATCGGTTACTACATCAAGGTCTAAGATCCTAGTCTTCTCAATCAGGTTTAGAAGTAACAACTTATGGTTATATAAACATAGGATTAAACTATATGGTTACCTACTCTTAATATACAATGAAAGAAAAATCTCAACATTGCCTCTCATTTGAAAAGTGGAAGCCACAATCGCTAGTCACTAGTCAAGAACCTGAGACATGTCCTGCAGGGCTGCAGTGGAGAAAGTTCCTTGGTCAGCCAAAGTGTTTGTTTGCCCCAAGGCCCTGCTATCAGGAAGGTCCTTCCTTGCCCAGCGTCTTCCATGGACACAACTGAGAAGGCCACCAGGAACTGCTTTTCTGGGAGCTCTCTTGCTTTAGGTGCCGCATTATATTGGCACAACTATGGGGATCTGCTGTTAACTTTACAGATTGAACAATTATAGGACCCCAGGCATTAAACTTACTTGAAACTTTGTTTGGATGCCAGTAGATTTGTTCCTGGGAACTCTGTTAGCTAATAACTAATTGCAAAAATTTTTTCAAGTCTTCGAACCTTTTCCAGTAAATCTTGCAGATGGGTCTGAAACTTGCATCAGTGACCTCAAGGGTGAAATAGAACTCTGGCATTAATATTTGTCCCAGGCGTTAGTATTTGTCTCTTGCTAAAAGAAGATGTGGCTCAGCAGTTCTGCACAATTTGTTGTCTCGGAGCAAATTAAAACAGGCCAGGGAAGTAAAGCAGAGCTCTTCTACTTCCTGATCTGGGCTGTATCCCAGTCAATGAGGCTTTATGATAAGGTAATTGTTGCCTCTGATATTTGGAACAGGTCTGGAGAATCAGGCCTCTCCCAATTCTTTAGCTCATCCCATTCTTTGCCTTCACTTGAATTGTCACTTGAGGCAACAAATTCAATTTTGCAATTCAACATAGAACTGATTGCCTCAAAACTCAAAGGACCTTATGGTCCTGGTTCCAGGTTAAATGGACTTTCTTAGCAAAATTTATATGTTCTTACCTTTCCGTTTTCAGAGAATACCTTACCAAAAGTTGAAGAAAGTTGGCAAGACTTCTTATTGCCTAACTTTTGTTTTTCAACAAGTACCTTAAGATTCTGTGAACCGAGAACCAAGATGCAGTAGTTGGCAATTTAGTCAGTTACTTAGCTACCACCTGTCAAGGACCACTACTTCTCAACTTTAAGGAGTCATCATTACAACTCTCTCCATGCTCATCTAAAAACACATTTTAGATTGTGCCACTTGCAACTTCCCACACCATCAAATTCCGAAGGACAGAGGTTAAAGAAGGGAGACCCAGAAACCACAAATGTTCACCACAGCTATTCTCAAGTTCCTTGTTTTTAGGGTTGTTGTTTGTCTGTTTTGCTATCTATTTATTTTTTGTAAAAGTTCATTCTCACATTCTTCTTTGTTCTCCTTTGTGTTTCAGAGGAAGTTTTATCTTCTTGAGTGTTTTCAGTCTCCATATTACTATTGAGAGTCACATTGTCTGGGTAGTTTTCTTAGTGGATATCTTGCAGAATGTTGTAGGCAAAGAAATATTGCCTTTAGAATCAAAACTTCTGAATTCATGTCCTGTTTTAATAGCTGAGTGACCTTGGACAATCCTGGAGGAGTCATTTAGTTCTTTGTACTCTGTTTATCTGGAAAATGGGCTAATAGTACATTTTATGTTTTCCTTTCAGGCCTATTATAAGGATCAAGTATCTTCATACATACAAGAATTTTATAAATTGTACATTTCATCAAATTCTATCAGTATTAATAAAGTAATTATATTATTGTTATATATTACTTACTTCTAACCACCCTGGAATTCATACAATGCCATCCCATCTCTACTTAGAACTCACTCTTAATACTGTTTTTTTCTCATAACTTTAGGACACTGCATTTGTTTGAACAGATCTGCCCTGCTCAATTATATCTTTACTCCATTATCTCTTAGCTTTGGAAGCTGGCCCAGCTTTCTTCCTCATGTTTATTAGGACGTGCCCTTTAGCACATTGTAAAGATATACCTCTTTTTATCACTAAGGTTACACACAATTTCTTGTTTTAACAAGATACAGTGTTTGGCCTGGTTTTCTAACACTGAAAACATTTTTTCTGACTACATATTAGTCAGGTTATTTCTTGTGCCTCCTCAAACATATCTGTCCTATTGCTTATATCTGCTATATTCTTTCTCTGTTTTTAAATCAAAAGCACTTGGCAAAGAGTTAACCCAATTTGTTTCTTGCCAGAGTTCTATTTCACCCTTGAAGTCATTGATGCAAGTCTCAGACCCATCTGCAACATTTACTGGAAAATCTTTTTAAGTCAGATTACATATCTTTTTTATCTACAATTCTCTCCTTGAAGAAAATGACCAGCATTTGTATCCTTGTCTTGCTGGGTGGAGTAGAACCGAGTTTTCCCAGCATCCTTGGTTCTTTTTCTCTTGATACAGCTCCCAGAACAAATTCTGCCTATAGTGAAAGCTCTTAGACAAAAATCTAGGTCTTAGAACTGCTGGACCAGATTTCTTATTCAAAACTGTGAGTTGATTTATATTTAAGTATTAGTGAGGGCTGAAGCCTTAATGAGTTGTGAAAGATATTTGGGTGCCCAGAAAACAAAGACCAAGCTCATAGAAGTACATATTTTTAAAAGATCTATGAGATCTTTATAAAGGAGATTTTGTGACCAATCATGTCACTTCTGTAACAAAATTTCAAATAATCCATGGTCAGAGCAATAATAATTTCCTTTTGGGTAGGGATTCCTAGAGGTTCCCAGGAGACGTCATGGAACATCTGAGTGAAATATCTTGTCAGTGAAGTTTGGTCTGTCCTGGCTCTAACTTATCACTTGACTTGAGTTGTAGGAGGAACAGACACCTTTGCATATTGCCTCCCGCCTGGGTAAGACAGAAATTGTCCAGCTGCTTCTACAACATATGGCTCATCCAGATGCAGCCACTACAAATGGGTACACGCCCCTGCACATCTCTGCCAGGGAAGGCCAGGTGGATGTGGCATCAGTCCTCTTGGAAGCAGGAGCAGCCCACTCCTTAGCTACTAAGGTAAGTGGACTGGGTTCATTACAGTGCAGCCCAACAGGGTTCCCTAGCCAGGTCCCTGCTGTTGTGCTACGCATGGTATCAAGAAAGGCAGGTGTCCATCAGGCCTCTGACTAAGTGATCAGAGGTGATTGTGAAATGTCATGTAGTGTCTTCAGTAAGAGTACTAAATTCCATCCCACTAATTAATGCCTGTGTTGTTTCTAGTCCAATTACCTAGCACTTTAAATAAAACAAATTTCCATAAAGCAAGGGCTACTTTCTCTTCTTTCCCATAATCAAATCTATAATGTATCCCAAAAGGAAAAAAAATAAGGTCCTCAAATAGATGGAATTGATATTACTGGCAAGGAAGACAATGTTGTACTATATTGGCAAAATTATACTTGTTAGGAGTCCTACATAGACATTCACTTTACTTAATCTTACATTTTCTCAAATCAGTCAGCACTCATTTGGCATTCTTATTCCTGTTCTGATCTCTAATCTTGACACTACCAGCTATACTTTTGCCTCAGTGTAAACAGAGCTTACCTAGAAAATTACACTTTATTAGTTATTGTTGTCATCTAACAAAGAATATATACCAACCTGAATTTTACTTATGTGCAAAATTTCATGATAGGGCAGAGTGATTTTTTTCTATATAGAATATAGAAAATTGGAGGTTACGTGGTATAAAAAATGAACACACTGAGCTAATTGGAACAAAAGAAATTTGGCTAATGCAGAAGAGAAGGAAAATGAGCCTATAAGAAGTTAATTTGTTGAAGGACAATGATAAGGTTAAATGTGCTTTAAACTTTAATTCCTAGAAACACAACAATGATTTGGATTAATAATAAGACAATTTTGATTTGCTCATAATAAATAAGCATTAATCCTGCATCTGGGGGAGAAGGAAGTTTGAAAGTATAGTGTTTCAATTTAGCTATTATGGCTTATCTAGTTGCCCACACTGTAAAAAGTTTCAATATAAAAAATTGATAATTATTCAAATTCTGAAAATCTGAAGAGTCTAAGCAATTTTTTAAAAATTAGAAAACAACAGCAAAAATATAATAAGAAGAACCCAAAAGAGACCAGATTATTGCCCCATCAAATTGAGGTGATAAATAAATGTAATTGATATGTAAAACACTGAAATAGGGAATAAAACATGGTACCTCATCTTCCAAAGATTTTTAGGATTTAAAAAATATATCTAAAGCCATAGTAAATTAGTGCAGTAAAATACAAGAAACATATTTAACAGGGCAGTTTAACAATGGAACTCACTAGGGTTCTGAGCTGTTGTTGACTCATAATCATTAAAGTTATTTTAGTGTTTATAAATATCAGAGGGTAACTGAAATCTTGATGAGATTAGCATAGGGAAAGAAGGGAGATGTGTGACTCAAGAGATGCTTTCCAACCTCTGTTTTGTGATTCTACAGGGAAGATCCTATGCAATTTTGTCTAATAAGAGTTTCCAAATTTATAAAGGGGTTGGATCACTGTTGCAGCAGGATTTTAAGGAAAAGTTTTGCTGTTTTTTTTTTCCCCTTTGCATATGATTTGTCTCAAAGAACTCATCTATTTTATCCAGAGTGTCACCATAATCAGTATGTGCATTGAATGGAAGGAAAATAGCTGTAACAACAAATACTGGTTTATAGGACTAATGCAAGAAGGATGAAATTCTTGCTGCAATTGCCCCACACTTGGGAAAAAAATGGAATATTCACTCTGCTCCTAAGAGTTATTAATACCAAATGTTTAAAAGGGAAACAACATCTTAGCTAAAAACAATTTGTCTGATGACCCTGTGATGTGGGTACTATTGCTTCTTGGAGGATGATCTTTGTTTACAATGAGGTCATAAATAGTCGTGAGGGTAAGACATACACTAAAACACTTCCCAGGCTTTTTAATTTATTTATTTATTTTTTATTTTTTTGCTGTATGTTCCATAGGCCCTTGTCAACTTTAGTGTTCTCCCTCTGTAGTATCAGAAAACCAAGAGATTAAACCATCTGGTCACGAGGATTGTTTTGAGATCATGGAGTGGGAACTATGCCAGGCTCTAGACCTGAGCCCACAAAATGATTTGTGTTTGCAACGTACTCCTGATTACAGAGTGGCTATTTGTTAGACACACAAGGCATTGACCCTGTACTTAAAAACGTATGTAGGAGGGCAGTTGGTCAAAAAAGCTTTAAAGCTTTGGTATATTCAAAAATCTGGTGTTAATCAGCCCAACATCATGCCAGAAGTAGAATGTTTTTACAAAAGAAATTGCTGTTTAATACACTGTGGGTCTTCTGGAAAAGGGGAAAACAGCCAGGATGGAAGGTGCTTTCTAATGGTGAGCATTGTTTTTTCTGTTTCTGCAGAAAATGCAAAGGAACTGAATGACAAATAATTAAATTATTATTTTTTTACTATGGCTGCCAAAATATCTGAAATTTAAACGAAGAAATTCTGAATTCAGGTTTTATAAAAAAGGACAGAAAGAGAGAGGAGGAGGATGGAGAGAAGACAGCTAGGTATCAGTCCTAGTAATTTAAGAGACAAGAAAAAGGCTGGGTTTTTCCTAATCAGAGCCAGATTACTGACACTAGTGGCTTTTATAAATGCCAGACATAAAATTCCTTAAAACAAAATTTCTTTAGTTCAGTCTTTCAAGCCAAGTTTTCGTATATTAAACTTCACTTTTTACCTGAGTCCTTGTTTACGGCTAATATACTGCTACCAGTATGTTTCACAAATGGAGAATCAACATAGTTAGCTTAATATGTTAACAAATGAAAGAGATTTTCTTGGGAAATCATGAAAAGAAATGCTAAACTTCACTTTTGTTCACATTTTCAGAAGGGTTTTACTCCACTGCATGTAGCAGCCAAGTATGGGAGCATGGATGTGGCAAAACTTCTCTTGCAACGTCGTGCTGCTGCAGATTCTTCAGGAAAGGTAAAAGTTCCAGTAATATATTTCAGTCATATAGCTCAGTTGAGCTGGAAGATTTGGAGATCTGTATTTTTTTTTTCACTCTTCTGAAAAGAATGAGTGCAACCAATGAAACTGCCAAACAGACTTGATGAAGAAGGCATTTTGGGCTGTGCATTATGCCTTGGTTCTTGTCACAATAGGACCCAGAACTTCTCTATATAAAGAATAATACCTGCAATGTTAATGTAGTAGTTCTTACGTAACATTTTGGACCTTTATTTTGATGAACAACAGTTGTTATACTTGATTACTCCCAAGCAAGATGCACTTTCCTAACTAATTGTTTAAGCCCAACCTGTCATTTTCAAGTTTAGTTAAGATTCTAATATAAAGTTATTAGGTATTTGTTTATTTTCATTCTTTTTTATTGACTATATTAATTAATTTATTAACACGGACTTAACCGATATTAGTTTCCAGTCATGCCGGTAGCTTCAGGGCAACTAACACCGGTTTATTAATGCTGACACTTAAACACACCCTTTACAGAATGGCCTTACCCCGCTCCATGTTGCTGCTCATTATGACAACCAGAAGGTGGCGCTGCTGTTACTGGAGAAGGGTGCTTCCCCTCATGCCACTGCCAAGGTGAGGACCACAGAAAGGATTAACCCACAGAGGGTGTGACTGTAATCTGAAAGCACATGGGGATTGGTTTTGAAACACATGGTGTGGTACCACTGCAGTTAGCCCTAGTCATAGCAGCTTTGGATATTGGTACCTTATATATATATATATATATTTTAATTTCTTTTGGTTCCATTCAGCCTTATAGGATTTTTAAAGAGTTAGCAAATATTAATGGGATATGCCCATGAACCTTATTGCTAACGTTCAGAGTTTTAGAGACTGAAGTCTTAATTTTGAGAAATGAAACATAACTAAGGCAGTTCAAGTTTTTCCTTCTCCCCTGCGTATTGAATATTATGATGTCACGCATCCCTTTGGATTCTTGTTCCTTCAGGGACTTTGGATTTTTCATTTTCCTCTATGAACAACTCTGTTGCTTTGTCTTTTAAATGTTTCACCTTAAAAGGCATGAGTCCTTTTAAGACCCTGGGCTAGGGATGACTTTTTGTTGTAAGTCTAGCACCAGTGTCCATAATGGTTCCAACTAAGAGTGATACCTGTTGACAGGGTATTTCCCATCATTTAAGTTGCTCCTTTATTACACTAAAAACATAAATGAATGTCATATAATACATAAAGTCATCAATTACATTTTTCCTTCATTTATTCAGAACATATTGAGAACAGGTCTAGCTCTCCAGTAGGTAGTGGGGCTAGAAAAACTAGTAAGACATGGTCCACACTCTCATTTGCACTTGTGAAAATAGGTGACTTGTATTTAAAAGTGCCTAAAAGGTAAGAAATCACCATGAATATATTCTTATCCTATGGGCAAACCAGCAGCCAGTGTAAGTACTTCCCCGTATTCAAAATTCACCTAATAAAAAGACTTGCTGAAAGCCTGAACAGAGGAATGTCAAAACTTGACATGCAGGCACATACATGCTCAGAGAATATGGGTATTTCAGGGAGCCACTGATGCCATCTAGGGACCTAGGATTTGCATGTTAATGTGCATTTCTTTGAAGAAATGGTCAATAGCTATCAGTGGATTCTCTAAGGGGCACAGATTGAGAATCACTGCTAAATGCACTTGGGTAAGTCTCTTTCTTCTTCACTGTCAAATATATAATCATGTAAGGAGTAATTAGTTTAAAAAATTCTGTTGATAAATTTTAGGGTTTATTTTAAAGAGAAAAATATATTTATTGTGATGGCAAATATTCATGCTCTATTAGACGATATACTCATGACAATAGCAGCAACTGCCATTCATGGGCCAAACACTGTGCCAAGCACTTTACATGCATTCTTTCACTTTATCTCACAGTAATTCCATGATGTGAGATTGGTATTATTATGATCCACATTTTACAGAGGAGACACTGAGGATTAAATATGTTACTTTGTTGGTTCAAAGTCACATGGCTAATAAGAGGTAGAGTTTAGGATTGCCCTCAGATGCTTACTTTGGAGCCCCTACTCTCAACCACAATGCTTCCCTGAGCCCTGAAGCAGTGGAGAAGTATTCCACTTTTATTATGTAAATGTGTACATATATTTATTCTCACATGTCTATCTTAAATATGCTATATAATAAAATGGGGTACTATGTAAAAGTATTTATATTATGTGTAATACCATGTATTTTGTATATAAACATGTTATATGTAATATAATATTAAAACATGTAATTTTGTACATATATACACATGTAGAGAAAAGTCTGAAAGGGTGTGTCTCAGAATGTTAATGCTAGTTATTAAATAACTATGGGTAGACTGGATAATTTCATTAATCTTTTTTTTTTTTTTTTTGCTATCTGGATTTTATATTTTTATTTCTTCACAAACTTTAATTACTTGTGTTAATAAAAATAACAAAATGCCAAACCTTATAATTATTCCCAGGTAATAACTCAGTTTATTAATACCAATAAACAGCTTATGATAAAATACTTAGGGGAACATTGTTTGTAATTACATGTATCATTATTATTCCTTGATACCCTTCTCTCCAGAATCTTATCAGTTTCACATTTATTTTATATCTCTTCTCACTAGATTAGAAGCTCCTCGAGGACGTGGATCATGTCGTATCATGTCATATTTATTTGCATATCCCTGATGTGTCTAATACAGTATTATGTAGGTTCTCAATAAATTTAGAATGAAGAGTGGAGATTGAGCAACTATTTTAATGAAATGAAAAATACATGCTCACTTAATATGTCAGTATTTTTTCATTAAATTTGCAGGCTGATTATTCTCAACATAAATATGCATTAATATTCAGCACATTTTCATTGAACTCTTACTATGTGCAAACACGATGTACTGTAGACACTTGATAGAAGATAAAACAGTAAAATGCATAGTTTCCTACCACAAGGGACTCAATCTAATTAAGAGAAAAAAGATTTTATATATAGGTTTTTTATATATATGATGTTTATATGTATATGATACATACAATTTTGTAAATATAGACATTAAGTTTGCTGACAAAACTAACAGAAGGTAAGTACAAAATGAATAATTGAAAAGACCCATGAGAAAAGTTTAAAATAGGGAGACCAATGTGGCCTTGACCTCTAGACTTCTATGACTAAGGTCATTACTGTTAGCCACACACATGCTAAGTCCAGAGGACTATGTAAAGCAGTCCTCATGTCTGGATCCACAGCAGTCCTAGGTTCTGGAGAGGCTCTGCTAGTTTCCTCCCCAGCCTGTCAATGAGCATGAGCTTTTGGCTCTGCGGTGACTCCAAGAAAGTTCTAGTTGGGAACTCTCCTCTCCTCCCATCTCCACTTTAAACTCTCTATTCTCTACCATTTAATTTTTTCCCACCCTCCCATCCATACACACATACCCAGTCCCTTGGACCCTGGAACCTCTTTGCTTCTTTTACCAGAAACTCTCTTGGTCCTCTTTGGGAGGTTGTCTGTCATTTGTTCCAGACAATTCTACTCTGGATGGCATGGGAGGACTCTTCACATCTTGCAGGTTGAGTATCTTCAGGACAGTCAGACCTCTTAAACTGCCAAAATTGACCCTGTCTTTGATGATCTGTTGTGTAATTTTCCTAATACATCTCTGCCTTCCTCCACTTGTTACATTAACAAATGCCTGATCCTTTACCTGGCCTTGGTAGGAATGGGAAGAGGTTGGCTCTGAGGAAAACACATTGTACCACAAAAGAAAATGCCAAAGCTTACAGGATCCACAGAACTCTTTGTGCCTTTTTATTTGATAGAGCCAATTGTCACCAAGTGTGATATTCCAAAGGAAGTCGAATACCTGAGACCTATCGCTAGACCCTGAAAAGGCTTCCACGAGAGCTTCTGAATTTTCTTCACTAAGAAGTATTCTTTGTCTGAGATGAAAGATGCTTATTTTGCTTGGAGAAAAGTGAACCGAGAGATAATGTAGGGTCATTTGAGGATCAAGATGTTATGGCAGCACATAAAGACATTTAGAATCTCAAAACTGCTTCTTATTTCTTGGTACACTTTGCAGTTAGATTTCATGAAATAGTATGACCTGAAAATACCTCTTAGAGTAGTTTTATCAGACGCACTGGATCATTATGCTGTCTTTCCCTCAGGAAGTTTCTGTTAGTGGCAAAACCACTGTTTTTAACTTTAGTCACACATTTTTTTGAGGAAAATTCTACCCAATTTGATAAATAAAGGGAAAGAGAACAATATAAGTTGCAGACTTAACATTTGTTCCAGAGATTTTTCTTTTCTTTTTCTTTTAACAATATGGAGTATAGGGTTTGGCTTCTACAAGCAAAATATGACTTTCTCTGGGCTTCTCCACAAGCTCCTCCATAAAACTATTAGCCTTATATTCTGCTTTCAAGGTAGCAGGTTGTGGAATACAGGGAAAAATCCAGAACTTGAGTTAACCATGAGATAAATATCAGCCAAAGCCTGTGGACAATCTTTTAAAGACAAGCATCATGTCTGCCTGGCTCATCTTTGTATCCCCACACTTATCATACTACCTGGCATGTGTTAGATACTCAGAAAATATCTATGGAACAAGAAAAGTGCTAATCCAATCAGAAGCATATTAGTAGAAGCACTGTAACAAGATAATGAGAAAAAATCCTTTTTTTTTTTTCTGTTCTGTTAAAACCATATCTGAAGGATAGCATTCAGTTCTGAGTAGCACAATTCAAGAGCCATATTGACAAACTGAAATCAGGTCCTAACAGGTCACATTTAATGGTGAGAGGTCTAGAAATGGTTCATCTGTCAGGAATAATTGACAAAAGAGGAGAAGTTTAGCCTGGAAAAGAGAAGACAAATGGGAGATAAGAAAACCATATTCAAGTACTTAAAGGATGGGCATGTTGAAGAGGAGCCTGGCTTGTTCTATATTGCTCTTCTAGGCAAAACCAATATTACAATGAGATTTTCAGTTTGGGGGTTCCTTATCTCTATATCTTTCTTAAAATACAATGGGATGCCTTTTGACACTGCTCACAAAGATTTGGGTATTGTTGGACAGAAACCTTTGATGGGTAAGAGTTTGGATTAATTGTAACCTCCCTTTTTTTAAAATTCAATTTTATTGAGATATATTCACATACCATACAATCATCCAAAAACAGTTGTTCACAGTGCCATCATATAGTTGTGCATTCTTCACCCCCATCTATTTTTTGAGCATTTTCCTTATACCAGAAAAAGTAAAAATAAGAATAAAAAATAAAAGTAAAAAAGAACACCCAAATCATCCCCACCCTCTCACCCTATTTTTCATTTAGGTTTTTTGTCCCCATTTTTCTACTCATCCATCCATACACTGGATAAAGGGAGTGTGATCCACAAGGCTTTCACAGTCACACTGTCACCCTTTGTAGGCTACATTGCTATACAATCGTCTTCAAGAGTCAAGGTTACTGGGTTGCAGTTTGATAGTTTCAAGTATTTACTTCTAGCTCTTCCAATGCATTAAAACCTAAAAAGGGTTATCCGTATAGTGCGTAAGAATGCCCACTGGAGTGACCTCTCGACTCCATTTGGAATCTCTCATCTACTGAAACTTTATTTCATTTCATTTCACATCCCCCTTTTGGTCAAGAAGATAGTCTCAATCCCACGATGCCAGATCCAAATTCATCCCTGGGAGTCATATCCTGCATTACCGGGGAGATTTACACCCCTGGGAGTCAGATCCCACATAGTGGGGGAGGGTACAGAGTTCACCTGCTGAGTTGGCTTAGCTGGAGAGAGAGGGCCACATGTGAGCAACAAAGAGGAACTCAGGGGGACACTCTTAGGTGCAATTATAAGCAGGTTTAGCCTCTCCTTTGCAGTAATGTGTAAGCCTGCTTTCAGTTTTTCTTTTAATTAAAGATTATTTCCTCCAGAGGTACATACTGGGGCAATTACTAAGCTTACAGTGTATCTATTTTTTGTTTTGTTTTTCAGAATGGCTACACCCCTTTACATATTGCTGCCAAGAAGAATCAAATGCAGATCGCTTCCACACTCCTGAACTATGGAGCAGAGACTAACATTGTGACCAAGCAAGGAGTAACTCCACTTCATCTGGCCTCACAGGAGGGCCACACAGATATGGTCACCTTGCTTCTGGATAAGGGAGCCAACATCCACATGGCAACCAAGGTACTCTGTTCTTGCTTTAGTCAAGAGTCGTTTGGAAGAATGTAAACAGAAACCGATAAAAAATAACTTGGAACAAAAGAGAACAATATATTAAAAGCTAACATGGATATGTTATCTTGGTTATAACCGCCATACTAAACTATAATAAAGTGGCAGTCAGGAATATATGTCTGCCTGTCTGTCTCTCCCTTTCTCTACATATATCCGTTTTACATTTATATGTAACCTCGCTGGAGCCAGCTGCTAAGAAACTAAAAATTGGAGCCTGTGTTTATAAATTAGTTCATAATTTAGAGCTATTGATGCTTTTGTAACACATGGCATGGATTTAGTGAGAATTAAATTTCTTAGGATTTTCCACAAGTATACAGATTCTGTGTTTTCTACAGTTCACTTTTGGGTAATGGATGCTTTTGGAGAATAAATTGTAAATTGGTCTTAATAACGTTTGTAAATAGGTTGGGTAGCACATATCCTTTAGAAAAATCTGATAGGCCTACTGTCTTGATCGTCTCCAGAATCCTGTTCTGTATATCACTCAGAAGTGTTCCAATATATCCCTTACTGCTAAGTGTTTCTCTGTCCTCTATCAAAAGTCCTCACAGATCCTAAAGTATGGTGAGAAATAGTTATAGAGTTTTCCCTATTTGGGTATTGAATCATGTCCCCCTCATGTTGCAGTACTAACCCCTGGTTCTATGGGTGTGAACCCATGTATAAATTGGATCTTTGAAGATGTTATTAGTTAAGGTGAGGCCAAACTGAATGTGGTGGTCTTAATCCAATACGACTGAAGTCCTTCTGAGTAGAGAAGATTTGAACACAGTCAGTTAGGAGAAACCAAAAATGGAAGCCAGAGAAGGAGACAGAGCTCGCCATGTGACAGGAGCAGAGACCAAGCCATCACCAGAATGCTATGAACTCCAGGAATAAGCCTGGCCATACCTTGATGTTGGACTTCCAGCCTCCAAAACTGTATTTGTCATAGCAGCCCTGGCAAACTAAGACACCCTCCAAAGATATTTGCATTTTAACAAGAATGAACCTAAATGTATCATGAAGTCTAAATGTATCATGAAGTCTAAATGTATCATGTTTGGGACATGGACTTCCTTGTGGCCATTGAAATCATGTCAGTCAGTGTCATAAACTCTACTGGGGATATGCAGACCGTGAAAGTAATGGTAGAATATTTCACCTATTATTAGTAGGTGAAGGGTCATGTAGTGTTTACGGAAAGTGAATCTTCATTTGAAGTAAACAAAAGAAATCCTTAAGCAAATCAAGCAAAACTTGGAGTAGAATGAACATTCTAGATATTTCATGACTCTTTTTATGCAATGTTCTGATGGTGTTATTTTTAATTCCTATAAATTATATGTACATAGCTCAAATTACTTTGGAATGTCCTTCCTGCTTCTAAACATACTACTTCCTTTGAGATGAAACAGTGTTAACAGTCAGTCAGCAAATATTGAATGTGTATTTTTGAGTTGCAGGCTCAGCAATGGAGAAAAATATTCAGATTTGGGTCACAAAGTAATTATGAATTATGTTACCTGTATAACAAGTGATTTCAATATTAGATTTGGGTGGTGCCCTAAAGATAAAGGCATGATACATTTGTCATTAGAATAAAATATATCTGTTTTACAATATCTGAACAATAGCGCAATATATTGAATCTATATATGGAAACATAATATTGTCTTTTGGATGGTATTATAGATTATTCAACTGTAAAAGTATCTCATGTAAGAAGCAAGACTTATGATAAAACTACCTGTTGATTTTGCAAAGAAGATATGTTCTTTTTCTATTTAAGATCAACTGAAATCAGTAATTTCGTACTCTCCAAATTACTATTACATCTCTTGTCCAATTGCCATGTAATAAAATAAAACCAACTGTACAGTCCACCAGGAAGTAAATTACTTTTCTAAGAAGTCCTTCAACATTTCTATTTTCTGATTTATTAGAAGTTTTACATAATTTGATTTGGGTATGCAAAGTTTACCGTAAGAAACCATAGAGGATTTTCATACCAATTGAGAGTTTGCCATCTTATATTCTAGAAAATGCATTCTGCAAACAGAGTAGAAAACAGCACATGAATTTAAAATGCCATTTAGAAATATCTTTGAGATGTTTGATGGTCATTTCATTTGATGATCACTTCAATAACATTTTAAAATTTACTGACTGTCTTTGCAAAGAGAAATATTTTTATATTTGCTATTTTAATATGGAGAAAACCAAAATGAGGCTGAGTCTTCTGTCTTGTCCTGATATTCAGAGTGTTTACAAGAGTATATAATATTTGTTTAGAGGTGATGAAATATTAACACAAAAGGGTATGTCTTACATCTCACCTGGATAGCTCATGAAATTCAAGCTGAACTCAATCAGAGCTCCCAAAATTAGAAAGCCCCCAGCCCTCCAGTGAAAAACCTCCTCTCTAGTTGTAGAAAGTTGTTATCTCTATAGGTAAGTATCATTCATTTTTCAAAGGCCAAAACACTGTTGATTTCTAAAAGAAACACCATGGTAAGAGAAAATGAATTCTGAAGAACATGGCTTAGTTTCTCAACCCAACTGCTAAAGCAAGCAAACTGGGTCACAAAGCAAGCTTCAGTAGAGCTGCCAGATTTCAATTGAATATGAATTGGTGGGAGGGGGGCAGGCTCAGAGCTGCAAGTTGTACAGGAAGGGGATAAATCCACTAGGTATTTGAGTGGAAGTATGGAGGAAAACATATGGTATCTGTAGGCTAAAATATAAACTTTATGAGGGCAGAAACTTTTGTTCACTGCTATATTCTACATTCCTGAAGCACTTCCTGGCATATGAAAGGTAATCAAAAAAATACCAGTTAAACAAATGATTTAGGTTTTAAAGATACTCTGAAAATCTCAACTTTGTTTGATGGAAGCTACTTGCACATGTGGCAAGGCTGCCAGATTGTGATACTGACTGAAAAAACCACTTTATTTCCCTGTTTTCTCCATTCATTCATCTTTTATTAATTCTTAATTGTATTCTAATTACATATTCAATTCAACAGAATATTTCTTTGATGTATATATGCCAAACAGTTTAGACAGAACTAACCAGTTTAGGGTGCTATATAAATGATACAATTCTTGGGTACTGGAAAAAATTTTTCTAAACTCATTTCCTGCATTTTATTAATGAAAATATAGATTTTCCTTGTGACTGTAAAGTCGAGGGGTCAATTATTTAAGTGAATAAATAGATTCAGAAAGAGGCCAGATGGGTTGTAATGAAGTTGTTTGGAAGCTTATTAGCTTGAGTTATTTTAAAGTCTCACATCATTACATAAGCACCCAATACAGAAAATTTCTGGAAGTGTTAACATAGAGAATATATCTTAGATGAAAAGTCATATTAACTTGAAGAGTTTGTCTTAGATATCAAAAGATACAGTTTGTGAGGAGGGGCTAAGAGTTTTCTAGTATTTTTTCAAGACATGATACTGTAGGTGGTGGAATGCAGTTTCTTCTTCAAATGTACTCCTTCCCTTCTTTCTGTAGAGTGGGCTTACGTCCTTACACCTTGCAGCCCAAGAAGACAAAGTGAATGTTGCTGATATTCTCACCAAGCATGGGGCCGACCAGGATGCTCATACAAAGGTAAAGCAAATCCCTGCCAATACTGTTAACAGGTGCTGGCTTGGAAGATTATTCCTGGTAGCCCCCACTCTGGTCATATTGAGTCCAATTCTCCCCTCTTGTTGAGTCCGTTTTGAAACACAACTTAATCATGTCTCTCCTGCTCACAAATCGTTGGTGGCTCCACTCATGAATAGCATGGTATCAAGACCCCTCATTAAAGGACTTCAGTTTTACAGGTTTAGGTCCTCTACCCTCTCCCTTACTACTTCAGCTAATCCAGATGACTTGCTGTTTCTTTTCTGTACTTGTCTGTCTTGGTGCCCTTGGCCCTGAAATGTCCTTTTCCTGTCTGTGTCATTATATTTCTACCAGTTCTTCAAGTTAGCTTAGCTACGTCCGCCATGCATGTCCTCTTGATTGTCCTAGCAAAGTTAGATCATATTATTTGTGCTGCTCTCTTAGTTCATCATCACATTAGGTCACCCACATGTCTGATCTTTCTTGTTAAGTTCATATGGTTCAGTATCTTCTCGTATTCGTATATATATCCCCAGGATGCATGTATATTCTGCTAAATAATATTAGTACATCCATTAGTATATCCAACCACATCTGAAATTCTACCTAATCCTTTTTCTCTTGAGTATTAACCACTAGAGTGAGAAAGTTTCTACTTTATTTGTTTTTGATTTGTTTTGTTTTTACAGCTTGGTTACACTCCTTTAATTGTGGCCTGTCACTATGGAAATGTGAAAATGGTCAATTTTCTTCTGAAGCAGGGAGCAAATGTCAACGCCAAAACCAAGGTAAAATACTTGTACTCATTTTCATTGTTGTATAAGCAAAAAGATTCACTAGCTCACCATAGCTACAAGTGTATTTTTTATTATTTTTGTTGTTCCAAACTGAATTCTAAGAAATGATGTAGTTTTGTAATTGTTTGCAACTTTTCATTCTAATAACCTCTGCCAGCCAAAGTACCTTAGCTTCAGAATGACTTATAAAGTTCAAGTAGCTGGCACAGGCTTAATTTACTGCAGGGTATAATAGATGCCTGCTCAAACATCTTGATGCCCTGGAAGACTTCTTAACATTGATTCAAGGCTTTGATCCCCTCTATCTCCCCCGCTTCCCTGACCCCATTCCTGGTGAGGAAATACAGACAGGCAGCTTGGACTGCATACTTTTCATTTTTAATGAACTCGGTCACATTGGGAACATCACACGATCAAGCTCAACAGGGCAGTAATGTGTAAGGGCTGGGCTGGAAATTCTCAAGTATAATGTAGAGCTGATTTGGTCCCAGTTGTTTTTCCCAGTGGCATCTGAAGTGTCCTATTCTGCAAAGCAAGGTCAGACCATAGCAGTGCTCTCTAATTTGTTCAAGGGGAAGGGAAATGCATAATATAACTACTGTTGCTTGCATGATGTAGCTTGAAGCTCCAGGTTATTTGTTCCAAAAAAAAAAAAAAAAAAAAAGATATTTATTTGCATGTTGTAAGTTTATATATCAGAAATCTCTAATTTCACAGCTGTGTGAGTGGGCTCAAGTAAACTAGAGCAAGCAAATTCAGTAGTTTTCAAAGCCAACATTCAAAATGCTCCTAATTAGAAATACATAAAAGTTTTGTAAACCAGTCTTGTTTTGTTATATCCTCTTAGGAGAAGCAGAAACAAAATCATCCCCATACATAAGCATATTTAAAAGCTAATTTAAAATATAAAGTTATTTTAAAATTATAAAGACTGTTAACATTTGAGATTCAAACTTCCATTTTGACTCCAGCAAGAATATCTGCTGCCTAGTTTCTGACCACATCTTGAATTCTCCTGAAATTGTACTTTGGGACATATTTAAAAGCTCCAATATGAATTTCCAAGCATTAGTGCCATTTTTGCTGAGTTAGCTCATGCAATAGCACTCCAGGAAAGACATTCTTGTTGGAATACAGATAGTCTCTTGAAATACATAAATGCAAAAATGCAATGATGACTTGTTTTCGTTTGTTTGCTTGCACAGCTGGCAGGGCTTGAAAATACTTCCCATATTTTTTTTTTTTGTTGTGTTTTGTTATTGAAATGGTAATAATATTTAAGAAGGCAGACAAATGATATATCTCTAGATAACATCAATGGTATTCCCCAGGTTTGATCTGCATTCATGAGATTGAGAGAAAAATCTCATTTTAACATTTCAGCTTTTTTTTTCCTTACATGAACTGTGTAGTTCTACTGTTGCCTTTGGAGCATAGACCCTCAGTATGGATAACATACTTCAAAGGACATTCTTTTCATAAACCTTTCAGACTTTTTCCATGTGGAATGAAATCTCTGAAGAGGAAATTGCTTCTACCTCCTATGTAGCCATGGTTAGAGAATTGTTTCTTTGCTTTAAAAACGTAAACATATATATTGTCTTTGTTCCTCAAAGACTCGTGACTTGATATAAAGATTTGGAAAAGTGACCTTTTTATGGAACTGTTAGTTGCTTAAAATTAGAATGAGACCCTGTTGCATCAGTTTGAAGCAAACCAGATTCAGCTAATTGTATGTTTAAGTTGTGTAAAGGATTTAGAACTACGGCATGTAGGATGAAATTTTCTTTATAAATCTTTATAAATTTTCTTTAGGTTTCTCTACAGAGGTCATAGAGCTCTTCAACAAGGGAAAAAACCACACATACAATAATGTTTGCTAGCATTCTTATATACATTTTTTTAATTTTTATTTTTTTAATTAGACAATCATGTTTACAGAACAATCATGCAAAAAGTACGGAATCCCTTAACCACCCAACCAGCAACACTTGCAATGGTGTGGAAAATTTGTTACAATTGAGGATAGCACTTTTTTTTTTTTTTCAGTAATTCTACTATTTAACAGTAGTTCCATTTGTTACAATTGATGAAAGATTATTAAAATAGTACTATTACTATTGTCCATAGTTTACATAGGAGTATTTTTCCCAATATTTCTGACCTATTATTATTATTAATTTTTTTCATGCATGTCTTAATTTTATTACTCATCTGTGCATACACTGGATAAAGGGAGCGTCAGTCACAAGGTTTTTACAATCACATGGTCACATGATAAAAGCTATATAGTTATACAATCATTATCAAAGATAAAGTCTACTGGATTACAGTTCAGCAATTTCAGTTGTTTCCTGAGTGGCTATTCTGATAGACTGGAAACTAAAAAGAAGTATCTGTATAATGAGTCAATAGTCATAATCATTTGTCAAATCCTAATTTCTCATTACACCTCTTCCTGCTCATTTGATCATTCCCTCAAACTTTGGGGATATCACAGCAATGACCATTTTAGGTTCTTCACTGGAAAAGGATGCTGACTTTATGGGGAAGAGCAATGGAACTGGTTGATGTTCTTGGAGAGACTGGTACCTCTGGGTTTCAGGGTTTATCTGGCATAGGGACAATCTGGAGGCCTTAAGTTTCTGAAAAAAATAAACTTAGTAATACATTTATAGAGTCTTAGATAGAGCCCAGGGTATTCTTTAAGGTTGTCAGGAATACTATTGGTTGGAGCTTTGCATACCATGGCAATTTGCAGTATCTGGTTGAAGCTTGCATAAAAGTAATCTCCAGAATGACCTCTCAACTCTATTTGGAATCTCTTAGCCACCGAAACTTTATTTTGTTTCATTTATTTCCCCTTCTGGTCAAGAAGGCATTCTCAATCTCATGATGCCTGCACCAGGCTCATCCCTGGGAGTCATGTCCCATGTTGCCAGGGAGACTTACAACCCTGGGAGTCATATCCCATGAAAGGGGAGAGAGCAATGAGTTTCTTGCAGTGTTGGCTTAAAGAGAGAGGCCACATCTAAGCAACAAAAGAGGTTCTCTAGGGGTGGCTCTTAGGCATAATTATAAGTAGGCTTAGATTCTGCTTTGCAGGAATAAGTTTCACAAGTGCAAGCCTCAAGATCAAGGGCTTGGCTTATTATATCAGGGGTCCCTAATGCTTGAAAGAATATCAGGACTTCCCCAGGTGAGGAAGTTTAATAGTTCCACATTTTTTCTCCAGTCTGTCAAGGGGACTTTGAAAATACATTTTAATTTTCTGCCCCAGATACTCAGGAATGTATCAGGGTATTACAATAACCTGTTTAGAGTAACAAGATCTCATTCCCTATTCTAGGTTCCATGTAATTAGGTTGTTTAAATACACTGACCAGAGAGGTTAGATTAGATAGTATTTTACAGAAAATTTAAATTTTGGACAAAATAAGCATCTCTTCCTTTTGGTTTCACACAAAAGTTGAAGTTTTAAAATATAGGCAATATCATCCTTTACCCTGTATTCTGATTTACCTTCATTCTAACCAGAGCCGCTTCATTCATATCTGTAATTGAAGTCTGATCTCTTTTTCAGCTTCTTTAATAGTTTCATATGGAATAAAGCTGACTTTCAGAGCTGCAGAACTCTAACTCTGAGTCTCAGGTGTCACAGAGATACCTAAAGTTCCAGGGAACTACCAGATTATACACAAATAGCATAGCATCGCAGAATTTAGAAATAGCGGTTAAAACTCAGGAATAAATGTGACTGCTGTAAGAGCTTACAACCTAGGAACATTTACAATGAGGCTTATTGAACATTCTGTACTCCTTAATCATCAATTGCCCAATCCCTGCCCACTTTCTATCTCCTGTTAACCTATGCTCTTGAATTCAGTTCTCAAAATTAGCTCATTATAATTCATTTATATTATTGAGACCATACAATATTTGTCCTTTTGCTTCTGGCTTATTTAACTCAACATAGTGTCCTCAAGGTTCATTCATCTAGTTTCATTCTTCATGATTTCATTCCTTTCTGCAGCCAAACAACATTCTATCATATGTATACACCGCAGTTCACCCTTCCATTTGTCAGTTGATGTACCCTTAGGCCAACTCCATCCATTGGCAATCGTGAATAATGCCGCCATAAACACCAGTGTGCAAATGTCTATTCATGTCTCTGCTTTTAGTTCTTCCAAGTATATATTTAAAAACAAGGCTGCAGGATCATATGGCAACCCCATACATAGCCTCCTGTGGAACCATCACACTGCCCTCCAGATGGGCTGCACCATTCTACTTCCCTACCAACAGTGAATAGATCTCTCTCTCTACGTCTTATCCAGCACATGTTATCTTTCTCTTACATACATTTTTATGGACAACTTATTTGATCCTTCACCAAACTTGGAATCTTGGCCATTTTCATTTTATAAATGAGAAAATTGGAGTGTAGAGGGGTTCAGGGATTTGCTAGTGGTTGGTGGAAGAACTGGCCTAGATGGGACAGTAGGTTAGGGTTCAACCAAAATGTTCATGAAAAGCTTTTGAGTTGTTCCATACTTTCCTGGAAATATTCTCATGCACCAGAGAGGCTGCAAGTAAAGGTTAGATTAAATCAGACCTGGGGGACATTTCCCTGACTCTGATGTCCCTTGAGGACTGAGTATACTGTGAGCTATTGAGGGCAAGAATGCTACTTAGACATCATTAATTTATATAAGTGCAGTGCCTATTTAGCACATAGCATGTGGTTAGTAAATGTTAAATGAATTAACGCGGCTGATACTGAAGATATGAACTAAATTTTGTTGATAGAACGTTGTAAGCCAAATGGAAAGGAAGAATAATTAGGAAAAGAACCATCAGTTTATTTTCCTCAAATGTCCATGGACAAGGGGCTTATCTCATTTGAGAGCAGAGTCCCTACAACAGCTATCTTCAGTTTTATCATCTCCAAAATGGGGATAACAACACTGATTTATTCCATCAGTTGTTTGTTCACTCATTTAGTCCACAATTACTTATGAAACATTTACTACGTACCAAGCACTCCAATATTCAGAGTGATAGTGAAGATTCAAAGAGACAATAAATATAAGGTCCAATATCTGGCACAAAATAAATACTCAGTAAATGGTACTTATTGATGTTTTGTTGTGCATCCAAGGACTCAAGTACAGTTTTTTAAAATTAATGAGAATATGAGTGGCCATACCTGCCTGAACGATAAACTCCTCACACATCATGGATTATAGAGCTTTCATCTGGGTGTAAGGTTAAAAGGCACCTGGTTTTAAAAAAAACATTTTCTATCAAGTGGGGAGGGTCACTTAGCTTCCAGGAAAATCTTTTGTTCTTTAAGTTTACATGTGTGCTCTTAACTAAAGCTGTTCTTTGAAAGGAATAAAAGATTAAGATTTACTTTCATTGACTTAGAATCCTTAAAGCTAGGTTACTTATTCAAAAAGTCATGATGAACAAGCAGTAGTTTGTGTGATTGTCTGCATTCCTCAGTTAAAAACAATTTTACTCTTTCTTGTTTCCCAGAGGAGAAATCACTGCCGTGCCTTTTCTCATTATAAATCTCTCAGCACCCCCATTTTTAAAGCTAATTGGTTAAAATATAATGCTAATAATTTGGAGTCTGTTAATCTTGCTATTTCATAAATTAGTCTCTTCTCTTTGTTTCCCAGACCATAAGGGGTGAGGAGGTGTTTGGTGCTGAGAAATGGGTGCTGGGAGTATTGGGCTCCAAATACACAAAACATCCTGGATGGTTTTGTAGTGCATAAAACTGAGAAATCCAAAAAAAATCTAAAACCGAGAAAAATCTAACCGAGTTTTCCTCTCCCTCTGCAAACCGATGCGCGGCCGCGGCGTCCTGTCCACAGAACGGCTACACGCCTTTGCACCAGGCCGCCCAGCAGGGCCACACGCACATCATCAACGTCCTGCTCCAGCACGGGGCCAAGCCCAACGCCACCACCGCGGTAAGGCGGCGCCGGCTGCTCCTCGCCATGCTTTCTTCTTCCTCTTCCCCGGCCCTGGTGGCCTCTAGTCGGAGCCGACTTCCCACGCATCCTCTTTAAATAAACTGCGGGACCCGGAGAAGTCAAGCTGCAATGCCTTTCCTGAAGTCGGAATGGCTTCCCTGGGAGTGTCTGCCGGGAAGGGACAAGAGTGGGCCTGACTCAGCTGTCTCCCCTCTGGAGACCGGACCTGCCCCCGGGGATGCAGGGATGTGCAGGCTTACGGCTGACTCTCAGATGAGAGCATGAGTCGATCCCTCCCACCCGGCTTTCTTAAAGTAGCAGTTTCCGAGGCAGGCGGCTGGTTTAGACAAAGTTCATTGGGAATGTGGAGCCATTGAAATGTAAACTAAGAGACGCAATTAAACAAACGGGGATCCCGAGTGGCCTGGGTTGGAGCCCGGATTGCTTGCTTGGGTTATTTTTCTGCTGGTGAGCTTCTGCACAGCTGTAGCTAAATATGTTACTGTGCTTTCTAAGGTAACATCTTACTTGCAGCAGATGGCCCCTTGACTTCTATTGAGGGATAAGTGTAACCTCGCACTTGCTAATAGTTTTTGGATGCATCAGCCTCAATTCAAGAGGCATTTTCGTAAGCACAGTACAGTATCCGTAGAGCTATTTGACAGCCTTAGGGTTAAATCATCAAGTGCTTTTCATTAGAGAGAGGAGGCAGATGTAAGCTTGTTGTGTTTCCATGGTGACCTGGGCTATAGTCTGAAGAAGTTACAAAGACAGATTTAGATGTTATGGTAAAAACTAGCGATTTTCCTAAGCTGTGCCTTGTTTTGGAAGGAAATGCTGGCTCATGCAGAGCAGCGGGTGATCTCATTGGCTCTCATCACAGTTCTCACTCACTTTTCTCCCTCTCTTTCTCTCTCTCACTCTCTCTTCAGAATGGCAACACTGCCCTGGCGATTGCTAAGCGTCTGGGCTACATCTCCGTGGTCGACACCCTGAAGGTTGTCACTGAGGAGGTCACCACCACCACCACGGTGAGTAAAAGGAGCTGATCACCTTTTGTCCTGTTGCCTTGGCTTTCAGTTCACATAGTTTGTCACTTACACAGTGTTTTAGCTTTTGAGTTTGGAATTTTTTTGGTGACTGTATGGCAGCCCATAGATTGAAGCATACAGATGTAAATGCAATTTCATACAACTAGGACAGGGGTTTTAGCTTTTAATCAATCCATATCCACATGTAATATGTGAATGTAATCTAATATTTAGTTCCTTTTTTCTGTGACTGACCATATTTTTTCTGGCTCCCTCTGCCTTTTTGCTCTAGTTGTGTGTGACACCTACTGCTGGGCAAGGGGTAGAATGCTCCACAGCAAACTTCTTGTCTTTGCCAGGAGAGCACACCGGCCTCTGGAAAGATGCTGGGCCCAGGGCCCTGGAAGGACCCTGGTCCCCCAACACTGTGCTCATGACTGGGCCAAATATGCTCCCAGGGAGAACAATTTATCCTTACTTTCTTATTTTTTGTCTAATTATATTTTATTCCAAAAGGGAACTCCATGTGCTTTGTAGGTGAAACTGTGCCTGTATCATGAAAGAGTATTTATTTAAAAATTTTTACTTTCACTGTTTTGAATACCAGTGCTGATTCTTTAGGACAGAAGAGTGGCTATCACTGCCCTTTGCTAGAGAAACTCTAAGAAAGCGGGAGTCCTAATGTGCTTGCACAGTTCAGTTGGAGCCAAGCTTACAGGAGGCCTCCTAAAAGGGGGGCTCAGAACTGAAAGTGGAAATGCTCTTATATTTGCATGTATATGTTTATTAACTTTTTACCTTGAAGCATGAATTCTGAGAACAGCAACTCTTTATCTTTGTAAAGGAGAAAAGTAAAATGATAGTAAAATCTTAGATGCTCCTTAGAGAAAATAAGATTATAATCAACAAATGAAAAATTGTTAATGAAGCTCTAGTAAGTGCCACAAGCTAGGCATGTAGAGTTTGGGAATGCTTAGTTCTTTTGAAAGATGTGAGGAAAAAGAAAGGAATTTTGTTCTTTAACTCCCTATTGACATACATTGAGGTAGATGGAATGCAACTGTCATGTTTGATGTGAAGTTTCAAATAGAGTGGAGTATGATTTATTGATGAACTGCAGGACATAGACTGAATTTAGATGGGAGAGAACACGACCATTTATTTTCTCAAGCAGAAGCATAAAACCTTAGGCTAAGTACACCACAATTTTTTTTTAAAGATTTAAAACATAGCTTTCATAAATTATATAGGTGAAAAATGGATCTTGTCACTGCTTAGCATCATACTGGTGGGTCATTTTGCATTTCTGAATCTTAATGGCTCTTTCCTACTGCTTGATTTCTTACACTATCAAAAGCTTCATATTAATGGCATATACACATATGTCACTTTATCTGGTGTCCTTGAAACCATGTGTACATCACAGAAAAATGAAGCTTTTAGTGGCAAGATTGGCCAAGCACATATCTGTCCTTAGAAGTCAATCATGGTTTTTGGTTTTTATTTTTTATTTTTTTGTATTTCAACTTTATTACTTTTTATGTGCTCTGGGAATCATTGTATGTCCAGTCTTACCAAGTTACCACTAGATGGCAAACTTGCCTCTTTTTGCTGTCTTGGACCTGCTTTTCTTCCATTCATTTCATTAATCCATTCCTTCAATACTTAATTGGATATAAACTGTGTGCTGGGTTCTGCGCTGAATGCTGAAGTCATCAGTGGCTAAAACGTTACTCCTCCTACAAACAACTTTCTGTGTTGTGGGAGTTGAGAATGAGATCTATGTTTTTGTCTTTTTGTTTGTGTTTTAAGGAAATTAATTCTTCCTTAACAATGCAGCTATGCCACTTACATGTTCGGTTTCAGAGAGATCTCAGGATCATAAATATTACTCAGAGCGAATGACTTTAAACATAAAGATCTATATTTAAAACAGTAGCAATTAACTTTCTAAATGCGGTCTGTAAATAAGTTCTCAGATCTTGCCTCCACTTCTAGCTCTAGGAGATACAAAAAACCCTCTTAGAAGCCTGTGTGAGCCTTTATTCTTTCCTGGCAACTGTTATTCTCTACTCTGCCTAGCTGAGCTTTGCTCCGACAAAGACCACTGTACTTAGCATTCCAGGTGAAAAGCCAACAGACAAATATAAAACTTAGCATCTCTGCTTTCAGTTACAATGATAAGGAATCATCGTCCATGTTAACTAAACAAGTAGTACATTTTTCTAAATGTAGTTTTGGTGAACACATGTTTTCATGCCACCCTCTCTTTACTTTCTGCTCCTCTTAGAATTGGATTCTTTTAGAATTGTGAGTTTTATTATTTCATGAAGTGAAATTTGGAGTAAGGTTTGGAAACATGAACGTGTTCTTATCTATTATGTGAGTCTTACTTTATACTTCTCTTCAGGAAGAGATTCTCAATCATTAGTGTTCCACAGAATGATGGTATTTATTAACAATATTAAAAATAAGTTAATATTTAGTAGTTACAAATATTCCAGTAAATATGGACAGATCTAGGATTCTCATTTAGATTGTCGGATTCCCAAGCTCAAGTTCTTAACCACTCTGCCATAACTGATCTCGGCTTTACTGAAGCTATAACCTCAGACTGCTAAAAGTAATTTAACAGGAATTATTGAGAAATAAATATTTTTATCATGTTTTTAAGAACAAAACATATAAATAGTATTCTTTATTGATTGTCATGAAAGCATCAAATTCAGCATCATTTTCTAAAATCTAAAGATTCATTAAAAGTAATTTGGAACTACCAGCTAATGAGAGCAAATAGTAAGAGGCAATTTAGTAATATGTAAAATTAATAAAATTAAATTTAGTGTTATTACCATTTAAATGTAATAATTGAATTATGTCAACACAACCAACATACTAATTTGACATCAATTGGATTTATCTGGTGTGCTGTTTGAGCAGTTATGTGGGTTCTCCTTAATCAAAAAAAGTTCTTTACCCAAAAGTCTGAATAAACTCATTGTGTGCAGAGAAGAGTAAGGCAGTAGTTTGTAAAGGAAACGTCACTGCTGCCGAAATTTCTGAAACACTTGGGAATGGTGTTTTGTTTCCTTAATCCTCCCTTTCTAGCTTTACTTTGCAGCACCCAGCAGGGGATATGAGACAGTTTAGCATTCTCTGGGGATTGCCATCACCATATATTTGCCAGAATGGACATCACAGTGGTAGGGACACATTTCTGGCAGCAGAAGCCAGCAAACTCAATCTCCTAATGCAGTTTGAAAGAACTGTGAGATATGACTCATCCCTCTACTTATTGATCAGCTATCATCAATTATTTTTATTGTTTGCATAATTTTAAAGTGATCTTATTTCATTGATAATAGTCATTGATATATAGAACATGTCACCAAATAAATTACTAAATTAAAAATGGTAGTGTATCTATAGTATTTAAACATAGGAGAATTCTATACCAAACATTTAAGAAAATGTAAATATTCAAAGCCCTAAAACTTATCTGATGCCATAAGTCTGTTAAAATGGGGAATCATAAAAATGACAATGCAATAAATACATGTAAAGTGATTTGCCATCTTTTGAGGTGGACCCAAGATCCCTCCTTTAATATAGGTCCGCTGACAATCTGTATATCAGTAGAAACATTAACTATATATATGTTGCACAAACATCAATAATGGATACTATGTTATATGTGTTCATATATCCTATAATATCTATATGTTTATAATATTTGTATAGCTATATATTATCCTAAAAAACACTATACTGGTGCAAAACCCTTTTAAACTTTTGACATATTTTTTCCAATCTGTTATGTTTATCTCAAGAACACCTAATTAGGCAGCAGTTATTTCTGGTGACTCACTTTGTTGAGACTTTCCAAAACATTTAACTTCATTTTTATAGAAAAACATTACTTACACATCTGCTTTAGTAACAAAAATTACATTAATTTGTACAATTGGAATAAATAGTTTTGGGAACAAAAACACGTCTACCTTGTAACTAAGCTGATGGGATCCAAAGTGTGTGGGCTCTAGAAGCTGACATACTAGCCAAGATTGTCCATCATGCAGTGGGGGCTTGGCGAATATGTGGTATGAAGGAAATGGGTCTCCAGGGGATTGGCTAAGTGGAGATCACTTAAGCACGCTGCTTCTTATGCACAGAGCAAACCAGGTATAATCCACCATTTATAAACCAGCATGTTAAGGACTCATGTTTTATTTTCCACATCTTTCCCTTATTACAATAAATATTAAAAACTCATGTTTAAGTCTTCCTTCAATCTATCATATCCTATTTTGTTTTGCCGTATTATCTGAGATATTTATATACCATTAAACTTATGCATAGGATACTACTCATTTTAACTTTTAATTTTGAATCTAGCTCCTAGAATTTTAGATTCTATAGCAGAAGGAGATGTCCATGTTCATTTAATTATATCCTTGTGTTCTATTACTGTTCAAATGCAGTTGCATAACACTGTTGTGTTACTTTTTCTGAGGCTACATATGTTTTATTGATAGTATCTCTGATAGTATCCAATTGACAAAAAAGCAAAGTTATTTCTACTCTTACAAGTTTAAAGAAATATACTCCTATTATCAGCATCTGAAATAGAAACCATGTATATCTTAATTGTTTGAAAGTTATTTCCATCAGTTATTTTCAAATGGAGAAGCATCCTCTTGTGGAAATGTTTTTGATGAAGGGCGAATAGTAGAACCTTTCTGCGAAAATGGACTTTCTGGTACAGCCTGATACACTAGACAGCCCTTCACATATCTGAATCACTTTATTTATTTTTTTATATTTATTTTTTAAAATTTCAAAAAAATGTTTAATGAGATTTCATCATAGGGCTGTCTCTATACCATATTTTAAATGCAAATTATTTTTCTGCAATTTATACACTTTCCCTAATATGGGAAAATTTGCTACAAATTAATTTTCACCTTAGACCTACCTGAAGAAGTTTTGTAAAAAAAATACCCATATCTGGGCCTCACCCCCAGGGATTCTGATTTAATTGTAATTAAACCCATTTAAAACTGGAACAATGTATTTTTAAATCCCTGTAGTAATTCTAAAATGCAGCCACAGTTGAAAATGACTGATTATAAAACATAGTTTATAATTTATCTGTATGCAATTTGTAAATTAAAATTTATAGTGTTAAAATAACCAAATGGCATATTTTAATAGTCTATTTAAGTTCATCCATTCAACAAATATTTATTGACTACCTGCTATTCACCAAAGACTTGGATAGATGCTTTAGTCTTTTTTGTGGGTTTTATTTGTTTTCAGAGAACAAGACACTGTGAGATTATTTAAGCATCACAAGTAACATGCATGCAGGCTGAATATATTATCTTGGCTATCCCTTCATCTGGATAACACAAGATTTTCTGGGTTTCTTCCTATTCTTTTTACTATGATTTTGCACATAGGACAATCTATTTAGTCAGTGTATGGTTTAAAATGTATATTTTGCATAATTTTATATCATCAGTTTATTTAATAAACACTGAGAAGCATTTATGTTTCAGGTTATGTGGAAACAACCTTATTCTTAAATGGTTCACACTTGTGGGAGGCAGATAAGCAGATAAGACAAATATTATGTATGACGTGATGCATTAGAGGTTAGCACAAGATGCTGGAGGAACACAGAGCAGCAGATAAACATAGTTAAACAAATAAACTCCTTGGGGATGATCAAGGAAGGTATCTCCAAGGAAGTTACATTTAACATGAACCATGCATGACTGTCTGAGACATTGGAAAGCTCTTCATTTTTAAGATGAATTTAAAACTGAATTATAGTAAGAAATTATGCTAACTGATATTTTGGGGTTACTAAAATATGCCAAACACTGTTCTGAGAGCTCCTACATATATTATTTCATTTGATCTTCATAACAATCCTATGAAGAAAAGAGGAGAAAGAAGATTTCTGGCATAGAAAAGAATATGTGGAAGACCTCGAGAGCTATGAGAAAAAACGGTCTGTCAAATAAACAAAAGTAGTTCAATGTGGTTGTAGCATGGAGTGAGTGATGAGGCTTCCTTACTTCTCCTTATTGGATCGCTAGGGGTCTTTTGTGTCAGTTTATTCAGTTTTATTCTGAAGAAATTGGGGGCCACCAAAATGCTTGTGTCGTATCACATTATGATTTAATCTGTCCCTCTTAACCCACAGATATGTTTACATGTATAGATTTTCAAAATAATCAGTTGAATTTCCTTAAAATGTATTTGAAGTTTTCACTGTTTTTTGGAAAGAAAAAAAACGGTGATAGGGGACATTGTAGCAATTCAAGCAAATCTAGGTAACAAAGCCTGAAAACTTAGACAATCTATTTATTGTACTTTGGTGGCTTTGTTTGGAGATTTTACTCTTATGTTAAAGGATTAAGTTTTAAAATTCTTCACAGTGTTCCCATAATGATGCCAGTAAATGCACTTAATAAATTTTCAGTGCAGAAAGTAGAGATATGAATTTGAGAGTCAACAGTTTTTAGGTGATATTTAAAGTCATTAGACTTGGATTTTTTAATCACCTTGATATCCCTGATGCTTAGAACAGTGTCTGACATGTGGTAGGCATGCAGAAAACTTCTTGAGTGCATGACTATCTAAGACATTGAAAAGCTCTTCATTTTTAAGATGAATTTAAAACTGAATTATAGTAATAAATTATGCTAACTGATATTTTGGGGTTACTAAAATATGCCAAACACTGTTCTAAAAGCTCCTACATATGTTATTTCATTTGATCTTCATAGCAATCCTATGAAGTTCTATTATTATCCCTGTCTTATAGATGAGGATACTGAGACACAGAGAGTTTAGGGAACTTGCCCAAAGGTCTCATAGCAAGTAAGTGATGAAGTTAGAATCTGAACCCAGGCAGTTGGATTTCAGAGCCTGATCTCTTAACCTTGGGCTGTATATACGGAATGAAAGGCAGTGAATTTGACAACTCTGTAGTAATACCATGGGAGGCAAATTATCAACAAACCAGAATTGTAGCCCAGTGAAATACTGTAAAGATTTATTCTCTTCTCTTGATTGATTCTTCTAATCTCAGAAGAACTGCATCACATTTTCTGCCCAAATACTTTGTCTTTCACATTGTTTACAGTTTCTTTTCCAAGGGCTTTGCTTTTAATAAATGACATATGTTCATTGCTTCTTTTAAAAAAGCTTTTTGGGAGACATTACTTAATTCATTTTAGGGAGGCCCTAAAGCATTAATCTGCTTTCTCAATATGACTTATTATGAATGCCATTGCTACAGAATTTATTTTTCAAATGGGAACTCCAAATAATGAATTTTCTCTTGTATAATTTCACTGGAGTAAATGATCATTTATCTTCAGAAAGAATATGTGAGTTTAAGTGAAAATAAGAGAATAAGCTTCCATGTGCAAAAGATGTAACGTTCAGTGCCTGATGGCTTGCTGCTGTTATTTAGTATGGCCTCCTCTGCAAGTCTTTTTTCCTCTTTTTTCTTTTTAAAATTTATCTTATTTATTCTTCTCTGCAAGTCTTTTGATCTCTTGTTTTGTTTTGTTTTTTAACTTGAGCATTAATGATTTTGTATTTGTAGACAATCACTGAAAAACACAAGCTAAATGTTCCTGAGACGATGACTGAGGTCCTTGATGTGTCTGATGAAGAGGGTAAGAGTTTCACTAAATTTGTTATGACGTGTCATTTTCTTACACAGGACAAGCCATCCTTTGTTTAGGGACCAGCTGGTGTAGTGGTGTGGATGATGGCACCTTAATCTTTACAATCACTCTCCTTCACCTTTGTTACAATACATTACTTTTGCCATTTAAGGCAGGTGATGGGGGGATTTCCAATTAGTATATTTTCTCCTGATATTATCTTTAATGTCTTAGTCTCAGTTGCTGGAAAAGCAGGTGGGTAGGCAATTGGAAACTGGCCATCTGTTAAAATATCTAGCTGATAGTACAATTATTATTAAATTGTGTTTTAATTAGGTTAAAGTATAATTTTATTAAAATGCCTTAAAGTAAAAGACTTTAAAGTATACTCTATCAAAGGCATATCAAGAAATCTCTACAGAGGAAAAAGATTTTAGAGAAGGTTAAAAGACAGTATAGCAGTAAGTAGTACAAATTCAGTATAAGAATTTGATTCTCTAAGCCAGAAAATCTGGCCTATATAGCTTTAGAGCTGATGGAAATTATTTGAAGCAATAGATTTTAAAGTTCTGAGAAGCCTGTTCTTCGAGAAGGACCCTTAGGGACTGTATGGAATTGGGGTAGGGTGGGGTGTTAGAACTAGAGATCTAGCCAGCAGGATTTCTGGCTCCCTAACTCTACTTCAACTAAAGTAGTTGACTTTTCTTTGTTTTATATTTTGAATTTCCATTCAGTATTTCACTTGAACAATATTTCACTGCTAAAAAGTAATAGAAGCAACATTAAAAATATACAATCAAGTTTCAATATTGTAGCTATTGGTAAAATGTACATTTGAAAAATTATTGCCATAAATATGTATATTGCAAATGTATATGTTTGAAAATTTATTGCCATAAAGGATGGTAATAGGTCCAATTTTGATTGCTTTTATGGAGAAATATTAAAGGTATTTCTTGACGTGCTTCAAGATATAATCATAAGTAAAACTTTACATTGAGATGTCCTTATTTGGAACTAGTTTTTTAAATCACCTATTGGTAATAGGCATTGTGTTAGCTCAGCTTTTATAGGAACTTATGACAAGAATAAGCAAAGGTGAAATAAGAGTATTATTATGAATAAATTAAAAAGTATTTCCAAAGCCAGCAGTTCATGTTTTTGTCATAATAATTTTGCATTCTGTCCTAGTACTTGCCAAATAATTTTCAGCATTTCTATGTGAACATTGTATTTTGTTTTATGGGATCATCCTTCTTATCTTCACTTGTATGTTGAACAGCTTTTAAACAGTGTGGTCACCACTTTATTGATGGAGAAGCACTTAGTGATTCAGGTACCATAAGAGGAAATTGTTGGAGTGAGAACTTGTCTTTGCTTTCTATTTTTCTTTAGTTGATAGAAGCAACTTGCTTAATATTTAAATCTGTGTGCCTAATACTAATCTATTTCTTTTGAAACAGCATGTGTAATTTTGGTGGAATTATGTGTGTGTGCATTTGAGTGTGTGGATTTTATTAACTAGGAGCTTAAAGCCATAAATTGTTTATACTGTTAATGATTTTGTAATGATTATTGAGGTCTTTTAAAATAATTGTCTAATGAACATTATAAAAATATTTTGCCAAAAGCTAGTATCTCTTATTAGAATGTAAATTCAGAGAAAAAAGAATTCTTTGCAAAGTTAGCTCTGAACTAGCATGAACATGCTAATGACTAAATTAGACTGCCTGAAATAAATGCAGTTTACATTATCATTCTTGATTGGAGATATAGTTTAGGTGTGGTAAAAAAAATATTAAATTAATAGCTAAAAAGTGATTTTTTTTTCTGTAGTCAAGAATAGAGAAAAACTAATCTTTAAAAAATTATTTGGGTGAACTTTGACTTAAGGCAGGGGGGATGAGTAATTGGACACACAAGTTTCTATCTAGTCAGAAGTTTCCACAGTATACTTTAAGTAAACCCATTACATGAAAATCTAACTTTGTAAATCAGATAAATTAGGTAGTGATTATTTAATTTAAAAATAATTCTTTGCTTACAAAATAATTGTTAAGAAATTCCATTAGCTAATACATTTGAAGTATTTATTGGGTTTATAGAAATTCCATTTGTATGTAGTAGCTTCTCTGACCCACCCATTACATGAAGTAAGATCTTACTATAACAATCTGTGAATATTTATTAAAACTGTTACTCATGAAAAGTTATTAGTGAAAAGAAATTTTGATTTGAGAGGAATTGGGCTAACAATCAATAGTATCTCTTGTGGTGAGAAAAGAAGAAATTTTCTGTTTTTAGAAAAAGCCAAAAAGTTGTGAACATTTTCTTCCCCTGAAGGAAATTCAAGTTGAATAGTTTTTTTGGATGAGATACAGTTTGAGTATTGTGAAGTAGCTTTTTCATGTAAATAATTTGCATAAAGAAATTTAGCTGATTGACCTTCCCAAGCCATTAATGTTTTGTGAGATTAAAATGTTTCATGCAACCTGCCATCATCCATGTGGACACAAAGCATCCACATGTGTTTGGAATCTATTACCCAATCCCTGCTTCTCTATTAGAGGCAATACCCAGAACAGTATTCAAGCCAAGTATAGATATCCTTTCAGGCTAACTTGCTACAGTGAGGCAATCGGAGTTATCCACTCATAAATCCAATCAACCAATGGTGAATGTACTGTTATTGTGTATAGAAAACTATAACTGGTACTGTGGGGGAATCAAAGGTGAACATGGGGCATGCTTTGAAGAATATATACATTAAGGAAAGATAGTGTATAAATTAAGAGAACTATAATTGATGGTGCTGTGTCATCAGCTTCCCATGTCTGCCTGGGGAAACCAGGATTGAGAAACCTAGCCCAGTCTCATGGACTTGCTGAGAGGTTAATAGAAGTGGGGCACAGGTTTCAGAGAGTGTGGGGAAGAACAGTACAGGAAGGTCCTGAGAAAGACAGGGAAAGATAAAGACACAGAGTGGCAAAATAATCCAGTCATCCAGTTTGGCTGATGCATAGAAACAGACAGGGCTCATTTGTAGTGGGTTGAGCAGTGGTCCCTGGAACCTGTGGATGTGACCTTATTTGGGAAAAATGTCTTTGCATGTATAATTAAGTTAAGGATCTCAAGATGAGATCATTTTGGATTAAGGTGGGGCCCAAATCCAATGACAAATGTCCTTATAAGAAAAGAAGACACAGAGACAGAGGCGAGAAGGTCACCTGAAGATGGAGACAGATGGAGTTATGCCGAGACAGATGGAGTTATGCCACCTCAAACCGAGCAATGCCTGGATCCCCAGAAGCTGGGAGGGGCAAGGAATGGAATCTTGCCTAGAACCTCTGGAGAAAGTGCAGTTTGGACATAGATTTATGCACACTCAGTAATAGATTGTCCCTGAGTCATAGTAACCCATGATACTATGTCAAATAAGAAGTGAGGTCAGATGGGAAACATTGACATTTATATGGCATGGAGACTGGGTGGGAAGACTCAAAGACGTAGGAGAAGACCAGGATAGACTAGTGCCAGAAATGAAGGAGGGTAGCATTCAAAGAGAAAATCACATTTTGGCCACCAATTAATTGCCAAGATGTTTCTGCTTAATAGGTTTGACTATGAAAGGAAAGGAAGAGTCTGAGTCTGAAATAAAAAAGGCATACGAGTTGAGGGAGTAGGTTACTATATTTCAAAGATAGTAGGATTATGGATACTGGATCTGTGCATGCTGTGAAGGACTGATAAAGGAGGGGAGGTTGAAGATAAAGGGCCTAGCAAGCAAGAAAGATGCCCCTCCACCCCCCAGTTGTCTCTGAAACTCTGAAGCCTCTCTTTGAGTGACAATGAATCTAGGAAGGAGTGTTTTATGCAGCAGCTGTCTTCAGCAGTGTTTTCATTTCCTAGGCTCAGCTTAAACAATAGGAATTTGTTCACTCACCTTTTTGAGGCTGGGAAAATGTCCCAATCAAGGCATCATCAAGGCAGTACTTTCTTCCTGAAGTCCAGCTGCTGGTGATACTTGGCTCCATGGCAAGGCACATGGTGGTGTCTGCTGGTCTCTTTCTCTTCCAAGATTCATTGATTTTGGCTTCTTGCTTCCATGGCTTTCTCTCTCTGTGTCTGCATTTCATTTTCTCATAAAGGACTCCAGTAAGAGGATTAAGACCCGCCCTGACTGAGGTGGGACACACCCTAACTAAAGTAACCTCATCAAAAGGTCCTACTTACAGTGGGTCCTTGCCCACAGGAATGGACCAGATTTAAGAACATGTTTTTTCTGGGGTACAGAAGCTTCAAAGCACCATGGGTAGATAGCACTGTAACTAAACCCATTGAAATGCGGGGGATGATGGGGAATGTAAAGGACATCCACTATCTCATGGACTCAGTATAATCAGAATTTTTTAAATTGTGCCTTCACCTGTCACCAGAGTCATAAAAATGCATATATTTGAGTAAAATGTACTCTTCAAATTGCTTTCTTTCTATTTTCTAAGAAGATTCTGTGCACATAAAAGGGAAAGGCTACAGTCATGTAGTTTATTTGCATGGTCTACAAGATAAACTTAGAAACTGCCTGCTTCTGTAGGCTTTGAGTCATTCCACCTAAACTTTCTACTTTTTTATCTTTCCTCTCTCTTTTTTCCTTCACTATGATAAACCCTCTTCCCCCTACCAAGGGATGACTAAAAGGGAAAAGTGGGGAATAAGACAGAAAACTTGAAATGTAAACACTATTTTATTAAGGAGTTTTGAGTACTTTCAAGAACGAAGAAATTAAAACTTGAGTTGCATTTGTTTCTTTTGACTGTCTTGGCTGCTAAGAGACTGTGATGAGAACTAACAAAATGCAAAATGCAAAAATGCAAAAGCAAATTGACTGTGAGGAGGGACAGGATACTCTACCTGGGTAGAAAGCAATTTGGTGCTGGAAAGCAAAGCTCAATTTTACTGGCTTCCTTGGGATTGGACAGGGAGTGGCTGTTAGAGTGAGGGAAAAGGAGAGAGATGTGAGTGTATTCAAGCAGACCTTTTTTTGTGTTAAATAAGCTTTTTGGCCTCTTGATCAGTATAACTTATACTGTGTGTTATGTTACCAATCCTGCATTCAACCATTCCCTTCATTTTATCATAAATAAGATAGACTCAGTCTTCCCAAATGTTAACAGAACTTTCATATGTTTTGATGAAAGTTTACACGCAAACTAATTTAGAGAGCTAGTTATTCTTTGATATATTCCTGGGTTCTTAAGATACAGAGAAGTAATGAAATGTTGAGGACAGAGCCCTGTTCCATCACTTTAATGCTGTATCTGTGTAAATTGCTATTGATTTTGAACAATTTTAAATAAATGAGATTTAAATCATTAATATTTAATGTAATTGTAGGAATGAGGCACCTTCCTTTGTTTTCCCTTACTTTGGTTATCAAAATTAAAGTTTATGTTCAGTTCCCCTAAACAGTCTTCAAAAACAGTTTCTCTCAGCTATATTATTTTTCTCTCACAGCACATTAATGGTATATAAAGCATCTCTATGAATGAGTTACCCTTTACTGAATTACTTGAAACCTGTATTTTGCAAGAGTCCTATTCCGATTCATATGCAGGGAATGTACCTTTACCATTTGGCTTTTAAATGCAAGTGTCAACACTTGGCCATCTCTTTCTGCCAATGTCTAATTACTGCATTCACTTTTCTTCCCTGTTTTGACTTTGGAAGCCATCTAGTTTCCAACAAAATATCCTTTTTATACTCTGTAATGTTTTTAAAATTAAATTCCAGGTTGTTCATTGAAATGTCACAATCCGCTCACTTCATTCTAGTATCCTTTACTTAATGTGCATTTTTTGTTGTTAACCGTAAATTATTACTCCATTTAAACTATTTCATATTTGTTTTCAAGCAGTAGATATTTCTTAGCAATTGCCAAATATGTGAGAGACTGTTAATGCTGGACATAATGTACAAAATTATAGAAATTATAGAAGCTACAAATAAAAGCTGATTAGTCTACATATTGTACTGATTTTTAAGTTAAATAACATAAATAACATAAGCTGTAAAGCTCCTATCATGATAAAGAAATAACGAGTTTGATATACTAGTAGTAAAAGAATTAAAATTCAGATCATTTTTTTCTTCGTAAGTAGTGGGAAATGGATCAAATCTGCTTCTCTGAGTTTTTAGCATCTTTTAATTGTCTGCATGTGTTCTGTTTGTCTGGTGTGCCGTGTTTTCATGATGTCAGTGCTAAATATGTTGATGCAATTCACAATCATCATTACATTTTGTAGTTGTTGTTACATTCCACAAATGAATTTTTTCTCCATCTTCCTCTGGTTGTTTCAAGGTGATGACACAATGACAGGTGATGGGGGAGAATACCTTAGGCCTGAGGACCTCAAAGAACTGGGTGATGACTCTCTACCTAGCAGTCAGTTCCTGGATGGTATGAATTACCTGCGCTACAGTTTGGAGGGAGGACGATCTGACAGGTATTTACATAAGGTTTACACTTGGTAACAGCCAGAAGTGTGAGTGCAACACCTTTTTATGGTGTTTATAAAAATATAGACACAACTATTGAGCACTTAGTAGGTACCCCACCAATCTCGACAGTTAGCGTGTTATCTTACTCCATTTTCAAACAACTTTGAGTCCCCATTTTAAAAAACAGGAAACTGAGACCTAGAGAGATCATTGGTCAGAGTCAGACAATAACTAAGAAGCAGAGCCATGATTAACAAAGAGCCCACTGCCTTTAAATTTGATGTTTATAATCATCTGCCCTCTTTTTCTCAGTGAAATATAAAGGACAGTTGTACCTTATAGACCCTCATACTTACTGGCATCTGTAAACACTCCCAATCCCCTTAGTTTTTAATTGGTGTTGTAATGTCTGAGAATAAATGTATGTTGGGAGGAAGAATTAGAAAGAGACAACTTCGGAAGGAAAATATGCCAGCAACTGTCTTTTTCATGAAAAAAGAATCAGAATACAATCTCACAAGGGCTTGAATATAAAAAACAATCTTTTAACAAAATCTGGTGGTCCCAAATTTTATAGATAAATCCAGGGAGTTTTGTATAATATTCTGAAATATAAGATCAGTGTTCTATTTTGCTGATTGCTGACTAGCACAGCTGGTGTTTGTTATTTTTTGAGGCAAGCTGTTGAAGAACATTCCATGTTACCTCATCAAAAGTATGACAGCTGGTTATCCTTGTAGTAAAATGTCTGTTGCTAATCAATGATCTCAGGCTTATAGTTTTGAAGTTGGGCCTATTCTAAGCTGTTTTGTGAATATCCAGCGCATATAGAGTCTAAGAAATAAACGCTTGTAAAGAGTAATTAATTCTAAATGGATAATTAGCAAAAGTGAGCTTTCCTTGGGCTTTTTCCACAAGCATCAATGCCCCCTTCCCTTTTTTTTTCTGAGCCTGATGTAGTAAATTTTAATACACAGTAGCTACAATTTTTATGAATATTATATTCTATATAATAAAATGCAATAGAAATAATTATTATAACCTAGAATCAATAAAATGGATGAATCCCTTTGAGTTTTTCTAAAAGTAAGTTTGAGGCAAAATCTTCAGCTTTAAGAAGAAAAGGAAAACTGCTAGTCCACAGTTTACAGTAAATGTCGACTTTCTGAGAGTTTCCTAGGTGCTGTCCATCTAAATACTTCACCCATGTGAGTCCACATGACCCTCAGACAGCCCTCTGAGAGGAGAGGGAATTGGGCAGAGAGGGCTGGGACTCACCCAGGGTCCCAGAGCCAGGAGTCAACGCGGGCACCCCCAGCTGGGCCATGCCTTGCCTTTGTGTGTTTCTGGGTAACACAACCTCCTCATGCTGGCTTCTGAGGTTGGAGCAGCAGCTCCTCAGGAATGCCCCCTTCCCTTTTTATTCTTATTTTTTTAACAATTCAGTGTGCACTTGATGAGTGACTTTCTGCTAGGATTTGTGGTAGGTGTTGTGAACACAGACATGACTAAGATGTGATCGCTGCATTCACGGTCCCACGGGGTGAGAGAGACTAGGCTAGTGATGCGTAGAAAGTGTAACGGGAGCCCTGGGGCTCGGGCTTCCTGCAGATGACGAGCTCCGAAACCAAATGATGAGCAAGAGTTGGTGAGGACGAGTGGGGAGGGCAATGGAAGCTGTTAAAAGTTCATAAACAAAGGCTCGCGATACGTGAGACACAGAAGTAGTGCAGTGTTGTTGCAATGACAGTGAGATGGAGGATGAATTTGAGAGGAGGGTCATAAAGGGCAAAGTCTGGAGGTTGAGAGGCCATCTGGAGGCTGCTGTGGTCCTGTGTGCTGTGGTTGTTGAGAGCAGGCTTGAGCTCTAACCTTGGTGGGAGTCAAGGAGAGAATCTGAGAAACAGAAAAATTTGTGACAGCCAGACTTGGCAATGGATTTCATGGGGTAGGTGAAGAAGAGGAGGGGGATTAAATTGACTCCTTGGCTTTAGTGACATAGCTGGTAGTCCCCTAGGGTGAGGATAGAGGAGGAAGAGCCCTTTGTGGGTGGGGGTAGAGGGAACTGGTGTTGAGTTTTGACTGGTTGATGAATTTGAACCTTAACTGAGATTCTTGAAAGACTTTAAAATTCAACAAAATGAAACGTTTATGGCTTTGCCTGAATACATGTTAATCTGTAAATAATCCTGTTAATGTCAGCCAAAAAGCCTCTATCTTCAGCATGGTCTCTCTTTGTTTTTAGAACAAGGGCTTGACTTAATATTTTTGGCTTCTTTCAAAGTTCTTGGGGTGAGAAAGAAACTAGAGTAACACTATAAAACAAAGTCAAATTGTTTGATATTCCTATTTAAACTGAATATTTATCAGCATGTAAAGAATGGGACAGGAAACAAACAGGACATGATCTGCTCTCTAGGGTCACACTTTCATTTCTAGGTCACCAGGTGTATTCATGATCTCCAAAATGAAATTGCAGACAGCATCTCATTTTCATGTTTTTATTTACTTATTTATTTATTTTGCTTAGGCAATTCAGTATGTTAGCTTTTTTTCAGTAACCATTTTTCCTTTTCATTATTTCTTTATTCGGTATGCTTTCAATAGTACCATGCCCAGGTAGGTATTACATAGCATGAAAACGTGACCTTCCTGGATTCATCCACATTTCCCTGCTCACTGCTCAATGTGTGTGTGTGTGTGTGTGTGTGTGTGTGTGTTGTAGGTGGTGGTGCTTATATTCTAGAATTATGGATTTATTTTCTAATTATGTTTTTTATTTACTGAATTTAATAACTATTTGAGCTAGAAGAAGTGACTATATTACCAGAGCTAAAGACATGACCCAGACTAACTTTATCTGTAACATCGCCACCTTGTGGTTGAGAAAACACAAGCATGGCCTTCCCCCAAACTAACCTAATTAACCCCGTGCATAGTTCGAGATGACGGAAAAAGTTGCTTATGCCTAAAATGTACATGGATGTGGAAGAATAAATATATGTATAATTTAATATATGGTGCATAAAAATACAACCAAATTCTGATTTGTTAGGTTTTGTGTCTGTTTTATTTTATTATTGCTTACAAATTTAAGATGCTATCCAAACTCAAGGTAAACAAGGAACCACAATGAAAATGCTAAAGAAGCTTCCCCATGTGTTAAAGTTGAAGTTTTTGCATATTCGCTTTTTAAATAGGGTTTGACAACTCCATTAATTGCAGATTTAGTGAATACTGCAATTTACTATGATAGTAATTATCACACTTTTCAGTGAAATTACAGGCTTTTATACTATCTAATATGCATGTTCTATAAAGCAGGTATACCATAGTGAAAAAAGTATAAATTAATACCTTGACAAAACTCTTAGCACATCCTCTTGTTGAAGGGCAAGTAAAAATGTACACTTATTCAGGTATTATTATTATAAATATATTAACCGAACATAAGGATCCTGACTTAATTAAAAAAAAAATGGCATTCCTATTGCAAAATACTTAAACTTCTTTATATTGTTTTAAATCAGGGTGGACAATTTCTGATCCAGGGACTTGAAATATTCCAGATCACTGAGCTGGTCATTTCCTTCAGAGAGAAAACTTTCTCCACTGACAGAATAGTCTAACTATATTTATTTCATTTAAATAGATTCTATGACAGATCACAGGGGAGGAAAAGAGTGGTTAGAAACTAGAAACATTGATAAATAATCAATTAGCATTTCAGCAGGGAGTAAGCAGAATGAGCTAGAATAAAATCCACAGAGACACGTAGACATACGGTTCCTATTAATTCACTCTTCCTCCTTTGTCTCTCCAACTCTCCTCATTCTCTGTCTACAAACCCTAATATTTCTCTTTCTCTCTCTACCCTAATTTCCTCTTACTGGTTGCACATCACTTTGTCCCTTTCTTTCTTCTTTCTTCTCTGTATTTCTTTCCTGTAGGGGTTTTGGGGAGGACATAAAATAATACCTCCCTGCCCCTCCCAGTTCAAAACCAATTAAGAGACAGACCCAAGTGTCAGGTAGATGAATCTCAAAATCTACCTTTATTATTGATATACTGATCACAGAATGTGGCTTTACTTTTGCAGCCAAATGGTCGTGCTAAAGCGGCCTTCCTGAAATAGACAGACTTGTCCACCTGATTCCAGTCACTCCCTGAGAGGGGCAGTTGGGACATGGGTGCCATCTTTCAAAGTTCAGACATTTACAATGCTGGCAGCCATGTCACTAGATCTTATTTGAAGTACCTTTATTTACTATTCAGTATTATTCCCATCCCACCTAAATTTCCATTTCCCCTTGGAGGCCTGCATTTCTACTGTTCTGGAGCTGCATTTAAGGGTCAGTCCTACCTAGTGATGTAGCCTCCACTTGCTCTTAGGCACAGGCATTCTCAGTCCTGTACCACAATGCCCCTTGCTACTTTCGGACTGTTTGTTCATAAAAATCCACCACCTTCATATTGTATAAATCACCATCTTGATCTATAAATTCTAAAACCGTTGTTAGAGATGAGGTAATTAGCCAATCTGGGTCCAATAGAAACCACTTGATGGGAAAGATGAATGAGCCCATAGGCAAACCAAATAATTTCAAGAAGTTGACCCCTGTGTTGTTTACCTTCCGATGACCCAATTCAAGTAAAACTAAAGGACAATAGCTTTTAAGAGCTGCTGATTATTTTTGCCTACTTATGCCTGGTACAAAACATATGCAAGACTTAGCTATTTTTGTGATTTAAAGCAGGAAAGAAAATTGTTCTGTCCACCAATTGTGACCAGCTTTTGCTGAGATTAAAGACTCTGATCCCAATAATTTAATCCCTATCCCAGTGTCAAATTCAAGTTCAGGTTAAGGTGAGTCAGAGCAGCCTGCAGCCTGTTTATGAACTGCACAACCATAAAAACCAGCCATAAAATAAACTGTCTCCAACTGCAGCAAAATCCTGTGGATGGATTTACTGAGACAACTAGGCTCTCTCCTACCCTGGATGTTTCAGGTACCTCAGTCTTCTCCAAGAGCCTATATAGTATAAAATAGCTGATTTCCAAATTATGTTTACATTTCATTTGATTAAAAAAATGCATTTATTTATATAGGTGTAAACACTTAGAATCAGACAGTCAACGCCTTGATTTGTGACACTTCCCCTCTACATGCCTGGGACCCATTTACTTTGGTGTAAACCTACCTGCAAAATAAGAGGAAGAAGCCCTGGATTACTATGAAATATCTACAAAGTGGCTGTTTCCTCAGGGATAATTGAAGTTGATTATATTGACACTTCATAAAGATGACAGTATATGGCATATAAAGTTAGGTATATTTGCAAATTAAAAAAGTTTTCTACTAAGAAATATGCTAACTTCACATTTAGTCCATAATTCTATAGTGCTTCACTGGCCAAATACCTATTAGCTAAAAGTAAATGGAAATTTGTTTCTATAAATATTGTGGAAGCTTGCATAGTTCTTTTTTTCCTTCTTATGGGCTTTAGGCTAATATTTCAAATAGAAATCTTTAATTCTTGGACTACTATGCATAAAATATAGCTTGTTTAAGATATCAGTCTAGTTGTCATTTGATTGTACAAATTGATTAAGAAGGAATGAAATTACACCCATGAGAATGTCAAGTTTTTCTCATCATTTTTGAGTATTTAATTCAGATCTTTGAAATTTAGATTTATCAAAAGAGTAAAGCACTGATTATAAAGGCCTAAATCCCATTTTGAAGCCAAACCTCATTTTGGTCAGTGTCCATTGGTGATTTGTATTTTTGGCTGGCAAGTGTGTCTGTGTTCTGGGCTGGTGCTTAGAAACGGTTTCTCGTGCTCTTGCATCTCATCACCGCAGCAACCAGCAATCTTTGGCGCTTCACTCACCACACACAGGAAGTGCAAAGGGAGCAGTGTTCTCCTTTGAAGTGACAGCATTGTTGGAGACACCAGAGACAAACAAGAGGAACTCCACTTCCACAGGAAGCATGCATTTGGCCACAGTTCCTCTCACTCTGTACCTTCCAGGGGAATGTGCCACCATTCAGTCATTCAGTTTGGAGAGGAGGAGAAAGAGGCGTGGAGAGAGAATGGAAAATAATGAGCAAAAATGAAACCTGCACTTTCATTTTCTTCTTCTCTCTGAGGACTGTCTACTTCCCCCCTAATTATTTTTTCATACTTGCAGGGAGATTAATATTTAACATAGATTTAAGCAATCTATCCTGGATATTTTTCCTGCATGCATTTACTGACAGTAAGTAAGCTAAGTTGCTGGTTTCAAACATGTCTGGGAAGAAAATGAATCAGATTAGAAGTATCAGATTTTAACTTCTGGATTCCCTTGTGCCCTTGCCATTGAGTGGTAGGAACCAGTCAAAGGATGTGTTAGTTTAGCTGTTGGACAGAGGTAGGGCAACACAGAGACTTGTGTTTCCTTCTCCCACGGTTGCGACTTATGTCCCCCTGGAAGTTGCACTGTTAGCTAATAGCACGCTTTTTTCACTCTCCCGCTCGGCTCATCATTTCATCCTCCCAACCCAACTACTGCTGTTGATATATGGCCATGACCTCCTGCCAACCTGCCAGCCTTCGATCCTTCAGTTCCGACAGGTCTCACACCCTGAGCCATGCCTCCTACCTGAGGGACAGTGCCATGATAGATGACACAGTTGTGATCCCCAGTCACCAGGTACGTGGTATTTTGCCTTCCTGTCTCGCTTTCTGGAAAGCCTTTTAACAGGACCTGATGCTGGATACATCTTGAGAAAGTTTTTAATGTCAAAAAAAAAAAACAAACAAACAAATTCCTAATTCAGTTAACAAGCTAGCATATAATGAATTTTTGTGTGGAGATTATGTACAAAAATCAGTTCCTTTTTAAAAATCTCTATTGGAGGAAAAAGTGAGGTATGGTGTGCTTAAGGTATAAGATGAATGATACAGCTTAAAATATGTCTCCTAATATGTAAAATTGTTAGCTATTAGAAAAGGCTTGGAGTCATTCTAGAATGTTTTATTTTTTTTCGGGTATGATTTTTATCAGTTTTGGTTAACTGGATATAGGGAATAAATGGCAGCTAACTCTCTTCAAAGATAATTACACTTCTGTGACTCTATATCAATAATATAATTTAAATTGATATATATTATAAAAGATTCATAAATCCATCATTCATGTCATATTTTTAAATGTAAGTTTTTCAAGGTAATATCCTCCTTTTGTGATACAACCTGTTAGATGTCATTAATATTTTACTCTAATGGAAAGAATTTTTATGAAATTTGGTGTTCCTTGTGTTTAGGTGTCAACTCTGGCCAAGGAGGCAGAAAGGAATTCTTATCGTCTAAGCTGGGGCACTGAGAATTTAGACAACGTGGCTCTTTCTTCCAGCCCTATTCATTCGGGGTGAGTAAATCAATATTATGTTTCCAGATCAAGAGGTAAAGAGAGATGTGAATTAACATAACAGCTTTGCCAGCAGCTTTAGCTGACAGTCAGCTTGCAGTGGAGGTAATCTTTGTTTAAACTTATAAATAACATGGCTTTATTCAAAATGGACTTTATCTACACAAACAGACCAGCAAAAAAGGTTGAATTCAGTATAGAAAAACTGACTGTTATTTAAAAATAGTTGGTAGAATTGTGTCAAACAGCTTGCTACTAACCAGGATATACCAGTGGCCTACTTACTGATGCTTTCTTTAAGGAATTTCAGAGAGATAGGCAGGGTCATTTGCTTTCTCGAGTGTCCATTTACTAAAATTAACAGACAGTCTTTGAAATAAACACCTCTCCTTGCATATTAATTCATTTAAAATTGTGATTATTTCACAGAAGTTGTGTTCACGTAAATTTATAGAGAAATTCATATGCTCTTTGAAGTAAGAATAGAAATAAAAAGGGAAATTTGAATGCAAAAATAGGACTCTGAGTTAAGTAATTGAATTCATACTTGAAGTTATTTGTAAGATATAAGTGTTCAATTGTATAGAATATAAATTCCTAAGGGAATTGTAACCTGTAACACTCTTCATAATTTGTTTTTCCTTATATTTAGTATTTAAGTAATGCAGTAATATGATTATATGAAATCACTAATTTTTTTCATTTAATTACCTTTTAAAAACTCTATGCATATTTTATCTAATTAAATCCAATACTTTGATTTAAATAATTATCCCAAACTCCTTTTTTGCAATCCCCAGAAGTATTTTGAGTAGTGGAACTTTCTTACTTTTATTATTTCAAAAATTTTCCCTTTCAGAAAAGAATTACAAGATTTATAGTTAAAAAATTTGTGTTTCTTTCTCTAATTTCCTAGTAAATAAAGCCTCATGGAATGTAACATTAGTTGTACAGATATTGAAAAACAATCATAATACTCTCTTTTCTTCATTAAATAGAAAAAATTAATTCCTGGTGTCAGAGCTATTCACAGGAGAGGAGAATGAGAAACCAAATTAAACCTCATCCAAATTTACTCATATTTTTTAAAATGTAAAATGATGAAATTGTAAAATCTCACAGTAATAAATTGTTCTGCTACTAAATTTCTCAAAAATGATGATTGAGAAAAAAAAGAGAGACTGGACATAGAGTACTGAAGGATAATGATATATAAGAATTTAGAAGTCATAACGAAGTATTTAAAGTCCATATCCATCCTACAAAGTGACAAGATTATTTTAGGCAAAATGTGATTAACTTTAATAACCAAATCTGCAAAACAGTTACAGTATTGTGATAATCCATCAATTTTCAAGGTAAATTATTTGCTTCAGAAAAGGAATTTCTTAAAGGAGTCCTTTAAATTACTGAAGATCATTAAAATACTCAGTTTAAGTGCATTAATATAAAAAGCAATTTGTAAAAGTAGATATACCTAAAAGGAATTTTATGGTTGATTACTTATGATGAACCAAGTGCAATCAGTGGAAGATTAATTACTATTAAGATAGGGATCTTTTAAACCTTGGTTTCATTTACCATTCTGAGACAATCAAGCATTATCCATGACTCAATAAACAATTCTCAACTTTGGCTCTACATTAGAATCACCTGGGAGCTTTAAAAAAATGCTGATTAAAAAAAAAAATCCCGATCCAGACCAATTCCATCAGAATCGCTGTTGATAGGGTCTGGGCATTGGTATTTTCTACAAGCACCAATGGTCCAGTCGTTTTTGTTTTTTTTAATAAATAATTAAAAAGGAACAACTTTGCTTAATAAAGTTTTGATTACTGGGGAGATCGGGTAATTAATGTATACTAGTCCCCTCAAATATTTTTTATCTCTTCCATTCACTTATGTATTTATTCTTCACATACTTGTCAAATTCTACCAAGTACCAGGCACTGTGGCAGGCCCTAAGGAAGAAAGATAAGTCAGGCTTTGTTCGTTTCTTTAGGAAGCCACCTACATGTTGTGGTTTGAATTTGAAAGACACTTAATCTGTGGAACACATGAAGCTTAAGAGCATGCTTGGGAGTCTAACCAATCAGAATTCAGGTCCTGGCTCGAATACTCAATATGTGACACTGAGCAAGTTATATAAAATCTCTCAAGTTTCAGTTTACTTATCTGTAAGATGAATGTTAAATTATCTATCCCAGTGAGGAGGTATAAGGATTAAATGTGTTTTAAGTAATTCACATTTTGCCTGGGAAAAATAAGTACTCAGTAGATTATAGACAGTGGTATTTATGAATCCCCATACACATATTCCAGATCTCCCACAAATTCCAAATCAGTTAAGCAAAATATATTCTGAATACTGTAAATGTCAATACCCTGTGTGGTACAATTCTCAATGGCAATGTTTGACTTCTATTTTTATCAGGTAATTTATTCATCAATCAGTATCTCTAGTATTTGAACCAACACCATACAACAGATGATTCTAATAATTACTACTGAAAACTCCTTGTTTCATGATATTTAAAAGCTACCATGATATTAATGTATGTAAGTCATTAACTCATATCATCTAAAAATGATGACTTGTAATTTTATTCATTATAATCAGATTCCTGGCTAGTAATTTTATGTATTTTTTTCAAGGACTGTTTCCCCTTAAGTAAGTGAATTCTTTTTTTTTTTTTAATTTTTATTGTGGTGACATATATACAATAAAGTGGGTGAATTTTTAACCCACTTCAAAATCTGCCTAAAAGTTAAGGAACAAAATATTTTTGATAGCGGGGATAATAAAGTTAGCTTTTGTATGCACGTCATTAGTTTGCATGGAAAAAGTCCTATGAGTTTCCATACAGGGGTTTTAGATTAATAGAAGATACAGCTTCTGCCAATAAGCAGTATTGGTGATTTTATTTTAACTATGATCTGTATTTCCAATGACTGATGTCCACAATTACAGGAGAATAGTTGTTGGTAATTACAAAACTCTGTTCTGCCCTATGGATGCAGCCAATGTTTAGCAATAAAAGACAGACAGTACTGTTTTTTTTCTTTTCCTTAAGGGGTACTCTTACTGATTCACAATGAATCTAACTAACAATTCTTTGTATTATACACAATCTTGGTCATATCAACATAAGTTTGGGCAAGAATTTGAATTTTACTCTTATTTCATAAGTGCATGATGTATTAGCAGATGTAGGGCAGAATCCTAGCAACAGCTAGTTTTGTGATTCAATTTAAATATTATTATTCCAAGAGTTTTTAACTTTTGCAGTTTTATAGCATTGAATAGGTTTTTTAATGATAACTAGATGACAGCAGTTAATGGCAATATGAGATTGTGGTACAGGATACTATAAAATCTTAAGAAGTCCGTAAGGGGGTGATCTTTTAAAAGAATTCTCTTTCATAAAAACATGTTGAAAAATATTGGCTCAAATAATGGAAGTTGATATTTGAAATGCAAGAAAGTCAAGGCTGTTTCTCATTGGAAAAGCTAGATGTTTATCTAAGGACCCGTACTAATTAATTTAGTGGTTCATGTATTTCAGACACCGTAGTTTGTGTTAGGTACATGAAAGTAAATTCCTTTGGATGAAGAAAAATGTTGCTATAACAAACTGCAGAACAACTGTTTTGGAAGATTAGACTTCTGGTTCATTAAACGTGCATACCTTTGTGTGTCATCAGGTGTTGAAAACACAAGTGAACCACATAAAACCTTATGGAAGGTTTTAAAGAAGAGCAGACTTCTAGGTAGAAGAGGAGTAAAAGGCAGCACTGAGAAGTGGGATTAGATAAATGACCAATGAAGAGCACAGGCAGTCCCCAAAGCAGGGAAAGAATGTCAAAAAAAGCATTGAGACTTTTTTCAGAGTTTTAAATTTAAATGTTACCTTGCTTGCCTTGTAGTTTATGCTATTGTTTGTCATAGAAGCTATACTTCAAATTCTGCCTTTTCTGTTTGCATTTTTCCTGTGGTAGCCCAAAAGGGCATTGTCATTATTTTGAAAGTATTAAAAATATGAATGAAAAACTTTTGAGTCAAAGCTCTGTCCATCAAATCAAATCACTTTGCAATTTTAGTATACTATACCTTGATATTTTGTAGCTCCTTGGACACTTAAACTTTAAGTGCCCCATAAGCCAGTGTTGAATAAAGCTACAAATCTACATCCAGTGATTTTAGAACATCCCCAGTTTCCTAAACTGGGAGTTGCCACAAAGCACTCTGCATCATGCCCTTCTCTCAGCATTTGCATAGAGCTGTATCTCATTTGTACTTCCATCTTTTTTTTTTTTTCAGTGAACACTGAATTGGTATATAAATAATATATTTCACTTGAAAGTCACTTCTGATTTTTTTTTTATATCTCACGTCATCCATTCCTTCTCTGCGCTAAAGTATCTATTCTGTTGCAGCCACACCTCTCCATGTCTTGATCGTGACAACAGCAGGTGAACTTCTGCCTAATTCCTTCCCTGAACATGTTGCTATCCCTGAATCCCTTTTGCCATTTCCTTCTGCTTTTACCATGCCTCAGGATGCTTTAGTGTAAAGATGTTAGAGGCTAAGATATCCCTTTAACCAAAAAGACAGATTTATGTTCTCCAAAGTCAAGGTCATTGCCAAAACCTCCCTTTCTCCACGATGATGGGAAAATGAATATTGTTTATTTCATTGGAATTAGCTAGAATTATGCCATAATTAAGATGGACCTACCATGAAATTTTATCTTGGTCACAGGTCTCTATATCTCAGCTTCTTTAGAGCTACCTAGAGCTGAAAATTTTATTCCCAGTAATTATGTAAATTGGTGGAGCTATTTTAAAGTTTTATTAAAGGTTATAATTTTAAGTGCCATTTAGCTGGCTTTTTTTTTTTTTAATCATATTCTATCTGAGTCAAAGACTGAATGTTTATTAATAGTGCATCTCCTTGCTAGCACTGGCTTAAATGCAACCTTTTGATATTTTGAAAATAGTGCTATAGAATGACTCTCTAGTCAGTTCTCTAAAAATATCCATTATCCAGTGTGAATTGGATAAAGTTCATTTTTAACAGTTGCTGTTGGACTGCTGAGCATAGTATTTTTATTAAATGGCCACCATGTCATGATACTATATCAATCTACAAGCAAGACAATTTTATATTCCCATTTTTGAAAACCCTTATGTCCATCCTTTCACTTTTTCCCAAGCATACACTAAATACTATGTTTCTATACATAAAAATAGTGATTGATGCATAATCATTTGGTGATTTTAACAAATTTGAGCCCCTTTTTTTCAAAGCCTTTTTCCATCAACTTACCAGTTCCATCAAGAAGGGATCAGGGGATTCTAGAGGGGAAAGACCCCATATTATGGTTTTCTCACAGTATCTCAGAAATCAGATTTAATTTGAGACTGCTTAGCTATGGATATGTGGATCACTGAAGCAACCTGATGATTTTTTTCCCCTATTCTTTCACCCTGTAACTAACTCTGAATGCTGCAGTCTCCTTCCCATCCCCACCCCATGATCCTGGATGAATTAAAAGTAAACCTAAGAATTAGCAACTTTTTTTGGGTGGAAGATGTTGTCCTCAAAAGTCTGGATGGAATCATTGTTTTCTGCTGTCTCCGCTGAAGCATGTACCTGTTTAGCTAACCGAATTGCGTATTTGTAGGCAAGTCATCTGCATAATAACGGTGGATTGCTTTTGCTTTTGTTCTTTTTAAATTGTGATAACATTGTATCTCATTTGTTCTTTTTAAATTGTGATAACATTGTATCTCAGAATTTAGAAAACCTCAGTAAGAGTTTTTACTTTGCATGATTGCTGAATTTCCTTTGGAGAGTAAGATTTGCAATTAAAGCTGAGTGTGTTACCTGATATTTTTTGTCTGTACAGTCTTAAGTCAAAGTTTAGTGCAGTATGTATACACATTTTCTGCAAGACAGCTCATTGACTGTTTAGCCATAGAGCAAAAATAACATATATTTCTTGGAATAATGGCAGTTTACTTTCCAGTTAGGAATTCTTCCAGAGCATCTGAAATGAAACATTTAAGTAGGTTTCCTAACCTAATTAACAGTAAACTGCACATAGAATTTTCTCACTGGAAACCTCATAGAGATTCTTTCATCAAAGTGTCTTAGTTTATGGATGAGAAAACTGAAACCTAAAGAGGTTAAGTCACCTGCCCAAGGTTACAGCAATAATTCAAGACAGAGATTCAACTAGAGCCAAGAAAGAGCTTACTAGCTGGATTACCCTAGGTTCTACAATAATAGTATTTTTGTATCTTATTTAAATAGAAAATTTCACAAACTGATAAAAACTCTCTAATTCTATGAAACTGCTTAGCACAGTTCCTGGTTCATAGTAGGCACTCAATGAATGTTAGTTTCTCCATTTTTTTTTAATGTGCAGTAGATTCTGCTATACTGTAATTTTGTAAGATATTCAGAATATATAAAATCATGTGCATGTAGGGAAAGGAAAATGATGAGAACAAATATTTGTTGAGTACTATCTGATTTATCTATACATTGCTTAATTCTTACCATCATCTTAAGTGGTGATATGATTATCCCAGGCAAAGCCAGCCTCAGAGCTCACAAAGTGCAGAACTGAGCTTCCATATACTAAGTCCTCTATACATACTTACATTTTTTCACTTCAGTTCTTTTCATCTCTAAAGGTTTGCAGGCATTATGTTGTCTTATTTTGAATATCCTGACAACATGAGAAAATTACTTTTATTCGATGAGCTATATTATGTTATTATATACACTTATTCATCTCATGACTCAAATCTTCAAACCTTTCACTTATTCCTGTGACACATAAAGGTAGATGGTCTCTTTCTATTTATTCCTTGTTCTTTGAAAAAAATTTGTAACTATCCTCTAATTCTACTTATCCATAGTGTTACTTTTTGATATTCTGAGATTTTGATGAAAAAGCACCAATGCTTGTTCAATTTTACATTTTAAGTTATTTGATGATTAACTGATTAGCATGTTTACTTTTATCAAATAGACTTTTCATCATCACCTAAATATGAACTTAACTAATTTTTTTCTTATTCCTTCTTATTTTACGAAAAGACTTCTTTTAGTATGCGATTTTGTAAATCCAGATTTTTAATTACTTGATGCCACAGTTACATTATTTGAATTTAATTTGTTTAGAGCATTTTCTTGCAGATTATAAGTATTTTTTGTTTTATTAATATTTAGCTCTTTCATGTCTTCCTTTCTTTCTGTTTCTTTCTTAATGTTTTTCTATTTTACCTCCTTCTTTCTTTTGCCCTCCTCCTCAGACTCTCTCTCTCTCTGTCTTTTTCTCTCTCTCACCCCCTTCTCTTTCTTTCTCTCTCTGTTTCTTGTTTCTATTTGTGTTTTGAGGTTGTAAGGCATAACCTTGCTATGTAAGATTATATTCTTCCAACTGGGTTGTCTCTTTCCCCCAATAATCTGAAATAATTAACACACATACTTTCTAAAGAAAATTAACTCATAGAGCTTGTCACTTTTTGCTAGTCTGTGCCATTTACTTCAGTTGTTTGATAGGAAAACAAAGGTTCATTTTGTTCAGAAATATAATTTCTGTTTTCTCTGAAATATGCATATTGGAGCCTTAATTTTTCCAATTTGCCTTGAGTTTTGGAGTAGTACTTAAGCATTATTATCCAGGTCTCTAGTGACACTGGGACACTTATAGGTAAATATATCTACTTGTAGCTTCAGTCTTTAAATACTTTTATTTTGAATGTCTAGTCTTTGGTCTTTCTTCCTTAATTTCCACTCCTAATAAAATTGTTTTATTAGATTCAAACCCTTGATTTTGCTCATTCTCATTTTCTACTAATCCTCTATCAAGGGAAATAATATATTTGAGTCTCTCATTTTGGAATGAGAATAGGCCTGTAGGAAAATATTTAGCATTAACTAGGGTAGTCCTTCCCAACTGCTTTGCTATTTTATGAATTCAGTGATTTGAATGAGTTCTGAATGAACTGGTTATCCAGAGATCAAAGAATTAAATTACCTCCCTCTTTGTTAGGCATAAATATATACACCTTCTCAGAATCTGCCCTTTTTGCTCTTCCACTCATTCATTCATTCAACAATAATTTACTGAGTACCTACTATGTGCTCCACACTGTGCTAGGCACTATGTGACACAGGAGAAAATATGGAGAACATGGCCCTTGTCATTATGGAGTTATGACACCTGAAACAAGTTATATAATTCATTTCTCATTGACCAAGAAATAAGTTATTCCAAGCAATGTGGAACCATCATATGACATCTGGGCTTAGTCTGTGAGCTTCTTGATGGCAGCAACTGTGTCTTTACCTTCTGTATCCTCAGTTCTCAGCAGAGCACCTAGCATTTAGTAAGAGTTCATGAAAAAAAAAAAAGCATGGAGCAAGTGAGAACAAAAAAGAGAGCTTGAAAAGGAATAGTCAGTGACATAAAATCATGAAAAATAATCTAATATACAGTTCATTAAACAGTGTTAAAACCAAGAACATAGTGTCTTCAATTCATTCTTTAAGAATACTCCATTAGAAGGTACTCTACATGTTCTTCTAGATAAAGATTTGATATTATATAGAACATAAGCCATCCACAGGATAAATTTAGTGGAGAGTAATAACATATAACATGAGTATGGAAAGGCTTTAAATGCCTCCAAAAGGTACAAATAATATTGAGGACTAGTCAAGCAAAGATATTACAATAAATCCTTACTATCTAGTTTCTGTTCTGTACAACAATGGAGATAGTAATCAAAAGACAAAAAAAAATCAGAGAAAGTACTTATCTTAATCATATCGCAATGAGTTTGGAAGTAGCATTGGTTGAAATTTAAGTAGCTTTTTTCTATTTTTTTTTAACCAAAAATCAACATAGATAGCAAAGTCAAATAAAGATTTTTAAAATGGGAAGGAAACCTTGATATCTGTCTAGAAGCTTTACTAGCTCTTTTATTCTTTTGAGCAATAGTATGTTTTAAAAAAATCAAGTAGAAATGACATTTTTAAAGAATTCATACTTACAGATTGGTAATAAGAAAAGCAGCCAACAGTTTCTTGCTGTGTTTTGTGAAGGACCAGAAACATAAACATTTCAGACTGAACGGTTGATTGTACTCCCATATTTGCCCCACACTAAACACTAAGAGGGCTGGGTATGAATGGTAGATTTAGGTTGGCTCTTGCATGTGGGAAGAACTGTGATGCCTCTTCTTGTCATCATATTCTGCATGGTGTGCTTCAGACAGGCACTTGGGCTCTGTCACATCCATTTTTATTACTAGCAACAGGATTTTGGTTAATAGCATGCTGAATGAGTGCTGTGTTCTGCTATGAAGAGGATGCTAAGATTTTTTTTTTTTTTTGCTTGTCTGAAAAATAACATAAATGTATTGTTTTTCTATTCCATAACTTACTTTGATGAAATATTTTTCAAATGTTGTAAATGTCATCATGGATGCAATATCTAGGTGTAATAAATCTGGTATAGTTTTGTCATGGTTAAGCTATCCGTAGATCCCTAATACACCTATCTCTCACTTTCCTTTAACTATTTTGGTGTAAAGATCTTGCAAACACAATGAAAATTGGGAAAAAGACTAATGTCATCTGTGTAAGGGTTATACACTTTGTGCTTGTGTCTGTGTGTATGTGTGCAAAACAATTAGATTGCCTCGTTTAATTTTTGCTCCTTGACCCAGTGAGTGTCCAAGAGACTTTGAATGTTCTGCTTAACAACATGACAAGGACTCAAGCTAAGCTGGATCAGGATCAGTTAAGACCAGCCCAAAGGGACTGACATCCAAGTTAACACAGTCCCCTGTTAAAACAAACAAACCGAGTCACCTCAGATTATAGTTCTCCTTTTCGTGAACAACTAGCCCGGCAGAAAAAACAGCAAAAATAATAGAGATGCCTTTACATTTCTAAATTGTCAGCTATATTTTCCGTATTTAATTGCTATAATTGGGTAGAAATCACAATGCATAGATATTCTCCAACAGCATGAGCCCAGGGTTTATCATTCCTGGAATTTTACTCCAAAATACAGAGTAAAGGGGATTAATAATCTTGTTTCCTGTCCACTCTGTCTTTGATTCAATTAAAAGAGTATGGTGGAAAGACTCCTACCTAAGAAGTGAGGAAGCACATTCCAACAAACAAATTGATTCTATCCAAATCATTTAATTATTTTGCTTTCCCCCCTCCTTTAGAATATAATCAGTTAAAAACCTGCATCCTGGGTAAGGTGATGTTGGAGCAGGATGTATACGCATGGATTTGATCTTAGGAGAAGGCCTGTGAATCTTACTTATTTTTAAAGGCATAGAATTATATTACAAAATGTTATTTTGTTATTTTGTAAACAAGTTGAATTAAGGTAGAAAGACTGCAATTTGGTCTTTCTTTTCTGCTCTATCCTTATATTAATTCAACATGTGGATGTTACAGTATACATGTATATGGAAGCAGAAGCTTTTGCATTTTAACAAAAGGGGACTCGCCAATGCTCCTACGATTTCATTCCACTTTCTCATCCTACTTTCACCATCAATTGGACATATTTTTAAATTTAAAGTTTATATTTTATACCACCATTGTCAATTAAAATTAGTAGAATTCTTCTTCCGTTACAGAACACAATTCAAAAATTAAAACAACAGTAATACAGACATTGTTATTAAGTAAAATAACTTTTATAAACAAAAATTCCTTGCTACCATGCGCACAGATTAAAAAGAGTTGTTTTGAGAAAAATTAACTTGAATAAAAGTTTATCTGGCCCCTGATATTTGGAAACACATCTGACTTTCTATTTTAATTTTTAGTTTCCTGGTTAGTTTTATGGTGGATGCCCGAGGGGGTGCTATGCGAGGATGCAGACACAATGGGCTCCGAATCATTATCCCACCTCGGAAGTGTACCGCTCCGACCCGAGTTACCTGCCGACTGGTTAAACGCCATCGATTGGCGACGATGCCCCCAATGGTGGAAGGAGAAGGCCTGGCCAGTCGCCTGATTGAAGTCGGACCTTCTGGTGCTCAGTTCCTTGGGTAAGGGTTTCTGATAAGCCTTCCTCTTAGTCACGGATGAGCTTGTGTCCTCCACATGACATCACTAGGATGGAGTGGAAAAAGGTACGTCAAACCATTTTGAAAGAAGATTGGCTCCTATGAAATTTTTAAAAATTTGGAAATAGCACCTCAATGCTTGCTTCCACTTCCATGCCTCTTATTTTAGGGCATCAGGGAGTTAAACATTCAGGTTGATTATTACTCTTTCTCTTTGGATGTGATAATAGCTGCTAGACTCCCCATGTGAATAATCATGTTTTAGCTGGTGGTAGGTATTTTTTTTTCCATCTGAGACTTCATCGGTAAGGTCATAAAGAAAAAAATACTGTGCTATTGCAAATATAAAGATCAAATTTCAGGTAGTTATGAAATAGGATAATTATCTTTACTTTAGAAATCAGTATTGCTTTTATAGAACATTAAAAAATTTAGTCTATGTATTTTTTTCTGTTATCAAAATTGCTACCTTGAGCCTTAAAATCATGCTGGCAGTTTATTTCTTAGCAGTTTGCAGTAAGATGACAAAATCAAGACTCATTCCTGCCATGCTCCTTTTAGCAATTTTGAGCAGATACCAGCATTTCTTCTTTCTTCTGTTTGTTTGTACGGCTGCTATTATATTGAGTGGCATCTCAGTGTGCCAGGAAATGAATAGCGATTGCTGAAAACGGACAAAAGGATGAAGTTGAGGAGGGGGACAAGTTTCAAAACATTTTGAAACAAATCAATTGTATTTAAGTCTTGTCATTTCAAGTCTTGATGCTTGAAAAACTGGGAGAAATGCCTGTTAACCATGAACTCTTTTACTTTGCTAATTCATATCAGGAGGAGGATTTCCTGCTTTAGAACTCAAGGGAAGTTCTAAAGCCTTGTAATTTGGAGCAAACTAGTAACAGCCTGCTCCAAATTATATTCACCCCTGGAAAGGGATGTGTCTATATTTCCCATTTTTAGAAACCATTTCCTCCGTCCTCCTTCCTAAGTTAGGCCAGAGCTTTAGAAGGAGCCTGTGAAGTTCTGGGTTGCATCAGAAAATACCATGATGGTGGGAGTCATCCCTCACAGATTCTCTTCATATTCTTCATCAGGCCCTTTTCCTTCCCTGATGCTCAGGTGGTTTTAGCTTTTTGAATAATCTTCACATCTGTTAAGGAATGTCCATGAAAACATCTGGCTTCTCTACAGAGTCAGTTTTTTTATTATATTCCTCAACAGCTTTGTCTTTCCTGTGGAGCATATATGTATATATATCTTTTTCTTTTCTGCTAGTGCCCTGGCGGTGAAACTAAATAGGGACAGATCTGACAGCTAAGTGCTATTCTTCCACAGATGCACCTCCATTGCACACTCAGAGTCTCTGTTCCTTGCTCTTTGTGACTGATGGAGGGGGCAGAACCAAATGCAGTGTAAAACCAAAGTTCACCCTGTTGACCAGCCGGTGACTCTGGGGTTCTGTGGAAAACAATTCCTGAAGCTTACTTATCTTCTTTCTTTCACTGCTGCTTTGGATGTACTCAGTAAACTTCACCTGCCAACGGCTCCTCCCCCACTTAATGAGGGAGAAAGTTTGGTCAGCCGCATCCTTCAGCTGGGGCCTCCTGGAACCAAATTCCTTGGGTAGGAGTGACTTAAAACAAATTGATGGCTGCTGGCCCCCATTCTTCTCCTCCTTCTGCAATATGATTTCTCTTTTTGTCATTGTGCCCATGACATGTCCCTCTCTATGATTTAAATTCTGTAAGACTTATCTTTAGTGGACCATTTCTGACCCCTGTGGTATGTGACTTTTATTTTTGAGTGATGTTTTTATATCTTTTCCCTTAAAGTGCTGTGACCTTCGTTTTCATTTAAGCATGAGATCTGCCTAGTTGTACTATGTGCTAGTTATGATGTTATGATGAATTTGGAGTCTGTATCAAAGCAACCTGGACTCAAACATCAAAAGCCTCTATAAATTTTTAGGGTGAATGCAAACTGAAGAAATTGGACAGTGCATGTGCTGGATCCTGAATATAATAGGCATTGGACACAACTGGGCTGTCATTTGAGGAGATAATTAGAGCCATCCTGTGTACACATGCCTATTGTTTCCTTGAATGAAGCACATACAAGCAAAAGCCATGAGTGCATGACTCTTTAGTCCACAGTAGTCAACTTGTTCGGGCATCTTGTCATTTACAATGCTTCAAATTATGCAACATTTTCCCTCTGAAGCCATTTTGTCATTTTGCACCTTGTAGACAGTGTTTTAGAAGATTGGCTTACATTGTAGATATGCATGCATATTTCTTTTGGTTTAATGTGTTAAACTTACATTTATCAAAGGAGAAGTTCCAGAATGCCACATGCACTCACAGGGAAGCATCATTTGGCTTAAGGTAGCAGCATGACCTGAGGAGTGGGACCCCTGAGGTACAGTATTACTGTGCTAGCCAATGAGCTCCAGAAGGCAGCCCGCTGTGCCCCCGTCCCCCGAAGAGTAGAATTCCAGGTCACTTTGCAACAGACAGAGTTAAGGTGCTTGACTTGCTCTTGGTTTGCTCCTGGCCACACTAAATGTTCTGCGTTGCTATGTCAGGCCGGTGATTGTGGAGATCCCTCACTTTGCGGCTCTTCGAGGAAAGGAGAGGGAACTGGTGGTCCTGCGCAGCGAGAATGGGGACAGCTGGAAAGAGCATTACTGTGAATACACTGAAGACGAATTAAATGAAATCCTTAATGGCATGGATGAAGGTACTTCAATATGAAAGGTTTTAAAGAACTCAAAAATGGAAGCACAAAAAATGATTTTTACTATGTTTCTTCATTTCGACCTTAATATGTGTCTGTGCGGGTGTGTGTGCATCCCTTGTGTTCTTTTACCACAGCAGATCTTATGCTCTGTTCTGTTAGGGATGAGATGGAATGCACAATACATTTGTCTAGTCTTACTTCTGTTACATTCAAGACAATAAAACCCACTAAGATAATGAGTATCTCATTTTTAAAAGAAGATACAGCACGTCTCCGATTTTAGTGTAAATTTTTTCAATCTAAAATGCTGAGTAGTTATTATTGTTTCATAACAAATGAACTGATACTGGATAATAATCCATGATTTTTTTAAAATACCTAACTCGAAACTTTAGACATGGAGGTGAAGTCCTAAACTTTTCTATTAAAAAATTTACACATTACCCACAACTGGTACATTATAGGATAATAAAATTTCTTCTTAAATTTCTATTATTAAAGAAATAGGAAAATTAACTTCACTCAAATTTATGCCTATAATTCAAACAGGGAGTTAGGCAGGATAGAATTTCATACACACACACATAAATATATATAGTTGAGGAATTCAGTTTTCCCTTAGTGTTTTAATCTCCCTGAAAACCCCAAACCCAGTTTGGGTCTTTAAGTCACATTACAGGTTGAAATCTCTCAACCCAACACAGTTTGACTAGAGGGAAGTACCTCATTCTCAGGCCTCCATAGGTTGCACAGAGGAAAGTTCCCAGTCCTAATACCAGGAGCCACACTTCTCTGTAAGTAGCCACATATACAGGACAAGATATTTGCCTCCATGTCAAGAGCATACCAAATTTCATACAGAGCTGTATGTGCACAGGCAAGTAGTATCAGTCTTCCAGGACTACACCCACCCAGTAGCTATTCAGATGTGGCTAATGCATAGTAAAAGGCCTCCTGACAACAGCTTCTGCAATATTTCTTTCTGCATCCTGCTGAGGTCTGAATAAGAATAGAGGCCAAACTTGTTTTATCCAAGGGGTTGATGGAGGAAGAGATGAAGCCCTCCAGATTTCCCTCAGTATTTCCCAAGCAAGTTAGAAAGGTCAGGATTCTTACAGATAAAGTTTGCTCCATGCAGTATTTAGTTGCTTCTACTTCTCAGAACCATTTCTTTTGCCTAGGTTTAAGATATTTTCCTCTGAGATGTTACCTGTCATTGACATAGCCATGAACGTCGGCATCTTGCCCTTGGATGGGGACCCATTCTTATCCTTATAAATATGTAAAAAGTCCACTTTAAAATAAAGAATCAGATTTGCATTTATGCTTCTATTTGCAGTGCAATAATATGTAATACAAATGATAAGAGCCAGGTACTTCTGGCTGCTACTATCTAGTTAAGCAAAATAGTCAAGGATATTGCTGTTCTGCCTCTGTAATGAATTGTAAATCATTTCTCAAAATGAACAACTTTCCAGAATCCTTTAAAATTTAGTGCTCCACTTGGTTCAAATTTCCTACATTTTAAACCTACCTGATTTTTTTATATTGTCCTACATATCTGCATTTGTAATGTATAAAGAGCCCATAATACCATCCTCCTGATGTCAGATGGCATGTTTGGTATAAGGGTTTCAGGGAAATACTGAGACCTAGAATTCGTAATCACTGATCTTTTTATATATCCACAGTCTCAGACAACCAACCCCCTGGAGCAAACACAAACTTTCAAGACAGATTTATTCCCACACTATTCTCCCAAGAACCAAAAGGGATTTTATTACTTCTTAAAACCGCAATAGCTGTTCTTTGAGCTATCTTTGAAATTTACAAAGAAAAGGAGTCATAAACAACTTCCTCTCCATCACATGAACCAAGAAGACAGCAGGTTCATTTTCATTCCAGGTTTGTCCTAAAATCTCTACAAAGGCAGCTCTGCAATACTGCAGCTGGAACTAGATGCTTTTTTCACAGTGCCCTAGAAAGTCCTAGTTTTCACTAAGAAAGAAAAAGTGCAAGCTAAATACTGACAGGTATTTGAAAGATTGCAATCTGGGGCAGAAAAAGGGGTGTGTGTGTTTAGGATAGCCTTGCTTTTTAAATGTTCCTATTGTTACCAAAAAAAAAAAAAAAAAGTTTGCTTTCATCACTGTTAGCGATGCCGATGAGTTTGGTACAATGCTTTCAGAAGGGAATTCTTGCTATATGAAGATGGGTCCTTTCTTGTCCCAGTGCTGGATAGCCCGGAAGACCTGGAAAAGAAACGCATCTGCCGCATCATCACCCGTGACTTCCCGCAGTACTTTGCGGTGGTGTCTCGCATCAAACAGGACAGCAACCTGATTGGCCCGGAGGGCGGTGTGCTGAGCAGCACGGTGGTGCCCCAGGTGCAGGCTGTCTTCCCGGAGGGGGCGCTGACCAAGCGGATCCGCGTAGGCTTACAGGTATGCCAGGACTGGTTGCAGAATATCCTAACATGGATTTTATTAGAGTGATTAAAAAATCAACCTGTCAATTGGAAAATAAATGGCGGAAGGATCAAATTTTTTCCTCATTGAGAAAAAGCTGCCATCAGAGATCTAGTTTTCACAAAATTTCATACGAGTGTTTAGCAACAGTGCTGACTTTTGATTGCCGTTTTTGACATCCACCAAACTATTTTGTGAGATCGGGAGAAATGTTTTGGGAAAGAAATTTGACATGAAATATAATGATGTACTCTTTTTCTTTAATGTTTGTTTTTCCTTTGAAAAGGCTCAACCTATGCACACTGAACTGGTTAAGAAGATACTAGGCAACAAAGCTACCTTCAGCCCGATAGTCACTTTGGAACCTAGAAGAAGAAAATTCCACAAGCCAATTACCATGACCATTCCAGTCCCCAAAGCTTCAAGTGACGTCATGTTGAATGGTTTTGGGGGCGATGCACCAACTTTAAGACTATTATGCAGCATAACAGGTGAGTCATATATAATGCATTAGTAGAAAGTTCTGAAAGAAGAATTGTAAATTTTTAAATTGCAGTCATCAGGGGACACCTGCAGAAATACCTGGATAATTCAGGAAAAGCATCCTCATTAACTAGGAAAGTGAAAGGTAAAAGAGAATAAACTGATATTTACTAAAGTCTATATGCCAAGCTATTAAATATATGCATTGTCATTTTAATCTCCACAATAATCCAATGAAGAAACTTTAAGCCCATTTTATGATAAAGAAACCAAGGTGGAGAGAACTTCTATAATTTGCCCAAGATTGTACCATAAATATTTGGTAGAGTTGGGATTTAAACCCAAGCCCAGTTTTCTCCAACACCGAGGCTTCAAGCCCTCATTGGAGAAACTGCCTTTTATCTGTGAGAAAAAATTTTACAAAAAGAATCTTGAATAGTGATATCCAGTAGTTCAAACCAAACTTTTCTGGGTAGAACTTGGTTGCTTTATCATTGATCTATTGAACTGACTTTGGAAAAATCAAAGTAAAGATTTTTAATGATTAACTGATTTTTCATTCATTCAACTAGTGGTTATAGTAGCTTTCAGGCAACTACAGAACTTCAGAAAGACATTCTAAACCAAAAGCAGGACATTGGTTGTCTCTGCTCAATAATACTAGCACAAATGGTGGTAGGTAGGAAAAACATACAAATAAACTTGAACTGTTTTAGGGCTACTTAATTTAACTAATAATTTCCCCATTTAACAATAACTACATGTTGCTGGCATTCAGTAAATAGTCATAGGTCATTGATAGGAATAATAACCATGCCTGGTTGTTTTGGTATTATTGGATTTTTTTTTCATATCTCCTTCATACAGGCAGAAATAGGCACCCTGTTTTTGTCTTCTGTTTCTGATTCTCTCCTCTTACTAATGAATGTTTTTTTCTGTATTTATTATAGAACACCATTGAGATTTTATCCCATAAACTTAACAGTATGACAGATTTTAAAATCTATGGGTTAAATTACATGCTTAACTTATGATCTCTTTCTCATTTGTTCATTTCTGGTTATCACCTAGCATTCCTTTCCATACTTTTTGCTCCATGTGTGTACAATCACCCTCTTATGTTCTATGACATATGGCATAGAAACGAACCAGGCATGATTGAAGGTATAGGCCTAGACACCATCTAATCTATTTATTCTACCCCCATGTCTTCTGTTGATTTGGTTACATAACAATCCCTTAAATATATTCATTAACTTTTTTTTAAATGCTAGACCTAAATTTGTGTGTGTATGTGTGTGTGTGTTTTGCTATGCTATATTACATGGCTTTGCTAAACAATACATTTTAAAGGCCTAAGCAAAGTAAGTTTCCATGACCTCTCTTTCATAACTCATTCCCTTTAAGAAACTTTAGAGTGAATAGTTTTCATCTCGTATGTATATATCTGAATAGAGTGACTAGCATAGATGAAAACTATTCACTCTATTCATATATATATATGAATATATGTATATATTTCCCTCCTGCAGCACTTTAAAACAATTTTTTCCTTACCTATGTCAATCTAATTTCTAAGCAGAAATGAAAGACAGGTAGTCATCATCAGCCTAATGGTGATTTTTCTATGTTCAGAAGCTATCCTTCGGGATTGATTTGTGTATTCATTCACCTTGCAGGATTTATAGAGCCCTAAATATTTTCCAAGTATTTTTTTTTTTTTTGCCAGGTTTCCATTGTTAATTGAAATTGAACTCCATATAAATTTATGAAAATTATAAAATATTTTACAGAAATATTCTAAGAAAATAATTGCATAAAATAGAAAGTTTAGAAGCAAAAGAATATTTATATTATTCATTATGTTAACCTGAAGTATTCTGTTAGTTTGTTGGTCAAAGGACCTTTTAAAATAATAAACTGTATACAATTAAAAATTATCTTCAGGGCCTAGCAATTAAAATAAAAGTTTCAGAATGTCAGGCAGGGAATAGAAATGCCTAGTAATTTAAACCTGCCTTAAATGCAGTTCCTTGAGAGGTGGTATTGGCTCTTTGTTTTTAGTGTGTCATTTTTATCATTTTGGCCATTTTGTTTTCAACTTGTCATTTCCAGTCATGGGTGGGGATATGCTGATAAATACAATAAAACCAAAAAGATCTTATATTGCAATCCAGATTCTGGAGTTTTGCCTAATTTTTTCAACAATCATATTATTTCAGGTGGAACTACCCCTGCTCAGTGGGAAGATATTACAGGAACTACGCCATTAACGTTTGTCAATGAATGTGTTTCCTTTACAACCAATGTGTCTGCCAGGTACAGTTATGTAGCACAGAAAAGCTCACTATAGTTTTGTTTCTTACATTCTTTAAAAATGAATTTTTTGGTTTGATTTTAAATGTGATCTGCATTTACTCTCATATTTTAAACTAGCCAAGCCAATAAATATAGTAATAATAGTACAATAACAAAGTACAACCAAACTGAAATCTAAGGAAAATGAGTGAGTGGTTGTCTGCTTTGACTTTTTGACTCTGACTCTGGCTTTAACAGACACCCGCTGCTTTTTCCAGTTCCAGAAGTCTTAGGCATGATGAATTCCCTGCTATCAACAAAATAGCCTGGGCTAGTTTTTCCAGCACTGTGATAACAAACACACAAAACTCATCATGAATTGCTTAAATGGCTTGGAGATGTCAGGGTTTCTTCTGCATTCCAACACATTTGCATAGTACTCATTTACCTCCTACACATCTTGAAAAAGCTGAAACTATATAGTTTCATTTCAAATGCACAAATTCATTCAATTTATTAATATTAGTTCCTATTTGCGTGGTCTTTAATGGAGAGTTAAGCATTTTCACTTTTAATTAATTTTGTTACTAGAACAACTTTGTGATTTAAGTAAGGCAAGAAGAATTATGTCTATTTTACAGATGAGAAAACAGAAATTTGGAGTGGTTAAAGCTTAATTTTTGTACAGGGAGTAAAAGAAAAGATGAAATGGCATGAATTGTTAAATAACGGTAAACAGCAATAGCTAGGTGGGGGGGCACATGTTTGTGATTCTAGCCACCCAGAGGGTTCAGTTATTGAGTCTACAGTTCTGTACTTCAGTGTGTTCTGCCAATCATGCATCAGTCAGTAAGGACAAGTTCTGAGGGAGAGGTTCAGACCAGAGGTACTAAAAGAATTCAGAGGAGTGTATTCACATTGGGATAGTCAGAGACGTTGCATGAAAGTAGGTGACACTTGAGAAATATGTAGGAACTGACGGGCAGGTAAAAGTGGAAAAGAGAGTAACTGATCAAAGATGCAGAGATAGAATGCAGAGGTATGTTTGCAAGACATCAAGAACAATCCATGCAGTCTGTAATTCAGAAATAATGCTGGAATGTTGGTCAACAACCCTGTTTATAGAGGCCTTGGAGGACAGATCAAGAGTGAGGAGTTATTATGTTATGGCACTAATAATTTAGCTCCCAGACAATTGAAGAAATAGCAAATAAATTAAGGATAGTTGAATCAATAGAAAGAGGGAGGTAATATTTATTGAGTACCTGCCATGAACCAGGAACCATGCTAGTCATGGAGGATATAATCAGGATCAAGAGGAACACAATCTCTGAATTCCTAGTGCTTATACCCTAGTTAGGAAATGATGATAAAGACATTGTGAAAGAAGATACGAACCCAAGCTATGGCAGTGAGAATGGAATGGAGAGTTATGGATCTGTGTTCATTAGAAAATTTAGAACTCGATTCAGTAGCATTTTAGGAATAAATGGATATGTGAGGTATAGGAGTTCTGGCTGAAGTTTCAAGCCATTGAAAGGATCGTGACACTATGTTCCTTAATAAAAGGACATGTAGAATGGACCAGACTTGGGGAAAAAATGGATAGTGGGACACCAGAGAAAGTGGTCTTCATTTCTGGGTTATTGGGCATGGATTAAGTTCCTCTGGGCCACCACTGAAGAACTGAGAAGAGGCCATTTGATTTGGCAGGTGGGAAGTCATTAGTCAACTCCCAGGGGAGTAGCTGCAGTAGAACAGAAGGGACAAATGCCAGACTTCAGTGGCTTGAGAAAAAACACAAGATGGAATTGGAAGCGGTGACTGTTGGATTTTTTTTTTTTTTCCTGAAAACCTTGGTAGTGAAAAAAAAGAGAGATGGATAAGGAACTTAAAGAAAAGAGAATGAGAGGATAGGGAAATCTCAGGAATGTTAATGACTGTAGGAAAAGAGTCAGGGGAAGGAGAGAAATCAATGGTGGGAAAAGATTAAAAGCAAGAGCAGGTGGAATAAACCTTTGGAGATGTATAAATATTTCATATGATGGCTTCCTTTCTCAGTGAATTTGTCGTAATTAGCGCCTGAGGGGAGGGTGGAAACTTGAGGACTGTCCTAAAGGTTTAGCATTGTTACTCACTCCAGTACTGAGTAAAATGATATCAGAGTAAAAAGCTCCCAAGCTAAGTCACAGACTTAGCTGAGGTTATAAATCATATGTTACTCACAGAGCCAATAATTTCTTCTGTGAATTATATTTAGCAATAAGTTCTGGAGCAGAAGTAGAATTTTTTAGTGATTTGGTGGATCCAACCTTGGTGACTGGAAAGTTCCTTGGAAAGGAACGGTGAGATGAGGAAAGCTGGGTAGCTTTAGTTGGAAAGAGTTTCAGGAAAAGAAATGAAGAATAGGAGGGGGACATCAAGGAAAATAGAAATTTGTTATATTGTTATAGTATCCAGTACTGAGCTTATACCACTAAAGGATTCTAAAACACTGAAGATAATATTTCAGAATATTGAATACTCATAGAAGAGTTTCCAAGGAAGAGCACTGTAAATATAATATTTAATAGTTGATCTGAAAAGCCTGATTATCATTCTCCGTAATTCCCTTCTTCCTTCCCATCTACCTTCCTACCTATATTCTCCCTATACTTCCTTCCCTTTCCTTTTGCTTTCTCTCATTACTTCCCACTCTATTCCTTCTTTTTTTGAGAAACATTTAATGCCTACTTTGATTATAGTGAGGGAACTGATTTTTTTCAAACAGTATGAAAACTTCAGACACTTGACTTGATTTCTCATTTTACAGGTTCTGGCTGATAGATTGCCGGCAGATCCAAGAATCCGTTACCTTCGCATCACAAGTGTATAGAGAGATTATCTGTGTACCTTATATGGCCAAATTTGTAGTGTTTGCCAAATCACATGACCCCATCGAAGCCAGGTTGAGATGTTTCTGTATGACCGATGATAAAGTGGATAAGACTCTTGAACAGCAAGAAAACTTTGCCGAGGTGGCCAGAAGCAGAGATGTGGAGGTACTGCATTTTAAAAGAAACAACTGAATTCTGTTACTTATACTTTTATGAACAGATTATATTTAAAATAGAACTTAATAAATAGAGCCATAAAGAAGAAAGGCCAATTCACATCTCATAAGTTAGAAGGTCAAGTGCCCAAATCGGCCATTTTCAGTCAGTTTGAGCCTGTCCTGTATGGAGGGTCTCAGTGTATGTGAGGAGATAAAAGAATTCCTTTAAAGATTATTCTAGGAAAAATTGTTATTGTTAAAGAAGGCAAGTGACTGTAGCAGTTTAGGTTTTATTCAGGTTTCCTTGATGTTATTATCTTTTGAAAGTAAAAAAGTGTGAAAGTGTAGTATCCAGGGCTTTTCTTCATTACTTGGTCTTATTTCAGAATTTTCCCTGAGAGTAGACCTTTGGATTTTGAAGTGTAGTAATCTGATGTATCATGATGTCACGTGACCCACTGAGAAATTAGAATTTGGGATTTAGATGTATACTAGTTTTATGAGATAACATCTAAAATGATAACATTGTCAGAATGAAAACATTAAAAGCCACCATGCACTTGAAGATTCCCATTACCAGAGGGATTACTGATAAAGGCTTTACCACACTCATGACAAAATGGTAGTTGACAATTTAAGGATGATTGTAGGCATATTTCAAGTATTTTAAAGTTCCAAAGTGGTATCACTACTTCTTATTTATGTAAATGTTATGTTTGTAGCTATTAAATTCTGTGCCATTTTTCTCTGTTTTCACCCAGGTATTGGAAGGAAAACCCATCTATGTTGATTGTTTTGGCAACCTGGTGCCATTAACCAAGAGTGGCCAGCATCACATATTCAGTTTTTTTGCCTTCAAAGAAAACAGACTTCCGCTCTTTGTCAAGGTAATGAATACCTGGATTTTGTGTGCATTGTATTAGAGATCAAGTAAGTATTTGGTTCTCTTAGTGGTAGAGAACATTTGCTGTTCAATATTTGCAGAAATTTATTTAAAAATAAATCTCTAAAATTGTATAGTCCTGCAAAATCAACCATTTTTATTTTCAGAGTTCAAAATTGATCTTAATTTTTAGTTATAGGTTATATTTAAGGCTTGGAGGAGGACAAGTAATAGCCAATTCATTAACTACAGACAGTGAGCACTCTTTTCCAAATTTGAAGGGCAGTCTATTTTCTTACTATTTGAATTTCAAAAGTATATGTGAATTTACAAGTGTGAAGACCAAATGAGTTCTAAGTGATAAATTTTTGTAGTAAAATCTCTCAAAAGACATAGGATCTCATTTGAGCAAATAAGAGATTATCCCAGATAGAATTATAGACTTAATGTACTTTTTTTTTTATACTTAACAGTAGTATTTTATTTTTATTTTTATTTTTTTAATCTTCATTTTATTGAGATATATTCATATACCACACAGTCATACAAAACAAATCGTACTTTCGATTGTTCACAGTACCATTACATAGTTGTACATTCATCACCCAAATCAATCCCTGACACCTTCATTAGCACACACACAAGAATAACAAGAATAATAATTAGAGTGAAAAAGAGCAATTGAAGTAAAAAAGAACACTGGGTACCTTTGTCTGTTGTTTCCTTCCCCTATTTTTCTACTCATCCATCCATAAACTAGACAAAGTGGAGTGTGGTCCTTATGGCTTTCCCAATCCCCTTGTCACCCCTCATAAGCTACATTTTTATACAACTGTCTTCGAGATTCATGGGTTCTGGGTTGTAGTTTGATAGTTTCAGGTATCCACCACCAGCTACCCCAATTCTTTAGAACCTAAAAAGGGTTGTCTAAAGTGTGCGTAAGAGTGCCCACCAGAGTGACCTCTCGGCTCCTTTTGGATTCTCTCTGCCACTGAAACTTATTTCATTTCCTTTCACATCCCCCTTTTGGTCAAGAAGATGTTCTCCGTCCCACGATGCCAGGTCTACATTCCTCCCCGGGAGTCATATTCCACGTTGCCAGGGAGATTCACTCCCCTGGGTGTCTGATCCCACGTAGGGGGGAGGGCAGTGATTTCACCTTTCAAGTTGGCTTAGCTAGAGAGACAGGGCCACATCTGAGCAACAAAGAGGCATTCGGGAGGAGGCTCTTAGGCACAACCATAGGGAGGCCTAGCCTCTCCTTTGCAGCAACCGTCTTCCCAAGGGTAAAACCTGTGGTAGAGGGCCCAACCCATCAAACCACCAGTTCCCTATGTCTGTGGTCATGTTAGCAACCATGGAGGTGGGGTAGGCGAATACCCCTGCATTCTCCACAGGCTCCTCAAGGGGGCACTACATCTTTTTTTTTTTTTTTTTTTTTAACTTTCCCTTTTTTTTTTAAATCAACTGTATGAAAAAAAAGTTAAAAAGAAAACAAACGTACAACAAAAGAACATTTCAAAGAGACCATAACAAGGGAGTAAGAAAAAGACAACTAACCTAAGATAACTGCTTAACTTCCAACATGTTCCTACTTTACCCCAAGAAAGTTACCTAATATAGCAACATTTCTGTGAACTTGCTCCTACTATATCCATCAGAAATTAACAGACAATAGTCATTCCTGGGCATCCCCAGAATGTTAAATAGCTTATCTGTTCTTCTTGGATTATTGTTCCCCCTTCCTTAATTGCTCTCTATTGCTAGTTCCCCTACATTCTACATTATAAGCCATTTGTTTTACATTTTTCAAAGTTCACATTAGTGGTAGCATATAATATTTCTCTTTTTGTGCCTGGCTTATTTCGCTCAGCATTATGTCCTCAAGGTTCATCCATGTTGTCATATGTTTCACGAGATCGTTCCTTCTTACTGCCGCGTAGTATTCCATCGTGTGTATATACCACATTTTATTTATCCACTCATCTGTTGAAGGACATTTGGGTTGTTTCCATCTTTTGGCAATTGTGAATAATGCTGCTATGAACATTTGCGTGCAGATATCTGTTCGTGTCACTGCTTTCCGATCTTCCGGGTATATACCGAGAAGTGCAATCGCTGGATCGAATGGTAACTCTATATGTAGTTTTCTAAGGAACTGCCAGACTGACTTCCAGAGTGGCTGAACCATTATACAGTCCCACCAACAGTGAATAAGAGTTCCAATTTCTCCACATCCCCTCCAGCATTTGTAGTTTCCTGTTTGTTTAATGGCAGCCATTCTAACCAGTGTTAGATGGTATCTCATTGTGGTCTTAATTTGCATCTCTCTAATAGCTAGTGAAGCTGGACATTTTTTCATGTGTTTCTTGGCCATTTGTATTTCCTCTTCAGAGAACTGTCTTTTCATATCTTTTGCCCATTTTATAATTGGGCCGACTGTACTATTGTCATTGAGTTGTGGGATTTCTTTATATATGCAAGATATCAGTCTTTTGTCAGATACATGGTTTCCAAAAATTTTTTCCCATTGAGTTGGCTGCCTCTTTACCTTTTTGAGAAATTCCTTTGAGGTGCAGAAACTTCTAAGCTTGAGGAGTTCCCATTTATCTATTTTCTCTTTTGTTGCTTGTGCTTTGGGTGTAAAGTCTAGGAAGTGGCCGCCTAATACAAGGTCTTCAAGATGTTTTCCTACATTATCTTCTAGGAGTTTTAGGGTACTTTCTTTTATATTGAGATCTTTGGTCCATTTTGAGTTAATTTTTGTGTAGAGGGTGAGGTAGGGGCCCTCTTTCATTCTTTTGGATATGGTTATCCAAGTCTCCCAGCCCCATTTGTTGAAAAGACCATTATGACTCAGTTCAGTGACTTTGGGGGCCTTATCAAAGATCAGTCGGCCATAGATCTGAGGGTCTGTCTCCAAATTCTCAATTCGATTCCATTGATCTATATGTCTGTCTTTGTGCCAGTACCATGCTGTTTTGGCAACTGTGGCTTTATAATAAGCTTCAAAGTCAGGGAGTGTAAGTCCTCCCACTTCGTTTTTCTTTTTTAGAGTGTCTTTAGCAATTCGAGGCATCTTCCCTTTCCAAATAAATTTGATAACTAGCTTTTCCAAGTCTGCAAAGTAGGTTGTTGGAATTTTGATTGGGATTGCATTGAATCTGTAGATGACTTTGGGTAGAATTGACATCTTAATGACATTTAGTCTCCTATCCATGAACATGGAATATTTTTCCATCTTTTAAGGTCCCCTTCTATTTCTTTTAGTAGAGTTATGTAGTTTTCTTTGTATAGGTCTTTTACATCTTTGGTTAAGTTTATTCCTAGGTACTTGATTTTTTTAGTTGCTATTGAAAATGGTATCTTTTTCTTGAGTGTCTCTTCAGTTTGTTCATTTCTAGCATATAGAAACATTACTGACTTATGTGCATTAACCTTGTATCCCGCTACTTTGCTAAATTTGTTTATTAGCTCTAGTAGCTATATCGTCGATTTCTCAGGGTTTTCTAGATATAAGATCATATCATCTGCAAACAATGACAGTTTTACTTCTTCTTTTCCAATTTGGATGCCTTTTATTTCTTTGTCTTGCCGGATTGCCCTGGCTAGCACTTCCAGCACAATGTTGAACAACAGTGGTGATAGCGGGCATCCTTGTCTTGTTCCTGATCTTAGAGGGAAGGCTTTCAGTCTCTCACCATTGAGTACTATGCTGGCTGTGGGTTTTTCATATATGCTCTTTATCATGTTGAGGAAGTTTCCTTCAATTCCTACCTTTTGAAGTGTTTTTATCAAAAAGGGATGTTGGATTTTGTCAAATGCTTTTTCAGCATCTATTGAGATGATCAATTGATTTTTCCCTTTTGACTTGTTAATGTGTTGTTAATACATTGATTGATTTTCTTATGTTGAACCATCCTTGCATGACTGGAATAAACCCCACTTGGTCATGGTGTATGATTTTTTTAATGTGTCTTTGGATTCGATTTGCAAGTATTTTGTTGAGGATTTTTGCATCTATATTCATTAGGGAGATTGGCCGGTAGTTTTCCTTTCTTGTAGCATCTTTGCCTGGTTTTGGTATTAGATTGATGTTAGCTTCATAAAATGAGTTAGGTAGTGTTCCATTTTCTTCAATGTTTTGAAAGAGTTTGAGTAAGATTGGTGTCAGTTCTTTCTGGAAGTTTGGTAGAATTTCCCTGTGAAGCCATCTGGCCCTGGGCATTTATTTGTGGGAAGATTTTTGATGACTGATTGGATCTCTTTGCTTGTGATGGGTTGGTTGAGGTCTTCTATTTCTTCTCTGGTCAGTCTAGGTTGTTCATATGTTTCCAGGAAATTTTCCATTTCCTCTACATTATCCAGTTTGTTGCCATACAGTTGTTCATAGTATCCTCTTATAATTTTTTAAATTTCTTCAGGATCTGCAGTTATGTCACCTTTTTCATTCATTATTTTGTTTATATGGGTCTTCTCTCTTTTTGATTTTGTCAGTCTAGCTAGGGGCTTGTCAATCTTGTTGATCTTCTCAAAGAACCAACTTTTGGTGATATTTATCCTCTCTATTGTTTTTTTCTTCTCTATGTCAGTTATTTCTGCTTTAATCCTTGTTATTTCTTTTCTTGTACTTGGTTTAGGATTGGTTTGCTGTTCATTTTCTAGCTTCTTCAGTTGATCCATTAGTTCTTTGATTTTGGCTCTTTCTTCCTTTTTAATATATGTGTTTAGTGCTATTAATTTCCCCCTTAGCACTGCTTTTCCTGCATCCCATAGGTTTTGGTATGTTGTGTTCTCATTTTCATTCGTCTCTATATATTTAGCAATTTCTCTTGCTATTTCTTCTTTAACCCACTGATTGTTTAGGAGTGTGTTGTTTAACCTCCAGGTATTTGTGAATTTTCTAAGTCTCTGATGGTTATTGACTTCTAATTGTATTCCATTGTGGTCAGAGAATGTGCTTTGAATAATTTCAATCTTTTTAAATTTATTGAGGCTTGTTTTATGTCCCAGCATATGATCTATTCTGGAGAAAGTTCCATGAGCACTAGAAAAGTATGTGTATCCTGGTGATTTGGGGTGTAATGTCCTGTATATGTGTGTTAAATCTAATTCATTTATCAGATTGTTTAGGTTTTCAGTTTCCTTATTGGTCTTCTGTCTGGTTGATCTATCTATAGGAGAGAGTGATGTGTTGAAGTCTCCCACAATTATTGTGGAAACATCAATTGCTTCCTTTAGTTTTGCCAGTGTTTCTCTCATGTATTTTGTGGCACCTTGATTGGGTGCATAGACATTTACGATTGTTATTTCTTCTTGCTGAATTGCTCCTTTTATTAGTACGTAGTGGCCTTCTTTGTCTCTCAAAACATCCCTGCATTTGAAGTCTATTTTATCTGAGATTAATATTGCTACACCTGGTTTCTTTTGGCTGTAGCTTGCATGAAATATTTTTTTCCATCCTTTCACTTTCAGTTTCTTTGTGTCCCTGTGTCTAAGATGAGTCTCTTGCATGCAACATATTGATGGTTCATTTTTTTTGATCCATTCTGCGAATCTATATCTTTTAATTGGGGAGTTTAATCCATTTACATTCAACGTTATAACCGTAAAGGCATTTCTTGAATCAGCCATCTTATCCTTTGGTTTATGTTTGTCATATTTTTCCCCTCTGTCTATTAATATCCTTTATTGTACCCATACCGAATCTCTTTAGTACTGAACCTTTCTCCAAGTCTCTCTGTCCTTTCTTTCTTTCTCTGTCTGTAGGGCTCCCTTGAGTATCTCCAGTAGGGCAGGTCTCTTGTTAGCAAATTCTCTCAGCATTTCTTTGTCTGTGAAAAATTTAAGCTCTCCCTCAAATTTGAAGGAGAGCTTTGCTGGATAAAGTATTCTTGGCTGGAAATTTTTCTCACTCAGAATTTTAAATATATCGTGCCACTGCCTTCTCGCCTCCATGGTGGCTGCTAAGTAGTCACTACTTAGTCTTATGCTGTTTCCTTTGTATGTGGTGAATTGCTTTTCTCTTGCTGCTTTCAGAACTTGCTCCTTCTCTTCTGTGTTTAACAGTGTGATCAGTATATGTCTCGGAGTGGGTTTATTTGGATTTATTCTATTTGGAGTTCGCTGAGCATTTATGATTTGTGTATTTATGTTGTTTAGAAGATTTGGAAAGTTTTCCCCAACAATTTCTTTGAATACTCTTCCTAGACCTTTACCCTTTTCTTCCCCTTCTGGGACACCAATGAGTCTTATATTTGGACGTTTCATGTTATCTATCATATCCCTGAGGTCCATTTCGATTTTTTCAATTTTTTTCCCCATTCTTTCTTTTATGCTTTCATTTTCCATTCTGTCATCTTCGAGGTCACTGATTCATTGTTCAACTTCCTCTAGTCTTGTACTATGAGTGTCCAGAATCTTTTTAATTTGGTCAACAGTTTCTTTAATTTCCATAAGATCATCCATTTTTTTATTTAGTCTTGCAATGTCTTCTTTATGCTCTTCTAGGGTCTTCTTGATTTCCTTTGTCCCCCATACTATGGTCTCATTGTTCATCTTTAGTTCTTTGAGTAGCTGCTCTAGGTGCTGTGTCTCTTCTGGTCTTTTGATTTGGGTGCTTGGGCTTGGGTTATCCATATCGTCTGGTTTTTTCATATGCTTTATAATTTTCTGTTGTTTTTGGCCTCGTGGCATTTGCTGAACTTGATAGGGTTCTTTTAGGATTTGTAGACCAATTGAAGTCCTTATCTCTAATTTATCAGATCTACAGCTTCGTGGAGTACACTTTCTCTAACTAACCAGCAGGTGGCGTCCACGAGCCACCTGTTCTCCACAAGCCAGTTCTCCCCTGCTTAGCCTTTTTGGTGAGTGGGGGAGTGAGTCTTGTGGGGTCCAATTGGTGTACCAAGCTTGCGTGTGTAGTTGGCGTTGCCTGCCCTGTGTATGGGGCGTGTTTCTGGGCAGTCAGGGAGGGGGGGGGTGGCTCTAACAATCAAATCTCCCTGGTGATCCTAGAGTTTTAAAGCTGCTGCAATAGTCTAATCCTTCAGTTCAGTCCTGCCACAGTTTGTGTCTGCCACTGACCCACAAGTCCTTGGTATTGGCGTATGGCTCCTGAGACTTGCAAGTGGGCCCCTCTTCCAGGCCGTGCACCCTGGGTCCTCTGTTGAGGGATGACTGTGCTATGTCACAGGTGAGTGCCATCCCCCCAGGGCAGTTCTGGGCTGCTGGGCTGTGTAGGGAGGCTCCCAGTCTGCTGAAATGATGGCTGAATGGGGCTTTGTTAATTCACACTGCTCTACCTTCCCAACTCTGGGACAATCAGCTGAGGTTGCAGGGAAGGCTAATATCCACGCCCAGTTTTGTGGTGTGTGCCTGTTATTTGAAGCACTTCCGTCACACTGGGTTGTCTGGGGCAGCTCTGGGCTATGGGGCTGGCGATGGGCAGGAGTGTTTCCTGTCCACCAGGATGATGGCTGTGAGCGGATACCCCCTTTTTCTTGGGAAGTTGTGGTGTTTAGTGAATTTTCTCAGCCACTGGATTATTGCGTTTTGTCTCAGAGCTCTCCTAGTTCTGCTCTTGACTTGACCTGCCCATATAGCAAGTCTTTGAGGCTTTCTGTATTGGGCTTCTTAGAGTAATTGTTTTAGAAAAAGAAAAAAGGATTAAAAAAACAACAACAACAACAAAAAAAACGGGCCCTCCTCAGAGATCTAATGGGTTATTGAAATGCTAAGAGACAAAGCAACCAGGGCCATTAAGGAAAGGTCCACAGGGCAGAGAGATCAGCTTTTCTTCAGGATTTGCATATGCGCCTCAGGGCTCTTCCCCTTTCTGTGTTCACCAGAACTCCAAAAATCCTCCGCTTTTATTTTGGAGTTTTTTGTGTTGTTTTTTTTTTTCTATGCCTGTCTCCTCTCTGTTGGGCTGGCTGCTCTCAGATTCTCTGGTGTCTGGTCTCAGTCTATCTATGGTTGGAGTTTGAATCAGTAGAATGAGTTTCCGATAAGGGCTGCCACTGCAGTTCTCCCTTCTCCTTCCCGGAGCTGACAGCCCCTCCTCCCCCGGGACTGAGCCTGGCAGGGAGGGGCGCGGGTCCCCTGGCTGCAAAAACTTACAGATTTCACTGATCTCAGCAGTTCCACGTTTTCATGAGTGTTGTATGAAGTATGCCCAAACTCAGATTGCTCTGTGGTGTCCAGTCCACGCAGTTCCTGGCTTTCTACCTACTTTCCTGGAGGAGTAACTAAAACATACAGCTCACCAGTCTGCCATCTTCAACAGTAGTATTTTTCGACTTAATGTACTTTTGTAAATTCATTCAACAAACATTTATGGAGACACTTCAAAGCATCTTGAATTTGTTGTCTCTTCCTATTTTAATCCAAATTATGGGTTTGGCAGTGATGTACACAAGTTTCATTCTGAACTCTAATACTAAAGAGAACCAGAACTGTATGAATGTGAGATTCTTGAAATAAAAGGGAAACAGTATAATTCTGTTCTGCTTTGTTTTTCCAGCCTCTCATTGTCTGTCCTATTACAATTTATTTCACTAATATAGAGGTCATAAATTTTATTCCTCACCAGGTAGAATCTGCTCTCCATCACAGTTTTACTAGTTCTACTTCAAACCACTAATTCCCAAACTGCCCATCAACAATGGCTTCTTTTATTATTTTAATCCCTTATGATTTTTCAAAGCACGTGCAAACCTCTTTTATTACATTTTACCAAAGTCTCTACTGAGTTCAGCTGTTTTGCCTAAATAACAATAAGTTCTCACAATTCACACATTAAGCAATAACTACTGAGGGGTAATGGAGTCATTTAACACAGACAGCTATATAATTAAGCTAATATTTGGTATTGTCGAAGTGCAAAATTTATTACAAATTATATTAGGAAAAGGAAAAAAAGTATTGCTTATGAATCCTTCCTTAGCATATACAAATAAATTTTATTTTCCCCTATTTTGAGCATCATCTAGCTAAAATAAATGGTGTATATCAAACATGGATGAAGCAAGCATGTCTTTCTTGTTCAAGGTACGTGATACAACTCAGGAACCTTGCGGACGACTATCATTTATGAAGGAGCCAAAATCCACAAGAGGCTTGGTGCATCAAGCTATTTGCAACTTAAACATCACCCTGCCAATTTATACAAAGGTATTGTAAAATCTGCTGTAGAGAAATTCAGGCAATGCAGGATTTGAATTGCATGAGTTTCTTTAAAATAAAGTGAAAACATTGAATGCTACAACATATTACCATCCTTTTGTTCTCTGTTATATGTATGATTTGCCCTATAAGTAAGGAAAAAGTGGCCTCCATCTTTATTTGTATTAAATGAAATTTGAAGGAAAAGTTTCTGTACATACATACCATATACAGAAGAGGGAAGTTTGGGTATAAGATTTTACTTATTTGGAATATTTTTTAATGAAGTAATTGGCTTTCTCTTCATTATTGTTTTTATGTGCACTCCTGAGACCATTCTAGTGCATTTGTCTCTACCAAAATATTATTGAGTCTGTTAGCTTTTGCTTACTACCAAGTCAGAGGTGGGTTATATATTATTACATTCAGAGCATCCTCATATTTTATCATGCTGCTAAAAAAATTACTGTTCATCTTATAACCTATAATATTTTAGGAGTATCAAGTTAATTTTTCATCTGTTTTAACAGGATTAGTATATAAAAGACGTCTGAGTTACAAGGAGTAGATTTCAAACTTTATTGAAAAGGTGAAGTTCAATAAATCCTGACCCAAAGTTAACCTATCACTATCACCTCTCCCCATTACAGAATTCCTTGATTATTATGATCAAATCAAACAGGACTGAATGAAATAAATGTTATTGATAACTTTATTATTATTATTGCTATTATTATTATCTTAAAATATCCCTTTTTAATAGAAGGTTCCCATGGGGGTTTCAGCAGGTTGTCTGTGTGTGTATTGGAGGAAGCGGTGGGGGGATGAGTGGTAGTAGATAAGATCTGGAGGGGAAGTAGGGATATATTTAAAATCCATAAATCTTGATTCTACTAAACAAAAAAATTTCCTATATTCCTTTTTATCCTCCACAGTTTTCAAATTGTATATTTTACTTAATTCTTCTTATAGAGATCATATAGAGAATAAGACTGTTAACATCATGATTGACATAGAAAATTCTTATCAAATGATAAAAATGAAATGAAAAATTATGTATAAACAAAAATATACTTCCAAGAATTAGAATATAACAATAGATATGCCGACCCAACTGAGCAAAATCTAATCGTGCTCCTATGGTGCTGAATGTACTTTGGAGTTTATAATACTGGTCAATAGTGACTTGCAAGAGGCAGAATTCAATTAAAAACCACAAACAAGCTGTCCTGCTGTGGGCGAGGCACCTGGGTGATATACAAAGACAAATGAGATTTGTCTCTGATCTCAGTGAGCTTTCTATGAGCTATAAAAGAAAGAATTTAGTGTGTCACTACATGTTATTACTGTCAAACGTGTCAGGCACAGTTATTAAAACCATGGTGGTCCAGGCTGTTTTCCATTTAGTAACTCAAACAAAAAGGAAAAAATGCCAAACATTGTACATTTCAGATAGGCTTGTGAATTTAGAACCATTGCCTCTATGTTGAAACTGTTTTCACCGTATGCTTATTTGTAACTATTAACATTTTCAATCAATATCTGTGATGAATGGATACCATTATCTCCGTTTCTATAGCATAGATGCCATAGAATCCATTAAATGTCAAACTTTGAGACTCCTGGTAACCTAGCAATTGAATTCAGTGTATTTTAAATCGACAGACTTTTGCATTTAAATCAATCCTCTTTATTTTTTCTGCCCCTCTGTAAACTGTTAGTAAGGAAAAATAAGTCTCCACTGATTACGTTTGCCTGTTGATGTTTGTGGGTAGGATATTTGCTCTTTTCTTTTCTTCTAAATATTCTCTACTATTCCTGCTCTCTTTTTTCCATCTTGCATGGCATCTTGGGGCGACAAGGAGTCAGAGTCAGATCAAGAACAGGAGGAAGAGGTAATTTTATGACAGTGTCACTTGTTAATGGCTGTATCTTTGTTGTAACTACTAATCAGAGCTTAGGATTAACCTATATTCCTATGAGTGTTATCCAGTTGTTTTTAGTGACTAAAGGGTCACAATTTTACTTGATATCTGAGCCTTTGTTTCTTCAACTTGTGCAATGTCTTAAGAGAACAGTAAAGTTTCCCTGTAAATTGTTGCTCTTGTCTATGCAATAACATACATATCACTACTAACCATTGAAGGCCAAATCATTCTCTCAGTGGTTCTCAAAATCTGTTCTGGGGGGACGTGGTGGTCAAAACTATTTTTGTAATAGTACTAAGAAATTATTTGCCTTTTTATCTCTCATGTCCTTACAAACCACAGTGGAGTTTTCCAGGGGCTGTATTATATATGATGACATCATCTCTGTGACATTTAATGGAATCTGGGCTTGTGTATTCTTGGGTTCTAGAATTTTCTGATTAAGTTATACACACACAAACACACACACATATATGTATAATCTTTGTATCCCACATAAACAAAATTTCTGTAGGCTCCTCAGTAATTTTTAGGTGTATAAAGGTGTACGAAGACCTAAAAGTTTGAGAACCACTAAGATAAAAAAACTTTAAGGAGTATATAATTCAGCTATGAAACTAGAATATTATTATAATGCAGACTATACTAATAATGAACACTTCTTATGTTAGACCATTTACTAAGTGCTCCACATATCTCATCAACACTGATCGCTCACAACCACCTTATGAGGTGTGTGCTATAATTAACCTTATTACCAATGAATAAAATGAGTCTTAAAATGGTTACCCTGAATAAACAACCATTTGTAGCAAACCCATCTTAATATTTAAAACAAATATGTGTTTTCTCCCTTAAAAAGATTTGGAAACACCTAAACGTTACAATAGAAATGAACAGAAATACTTATCTATTAATATATCAGTCTCTATTTCTAAAATAGACTAAAGTAATTATTAGTGGCACTTAAGTGTTTTCAAATATATCTTATATATATTTTTAAAATGTTATTTTGATATTTTGAAATACAAAAAAATAAAGAAAAATATAATGTATATGTTTGTACCCACCCACTTAAAATATAAGGCATTATTAGTTCAGAAAATCCTGATGAATTCACTTTTTCCTGGTAGGTATCTTGGCAGTGATCACTATTGCAGGATGAGAAGGGTGATTATAGACTCATTTTCGTGCTGTAAGGCCATCACTCAATAAAGTATGACAAGAATGAAATCATTGTTTCACCTGTACAGTCACTCTTTATTTGCCTCAAGTATTCAATTTCCTTCCTGTACTTCGGTAACACTATCACAAAAGCTCTTCTTGAAAGACAATAAAATTATGAAACCAACTTTGCTATGGTCACAAATGAGTTTTTTACATTGGATGTCTGGTTTTTCAATGGAATATTTTCAGGAACAATTCAGGGCAATAAATCCAGTTTATGCTGTTTTTAGGATTCGTAATGCTGGCTTGTTATTACTGATAATGAAGCTGCATCTGTAGAATGGGTCAGCCTGGCATGCTCTTTGTGCTTCCCTTCTTTTTCTCAACTAAATTGACAATTTATGCTTAATACCTAGTTCACTATTTTTCTGAATTTTTCCCTAATAAAAGTATTTCTAACCTCAAACATGCCCTGGTTCGTATCTTCCCAGGAATAACATGTTAGAAAGGACTTGCCACCCATAATGTCTAGACATGCTTTTTTTTTTCTTCTTTCAAAATTAGGGTAAGAATCAAGAAGTCTCTCAGAAAGAACTGTAGCAAATTATCCTGACCTTTCTCTAGCTTATGGTGTCACCCCCATGTGTGTAATTATGAAGAGGAGCTTATTGTGCACATCAGGGGCTGTGAGACAAAATGCTATTTGTAACCATTTCAATTTATGTATGTTTTCTTTCAGATCGATATGACATCAGAAAAAAGTAAGATTTTAAATAAAATTGAGTTTGTTTGAAAGCTGGCTATATTAAAGAGAAGCATGATATAAGATGCAACCTAGTTGCCGTTACTAACAACTGTAATAATTATATTTTTATATTATCCTTATTAATCCTTAATAGATGTTTATAAAAGCAGCTTGGCCAGTTAAATTATAAATATATCTAATTTGTGAGCTCATTAGCAATAAAATGCAATGATTATTCATCTAAGCATTCACTTTCTTTTGACATCCCTGTTAACCCTGCTATTGCTGTAATGCTTGTTTGGAAACCCACCCTACCGTTTTTGTCCATTTGTTAGCATAACGTTGTCATCTCATATTATTTAAGCACTGACATGACAGTATCACTTTTTACCTAAAACACTGGCTTCTGTAGAGAGTGCATTATTTACGTAGGACACACACCTGCAAAAGTGATACTGTCGAATCATTCTGAGCCGAAACTAACTACCCACGCATCCCTCCTTTGCACCTCTTACTGTGGCGAAGTGTAACTGACTTCCTTAGGGCTGAGGTCTAACAGACTTTGCATGAAAACTTACTGAAAAAAATCAGGAGCCAAGAATGCAAAAATGAAAATCCCCTGGATGAAATGACTAATCATAAAAGTGTGTTGTTATAGGGCTGGTTTTAGATAATTATGCAGATTCCCAAGTGCAGTCTGATACAGAGGGAACTGATTTTTACAGACTTTAAGAGAACTATCTTAGAACTCATTTCAGATTTTAATATTTTGTTAATATTTAGTTCATTGGCCTGTTTCCAGTGACTCTCTGGCTCCTTCTGTGGAGACTCAAGTTGAATTTTACAGATGGCTTGCTTTTATGTCCCAATTGCTTTAGAAAAAAAAATTCTAATTTTTAATATTTATCCATTTTAAGATTTATGTTGATTCACTGTCTTTCAGTGAAAAAGGAGAAAACTTAGAGCAGTATTTAATATGGTCATCTGGCCCCGTACACTCTATATGATCTGAGGTGGTTTTTTTTTTAAAGTCCTAGTACAATATAATTTATTTCTAAGTTATTGGAATGCTTTTCTTAAATTGAGGGTCTCCTTACCCTCATGTTAAATCATTATTCTGAATTAGAATATTTCAAATTCTATGTGTTTTTCCTTTTTGGGGTTTGTACAGTTGGAGAAAACCATATTGGTATAAATTATTTTAATATATTTTGTTATGTATGCTTATATACAATGTCTCCATAACAAATACTGATTCTTTCAAAGGCAGGCATTTTTGTTTATTTGATGTATTATCATTGCTGTCATTGATGCCTCATCTGTATAAGAGACGTTGTTTTTTTCCTCCCACTTTCCTTTTAGGATTACCATGTCTAAATGGTCCTCTCCTTTGTTCCTTGACTATGAGCTAGTAGGAATTAAAAGTTAATGTTCCATCTGTCTTAATCATTAAAAAGAAAAAAAGTTACCATGTTCCTATAATGCCAGGGATTCTCCTAAATGACTCCTAGATGTTGTGAATGTCCAAAAAGTTTCAAGTATAGACTCATAGTTGCCATTTGTTTTAGTTCAGAGACAACATTCAGTAATCCTCACTTAGATATAAAATAATCTCCAAAGAAGGACTCAGTTGAGGGACTCTTTCCTAAGGTCTTGCTAGTGAGCAAATCCTAAAGGAGCTTGACAGATGTTTCCTCCTTGCCCTTAATGGGTACATGATCCACTACCTATGTCTTGCATATGCTACATTCTGTATCTTATGTACAGGCTTGCAGGGAAATAAATATGCCTCACCACAGTAATGTTTTACATATTCTTTCTAATTCCTTACCATCCTCCTGCCAGTGCTTTTAAGCCAGGCCACATTCCCAGCAATCTTATTCCACCTTTGCTTTGCATGGAAATAACTTGGCTTACATAACTGTGCGTGTGTCCTGTGTGACTGTCTCTGATCTGGGTTGCCATGCATTACATTTTAACTTTGGACTCACATATAAGTTTAATCACAATTGTTGGTTTTCTTTCCTTTCCTTTATTTCCCTCCTTGATCTGTCCATTATGTGTCTAAACAAGGAGGTTGCTCCAAGGAAAGGACCATGCCTGTTAGCACAAAACCATTTGTTTCATTGTTAGGTGTGAATTTCCCTTAGATGAAATGCCGGTTTGCAGCTGATTCAGATTTATTATATATAGTCATTGTATCTATTGGCAGAGCTAAACAAAGTGGATTCCAGATTTTTCATATGACTAAAAAATGTGTACACATTATTGTTAGAGGCTATTCTGACAGTTTGCTACCACTGGCTTTCTCGTAGAGGAAATCAATTTTCTGCAATTTCTAATGCTTTTTTTCCTTTTGTTTCCCATGTTTCTCTCTCTCTCTCTTTTTTTTTTCCTTTGGGAACATTGATCTGTAACATCTGAACAATCTTGAGATATCTGTGTAATTTCACTGCGTTCTTTCTTTGTTTTGTGATTTGTGTGTGTGTGTGTTATGTCTTAATTATCTGTTACAGCTTTGTTCTATGTGTGGATGTGCTACAGTGAGAAAATTAAGCAAGTTATTTCCTGCTCATTTTTCCTTTTCAGTTTTTTTTTTTTTTTCTTTTCCGTTAGCTTTGCTTTGCTCTTGTACCCTGAGACCTTGTGGATCCACCATTCCCAGCCCGTTTCGTTGCCCCTCCCACCACGACAGGAAAAGACGCTGTGTCATTTCAGTCCTGATTACATTTGCCAATATCTTTTTTGATTTCCATTTTACTTTCAATGTTTTTCATTCACATCAAAGATGATGAGACAGAATCTACAGAAACATCTGTTCTGAAAAGTCACCTGGTTAATGAAGTTCCTGTCCTAGCAAGTCCGGACTTGCTCTCTGAAGTTTCTGAGATGAAACAAGATTTGATCAAAATGACCGCCATCTTGACCACAGATGTGTCTGATAAGGCAGGCTCTATTAAAGTGAAGGAGCTGGCGAAGGCTGCTGAGGAGGAGCCAGGAGAACCTTTTGAAATTGTTGGAAGAGTTAAAGAGGACTTAGAGAAAGTGAGTGAAATTCTGAGAAGTGGAACCTGCACAGGCAGTGAAGGCAGGGTGCAGAGGCCACAGTCTGGGAGAGAATTAGTGGAAGAGGAATGGGTTATTGTCAGTGAGGAGGAAATAGAAGAGGCTAAGCGAAAAGCACCCTTAGAAATCACTGAATATCCATGTGTAGAAGTTAGACTAGACAAAGAGACCAAAGTCAAGGTAGAAAAAGACTCAACCGGGTTAGTGAACTACCTTACTAATGACCTAAGTTCATATATGACTCTTCATGAAGGGCAACCAGAGACAGTTCAAGATATGGCAGGGGAGAAACGTGAGGCTCTGGCTATTGGCAAGAGTTCTGAAAATGAAGGGAAAGATATAGGCCCAGATGAGACACGCAGAACACAGGATCAGCAGAAACCAAGCCTGGGAATAAAGAAGCCAGTGAGAAGGAAATTAAAGGAAAAACAGAAACAAAAAGAGGAAAATTTACCAGCTGGTGCAGAAAAAACTGATCTTAAAAAAGGTAGTTCAGAAGAGTCCTTAGATGAAGACTCAGGTTTAGCCCCTGAATCTCTTCCCACTGTAAAGGCCACATCTCCTTTGATAGAAGAAACTCCCATTGGTTCCATAAAGGACAAAGTAAAGGCTCTTCAGAAGCGAGTAGAGGATGAACAGAAAGGTCGAAGCAAATTGCCTGTCAGAGTCAAAGGCAAAGAGGATGTGCCAAAAAAGACAGTGCACAGGCCACATCCAGCCACATCACCCTCTCTGAAGTCAGAAAAGCATGCACCAGCATCACCCTCCTCTAAAACAGAAAGGCACTCTTCTCTTTCCTCCTCTGCAAAAATGGAAAGGCACTCCCCAGTATCACCTTCAAGTAAAACGGAGAAACACTCACCTGTGTCACCTTCTGCAAAAACGGATAGACATCCACCTTTGTCATCGTCAAGTAAAACTGAGAAACACTCACCTGGGTCTCCCTCTACAAAAACTGAAAGACACTCCCCTGTGTCAACTTCTGCAAAAACAGAAAGACACCTACCTGTATCATCTTCAGGTAAAACAGACAAACGCCCACCCGCATCTCCCTCTGGGAGAACAGAGAAACATCCACCAATATCACCTGGGAGAACGGAAAAACGCTTGCCTGTATCACCGTCTGGAAGAACAGAGAGGCATCCACCTGTATCAGCCTCTGGTAAAACCGAAAAGCACCTGCCTGTGTCACCTTCTGGGAAAACAGAAAAGCAACCAGCTGTATCTCCCACGTCAAAAACAGAAAGAATTGAGGAGACAATGTCTGTACGGGAGTTGATGAAAGCCTTCCAGTCAGGTCAGGACCCATCTAAACATAAGACTGGGCTTTTTGAGCACAAATCAGCAAAGCAAAAGCAGATACAGGAAAAAGGCAAAGCTCGGGCAGACAAAGAAAAGGGGCAGATCATAACCCACAGAGAAACACAGAAAACAGAGAGTCAGACAATCAAACGAGGCCAGAGATTTCTGGTAACAGGAGCTTCAGAACCCAGAAGAGGGGTTCGTGCTTCCTCCATAGTGCCTAAGAGAGAAGATACAGCTGGAGCAAAGGAGAAAGCTTTCACCCCCAAAACACCCGAACCTGTTCAGTCAGCATCTGAAGAAGACAACCATAAAGAGAGTGAGGACTCCAAAGAAAAGGTGGATGATGAACAAGGGGACCTGGATCTTCAGATCAGCCCTGATAGGAAAACCTCCACTGATTTTTCTGATGTCATTAAGCAAGAGTTGGAAGACAATGACAAATACCAACAATTCTGCCTGAGTGAAGAGACCGAAAAGGCACAGCTTCACTTAGATCAAGTACTCACCAGTCCTTTCAACACAGCCTTTCCGCTAGATTATATGAAGGATGAATTCCTTCCAGCTCTGTCTTTACAGAGTGGTGCTTTAGATGGCAGTTCTGAAAGCCTAAAGCATGAAGGGGTAGCAGATTCTCCATGTGGCAGCCTGATGGAAGGGACCCCTCAGATCAGTTCAGAAGAAAGCTATAAGCATGAAGGACTAGCAGAGACTCCTGAGACAAGCCCAGAAAGCCTTTCCTTCTCAACAAAGAAAAGCGATGAACAAATTGGGGAAACAAAGGAAACTGCGAAGTTAGAAACACCAGTGGAAACTCATTCAGAAAAAGAACATCACACACCTGAAGACGTTAGTGATGGTTCTGGAGAGCAAGGTGCTGTCGTTACTGAGGGTATAGACCACTCTACTGAGTGTTTTTTAAAGGAGGCCACCACAGAACCTTCCGAGGACACATGCTCCAAACGAGAAGGTGATTCCCCTGACAGCTGTAGTGAATCTTTAGCAAAGGAAACACCCAGAGGACACACTGAGGAAGCTTCCGGTGATGAAGGACAACTTATATGTGATAGTTCAGCCCATAAGACACAAACTGATACTGAAGTTCAGGAATCCATAGCCACCGAACCCTCAGATGAGACAAAGGCCTCACCATTGCCTGACGCTTCTGTGAAGACAGGTGCAGGGACTGAATCAAAGCCTCAGGGAGCCATTAGAAGTCCCCAGGGGTTGGAACTTTCACTTCCCAGCCGTGATAGTGAAGTCCTCAGCCCAATGGCTGATGAATCATTAGCAGTAAGTCACAAAGACTCTCTAGAAGCAAGCCCTGTGCTGGAAGATAACTCCTCACACAAAACTCCTGATTCTCTGGAACCAAGTCCTCTGAAGGAATCTCCTTGCCGAGACTCTCTCGAAAGCAGCCCAGTGGAACCAAAGATGAAGGCTGGAATTCTCCCGAGTCACTTCCCTCTTCCTGCAGCCATTGCCAAAGCAGAACTGATTACAGAAGTGGCCTCCATGCGTTCCCGGCTCCTACGAGACCCTGACGGCAGTGCTGAAGATGACAGTTTTGAGCAGACATCACTCATGGAGAGCTCAGGGAAGAGTCCCCTTTCTCCTGACACACCCAGCTCTGAAGAAATTAGCTATGAAGTCACACCCAAAGTCACAGATGCAAGTACACCCAAATCGGCTGTGATTCATGAATGTGCAGAGGAGGATGACTCAGAAAATGGGGAGAAGAAGAGGTTCACACCTGAAGAGGAAATGTTTAAAATGGTAACTAAAATCAAAACATTTGATGAACTTGAACAAGAAGCAAAGCAGAAAAGGGACTACAAAAAAGAACCCAGGCAAGAGGAATCGTCTTCATCCTCTGATCCAGATGCTGACTGCTCAGCAGACTTGGATGAACCAAAACTTATGGAGAGTGTGGAGAGTGAAAGTGAGGTCCCTGTGGTAGTGACATCAGAGAGCAGAAAGGTTTCTTCCTCCTCGGAAAGTGAACCTGAGTTGACACAACTGAAGAAAGGTGCTGACTTGGGCCTCTTACCAGAACCAGTTATTCGAGTGCAACCTCCATCACCACTTCCATCCAGCATAGACTCCAATTCTAGTCCTGAAGAAGTACAATTCCAGCCTATAGTTTCCAAACAGTACACTTTCAAGATGAGTGAAGAGAATCATGAAGAGCCAGGTAAATCAGAAGAAGAAAAAGATTGTGCATCCGATTTGCCTCAAGACAGTCATAACATTTCCATGGATGGCCCAGATATGCCTTCTGATGGCCTAAACCAAGATACTCATCAGCTAAAAACCTGTAGTGACCATGGATGTGAGGCTGTGAGTTCTAGAAGCTCCACCATCGTTGATTCAGATCTCCAGAGTTTGACTGGTGATGATGTCAATGAGCAGCTGGTCATCCATAAAGAATCACTGACTCTCCAAGACACTCATGAAAAAGACAAAGAAGAGGAAGAGCTCAATGTTTCTAGAGTGGAATTTCCACAAGTAGATTGCCCCAGTGAAAGTGCTCCATCCTTGTCCTCTTTGTCTCAGTGTCCAGCAACTGAAGGAGAAGAATTAGATGAAGACATATCTTCCACACATTCTGCCTCAAAAATGGAGGTCACAACAACTGACCAAACTTTTGAGAGCTTACCAAAGGATTGTTCTACTACTGAAGACTCATCTATTACTACTCAGACAAACAGATTATCAATGGATGTTTCAGTGTCTGACCCAACTGAGACTGATGAAATCAGTCCTCAAATCACAAGCCCTTATGAAAATGTTCCTTCCCAATCTTTTTTCTCTAGCGAAGAAAGCAAAACCGAAACAGATGTGAGACACACAAGTTTTCACTCTTCTGAAGTATATTCTGTTACCATCACATCCTCTGTTGAAAATGTAGTAGTGGCAAGCTCCTCTAGTGGAACTGTTTCAAACAAACAATCTAATTTTGAGGACCAGAACATGGAAATAGAATCAAAACAAGAAAGCGCTTTGTGGGAAATGCAGTCAGATAGAACGGCCTCATCTTTGGAGTCTGCTGTACCAAATGCATCAGCAGTTGTTGGTGAACAGACAAGCAAAGTCATCATCACAAAAACCGATGTGGATTCTGATTCCTGGAGTGAAATCCGTGAAGATGATGAAGCCTTTGAGGCTCGAGTGAAAGAGGAAGAACAGAAGATATTTGGTTTGATGGTAGACCGACAATCACAGGGCACCACACCCGACACCACTCCTGCTAGGACCCCAACTGAGGAAGGGACTCCAACAAGTGAGCAAAATCCTTTTCTCTTTCAGGAAGGAAAATTGTTTGAGATGACCCGAAGTGGTGCCATTGATATGACCAAAAGATCCTATGCAGATGAAAGTTTTCACTTTTTCCAAATTGGGCAAGAACCCAGGGAAGAGACGCCCTCTGAAGACATGAAAGAGGGGCCTATTGGGACTGAGCCCCCACAGCCAGAGACATCAGATGTGTCACTAGCACATTCTGAATCAAAAGAAACAGTGGATGATGAAGCAGACTTAATTCCAGATGATCTGAATGAGGAAGTGGGTGAAATACCTGCCTCAGATGAGCAACTTAATTCCCAAATGGAGATTTCAACCTCCATTGAAATATCAACAAAAGAGGCTACTTCTGTTGGAGCTGAGGACCTCTCCGCCATGCAGAAGGGTGATACATCTCCTCTGGCCAGTATGAAGCAGACATCTTTCCCTGACTCCCCTGAACCAGTTCTACAAGTTCAGTTAGATTTTTCCACAGTCACCAGGTCTGTATATTCAGATCGAGATGATGATTCTCCCGATTCTTCCCCAGAGGAACAGAAATCTGTGATTGAAATCCCTACCGCACTCATGGAGAATGTGCCTTCTGAAAGCAAATCCAAAATTCCTGTAAGGACTATACCCACTTCAACCCCAGCACCTCCATCTTTGGAATGTGAGAGTTCACTTTCTGGAGAATTTCTACCCAGCCTGGATGATGAAAGTAAGGATGATGAAACAAAACCAAAGTCCAAAATCCCTATCAAAGCATCCATCCAAAGAGTCGAACAGCAGCTTTCACACCTAGACTCATCTCTCCAGAAGACAGCAGCTCCTCAGGGACTGGACATGACCAGCAGAGCACCAGAAACTAGAAGCAAATCTGAATCTGATGCTAGTCCTTTGGACTCAAAGACCAAGTGTCTAGTAAAAACTAGAACTTACACTGAGGCAGAAGCAGAGAGCAGAGAGAGGGCAGGGGATCAGGAGTTAGAATCAGAAGAAGGGGCCACAAAGCCAAAGATATTTGCATCCAAATTGCCAGTTAAGAGCAGAAGCACCACATCTCCCTGCAGGGGGGGCACGAGCCCCACCAAAGAAAGTAAGGAGCATTTCTTTGACCTTTACAGAAACTCCATAGAATTCTTTGAAGAGATTAGTGATGAGGCCTCCAAGTTAGTGGATAGACTTACACAGTCCGAAAGGGAGCAGGAGATAGTTTCAGATGATGAAAGTAGTAGTGCCCTGGAAGTTTCTGTAATTGAAAATCTACCACCTGTTGACACCGAGCACTCGGTTCCTGAGGACATCTTTGACACAAGGCCCATTTGGGATGAGTCCATTGAGACTCTGATTGAACGCATCCCTGATGAAAATGGCCATGAACATGCTGAAGGTATTTGCTAGCCACTGGGATTCCCTGTGCTACGCATGTCATAAATTTGATATAGTTTTTTTTGTTTGTTTGTTTTAGTGATTTGTGTTTCCTTTTCTTTAAGCTTTCTGTGGTGGTTAATGTGTTTGTGTAAAACCTTTGTGTTTGTGCTTTCTCTGTATACACTTGTCTACGAAAACAATCTCAAGATTGAGTAATGAGAATGCTTATGGAAAACATAAACATGATAAACAGACAACGGCACTCCTGCCTTTCTCTAGCCACTGCACGCAAGGTTGTGCAATCTTTGAGTTTTGTTGTTCTGAAGTCCCCAGGGTTAGCCTCAAATTAAGCACTTTTGCTTATGCACGTGAATATATTGATATTTTTCATAGTGTGAGGATTCACTGCTTTTTCTTCTTTTATATACTTCAAAATAATTTGGACTTAAAATTTTGTAGTCATTAGAAAGCCCTTTGCTCAAGAAGACATCACATATCATAAAATTCCAATTGTTGTGGATGTTTTAGATTCAGGAAGGTTGGAATTCAGATACTATGGTAAACACTTTAAGGTAAAAATATGCTTTTCATTATATGGTAGACAAATGAAGAATGTACTCCAATTAGATGCTGCAGACAACAAAAACTCAAACTTTGCACGATTTAAGTTGACTGTGAGGGATTGATTGCTCTTTGGTTTATAAAGAAGGAAACCATATATGGCTTTGAGATGTGGCCTCTGGTCTTCCAATATCTCTACAATAAAGACTATTATTCTTAAATTTGGTTTATAAATTTTTCGCAATACCGTGGTCTAACATGCTGCCCATCCATCAGTGGAGGTTAAAAATGAACTGGGAAATTATAGTTTGCAGAAGTAATATATGAGCTTACTTAGTAACATGTAGGGAGAAAATTTACCCAAGACACGTTTACACATTAATACAAAATACATATACAAATATACACAAGTTTTATCCTCCCTATACAAATACACACAGTTTTATCCTCCCTTTGCCCAAGATAACCAGGACCAGAAGTGTTTCTCATGCTGGATAAGCCCAGCGTGGTCTGATCAATCCATGATCCAGGTCTCTGGTGAATATAGATGTGATTTCTCTCAAGACAAAACCTGGAAGTGATCTATACCTCCACAGGCAATAATAAGAGGCCCTAACAAATTATGCCTGCATCCTACCTATGATTTCTTTAGTATTTGATGATTAAGATGATTGTCTTCTGGTAAGAAGTAGTCTCTCAGATAATTTAAAAGGAGAGTTTGAAGATTTCTAGTGATGAACAGCATATATATTGTTCAGTGACTAGTCTTGATTAAAGAGATATGGAAGCAGATGGTTTTCATGATTCATATCAGATTTATTTCCCATCCCATCCCAGAAACTTAGGCAAAACCACAAATTTATATACTATGAAGTATAATAGCTAATCTGTGCTACTATCGAACATTTGGATATGAGTTCCTTTCTTGGGATGAATCAGTACTGTGGTTCCTCTCCTGTTATAGACAACCTTTGGCCATTCTGTTTCCGACCTTCTGTAGATCCACAGGATGAGCAAGAACGGATCGAGGAAAGGCTGGCTTATATTGCTGATCACCTTGGCTTCAGCTGGACAGGTAAAATGAGTGTGACTTGTTTTTCCAAGAAAACCTGCTTGGTTTGAATGATATCGTTGCATCAGCCCAGTGTCGTAACAATGAAAACCCCACTTTTTCCCTTTCCTTGGAGAAGACCACATGAAATAGTGAAAAGAACAATATACTAGAAACTAGAAAATCCTGGTTCTGCATTAACTACTCATGTGACCTAGAAAAGTCCTTTTAATAACTCTGGAATTTAGTTTTAGATTTGGAGATTTTGAGAATACATCATCCCTCACCCTCTTCTGACAGTTGTGGATATCTGAACTTTGGGGAGGTTATTGTGTTTCAAAAGCATAGTTAAATAATTTCCATTTATAAGTTCCATAAAATGGAATGCAGTGCATTTGAGATTTAGCAAGGGCTGCTTATTTCAGATACCTTTTATCAGATATCTTAACTGTAAAGAATGCTAAAATTTGCCTTGGGTGAATGCTGAAACACATATGAATGAGATGTTTTACTAACTTTTTGAGCAATGAGACTGTTTAAGTATAGAAGTGATATGTGTTAAAGACTTATTAAGGGAAAATAAATTATAAAATTAGTATGGTTTATTTATAAATCATGATTTGTAGATTTTAAAAGCTATACACCATCATGTTACCTGTAATTTACCATACTGAAAGGGAGAATGCCAGTCTGACTTTCTTTTTATCGCCTGTGACTAGTCCACTGAGACACACAGTTTTTATTTTGTTCTTAAAATATGTATATGTACATATTCAATGTAATATCTGTATATTGGTGAAAATTCAAACCTTACAACCATACAGAATAACATGAAATGAAAAGTAAATATGTGCCTAATATCTACATCTAGCCTTCTAGCCTCATGCCTTAAGGTAACTGCCAACACTTTCTCATATATTCCGAGAAAATATGCAAATGTTTCCTTTAAATAGTCTATATTTCCTTTAAAATAGTCTGTCAACATAGACATATTTATTTCATTGTTTTAAGTGAATATTTAATTCTACCATGTGGATGTAGTATAATTTTATCAGTGACCTTTATTGATGGATATTTAGAATGTTTCCTCTTAATGGAAATAAATATCCTTATGCATTGATCTATTTTGGGAGTAAATTTATGGGACATGTTCTTAGAAATAGAATTGGTGTGATAAGGATATATATATATATATATTTTTTTATATTTTGGAAGATATTGGCAAATTGCCCTCCAAAAATATCACTCCATGTAAACACACCCACACCACAGTGTAGAAGCATCCATTTGTAATTTTAATGGCAAAATTTGAAAGAGAACTTTGTGACTTCTTTCCCAGGTCAGTTGTGCTTCCCAGTCTTTTATTCATGTGACATAAAACCAAAGAAAGGAGGAGCTTCGCCAGCTACCATGAAACAGCCATATCCAGTATTTATCTAAATACCCAGAAACAGGATTTATAGTATTTAAAACATCACTTAACAATGATTAAAAGTGAGAAATTGTCTATTCCTCTTGCTTCCAGTCATTTATTCTCCTTTATCTCGGTTAAGAGTATAAGCCAATATTAATGATGTCTTCTTCTTTTTGGAATTTAATGGACCTGAATTATACATATTTCATCCTTATCGCCTCAAACTTACTATTTCTATTATGGCAGTGAACATGTCAGCACTCAGTTTTAAGGAAAAATCTACACAATATGTAGAAATAAAAAACAACCCTCTTATAGCAATACTAAGAACACATTTACAAAGTCACAAAGCAAGGTTAGGGACTCAGACCTTGAAGTTAATGTGTTTACAGAGTAGTGTTTTATATTCTAGAATTAGCAAGAGAACTGGATTTTACTGAGGAACAAATTCATCAAATTCGAATTGAGAATCCCAACTCCCTCCAAGACCAGAGTCATGCACTACTGAAGTATTGGCTAGAAAGGGATGGGAAACATGCTACAGGTAGGTGGGAAACTATATGTGAAAGGTATTAAGCTAAATGTGGAAATAGTCTTACTCACCTACCCCATTCTTACAAATTCAGTGAAATAATGAAATTCATGCCATTAATCTGAAGCTAATAAGAACAATTACTGCCATTTCTAAAATACATGTTGCGTAAAAAATCTTGTACTCTGTTCCCGTCAACAGTGTTAATTAGTGGGAAGTCATGTCAGCAGTGGCTACTAATAGGAATGTTATTAGTCCTAAGAATTTCTAAACACAGATAATGAACAAAATTGCTTTTTCATAATTGGTTATTGGCAGTGCATTGTCTTCAGTGCCTACTTCTTTTACTTCTAAATGACTTAAATGGGGAAAAATGTTAGTTATTCACATAATGAATTAAATGTGTATCCAAACCACTTTAAATAAAATGGAAGTGATGCAAACCATAGCTTCTCTCCAGTCCGAGTTTGTCATGTCCTTTAATCTTTCTCCCTGAAGTCTCCCTGTAGACTTCACTTATTTATATCCAGGCCACACTTAATCTTTCTTCCTCTTTACATTCTTCAAGGTAGAATTTTATTTAGCAAATAAAAATACAGGGTTCCCAGTTAAATTTAAATTTCGGATAATCAACATACTTTTTAAAGTTTAAATACGTCCCAAATATACACTTAAAAAGCATTTGTCAATTATCTGAAATTCAAATTTAACCAGGGCCCTGGATGTTACCCGGTAACCCTACTTCTAGGGCTTATGCCCATGTGGTGCCACCCTATTTTGTGCATATCTCTTTGTCCTTTTGCTTGTTTATAACAAAGATCCTTAATTGGGCTCTGGTTGTTTCCTGTACAAATGTCAAAAATTTAGTAGGCCATCTAAATGAAGGAGAATTTAAAATGAGTACTCAGGTGTAATAAATGCTTTTTCTCTAATGTCCAAGATACCAATCTCATTGAATGTCTGACCAAGATTAACCGAATGGATATTGTTCATCTCATGGAGACCAGCACAGAACCTCTCCAGGAGCGCATCAGTCACAGCTATGCAGAAATGGAACAGACCATTACACTGGATCATAGTGAAGGTCGAACTGTGTGTGTGTGTGTGTGTGTGTGTGTGTGTGTGTGTGTGTGTGTGTGTGTGTGTGTGTGTGTGTGTGTGTGTTGGGCAAATGGACTTACTGTCTCCCTTTTTTTATAGGACAGACCAAGGCCTTTGGTGACCATACATTCTTCTCCTCACTACACCCAGACTTCCCTGACCATTCCTTAGGCACCCCCACTACGTATTCTTTGTGATTTCACCATCAATAAGGATGATTCAACCAATGCCCTGTCCTCTCAGTTCCTTGACTGCACTTCTGATGCTTGTACATTTTACTCTACTTTAGCCATCATTTCATGCTCACAACCAAGTTTATATCATTACCAATGACTGTACTATACTGAAGTGTTACACTTACTCCATTTTTTATTTCCCCATCCTCTGGAACATCCAGCCATTGGCCCTTCCACCTTTCCACTCTTAGGATATTTCTAATCAGTTCTCATTCATTTGCATCTCTCTCCATCTCCTTCTCCCTCTCTCACCTTCCACCCTCCCTCACCTCATCTCTGTTTTATACCTTCTCTTCTTCCTTCAAACCTCCAACTTTCTCTCCTAGCCATTTATTCTCAGCTGATGAGCAAACTTCATGTTTCTTAGAAGAATAGAAACAATCAGAAGCAAATGTTCATATTCTTTCACCACGATATATACCAACCTAAGTGCATCTTGACTACCTTTCCTTCTTTTACAAAGAATGAGGTTTTCTGGCTTTTCTAAAGCCATAATCTATCCTTATGTACTAGATCTCACCCCCTATTGCCCCATCAAAGACTTGCCCCTCACAACTGTACCATGCCCAATAGCATTAAAAGATGCTTCAATTGGTCCCTTCTTTAAAATCAAACCAAAGAAGATAATTCCTTTTACCCCATATATCCACCACCCTGCATTTCTGCTTTGTTCCTCCATACATTTTATAGGAACTCTATTCCAAATAATAGTCTGAATTTACTGTCTTTACTTCCTCTCTTCCTATTCTTTCTAGAACTCTTTCTAGAATCCCTCCAGTCAGGCTTTTGTCATCACCACTCCACTGAAACCAAACTTGTACTAGTTAACAATTCTTTCCGCATTACTACATCCAGTGAGTGATTCTCAGTCTTCATCTTACTTCACTTTTATTAGGATTTGAGTCAAAAATTAAATCCTTTTTTCTTAAAACATTTTTCTCACTTATTTCACATGACACTATCTTCTTGACTTTCTTCCTACTTTACTGGCTTCTTCCCTTGTCTCCTTTTCTGTAACATCTTCCTTTTCGTATCTAAAAATGGTGTCATGTCTTAGTACTCAACAAGAACCTCATAGCTTGTTCTCAATCCCCCCATCTCTCCCTCTCTCCATAGTCCCACATACCTGAACTCCATGCTGTTCGCTGTGTACCCCAAGCTCTCTCCTGCTTTGATAACTTGGTACTTTCTGTCCCTTCCACCCTGTAGTGCTCTTCCCTCAGATCATCCAATGCCTTTTCCTCTCACATCATTCAGATCTCTGCTCAAGTATTACCTCCTAGGAAGAGCCCTTCCTAACAGGCCAATCTCAACGACTAACCTATCATCTCTATACCTTTACTCTGGTTTATTTTTCTCCTGATATTTGCTATAAACATGTATCTGCAGAAATACTAGTTCAATGAAGATAAGCTGTTTCAATCTTGTTCACTGCTAAATATCCAGCATCTAAACAGTACCTCTTGCATAGTTGAGGCTCAATATACATCTTTTGAATGAATAAATAAGTAGATGAACGGCATCTACTCCTCTGCTAAAAAAATTTTCAATGGCTTCTCATTGCCCTGTGATATAATGGAAATTCCTTAGCCTGGAGTAAAAACCCTCCATAAAAGAGTACTAATCTCAGAGAGTTGCTGTGAGGATGAAACAAGTTAATACTTGCAAAGTACTTAGAAAAGTGCCTGACCCGTAGTAAATATTCAGAATATATTAGCTATTTTCTTATCTTCATTATTATTTACTCTCACTCCTCTTGCCCCTTAGATTCTATGCCTCAACTATCACAGTTGATGCGTAGTGATCATTAGATCTCCTTTAGACACCATGCCTTCTGTGATTCCATTCCTAATTCTTCAAACCTATGAATTCTTTAATTCATAGACTGGTACTATGCCCCAGTCAATCTACACTTTAATCCCCTCTTACCTGCCTGGGTCGCCCTAGATGGTAAGCACCTTAAAGGCAGAGGCACTAGCTTGTTCACGTTTGTAATCCATGGGCCTGTCACGGGATATATGCATGGTAGTTGCTTAATAAGGATCTGTTTATTCCAAAGTAAGCTTCAGTTAAATACTTAATTTAGATTGTTCTCTCCTTTAGGGTTCTCCGTACTTCAGGAGGAGCTTTGCACTACACAACCTAAGCAGAAAGAGGAGCAGGCCGTTTCTAAGGAAAGTGAGTCCTGTGACCAGCCTCCCATCGTCTCAGAGGAAGACATTTCTGTTGGTTATTCCACTTTTCAGGATTGCATCCCCAAAACTGAGGGGGATGGCTCAGCATCAGAGCTCTTTCCCCAAACTGACAAGGAGCAAGTTCAACAGGATTTCTCAGGGAAAAGGCAAGACCTGACTGAAGAGTCATCTCTTGAACATCGGCAGGAATACTTGTGAGTTTCATAGGAAAGCCTGTCAAATGTAATGCCAGAGAAACAAACCAGTATGACTAGGGTGCCAGGCATGTACATGCATAGTTTCTAAAACATTTTAAAATTACCCAACCAACCATCTACAGAGATGAAAGCAAAATATTTAAGAGGCATAATTGTGACAGTGTTGTGTGGCATGGACCTGCTTGAAGCAACTTCCATGTCTGTGACCTTGGGCAAGTCCCTAAAACTGTTGGGTCTCCATTTCCGCATCTATTAATTATGATAATATCCGCCTTACTAATTTCACAGAGTTGAAGGTCAAAAGATGGAAAGCCTAGGAACACATTGTTTAAACTGTAAAATTTCATGGAGATAACAGTTATCATTTGTAAGATTGCCACACCTCACTTGCTCTATAATACTTCAAATATAATAATCACTGTGCCAAAGCTGGTTTAGCATATGAAGAGTTACACTATGGTTAAAGCAGATCACTGTGTATTCCAACAAAAATATGAAGTGGCTAACAATAAAAATATAAATACAACACAGATTTGTAATTAATAAAAGATCATTAAAATTAGGTGGGAAAACATTGGAGTGGAAATAAAAAGAAGTCTTCTAGAGCACTTCTGGCTAAAAGAAGCTGCAAGACACGATTAAACTCAGAACTTCAGTTCTGGTCTTTATGTAAATAATGGAGAAAGGGAGTTGTTTAAATGACATTGCCTAGAAAAACCAAACAGAACAGAGAAAGGCAATGTGCCCTAGCCCTGACATCTGAGAACAGTGTGTCATGAGATTATATCACAGCATTTCCTTTGTCCTTGAGTGAATTTCATTCTGGGGCCACTGGAATTTGAGAAGAAGAGGGAGAAATGGATACTGAGATGATCTCTTTTTCCTTAACTAGGCCTCCCTATTCCCATTCTATCCTTAGATTTTAGGGGGGGGGGGGCACAAAAGAGAGTAGGAAAAAGAGAAAAGGGAAAGAATGGAAGGAAAGCAGGAGATAGCAGTGGGGCACTTTGGGCATTTACTGTCTACAAGATGATGGGGAATTGCATCAAATACCAAAAAGGAGCAGAAATAGAAGAGAATTCTCTTATATAGAGATTGAGATTGGGAAAAGTTGCATTGGAGTAATGCCAGCCTATATCAGTAGAAAAAGTGTCAATGTCAACAGATCTCGCTATTAAGTAACATAGGTTTCTAGAAGTACAATAAAAATCTCTGTATTTACAATTATGATGATTGTATAATCATGAGGATTGATACATATATATTAGCTTTCCTTAATCTTCCAAGATTTGATTCTTGTTTTAAAAGCCATATTATCTGTAATCTTTCTTATGAAAAACTCCTCAAATCCTTAATATTATTCATCACCTTGAGCTATCAAAGAAAAGAAGAAATTGTAATTTATATATCTCGTCAAGGTCAGGAAACTATATATATAATACATTTTAGGATAATTTTTAACTTTAGAATACACCAATTCTCTGTCAATGCTGGATCGATAAGCTGTAACTCTATTCTGTATCTTGCAGTATGATTTTTCTTCTAACTTCAGTTCTTAGCCAAATTTCATTCTTCAGATTTCACTTTATGTCCAAATTTACAAAACCTACTTTGAATGTCATAGACTATGAAGACAAGCTCCATCTCCCTTACAGTTCTCCTGCTTCAGCAGTGGCAAAATTGCATATGCCTCAGTGGTATTATTTGGTTTTTCCATTTCAGTGTGACATCCCCAGGAACAGAAGTACCAGAAACTCACAAGACTCCACTGGTATCTGTCTCTCCCAGCAAGACACCTGAGGAAATCAGTACACCTCCCGAGGAGGATAGGCTGTACCTCCAGACCCCAACACCGAGCGAGCGTGGAGACTCTCCCATTGTGCAGGAACCTGAAGAGCCCCCGGTGCATGGAGAGGAGAGTTCTCCCTGGAGAACTAGCCTTGTGATCACAGAGTCAGCTGACGACCAGCCTCAGACCTTTAAAAGACTCGATGAAGGTGTAGCTTTTGAAAAGGTAAGACTTTCCTTCTTCTCCATTTCCTGGCCCACCTACAGCAACACAACAAACCTTCTTCAAGTACCCATGTCTCTGTTGGATTATAATATCACTTCAAAAAGCTTTGCCAAATTAATTTCCAACCAAAGCCATATGAAACTGTCAGTCCCTCTGACAACCAAGATCTAGAAGGAATAATGACCATAAGGCCACATTTTATAATTGGGAACCATTTTGCTAAGGAAAATGAACACTGGGGTGAAACAGTAATCAGGTGCAGCTTTTCAAGGTCTTGAAGGTCTTCACTAGGCATGAAGAACAGTGATAGGCGTTAACAGAATCTCAGGTGGTTCTGCCAGCTATGTGTGGGGAATAGCAGGGCCTGCCCTCCGTGTTTATCACTGCATGTGTTGTCGAAGGGTGCACACACAGGCTGTGGATTCCAAGTGGGGTTCATCCCCCAAAACAACTTTTTCTCCTTAGAGGATGGGTAATTTCCGATTTAGATTTCCTTAGATTTATTTTTTTTCATCAAAGGACTTTTTGTTTTTTAATTCAATTTTATGGAGATATATTCACATACCATACAGTCATCCCCGGTGTACAATCAGTTGTTCATAGCACCATTATATAGTTGTGCATTCATCATTCCATTTAAGTTTTGAACATTTTCATTACCATACACAGAAAAGAATAAGAATAAAAGTTCAAGTGGCAAAGAACAGCCGAAACATCCCATCACCCCCTCCCTCCCTATTATTCATTTACTTTTTGTCCTCATTTTTCTATTTATCTGTCCATACACCATATAAAGGGAATGGGAACCACAAAGATTTATTTTTTAAATGATTTAAAAGAAGAACAGTGTACCGAAAGTTAATGCTGTTTTTAATTGTCAAAATGCCTGGTAGTTTGCTTGTAAAAAGGGGTGGTACCATCTCAAGATATTTGCTTAAATCATTAGCTCTCAAAATGTGGTCTATGTGGTACACATACCTCAGAATTAACTGGGGCACTTGATCCCTCATAAGATCTCCTGAATCACAATGAATCCCTCAAGGGAGAGGGGAAGACAACAATAATCTGCATTTTAAATAAGCTCTCCAGTTGATTTTTTATACATGGTAAAGTGTGAGAATCTGTTTTAATTAAATTTAATTTAACTTGTTTTTATTCATCACAAGGGTGAATCTGCTGCCAGGATTTATGTAAAATCGTAACTAAAATTAGGAAAGATCCAGGCAGATGAGAACTGTGTCCTGCTTTTGGCAGTTATCTTAAATAATGAATCCATACCATGAATGAATTTTTATTCCTAAGTTTCCTTTGCATAAAATTATTCATCTCACAAGTTCTTGGCTTAAAGTATGCTAGCAAAAATGTTCCATAAATACTGACTTAAAAGTTACCCAATTTAGCCTAAAAATCCATAGGCAAAGTGAAGTATAGACTTGACACAATTATCTGAATAATTTGTATATTTAATATATTCCATGCATATAAATAAATTTTGATAACTCATTCTGCATTTCAAATAGTTCATATGTGCCTGCTCCACTTATTCTTTATGATAATTATCTTAAGAGATAGTCTTAAGAGAAATAATTGAATATTCATAAAGAGTAAGTGGAGCAGGCTTGTATAAACTATTTTGACTCTTTTAACTTCTCATGACCCTAACGTGAGCATCTGATTTCAGTCACTTTTCTGTTAACCTTATTTCTAGGCAGAAGATTCCTGATTGTATTTAAAGTATAAATTGGTTCAGAATTTACCTGTTTTCATTTAGCAGAGGAGAATGTACAAATTTAACTTGTGTGTTTTTAAATATGTTGAGCAAATTTTATTGTTGCTTTTTGTTTTTTTTAATAACATTCCTTCAGGAAATAGTGATTCAATATATGGCTCCTGAGAAATGTTATAATCTGAATTTGTAGTCTTAGCCCCATCTCTAGGTTTGTGCCAAACCCATAAAATCTGATTGGCCTCTGCATTGCAACTTCTCTGCTGAATAATTCCAGTATCATTCATATCCTGCCTCTTTTGGATGCCAGGAACATGCACTATTGCCTAGATAATAGCTGCAGGAAATTTTGACATCTTGTAGAAAGTTCTGCTACAAAAATAAGACCTTGTTATACCTTTGGGTTAATAATTCCAAGCCTAAGCAAGAGTGTCAGTGACTAACAAGTGTTTATTGTGCTGGTTTAGTTCTGTGTTTACCTTCAGTTATTTATTAGTAGTATAAATCCAAGAAAAGTAACATGGGCAGATTGCTTCTTTTTGCCAACAGATTTTGACAGATGGGTGTTCAGACAGCTCTCAGGTCAGTAACTTGATGCCAGAATTTTTTTTCATTCATTTTCCAAAAAACTATAATCTTGCTGAAGTTTGAAACCAGCAGAGTGATAATATTTCAAATTGTTTGCACCATTGTTGACTTTTCTACCAAAACCTCCATAAATAAAATTTTCAGAACACTATGAGCTAAACCAGATAACCATAGTGAAGGAAGACATTCCGTAGCATGCTAAATCAAACAATGCTTCCATGCTTCCACCAGGAGCTCACAGAGGAATTAGGTGAGCTGGAGGCCAGCTCAGATGAGGAGGCGATGGTAACTACCAGGGTTGTCCACCGACGAGTGATAATTCAGGTACCAGCTACTAAATTACTGCACGTCTGGGACTGTTCTGTCCCATAGCCCTTTGACAGTGATCGGCCCGGAGCAGTGAGGGCTTGGCATGCTCCTTGGTAGTGCATGACCATTGGAAAGCAGATCCCTTAACTCTCCTAAGTTTTGTTTATATAGAAATGCAGTGGTTATGACCTTTGCAGCCTACCTCCTGGAGAGAGAGTGAGCAAGATTTTGCTCCTTCGATTCTACCCATCTCACCTCTCTTTTCTGCTTTTGTTTGTTTGTGTTAAATTTTACCTAACTTTTGGTCAGATTTTCCTAAGCATGTTGCTCCTCACCTTTTTGTTCTTTCAAACAAACTACTTAACAGGAGTTTGCATCTCAGCAAAGCTTCTCGACAGCTCCTTTAAGTTTCTAACATCCCTCACATATAAGCACTTGGGAGTTAGCTCCTCAGAGTTGGTGTGAAATGCTGAAGTGATCTTTTCCTCTCAACCCTTCAGGGAGATGATATGCCTGACATACCACCAGAGACGGTCACAAAAGAAGAATTCATTGATGAGCACGGACACACCGTGGTGAAGAAGGTATTGCCTATTTCCACCTGATTTGGTTGATTTTAAAACCTCCTGTTTAAAATTTATCAATACCCTGGTATAGAACGCAAAAGCAAGGTACATGAATAAAATATATTTCAGGTTACTAGAAAAATCATTAGGCGGTATATATCCCCTGATGGTTCAGAAAAAGAAGAGATTACAATGCAGGGAATGCCACAGGACCCCATCGACATTGAGGAAGGGGACGGCTATTCCAAAGTCATCAAGCGCGTTGTCCTGAAGAGTGACACTGAACAGTCTGAGGTGAGACCCTCTCAGATTGCCCACAATTCATTTTATGGGGAAGTGTAAAGTAGAGCTCATAAGAGATGGACGGGATTGTTTATTCACATTGGTCTCACGTCTCCCCTTTATATGGCAGTCTTTTTTTTTTTCAATTATTAGGACAGTTGTAGATTTACAGAAAAATGATGCAGAACATTCCCATTCCTAAACCTCATCCCCTCAGTTTTCCCTATTATTAACATTTTGCAGAAGTGTGGTATCTTTGTTACAACCGAACAAACAGTATCATTATAATTATACTACTAATCGTAGTCCATAGTTGACATTAGGTTTCACTCTTTGTTATACAGTTTTATGGGTTTTTTTATTTTTTATTTTATTCTGGTAACATATGTACCACCTAACATTTCCCATTTTATCTACTTTCAAATATACAATTCAGTGGTGTTAATTACATTCACCATGTTTTGCTACTATTACCACCATCCATTACCAAACTTTTCATCACTCCAGGCAGAAACTCCATACTAATTAAGCATTGAATTTAGTTGCACATTCGTTTACTTTATGATTTTGTATAATTTTTAAATAGCCAACAGGGACATTAATAGCAATTTTATTCATTGTATTTGTGTTGTACCTTTATTTCTATTTTCTATTTATTTCACTGTTGACCACAGCAAAAATCCAACTCAAAATTTAAATGGATGCTTGCTTCAGCAGCACGTATACTAAAATTGGAACAATACAGAGAAGAATAGCATGGCCCCTGTGCAAGGGTGACATGCAAATACATGAAGCATTCCACGCTTAAAAAAAAAGTTTAAATGAATAAAATCCCATTTACGAGACAAGCAGAATGTTATAAGGAAACCATGTACAAATGTATTACTGGTGTGTAATCAGCACACTAGCTTTCTGTGGTCACTTTAGATAATATATGATATTCAAAACTTCTGCGTTTTGGAGTTGCTAAAATCACGATCCAGAAACTCCTTGATTTGTAGTTTTATTTTTTTCTGTTTCACTTCCCTCCTTTGGGATCATGTGTATTCTCTTAAACATATAATTTGTGACATTCTCACAATATGACATTCATTCACTCCTCAAAATCTCATTATTATAGACACAAGGGTCTCTGATCAATCTACTTCTTCAAGTTCTCATAATTTTCAGAGTTCCCCCTCTGGGGGGTTAGTTGTATCTTCATTATGCCAAAGCAAAACATTTAATTGTGGGGAAAGACAGTTGATCAATACATTATATCTACATAACACTAAGTAAGCAGTTTCTTACAGATGTCACCCAAAATGCCTACAGTAAGTGGTTGATTTTGGTGCTGTATGGAGATAGTCACTACATTGACATTGCTAATTGGTTATAGTTTAATTTTTTTCTAACTCTGCCTCTCTCTTTCAAAATACTGTTTGCTAAAAGGCCAGTATGTAACGTGTAGTTGTGTGTTTGTGTGTTTTTAACATTGAAAAATTCATTGCCTTTACATCGGCAGTCAGATATTGTATACTGTGTGTCCATGTCCATTCATTAGGTGACTTTGTCTGAGCCCAGCATTCTGTCCAGCACCTCACAATTTCAGGCTGAACCAGTGGAAGGCCGTAGAGTCAGCAAAGTTGTTAAAACAACCATGGTACATGGAGAGAGGATGGAGAAACATCTGGGGGATCCTAGTTTAGCCACTGATCTTCCTTCAGCCAAAGATGACTTTGAAGAGGTATAGAAGCATCATCATTTTGTCTCTTTTTTGTTTACTTCACGTTTGAAAAGAAAATTGTTTAATGTTGTGTCATCCCATACCTGAATTCATGAAAGGGTGCAGAATTCCTGTTTGAATAACATGTATGATGAAGTAATGTTTCCTCATCAGTGTCACCTCGAGAGCTTTTAAAGATCCAGATGACTAGGATTTGCCCATGCTGAATCAGAATCAAAATCCCTGGTGTTAGGGTATCTTTATGAAAAAGTCCCAGAAGTGACTCACACTCCCAGTACAATAAAAGAGGTTGCAAATTATCTTTCCTAGCTAATATTCTCAAATATTTCCAATTACAGGCATTAAAGAAAATACATGTATACTCTTGTACCTGTGCTTTGAAAAAGCATTTATAATTCTTTAAATTCTGGTTTCCAAAAATTAGTAAATTGGTCCACAGTGGCAAAATCCAGTTTCCAAAATCCAAAACTCTGAAAATTAAAACAAGTTTTATAAGTTAGTGGTAAGCCACTTTGTCAGTAAAACCTGACCTGAGCTGACAGGGAATCTTTTAAATTTTGGGTCTTTTTTATCTTTTTAGACTCAGTAATTAGAGTGAATATGTTCATATGTTTTGCTGACAGTATATTAATGGGTCTGTAATATACAGTATAATATTACTTTTCTAAAATCCAAAAAGAAATCAAATTCTGAAGCACTTCTGGCCTGAGTTTCAACTAAGGGATATAGGCATGTGAAAACATCAACAAAACATCTTTTGCTATTGAGACATTTTGAAGTTAAATGCATATGTGTGTCCCTTCTGATGCCCACAATATGTATTGAGATTATATATGAATGCACTGGATGTTTAAAAGCGTACATTATTTAAATACTTTTAACTCTTCCAATTTTGACAACTGGTACCCTTGAGCTATCAAAAGATGAAAATCTGTAGACTCAGATTTTGTTTGTTTGTTTTTGCTTCTGGCCATTGTATTTTTTGTTAGAGTTTTTACTGTAAAAAGGAGTGGAGAGGCAAGGAGGAAATTAAAAGTCAGTCACTACGGTTACTAGTCTGCAGTTTTTGATCCAAATGTGAGAGATTTAAGGGACTTGTTAAATAAAACTCAATACTTTTTTCTGCTACTGTCTCAGTATCCTAGGGCTGCATAACAAAGTATCACAAACTGGATGGCTTAAAACAGCAGAAATTTACTGTCTCACAGTCCTGGAGGCTGGAAGTCCAAAATCAAGTTGTTAGCAGGGCCGTGCTCCCTCTGGAGTTTGTAGGATTCAGGTGGTGACTTGCCAGCAACCCCTGGTGTTCTTTGGCATCTCTGCCTCTGTCACATGGCCGTCTTCTGTCTCTGTCTCTCTATCTGTGTCCAATTTCCTCTTCTCATAAGGACACTGCTGCTACTGGATTAGGGCTCTCCTTAATCTGGTTTGGCCTCATCTTGACTCATAACATCTTCAGAACTCCTATATCCAAATAGGACTGCATTCACAGGACTAGGGGTTGGGACTTGGACGTATCATTTAGGGGGACACAACTCAATCCAAAACAGCTTCTGAGACTTATTTTTTTAATGAATATTAGAATTTATTAAATAGGAAAGCTGTCGACTTGAACAGGAAGGAAAAGGAACTTTACTTGGAAACCAGGTGGGAAGGTGCCCCGTGCATGGTTCACCCCCATTAGTACATTGGAGCACACTCAGAAAGAAGATTTCCGGCCCAAGGCACTGGCGATGGAAATTCCTAAGTCCTGACCCTCACTGTACAGAATGCCACTATCAGTCCACTCCAGCCCAAATATCTTGAAATACAAAAGCTTATAGGGAGATGCGTTGATGCAGCTTCACAGTGTGGGGTCCTTGTGGCCTGGGCCCGGGGCATCAGGAAAGCAGCACACACCAAGAGGGGCCTCCTGAGAGTTATTTTTATTTATCCTTTCAGGTAGATCTTTTTATGATGAGTATTGACTCAGGGAAGTAATCGCTTTTATTGAAGTTCATGATTTATGATGGGGTTTTACCTTGTTTTCTTTTTTCCTTACTTCAGGCTTTGAGCTATACAGGTAGCCACATGAAAGTCCACTTCCCCAGTTTAGTGGAGAATGAAATCCTGAAAGAGGATGGATCAATAATTAAAAGGTTTGGGTTAGCATGGGGTGATGCTTTACCAACTAACACCACTAAGAGTTGTTCAGTTTTGAGAAAAGAAGAGCAGAGCTTCTAAATATAACAGAAATCCCTCGGGAACTGCTGCCTCTTCCTGTGTTTTTAAAAGACTTGGGTCAAGTGGAATCATCTGTCAATGTGTCACACATATAGTTTCTTTTTATTTTTTAACTTTTTTTTTGAAATAATTTCAAACATATGTTCATTTGCAAAAATAATGCAAATCCATGGCATGCCTTCTTGTTGTTTTAAAAGTAATATTAAGGCATGGTGAGGGTGATGCACATATTAACACAAACTGACTCCCTGAGTGTTAGCAAACAATTCATTTGGTTGTAACCATCCAGCTTGGATACTCAGTTGTGTTGACAGACTTGAGAGCATAGGAAGAGGAATCTGTTGTTCACAAATTAGTCTTGGGACCAGCTACCCTCAGCTCAATCTTAGTAAATCATTACTGGGAATGGTACATGCGTTTTTTTTTTAAACTTTATTTATGAAAAGATTAAAAAAAAAAAACAATTCAAACACAACAGAGAAATAGGAAAAACAAATAACCTAAAGTAACTACATTGCTTCTAACGTGTCCCTACCATACCCCAAGAAAATTAACAAACCATAACAAAACAAGGGAATAAGAAAGCATTGCCGTGAATGGTACATGCTTTTTGAACAAGCTATTTCACAATTCTGCATGTGAGTGGTGAATAACATGAGCATGACTTTGTACCCATGCGCCTAAATGTACCTAGCAATGTCAAAATTAAGGGCTTCAATAAGTTAAGAAACTTGGGAAGGCAGTATGCATGTTATGCATATAGAAGTGAGCTGGTTATGAGACTACTATCTGGTCTACCATGTCTCCATCACTGATTTGATGTATAGCCTTTGGCACCATTTGCTTGGTTTACTCTCACTTCTTTTTGGTCTTCTAGCAGCACTGTAAGTATGGAAATTGATAAAGTGTTCTTTTCTTCTCAGTTGAAAAGGCACAGTGGAAATCCAAGTTACTATTATGCTTTTCACTTCATTGAAGAGAAGAGAACAATTGTCATTTATAGTACTCTATGAAGCTATTTTAAGCCTCTAGAACATAATAATTAGAACAGCAAATTAAAGGTTCTGTCACAATTCTGCCCTCCAAACAAATGTGAAAAATAGGAGCAGCCAGGAATTTAAGAGTGTAACTGCTCTCCTCCAACTTAAAAATGCAACATGAATTGCAGATAAAAGTGCTTTTGTAGACTTGGAACTTTTAAGTCTTTTATCCATTTATTCAGAGTAATCCAGATAAACCTTGCATGCCCTAGCATCATAGCCTCTTCAAATTGAAATAGATTGAGAGAACAAAGTTCTCATGTAGAGCTGTAGAAACTGAAGTCAGGGATGCAGACATCTCAAAGCAAGCCCCCACAGCTTGTTAGCTTCAGAACCCTATTTGTGGTGTAAAACATTTTATCTTACAGGTTGCTGAAGACATTTTATCATACCTACTGCTCCCCTAAGATATATATATATATATGTAAAGCCATTCTTTTTCTTATCGTATACATATGCATATTTATAAATTCACTTACTTTTATATGCCTGCACAAAATGCCAGGAAATAGCCTGTGATAGAGGCTGATATCCCAACATTAATGCTGTTAGGACATCTACTAGATCTTGGCAGAAATAGTCAGATATTTGCCTTTTTGGAAGAAAAAAATGGATACTGAATGATTAGAGAAACCTAATCTGATTTTGATCATTGGAATCAAATTTGATTTTTATCAAAAGGAACAAATTTAAGTTGCTTTCGGATACACAGTAATTCACATAATATCAAAAGCAAGGGATCTCTCCTTAAGAGAACATGAGAGAAGAAGGAAGGAGACAAAGATGTCCAAATGAAAGCTGAAAGCCTTTTGGCTGAAGTTGCTTTTTCTTTTTCTTTTTCTTTTTTTTTTCCTTAATCATGATGATCTTAACAAATGCACAGAGGTGTTAGAAGGTCAGCTAATGATAGGAGTAGCTCACAGGCAGAACTTCCAGCTTCTGAACACTACGAGTCCCTAAGGAAAATGTTGGCTAAAGCTAAGAAAACTGATCCTTTCCTACAGTGATTTTAAGTGAAGATGCATGGCATAATGGCTACAGACTCAGGCTCTTCAGGCTTTGACTCTTGGCTCCACAACATGCTGAATGTGTTATTTTATATTTGGGGCATTGTTTAAATTCTCCAAGATTTGGTTCCCCTATTTGTTATTTGGAGATAACAGGGTACATTGTATAGTGCAGGCCACATAAAACACATTCACCAAATATTTGTGCAATGAAGAACTGTATTTACAAGTAGAGAGTGAGAAGAACTGAGACTGAGCAAATGACAATATAATCATTTTCAAGTAGTCTTATAGGAAAATAATAGTACAAAATATAACAGAAATATAGTAGAAAGCCATGGTCCCTTTTCTCAAGTAATCACCATTCTGATGACAGAGACAAGTAAGCAGCAGACTGTTAAATCACAGTGTGACAAAGCACAGGGGTCTCTGAGAACACAGAGGAAGGATCTGTCTCTCACTGGTGTTTTTCCTCCCTCCTTGTAGTTCAGTTTGTAGTCTGTTCAAAACAGCACAAAATAGGTTGACTTTTAACAATGGAAATTTATTAGTTCAGTTTGAGGCCGTGAGAATGTCCAAATCAAGGCATCACCAAGGGGATGCTTTCTTCCTCAAGACTGGCTGCAGGCGATCCTTGGCTCCTCTGGCACATGGCAAGGCACATGGCGGCATCTGCTGGTCTTTCCCTTATCTTCTGAGTTTCGTTGCTTTCAACTTCTTCCTTCTGTGGCTCTCTCTTTTTCTCTCTCTCTGTACTCGACCAGTTTATGAAGGACCCCAGCAGGAGGATTAAGACCCATCTGAATGAGATGGGCCCCACCTTAACAGAAGTATATCCTACTTAGAATGGGTCCATACCCACAAGAACAGATTAACTTTAAGAGCATGCTTTTCTGGGGTGCATACAGTTTCAAACAACAACCCCCTTTTCTGCATCCACATCCACTCTAAAGATGCAGCTTCAGAGACTGTATGACCTTCATCTCCTGTTTGTAGGCACCTTCCTGCATGCAGATAAGATAATTTTTCAAGATTTATGTCCCATGGAAAAGTTCTCATAGAACATAGTGTGACTCAGGATTAAGCTGGTGACTAAGGAAGTTTTCAATAATTCAAAATAAACACTGTTTTTCTTAGGCTGGCAAAAAGCACTTATGGAATCACTTTTTCAGGATGAACCAAGCTCTTTCAAATCAGTGCAACTTAATCAAAACTTGGGTGATTGTGTGGCTACTTTTGAGAGACTCATACTAAAGCATGGTTTCATTGAATTGAAATATTTTTTAAAGTTTTTCCTTGCTCCAAAACAGTTTTAAAATCCCATGAATCATTCCAGATAGGGAAGACATGTTTAAACCAAAGACACAAAAAGGTGGCTGTATCTGTTATACTAATATGTTGGTGTAGAATTATCCAGAGGTAGGAGAGTAAGCCTTGAGGTTACTTCAGAGGATGAACAGTACCAATACAATGGTTACCCCCAAACCTAACAGTGAAGAGAACATAATTCTCTCTTGTCTTCTTTACTCCAGGACAACCATGAATAAAGCTAGTACACAGAAGAGGGCTGTGGTGAAGGACCAGCATGGAAAACACATTCACTTGGAGCATCTGGAGGATGTCCCAGAAGCACTAGATCAGGACAACCTCCAGCACGACCTCCGGCAACTCCTTCGGCATTTCTGTAAGGAGGACTTGAAGCAAGAGGCCAAATGAGGGGCTGCCCAACTCTCACACCAGAAGCCACACATTCACTCAATATGCAACTTCCCATTTCATTACGGTGACTACAACTGGCCTAATTAATGGAATACCTTGATATTTCCACTTTTAGCAAACACACTGCATTTTGTTTTCGTTTCCTCCCATCCTCTTCAACTGTAAGCTAATTTGTGACCAAAGATAGCATCCTTCATTCTGGATGCTGTATCCAATACTCGTGTTTGTGCTAACCTGGGAACTGGCCACCTCCATTGTTCTTTGCTTCTGCACAAGGTCCATGAAAATCCATTGATCGGAAGAACTTCACCTGCAGACCTCTTTGAGTGACGAGATATAGGAACCCCACAAAGGGTTATCCAGTGTACAGTGTAGATAGTTGAAATGCTCAGATGAACAACATATTAAAATTAAAACCACTGCCTATCATAACCACACTGGGTATCGTGGAATCAAAGGCCTCTAGAAATTGCTGAACAATGGTTAATTAAGATATTGCTAACACAATCGAATGATAATACAGTTCTACTGCAAAAGAAGCACTTCAGACCTACCATGTCCTTAGAACTTGCAGAGTAGCCATTGCTCCTAGTCAAGGATGGGTAAATGTCCTTGAAGAACTGTCCTAACTAAGAAGTTATTGCTGGTTCTGACCAGCCATGATTTATGACTCTCCAGCAACCACTCTGAGGGAGGGGAGGCAGGGAGCAGGAGACAGAGAGGATGAAACAGTGAGGTATTCAGTTGCTAGCAGCCACATGCTGTGGCATTCTAGCATCTTCAGGTCTTTTAAATTTGGACATGTTGGCAGGGTATTTTAAAAAGCTATAACTACTGTAGTTTTCCAGTTTTCATTGCTGCTTTAGCAAACCATGCTGTCTTACTGGTGGTACTTTCTTCTGGCCACTGCACTGTAGATAAGTCATTGGAAACAAGATTTACCCACTACACAAAAGGTTAAACTCCTTCACCATGTTGGAGTGGTTTCTTTCTTTCTTTTTTTTTTTTTTTTTTTTTTTCTCTTTCCAGGTTTATATCTTCTCTAATACCTGCATGCAACATTTAAAAATCAAAACCACAGTCAAAACCCCTCTTCTAATCATATTAATGATTTTCCTTCTTTTTACCCAGAATGAGCACTTTTAACTTTTTAGCTAGGTCTGTTTTTTGGCTTGCAGACAAGGTTGAGAAATCCTTACAAATTCAGTTTGAGTTTTTAAGAATTTGGTTTATTTATTTGAAATCCAAACTCCCTTGGAAATCTTTGTGTGCATTTGTGCACTTTTCTGTTTGTTTGTGTCAGAGAAGGAACTATAACAATCTGAGTGATTTCCATGTCCTATTCCTCATTCCTCTAGTGGTTGAAGCTGTGTAGCATTTTAACATATATATATATTCACAAATATATTCATATAAACAGTATACATTTTGAATCAGTTATTTGTTAAAGAAAAGTATATTCGATGAAGATGAAATTTAAAAAAAAAAATAGAGTCTATCCTCCAGGGACTGAAATTTTTCCAATCTATCTGGTCTTTTCCTGTTGTGCAAAAATGACTCAGTGCTCCGAATGTCAAAAACAAATGCAACAAACAATGGCACTTCATCATTTAAAGGAACGTTGCCAAGAGAGAAAATTTCCTGGGAGGGAGGTCTTCCATAAACCAACCCCCCTAAGCCTCTAATGCTAGCACTTTTTGGCATTCGGATAGGAAATAAAGCATTCTTTGGCAGCCAAAATGAGAAAGGCCCATGGTGAAACTTTTTGAGACACGCCAGGGCCTTCTTGTCAAAACCCTCACTGGAGCTCACGAGAAGCATTTCTGTTGTGCTATTTGCAGTGCAGATGATGTCTGTGTAACAACATAATGGTTACTCACTGTTTTTTTGGTTTTGTTTTTGTTTTTTTAATTTTACTTTTGGCTGTGTTATCAAAAAACTTGAATACTGTGAGAAGAAGTGAATTTTCAGTTGATGAATCAGCATCTTGTTCCCATGGTGATAACACTAATTGAATATATCTATGAGGGCATGTATTAGTTAATGGAAAAAGAAATACAACACTAACAATACACATAGCTGCAATGTGTACAATGGCTGATTTAATTAAATAAAATGTACAAGTGTTAAATGTGGCAACAGTGATTTGTTCTTCTTTATCACTAGTTTGTGACTTTAGGAGAATAAGAGATTAAAGAGAAGAGCTAGATATGAAGTCAACAGAAAGACACAAATTGCTTTTTTTTAATTGTTTCTATTTAACAATTCAATATGCCATATCGGGGCACTGGATTAAGCAATAGAAAGACTGTCCCTGCTCAAGGAACTTTCATTGTTGTTATGTAGAACAGGACAAACAGGGATTTACCCTTAGCTTGGGAATCCTTAGTAAATGGGAACTAGTAACCTGGGAATTTGGAGAGATGAGAAAGGGGTCACAGGCCTTGACAGTACAGATCAAGGGCAGCAGCTTTCCTTTTGGTTCTCTCCTCTAAGACAATGGTCTCTGGAACAGTGTTTAGCTCAGGAGTTCTAGTTATCTTTTATGGCCAGAGAATTAGAAATTAAACAGATGTTAATATAAATAAAGACAGGGAGAGAATATGCAAAACTGAAATCAGTTGTTTGAGAAGGGTTTTTTTGTTTTTTTCTTTGCGTTTTGGAAATATTTCTTTAGTGCTGCTATAATACTTTAACAGTAAAAGCAAAAAAATAAGTTTAGAAATTGAGTGGGTTTTATTTGAATCTTAAATGAGATAAGGAGCTCACTGACTGTGGTTAATCTGCCTGGTTCATTTATAGGATCTTCAGAAATTAAAATGTCAGTTATGCCTGAAATTTGTTAAAGGAAATGAGTCAAAGTTAAACAACAAAATCATTTCAAAGTAGCAGTGTCTGTGCAACCATCTCTCTTCCTCTCATTTGTTTAATGTGCTGTACTTTCTATAGGAACTCTGAGCCTCCTTGCCTTAGGTTTGTTTAATGGGATCAAAGCATCAGAGAATAGTCAATGTCTTCTCATGTTTAATAATTTGGTGCACAAATACAATCTTTTTTTTTTAAACGTACTTCAGTGACTAATATTCCCTTTTACAGAAATATATTTAAAATGGGAGGAAAACCCCCAGACTGAGGGAAGGTTGTGGGTGTCTCATGGATGACTTAGATTTGGCATGAAGAGATGCAGATCACATAGAAGCACATTGAAAAAGACACTGAATTTGAGATTAGGTTGTTTCTGGGAGTCATCCAATTTATACCAGCATGGAGGGTCTGGGATATGGTCAAGTAGACAAATACATGAATAAAACAGATGAAGAGAAAATAAATACTTAATGAGAAAAAAAATCACTACAAGGTTTTAACTCGAATAATAGATAAAGATATTTTGCTTGCTTTCATTTTCTATAAAGAAAAAGAAAATGTTCGAAAGTCTTTGTCTTTAGTCGCCACCTGCTGTTTAAACACTACTCTCTCCTTCCTCCAGTTAAGGTTTGATTTCTGTGTCTGATCTCATTGATGCTGGAATTACAATCTTAGAATGAATCACTCAAGTCAATATGTAATATGACTTAATTTCACTATAATAATAGAACATCTAAGAAATGTATTTTAAATATCTTAAGAACAAACTTCATTCCCAACCGTGGCACACAAATTAAAATATTACTATTTGGTTGGACTCAGACTTCCTGGGAAAGCTGAAAGTACTCTCTTGCTTTTAATTAGCTCCATGGTATAGAGTAAATGATATAAATGAGTATACTTTGTATAGAGCTGTTAGATATGGTAGGCAGAGACGTTTTGCAATGGTAGTTGTAGAAATTCAGTAGATATCTTCAATATCACTGGAAACATTCAATTAAAAGTCCTCAAAATGTTTCAGTTGGGCAATATGACCAGGTGGTTAAATACATGATCTTGGGGTAAGGCCTGGATTGGAAGCCGAACTATGTCAATACTTATTGTGTGACTTTGTGAAACCCAATTCCTTTGTCAGTAAGATAAGAAATAATATTTGCCTCAGATCCAACTCACTATACTGAACACAAGGAAGGGCAGCAAGTCCAGCCTTATTTGTCATCTTCTTAATCTAGAAGAGCCACGGTGACCTGTGTGTCCTTGGAGTCTACTAGTTATGGTCTCATAATTGAAATTCTCCCCCTCTTTGGGAAGGACCAAGTATGGGGTAGGTGCTGAAGAGCTTAACTTACCCCTTGAGGTTAGAAAATATAGTCAACTGCATCCTGTTAGGGAATCACGGGGCATTCTTGTCTTTTAAGTACTTTGGTTCACTTCCATTCTGAGGACGATTCTTCAGGATCCCTTTCGTTTTCTCAACAGGACCTTACAACTCAGTTTTGATTTCTCTTCCTTTCTCAAACTTCCCACACATACTGCATTTTGGGGTTTTCTTTTCTTTTTCTTCAAAACTGTCTCCAGAATTGGATAAGGCCAGCCAAATTCCTCTGGGTGTTTTCTAACAGCATCAGGTCTAGCCCAGCTGCTACAGAGAGAAGTACACAGCCCTGGGCTTGACTGGAGGTGGACGTGAGACAGCAGTTGTCTTTGTAGCTATGAGGAAGCAACTGAACCACGATGCCAACATGAAATACACATTATGCCAGTTTTCTATGTGTCTTGTTCACAACTAAGCCCCTCATCTAGACCATGATATAGCATCTTCCTGACTTTAGTTTAATAGCAGTGCTTATATCAACTTGCAGAGGATTTGGACCTTGTGTGAATTTCCTAAGTGATTCATGAAAATGCCTTAGAAAATCAGCCCCCAACTATACCCTCTTACCCCAAAGAGTCAGAAGGATAGTTTGGAGAGTCTGTTGTTCAAACAATCTAGTTAGTGCTTGAATTGGATTTAGTCCAAAAAACAAACCCTCTAGGTATTTCAAGCAGGAAGGGATTTTTAATGCAGGGAATTAGAAACACACAAATGTTGGAAGAGCTAACAGAAGGAAGGACGGGAAGCGTATGCTGCTCCTCTGAAGAAATCCACAAGTGCAGAAATCAGAAGTCCTAGGAGAGCTGCCACTGATGGACTAAGCTTCATCATACCAAGAGTATGATTCTTAGTAGAATGCCTGGAAAAGGCTGGCAAAAACACCTTCAACTGTCTTCTGCTGAAGTCCATGCACTTCTCTAAGTAGTCCCTGAAGAAACAATTATTTTTCTTCTCTTTCACCTTTCAAACCTTGGTAAATGCCTTTTGTTGGCAGAATCTAACACAAATGCATACTGGAAAGGTCTTCCCCAACATGCAGGGAAGAATGTAGAATAGAGAAAAAATGCTGTGCTGAATTTCATTACAATTCACTGTAAAGCTGAGCCACAGAATACCAGTCTTCATTCATGCACTAATTCAGGAATTCAAAATAGACTAAATTCCAGGCATTTTGCTAGGTGCTCAGGGTAGATTGTGGTAAAGAGGATCATTATGGCTCACAGTTACTGGGTTCTTACTATTGCCAGTCACCATTCAAAGTGCACATGAAACTCCTTTAGTCTCCACCACTAACCTATGACGTAGAAACAGTCGAGGGCCAAAGTTGAGTAACTTGCCTAAGGTCACACAGCCAGTGTGTGGCAGACCTGGGATAAGAGCACAGTTAATTGGTTCCAACAGTAAAGCATTTTTCATCTCTGATAGACACAATCCCTACGTCTTGAGTTTAAAATTGTGTGGAGCAGACAGATGTTGAGCCAATAATTTCACAAATAATTAATGAATTAAAAATTAATTTTCTTCTGTAGAAACTCCTTTTATATAAGGAAACAGACCCTTGTTTAGTGCCTTTCCCATTTCTATTCTTATGCTGCATCTCTCCTTTGCTGCTGGGGCCATTTTTTCTTCCTCGCCTTTCTCATGCCCCGCACATGACCAAGCCTCTGTTTTACAAAAAAGTAGGTGTCAGGGCCTTTTCTGTCCCTACCTCCAAAATGATCTGTGTCTTCATACCCCTTTAATACTCATTGTTTTCACAGAGACGGCTTCCTTGCTCCCTGGGCATGTGGCCTGGGTTCTGTTCTCACCCTCCTAAGTCCTCTGGGCCTTTCTGAGTGGGATTGTCTCTGATAACAACACACTGGCTTTCTCCATCAGCTATAAACATACTCAGGTTTCTCCTAGCTTGGGAGGAAAAATAAAAGAAAATAAAAAACCAACTATCCTCCAATCCTGGCTTTGCATATAACTAATGCTCTGTCTTTTTAATTATTTTTTTTGCTTCATACATTTCCCCAGTTTCTCATTTCTCAATTTTCCTGTAGTCTGGCTTCTGTATGCTGCTCTTAGCCAACTAGAAATACAAGAACTCCCCTCCTAAAAATTCTTAAGTCAAATAAGAAAGAAAAAGATACTGCAAAAAACATCAAAATGTATCAAAACTATCAAAACAACATATTAAAACCTATGAGATATAGCTAAAGTAGTGGTCAGACATCATAATTCATGTGCCTAGACAGGCCCAACAGGAAAATAACGTGTGAATTTTCTGGGCATAGAAATTTTCTGGGACTAGTGGCAAACTGAGGAGAGCATGCCACCATATAAATTTAGATAAATATGAATGAATTTATTAATTAGAATAGAAAAACAGTAAAATTACTGAATGTATCTAAGAGTGTCTTTTGAAAAAGATAATATTATTATATACAGATAATTCTATATCTACAGGTTAACATAATCACCACTAACATTCTCAAGAACTGAAAGAGAAAACAGAAATACACAATGTTTAAAAAAGAGAATGAGAAAACAATCAGTGAGGAAATGGTAAGTTATAAGAAAATATGTTAGCTGATTTTATGTAAGTAAACATAAAAACCTGAATGAAAGAGATGATTTTTTTAAAAGAAAATGGAGGTTGTTAAAATTAACCACAGAAGAGATACAAAAATATAAACTCCAATAATCATGGAAGAAATTGAAAACATTACCAAAAGTTTACCCCCACAAAAAAGCACAGACACGGGTGCTGTCACAGATAGATTCTATTAAGCTTTCAATAAACAGATAATTCACATTTAAACCCCACACATCCCAAGAAAAATACCAAATTTTTTTCTTTAAGCAAAGCAGTGTATCATTGGTACCAGAACTGGATGAATGTATCCAAAACCTCTCCAAAATAGTAACAACATCAAAAAGCCATAGAGCCAGGGAGCAGCTATGCAAAAATCACAAATACAATATTAACAAATATCATCCAACACACATTTTTAAAAAGTGTTATATGACCAAGTGGCTTTATTTCAAGAGGTAAAAATGGCTCATAAATAATAGTTATTAATATAATTACCCGATTAAGAGGTCAAAAGAGAAAAGCAGTATATGATTATTTTCATAGATGGCCAAGAGACATTTCATAAAATTTTGCACCCATTTCTGACTTTTGTATCCTTTTAAGAAAATAGGAAAAATGTGTTCTTTCTTAAAATGATCAAATTATGTATGTGTTGCATGTGTGTGCTCATAAATAGCACTTCCTTAACAACTGCTCAAATCCATTTATGTAAAGAGCACTTAAGAAATTGTGCCCATTTTGGCACAGGTTTTGCAATAAATTGGAATAATAGAGAAAACCTTTTCATTGACGCCATCCCACCAGCTTTTCTCTTGCCTCACCTCGGCATCATAGATTAAACCATTGTTTTTTTTTCACTTGTATCTCAGCTTGTTGGCTCTTCTCTTTGTAAGGTGATATCAACTAGGGAGTATTTATGAATCCTCTCACGAAAAATGATCAAAATTAAGACACTCATTAAATAAATTATTCAAAAAAGCATGGGCAGAGTGAGAGAGAGAGAATTGCAATAGCTAGAGAATTCTTTTGTTTGTCACATAATATAATTTGGAAAGAAATTATATTTAGGTAGAGGTTACAAATAATGTTGCAATTTTAACCAAACTTCATGCTTTTTTGCCTTGTATTGGATTTTTAAATGAATTGTGAGCACTAAGGAGGAAATGTGTTCTTCATATCAAAATTCATCTTGCTGAAGATGAACACGGATAATTCCTGTGAACAAGAAAATATGATAAAGTCTACTCCTTCCACTACTAAGGTCATTGATTAGTGACCTTGAAGCACTAATCAATGAAAAAAATCACAAAAAAATGAAGTATAAAGATTAGAAAAGAATAGGCAAAATAGGCAAAAATTATCAGTTTACAGAGACATGTTTGTGAACCAAGAAATCCAAAGAAAATCAACAGAAAAAAAGATTTACTGTCAACAATTTGGTCACTCTTCAAAATGAATAAAATTATATACTTTCTTTAACACACACAAAAAAACCCTCCAAATTAAAAGTAAAAGAAATAAATGGTACATATAACTTACAATAGCAACAAAGGAGATTAAGTGCATATTTAGAAATTTAGCAAGAAATGTGTAAGACCTATAAAATATATCTAAAACTTTCACTTAAATAAATGGATGAACATGATTTATCATACAATGTTGCAAACATGTCAATTCTCCCTTAATTTATTTCTTAATTTAATGTTATTACAATGAAAATGCTTATAGGATATTATTTTAACTTGAGTTTATGTATTTTTAAAAAGCACATTAAATTAATCAAGAAGATTCTAGGCATAATTAAAAAAAGGAATATTTTAGACAGCAGCCCTACCAGATATTAAAATGTAATTTAAGCTACTGTTTGTAAAACAATTTAGTACTGGTATAGCAATCTACAGCAAGAACAATGGAATAGAATGGGAAATCTAGAAAGAGAAATTGATCCAAGATAAAAGGAAATGTGACGTGTGATGAAAGTAGCATTTTAAATCAACCAGAATGAGTGGATTACTCTATATATCATTAGGGTAAATGTTAAGACATTTGGGTGAGGAAATAATGCTAAATCCCTCTTTGTTCCCCTCACCAAAATAAATTTTCAAGAGCTCAATTATTTTAATGTACATTTTTTAAAAGAATGAAACTGTAAAAGTTACCAAGGAAAGCAGAAAAAAATTGTTTATGACCTACAGTGGGGAAAACCTTTGTAGGCAACAAAAAATCCAGAAAACTTGGTAGAAAAAAACCGTTTATTTAGCTATGTAAGTAATTTAAATTTCCACGTAGAAAAATATCATAAGCAAAATCCACAGAGAAATGGAAAAGTATGTATTTGCTGGTTGTATAAAGATATCTTATATAGCAGCAATTTAATATAAAAAGTAGCAAATGATATGAACAGGCTGTTAACACAGGCACACAAAGAAATTCAAATGACGTATTTACCCAGGAAATAGCTCAGTCTCACCTACAATTAAAGAAATGGTAAGTTAAAACACTAAGATGCTATTTTTCCATCCCTTGATTTGGAAAAATTACCATTTTTATAAGACCAGTGTTGCCCCTAGCATGGGAAAATGAGGCAAGCTTATATACCGTTAGTAGGAATGACAAATAATCTACAAAGGCAATGCCTTTCAGAACTAAATAGGTACAAATCATTCGATTCAACAGTTTTATCTTAAGGAATTTATTGATAATCTCTATGTGAAAGGAAAATATAGCATCTTTCTTTGAATAATAGTTACAAAAACTGGAGAAAAATTTTATCTCTCTAATAGGCTGCATATAAAAGGGAATAGTATATCACTGTCATCTTCAAGATGTGTCTTATCCGTACCTTGTAAGTAAGGTACAGAGGAGGAGATATGCCCACATCTGTGTACAACTTATATATGTGTCAGAATGATTGTGTGAATCTATTGACAGTTGTTTCCCAGGTCTGGTATTTCAAGGGACTTCGCTGGGTCCTATGTAGCTTCTGGTTGTGTTTAATTTCTTTCTTCCTCTTTTTTCTTTTTATCACATGCTATTTTCATGGGGTGGGGGTGGAGGGATCTAGTTATGCAGACCATTTAGCTCAAATAGAAGTAGATACTGGTAATGAGGTAATGTTAAGTACATGACCAACAACTTACTTCATTTTACACAAATGGAAAGGCAAGTTAAACGTAGGAAAACTTTTAGATAATCAAAGAAAAATGACAATTCCTTAAATGATTTGTATGAAAAGAATTTTAGCTAATTGTAAATATCAATAATGAAAACATCGAGTTGTTTTAACATTCACTTCACATTCATTATAGAGACAATAAACACAGCACTTTGTAACATGCCTGGGGGGGGGAGCCCTCAACAAATAAATGGTTTTGTGAAACTATCCCTCCTATTATTGTACATAAGAAAAAAATTCCCCGATGTGCCACTAGATGACAGTAGATGATCAGTTATTTGTCCAAAAGCTCCAGGAAATGGCTGCCGCAATAGAACAGAAATTTCCTTCCAGCTCAAGAACTAACCCTGTGGCTGGAAAAGTTGCTGACTTCAGTTTTACCTGTAAAATGGAGCAGACGCAAGTGTACCGGATGGCGCTAAGACCTTTGCCAGCTGCTACATTCAAATAATGAACATCGTAAAATTAAAGTTTAACCATTAAACAAACACAAACTTAGATAATGTTTTATTGTTTTAAAACTAGCTAACAATTATTGAGAGCTTCTTATGAGCCAGATACTGTTCTAAGCACCTTGCCTGTATTGTTATCTACACAACTCTCCTTTTGCGATAAGTACAGTTCTGACCCCTATTTTGCAGATGAGGGCCAGAATATAAGAGCTGTGAATCCAGAAGCCATGTTCAAAACTGCTCCATTATGCGAGGAATTATTAGTGCATGATACTGGGAACCACTATTCCAAATATCTAATAAAATGTTAATAATTGCCTCTAACTGTTTTGCTCTTCTTAGAGAAAATGGCTTTCTTGGGAGCTTTTGGGGGAATATAATTACATAATGTAACCCATACCTAAGTAATAATTTGTTACCATCAAAGCATTGTAATTGCATCCATTACGATGGCTGCTGATCTCAGCACTCATCTCCCATCTCCCTTCTTACACTCCGCACTCCAGGCTTATTTGGCTATTGACATGTCCCCCCCATATCCCTGCTGCCTAGCACAAACAAGCGCTGCCTGACATGCCACTCCCATGCCCATGGAAAGCTCTTCCTTTTCCGAGAGAAACCTCAGGGCTGGTCTCCCCATAAAGGTTTTCCTACTGCTACAGGGAGTGCTAAGGCACTTTTTCTTGCATATCGCCACTGTAAAAACAATATTATTGTAGTATATTTATTGATTTTGTTATTTCCCCCAAACAGATTTAAAGTCTTTTGGATCAGGTACTCTCTTTATTTTCATCTTTGTTTCCTGATGTCTGGCATAGTACTTGGAATATAGTAGCTAATAATTTTTATTTGAAGCAATGAATGCAGGTTTTTCAAAACTTTGCTTTGAGGACTTTTAGCCAAACTTCACCTAGCCATTTGTTTTTTCCTGCCAATGACTTCAATTGTTTTGAATGGCTTGAAATAATTCTCTGATCTTGGGTTATTTAATTATTTCATAAATTTTACAAGGATCATTCTTTGTATTGCCTTGTTTTATTAAAAAACAGACACTAGTTGATGCTGAAAACTTTAACACTCTAGGTACATGCAGGCATGCTCAGTGATTCTGAAAAACAGACTTTGATCTTAATTGCCAGAAGGCAGGATTGCAAAAACCAGTGCAGTGTGGGAAAATCCGACATCTACTGGGGGACATAACCATCTCACGTGATGGCGGAGAAGTAGGTACTTAACAATTCTTCATAAACCATTAATGTCAGAATCATATATTTTCCATCTTACTGGTAATACCTTACCTACTTGAGGTGTCACTGGTTTGAAAGATTCTAGGTGATTCTAAAACTGGACTGTTTTTCCTCACAAGTGTTCAGAATGGATTCAGGTCTGAGATCATGCCTCTATGTAATCATTTTAGGCCTCACTTGGGTCGGTTCTGTTAGCTTTTGTTTCATTTTAAACCCAGTCTTTGTATCTGGCTCTAACCTTTGGAACTCTTCTGTAAAATGCTCTTCTAAAACAATGCCCTTCTCTTCACAAAGACACATGGAATCAGTGCTCAAAATACTTCTAGCTCCCACAATTTTCTGCATGTAAAAATCTCTCTTGTTGACCTTTTCCACTTCTGCTGTCCTCTCTCTCTGAAACACAAATTTCATTCTCCTAACTTAAATCAAAACAATCTTCATTAGCATCTGTTATTATCCTGAAATTCATTGCATCACTCTCCTTACTTCATGCCAAAATTCTCAGCCGACATACCTAGGTAGGGGGAGAAGAGCTGGAAGGAATGGGAAACTGTGGGAGCAAAACCATAGGTGAGGGAATATGTAAGGCATATTCAGGGAATATGAATAGACCAGTTTCCCTGATGCCTCCAAGTTAATTTGGAGAAATGATCAGTCTGAAAATATATATTTTTTAAATCAATTTGTAGAAAGTATTAAAGGGCAAGCTGTGGAGTATGGACTTGATGGGGTTGGTCATGCACAGCCACAAAAGGTATTTGATCAGGAAACTTCTGGGTAGGATGGATTTAAGAGGTCCAGGAGAAGACCTAGAAAGCTGTAGTGTGGTCTAGGAATGAGGTTCTAACAAACACTTAAAAGAAAAAATGTCTGATGATATGTTATCAAGATCAGACTTCTTAAAAATAAGATTATCAGAAAGCAGAATGCAAGTTATTAGGTATAGGGTTTATTAAAAATTAAGTGGTAACTAATATTTGAGTCTGTGTTTACATGTGGGATTTAAACATAGTTGAAAATGCTAAATAGCGCTACTAGTATGTGGGGAAAATGTTATTTTTCAAAGGAGAAACACATTCATAAACACACACACACATACATACACACGCACACACACACACATATATATATATAACTAATGTCTTGGAAAAAATGAAGGAAGGGGGATTAGGAGGGACAGAATTGTTTTCCATGGTTAGTGTGTGTGTAATTTGACCTGGGGCCCTTTGTGCAGCTACGTCCTCCCATCCTCCTCCTCTGACTTCAGCTGCCTGTCTCTGAAGCCCTTCAGCTGGCTGCTTGCTAACCCCATTAGCCCCAGCTATGGATAAGATCTCAGTGTTGGGGTCCACCTCACACTGCCATGCCCTCAAATTGAGTCTCTGTTAGGCCAACTCAAGGCTAGTCACTGTTTCTTGTCCACTCGGTTTTTTTGCATTCCTGCTCTGCTAAATACTGGAAGTTCTGGCCATACTAAAGGAGACCTGTCTCTTGCCTTTTCTCTGCCGCCACAGACCATGCTGGAGCAGATTCAAGACAGGCAATCTCAATCTCCTAAACTCCAGAGGGCACAAATCCATCCTTGCCAGTGGCTCCCTCGAACACCCCATGCTTGGCTGGGGGAGTGAAAGGGAAAAACAGCAGGACATCAGCAGTCTCTGCCAAGTACTCCACACTGCTAGGCCTGACATTTCCTTGCCTCCCCTTTCTGTTAGATTCTTCCAAAGTGGGTGTAGATAGGGCTGCCAAACTAGTTCACTAACTCTTAGCCCATGCGGCATGGAGAGCTGGTCAAGCACTTAACGTTTTTGGCCACTGGGGCTCTGCAAATGCTAGAAGCTCTGAGTTAAAAGGAAAGGTATCATTTAGCATCTGAGACACACCCACCATGTACATGCACAAACACATACAGGACAAAACTCAAATGTTAACAAGCAGTCATCTTCGAGTAAAGAGATTAACTGTCAGTCTGTTTATTTCTGTTTTCCAAATTTTCTGCCTTAAGAAAATATTACTTTTACAATTAACAAAGCAGTGAATATTGTAAGGTTAAAGAGAATATAAATAAAATAAATTTTATATAACATACCACATGTTCCAATTTAATAAAACTTCAGAGAGTAGAAATTTTTTCCCTCTCAATGATCCATTAGACTCATTCCTATTTGGGAAACTTTAGTGTTTTGTTTTTTATCTTGCAGAAATACTTGCTAATTTATGTGTTAAAATTGTGAAATAGTTATAAAAATATTTATAAAATTGTAATTAAAGTCTCTTAGAAAGGAGACCCTATAATTTTATTGTTTTAATATGGGATTGAAAGTTCAGCTTAGAGCTTTATATTGCACTAGAAATGGTTTGGATTCATAAATATTTATTTAGAAAAGCTCATTAATGCACAAATGTTCTTCTTTTCCTCCAGATTATCACAAAATAAGTCCTGAGTGACACACACAAAATCAATGAAACTTCCTTTCCACCATGCTTCTCTCCCTACCAGACTAGGGGGATCTGAATGTCCTCACTGTTTTGGTGTCTATAGCACAGTCATCCATGTCGTCATTGCTAGCAAAATGTTCACAGGCGACTGAATTTTTACCAACCACAAACTCAATAAATCATTCTAAAGGGATATTGGGATTTTGACTTTCAAAATAATTGTTTGAAAACAATTTTTATAATCCAAACCTGAACCTAAGTACATGTATAGTGAAGTGACTACATTTCCTTAATTACCCTGTAATTGCCCAATTCCTGTGGTTACTGTGGTGTTTGAGGGTGATGGTGAATCACAAATCCTCTCCTGGGAGTTTTAAACCAAATAAGAAAAAGTTTTCAGAGTAAGTATCAGCTATATTTTAGTAAATAAAGATAAAATGGGATTAGACTTGGATTCAGAACCAAAATAGGACTTCCTACTCCTTCCCCATTTTTACATGCTGACTTCCCCACCTCCCGGCCCTGACCCAGCTGCAGGGTGGGCAGAGAGCATTTGCCCTGAGGAACTTTCCTTTCACATGGTGGCAGGATATGTGACGTCCTGCAAGAAAGCTATGTGTCCTACAAGCTGGCTGGATCTGCCAGGGCATGGTGAGAAATCAAAATGGTTTTCTTCTAAAACTGCTCAATTCATAGGGAATAGAACTCCCCTTTTTGGCAATATAAGGAGTGAGGTTATAAATATCATGTTTACTACTAAACATTTCTGAATTTTTTTTCCTATTGCTAAAAGATGCAGAACTCTGTAGATGAGATGCGGCAATTGGGAAGAAGTCTCCTTGCAATGCCCAGAGCAGTTATTTTAATAGCTCTTTCTTTAGGGCATAATGTATTACCATCTTTTGGATTGAATGAGAGGACTGAATGGCCATCAACTGAAGAGAGTAGATCATGAGTAGTTTTATGATAAGAATACAGTTTTAAGAAGACAGCACCGTGTTTATTAGTCTTCCTGTTTGGCTTAGGAAGGAATGAACAGCTCATGATGGCCTCACACTCCTTCCCTATCTGTGGAAGATCTGGGAACTGAGCTATCCCTGAAACAACTTGTGAGTCCGGCAACAAATGGAAACTGATGAACAGAGGTTTAATTTGATTCTGGCCTGGATTCTTCAATATAGGTCAAGATTTTGTGCAGAGAATCAAGATTTGGTGTTGATCCAGGGTGGTGATGGTTAGGTTCATGTGTCAGCTTGGCCAGGTGATAGTACACAGCTGTCTGGTCAAGCAAACACTGGCCTTAACAACTGCTGTGAAGACATTTGAGGCTGGTTAATAAACCAACAGGCTGGTTTATTAAATCAGCAGTCAATTGACTGCAGCTGTGACTGATGACTCACCAAAGGGCATGCCTTCCACAATGAGAGAATGCAATTGGCTAGATTTAATCCAATTAATCAGTCGAAGACTTATAAGCAAGACAGATAGAGGACCTTCACTTCTTCTTCAGCTGCCCAGTGAAGCATCTTCTGAGGAGTTCATCAAACACATTCATTGAAGATCCCAGTTCATTTCCTGAGGAGTTCATCAAAGTTGCCGGTTCGTTTCCTGAGGAGTTCATCGGACATCTTCCTTGGAACTGACAGTTTGCTGACTGCTCTACAGAATTTGGACTCGTGCATACCCACAGTTGCATGAGTCACTTTTACAATAGTCAGAGACACCTCTCATTGATTCTACTTTCCTAGAGAACCCTAACTAATACAAGGGTTTTGTTTTAGGAGCCAATTTGAATCACAAACAAATTGCTGAGGAGAGAGCAATGGCCTCTCCTTTATGGAAGATGGCCCCCTACTTCTCTGCAATGGCTCATACTCTCCTCCACCCTCAGCCCCTCCATTCATGGAGGCCGACTCTGTTCTTCTGAATTTAAATCTCCCAGAATGCAGGTAATGCCAGATGTGGATTTGTGGGTAAAGTTTTTCACCTTAAAGGAAATATAGTAAAGTTTATGCACCAGAAAATATCTAGCAATATAACATCATAGGTACTCAATAAATGTTCTTGTCCTAAAGTGAAGGAGTTTGAATATTGTGGATCAAGGAAAGATACTACATCATATCAGAGCCAGCAGCAAAGCCCCTCTGCATCCAACAGAACAACACTTCTCTGGAAGATTCAGGCACAGTTACTAAGAGTATCAGCCATCACTTTGTCCAATGGACTCCTCCAAATTTTATAATTTGAACCTGAACCTAGATATACATACAGTGAAGTGAATATTTTCACTTAATTACCCATTCCTGTGGTTTGGGTAATTCCTAGGACCCTGAGCTTAACACCTTACCCTGAGGGAAGCTGGTCAGAAGTGTGGGAGGTCTGTTAGTCCCCAGAGGGGAAAGGTAGCTCTTTTGAACTTTGTGTACACTACCCAGCACGTGATGGGTGTTCAATAAATAGAGTGGAACTCCTTTAAACACTGCCCCAGAGAATAGCAGAACAACTGTGTGAGTGATGTCCTGAAGTTGAGAAGCTGGTATATCCATATCAACAGAGAGGATAGGAGATTGTCTTATTAATCCATCATGTTGGTTATAGCAGATTCCATACAAAGTTGTGCAGGACATAAAAGTCACCCTCGCTATTCTTTCAGGGTCCTTTTCTCTTCTGTCTTTAGTTCCCTCTTTCTTCCATGTCCTCTCCTTCATGACCCACGTCATAATCAGTTTTCAGGAAGTCTCTCATTGGATCCTCTCACCAAGGAGAGAATTACTGGTAAGTCATAATGTTTTCTATAGGCCAGATGTATTTGTGTTTTATTGGGTTGGACAAAGGAAAACGCTATCATCCAAAGTAGTACATTTCCAACAGTGGAATTGAAGACCATGTATCAGTAAGGATACGCTAAACCACCACAGCAATGGTTAAAACACAACAGAATTTTATTTCCCACTCAGAGCGCAACGTGATGTTCAGGTGACTGAGCAGATTTATTTGCTTGATAAATCAGAGACCTGATTGTTCCACCCATATGTTAGGCCTTATATGTAGCCAGCAGTAAAAGAAAGAAGGTGTGGAGGCCCACCAGCTCTTACATCTTCTGATCTGGGAGTGACGTAATCATCTGTGCTAACATTTCACTGGAGAGAACTTGGTCACATGACCATATCTATTTGCCCGCTACAGATCTATTACCCTGGAAGAAAAGAAGGATGGATTTTGGCAGACAGCCAACAGTCTCAGCCACAGACCTCAACCCGGGGCCTGGAGATTTGTTGCTTTGAGGGGGCATACGATGAGGGAGGCCAATCATCTCCCCAATACCCATTAAAACACATCTGATAGCCAGTTGTCACCTCCACCTAAGCTGAGCCCTGGAGTCGATAATGAAACTAATTCCCAGAATTATTCAAACAGATGCACAAACATCATTTTAACTATCTGTAAGGCTGCTGAGGTGTCTAACAATAGAAAAGCACAATGCGGGCATGTGTCTCAGCGGCCATTAGATCCAGGGCCATTCCCAGCTCCCTCAAGTGCACCAAGCAAACACTGAACTGAAGGAGTAAATACCAAATGTCACTAGACTGGACATGCCACCACTCCTCGGCTCATTAACTCAGTCTTTGCTTTGCTTGGAATCAGCCAGGTACCAGGCTCCTCCTCCTTTCCCTGTTTCTTCTCTTTTCTTTGGACTGTTTCACTGCAGATTAGTACCTGAACCAAGAGGTAAAGATGATATGGAGATAGTGAAATAAACCTAAGCCTATTAGTGACATCTTAAATTGGTGAAAATAGGGTTAACCAGGTACAGCTGAAATGAGGTTAGGTCTGTTGATAACTTGCCTTCATTGCATCCTGGTCTCATAAGCACAGATACTTGAGAGGTGTCTGTGATATTAACCAACATTTTAAAATTTATCACAAATTCATCCTAAGAAGGGTTTAATCCATTTTTCTCGGGATAACATGTAACAAGAAATAATTACAACTATGAATGTTTTTTTGAAAGATTATGTCAGGCACTGCCTTATAGATGTGTGTGGTTCCATTTACTTCTCAGCACAACCCTGAACTGTAGATACCTTTATAACAACCTATTTCATAAGTCAAGAAAATTGAGACACGGAGGGAATTACAAACTTGCCCAAGCACACATATCTAATAAGTGGCAGAGGCAACCATGATTTAAATGCAGAGCTATCTGATTCCAGAGCCCAGGAGTGGAAACTTTATAGGATTCACTCTCTCTGCTGCAGCGGCAAACTATGGCGTGCTTGTTTTTAAAGAAAATATGGTGAATACGTTTTTCTTTCAAGAAAATGAATTTAACTGTGAAATCCTTCTTTCAGTTACAATGGAAAGAAATATCTAATTGAGAGTCTAGAACCCTCATTCTATGTTGATAACACAGTCATTAAAGCCACACTCCCTGGAAGTTCTTCCTTAAACTCCTGGGCAGTAGAATGTCACGTAACTTAGATCACCCACATACCCACAGCCTACTATGAGTGGAGAAGAAAGCCAACGACAAATAAAAGTGGAGGCAGAAGGAGGAGCTGCACTGCGTACACTGTGCTCCACGTAGCGTGCAGAATAGACGCAGCTGGTACAAGATTCTGGTGATTTGTCTGCCTGGTTTATAAAGGAGATCAGTGAGGTTAAATAGAAACTTTGGGCTGACATCAAGCATTGTACTAAATCCTTGTCTGTCCTTCGTGTTCTGTAACACAACAAACTGTAAACATTTTTCTCTAACAAGTGCCAAAGAAAGCATCCCAAGCAGGCAACTCAGGTCACCTGGGGACACACAGATAGCTGTGCCTAATGACAATATCGGAAAGCCCAATTAGGCTCCAGAAAGTTCCCTTGAGCAATCCCTGATACGATGTTGACTTTTGTGAGGACTCAGCAATGCAGAGCACCTGCAAAAGGGCTCATTAGCCGCAAGAAGTATCTTTAGCTGTTCAACTGTACTTCCAGCTCAGAAACATGAAACTCTTGGCAAGGAGAGCCTGTCAGCAGCTCAGGGAAATCTTTCCTTTGGTTTTAGTTCACAAGGTCTGGCAATCTTTTCAGTCACCTGTGAAGAACCAGAAAATTCACAAAAAGAACAGCCAACTCGCCCATTTATAGTAACTACGGGCATGCCTGCTGTTTATTTTTGTAGCATTCCAAGCATTGTGAAGTGCTTTTAAGAATTAGTTTCTGCACTCAAATAAAGTGAAAGTCTTTATTTCATTTTGCAAATCTGAAATGATCCAACACTCTGCATCCTCTGCTAATAACTGAGAACATCCCTTGACATTTGTGTATGAAACCAAAAATTCTGGGTCATCCTCTTCCTCTCTCCATTTGGGAAATCCTTCAGTGCCTATGCAATTTGATCTTATTCTTAAATATGAGAATCTGTTGGTGAAGGAAGTGGTAAGAAAGCTGGGATGCTGTAACCCTTTAGCTGGTTTTGCCTGACAGTGACACCGTCAGAGGCTCAGGAAAGGAAGATGGGAATCCTTAGGGTCTGTCCTTTGTGTTTAGAGAGGGGCCTTCTGCTCTGGGCTTGCACTGGGTGCATCATACTCTCAAAATTCTTTGAAGGCCAGTCAGTGCAGGCTCTGCCCTCAGCAGGTATGCAGGAAACTTTTAAATGTGGCCACAATGATTAATTTAGTCTTAGATTTCAAAGGCTGGTCCTATTATTTTGAGTACATGACAGTGCAAAGAGCATGGAATAAGAAAACCAAAAGAAGGAGCTCTAGTTGCTCCAGCAATGCCCAGAAGTTTCCAGTTAGGACACTGAACTTAGATCAGGACTGAACTTAGAGACTGTGCCTCTTGCAGAAGCATCTGTGCATTTAAGGTCACAAAAGTTAAGAGTCACCTGGGGTTTAAAGCCTCTCCTTTAAACATTTCCAAGTTCCAGCTAAGTATTCGTCTTCTTTTTTTGTTTCCTTAGCTCCTCTCAAACATATTTAGCATTTGGTATTATTTCGGGACAATGACACTGAGATGGCCTTTCTCTTTTTGGAGACTTTAGGAATCGGCCATGATTTTTAGGGACTTGCCTGCTCTCCAACAGTGGGTTTACATTTTTTCTTTGTGTTTGCGTTTAATCCAGACTTCATAGTGTGGCTTATCAGCTAAATGGGTTGTCTCTGTCTGGTGTGTTGTTTTTAATGATTCTCTGTGGCATACTTTCCGTTTCTCACTCCCTGATCAACAGAAGTTAATAACAGTAGAACTCTGAACAAATGAGCCTCTATTGTCAAGGGAGCATTTCTACCGGCATTAGATTATTTTTGAATTGTATGGGTTGTTGCCCAGGAGGCTTTTATTTTCTGTAACCACAGTTTTTGTGGTTTGTTGATTTCATGACAGTAAAAAAGAAAGCAGTTTTGGAGTCTATGTAGAAAAATTGTTCTTTAAAATCCCCAGCTAACGCAGCATATAATTTCTTCTAGAACTTTTATTGTGAAACACAGAAGAGCCTTTCAATGGAAGTAATCACAGGTGTTTTAATATAAATCTTATGGGTAAAGTGATTTTTTTGGAAGTTAAATCCCATATTCTGGGATCCATTTAAGTACAGAGGGTGGACCAACCATAATGATATGATTTCAGCCTGTTGAAAATAATTTTCCCAATCTGTTTATTCACTTGAAAAATTCTCTAACAATAAAGGATTTTAACCCATGGTAAGATATTTGGTTAAACCCTATGAAATAATGATCTTTGCAGGTGGAATATAGTGGTGGAATATAAGCAATTTCATAGAGTTCTGCTTAATAGAAGTCTTAAAATGACAGAAGTGAAAAAAATTACAATGATCTAGAGTCACACGAAGAGCTGGGGAAGTGGGAGAGAAAGAGTCCATATGGAGAAAACATAGCAATTGGGCAACTAGGGATCAATTCTGTATTCTGGTACTCTTTTGCATTTGTTCAAAATTTAATAATGGCTGCTTTTGTGGACCATTTCCGATGAGCGAGGCACTATCTAACTGATCTTTCTACATGTGATCAATATATGCTGCCTAGAGATCCATTATTTATACTGTCAATAATTTATGAGGTAAGTGTTTTTATTTTCATTTTATGGATGAGGGAATTGAGATTCCCAGAATTGAAGTAAGCTCCCCAAGGCCAGTCAACATTCAAAATTAGTTTTGTGTGATTCTGAAAATTATGCTCTGAATCACTCTGCCATTTTAAGTTGTGAACAGAAAGCAGAAGTCCCAGGTAGTGGGGAACTTTGTAGATGCTTTACTCTTTGTATTAATTTCAGGAGAGAATCTATACCAAAGAGAATACTCCATAACGTTTCTCTTCGTACAGTTTGCTCCAAGGCTTTGCCTCCTCTTCTTTTACATATCAGAGCTTTGAACAACCAGCTGTCAGTCATTTGGTTTTTAAAAGAAATCATCCCATTTCCTGCTATACTTCAAAGATTAGACTCTGTTTTATTTACAGTTGAAGTCTAAATTATAAATGCCATCCTACCAAGGCTGCATCACCATTGGAAAATAGCCCACCTACCAGAGCTACGGATGGCTAAGAACGGGTGATGAGATCTTTTTCTTTCCCCTTTCTTTGTGGGGGTGGGGAAGTATCTGAATGTTTCATTCCAGTGTCTTGATGATCTAAGCAAATTTTAGGAAATGTTGAATGATAAAACTCTTCCAAATGGCCAGATTTCCTTTTCCAACTTTTATCTGATTCATATTTTTGAAATTAAAAAACAAATTAGAGATGTATTAGAAGAAAGAACACAGCATGAAAACAAGGGAGAAAAAGAGGCTCTTTAAAATCTATTAAAGCCTTGAACGAATCTATGCATGTGGGCTCACAAATATAACTTCAGTTGCAAGGAATTAGATTCAGCATCTTTATGAGCTGTGAGAATGTCTTTCACTCCTTTCATGTTTCTAAGTTTGCCCTTTACCTTGGACATTTCATATTTGGGACTTTAGGCTGGTATTTTGTTTTGTTTTTATATCTCCCCAACAAATCCTTCTAGAACAAATCTGGTGAAGCAGATGCAATGCAGGAGCTGGGACTTGGGGAACTGGCTGGGCTCGGCCTGGGTGATTCCATATGGATCTGACACAATTGGAGAAACTTGGGGCTTCCCCAGAAGCTTGTGGGAGAAACTAGCTCTACTTTCCAGGAGGTTAGTTTTTTCATGGTCTACTTTACGTCAGGCACTTTGCCAAGAGCTGTGGATGCAAAGATGGTTACGATGTAATTTCTGCCCACAAGCAGAAACAAGAATGGGATGCAGACAAGTCAAATGTCATTGATATGGTCCAGTATCAGGGCTGTTGTGGGGTGAGGGAGGTGTAGAGTGCTGTGCTCCACCAAAGGGAGTCAGAACGGGTCTGCCAGAGCCCCAAGGCCCAGGGTCCCTGCATACTGAAACTGTGACCCTCCTGGGCTGGTATTATTTAGCTAAGGCCCCATGCTTCTGGCCCTCAGGAAATGTTTCCGTTTATGTACAATATTTTTGTGATGGATAAGATAAATGCATCTTCTTCAACTAACACCAGAAAAATGTGAAGAGAGGTGATGGTCTGACTAGCAGAAGAGAAGGAGAAATAAGTACAACTTTTTATAAGCATTTTTTCATTTATATGTCATCATCTATAGAGGTAATAGACATTCATAAGCTATGTTTTAGTCAAAGGAATTGTATACAACAAAGAAAAGAGGGAGTTTTAGTAGCTTGTCTAAGATTTAATGCCCATCTCTATGACTCGGGGGAAAATATCCATCACTCCCTTATTCTGTTTCTCAGTGGCTAATGAACTACAGAAAATTCAATTTCTCTACAGCATGTTGGTCATTAGGAGTCCTCAGAAGACAATTTATCAGCAGCCAACAGCTAGAGTTAGTTACATATCTATCAGCATGGGTCTATATCCTATAAATGATATAAATCATCTTAAATGAAATTGGTTCCACCCTCTCAGTTTATGTTTCTTAAAGTGGCATCCAAGGACCAGCTGTATCAGTTTGTTATCAATATAGATTCTTCTATTGGTAGAATAGAATTGGCCTATATTTGTCTCTCTTCCAGATCTGCTGATTGAGAATCTCTTTGGGCTGGGCCCCTGAATATGTATCTCTGTTTTTCAACTTTTCATTTTGAAATATTTTCAAACATAAAGGAAAGTTACAAAAATAATACAAACTCCATGTGGAGAATTCTAACATATCCCTGTCCCCATCAGACACCTAGATCTACCAAATTTAACATTTTGCCACATTGGCCATATTCTTCTGTCTCTGTCTCTCTCTCTCTCTCTCTCACACTCTTTCCATCTGTCTATTCTGCCTGCCTATCTATTTATCAATCCATTTTTGGAATGCTTGAAGGTAAGTTGTGTACAGCAGGCTCCTTGAACACTTAATACTGCCATGTACATTTCCTATGAACAAGGATATTCACTTATGTAACCCCTTAGGTACAGTTATCCAGTTCAAGAAATTTTAACATTGGTATAAATCTTTACAGTACATATATATAACAATTTTTCATATGTCCCAATAATGTCCTTTGGAGCCTTTTCTTCTCCCTTATTAGAGCTCATCCAGGATCACATATTATATTCAATTGTCATTGCCTTTTTAGTTGCTCCTTTTTTTAAATTGTGGGAACATACACACCATAAATTTTCCCATCTCAACCACTCCAAAGTATAGCATTCAGTGGGATTAATCACATTCACAATGTTGTACTGCCCCCTTATGCTTTCATTTACTAAAACCTTCCTATCTCCCAAACAGAAACCCAACACCCATTATCATTAACTCCCCATTCCACCTGCCCCCCACCACTGGCAAACAGTACTCTACTTTCTTTCTCTATGAACATGCATATTCTCAGATATTTTCATTGTAATATTCAAGGGACTTAAATTTAACCTCTTTAATCTCTAACATTCTTTTTTGCTTTGATACCAACTTAACTGCAATAGTATATACAAACCATGTTCCTATAGCCCTCCATCCCCTCATCTTTACGTAGTTCTTGTCAAAAATTATGTTATACATTTTGAGGCCAAAACCCACTGATTTATCATTACCTGTTATGCATATATTTTTTAGTTCCTCTGTGAAGTAAAAATTTGAGTTAAAAACCAAAAAGACAATAGTACTAGCATTTGATTTATTTATCTATGTGGTTACCCTGAACAGAGATCTTTATTTCCCCATGTAGCTTTGATCTGTTGTATATTGTCCTTTACTTTCAACTTTCAGATCTCCCTTTAGCATCTCCTGTAGGGCCAGTCGAGTGATAATGAGCTCCCTCAGCTTTTATTGATCTGGAAATATCTTAATCTCTCCTTCATTTTTGAAAGACAGATTAGAATTCTTGGTTCATAATTTTCTGCTCTCAGCACTTTAAATATGTCAAGCCAGTGCCTTCTTCCCCTATGGTTTCCAGTGGGAAACCTATGCTTAATCTTATCAAGGCTCCCTTGTATGTGACATGTTGCTTCTCCCTTATAGCTTTCAGAATTCTCTCTTATCTTTAGCATCTGACAGATTGATTATCATATGTTATTGTGTAGGCTATTTAGGTTTATCCTGTTTGGAGTTTGTTGAGAGTCTTGGATGTATATATTCATATCTTTTGTTAAATTTGGGAAGTTTTCAGCCATTTATTCTTCACATATTCTCTCTGTCCCTTTCTCTGCTTGTTCTCCAACAAGGCTGACTACAATGCATGTATTGGTATATTTGATGGTGTCCCACAGGTTCCTCAGTTTCTGATCACTTTTCTTCATTATTTCCTTTCTTCTTTCTGCTCCTCAGACTGGATGATTTCAGTTGTTTTATCTTCAAGTTCAGTGATTCTTTCTTCTTTCAGCTCCAATCTGCTGTTGAACCAACACCTTTATGAAAATTTAAATTTATGTTACTGTGATCTTCAGTTATGTTCATTTCCTTTTCATAATTTCCATCCCTGTATTGATATTCTCTTTGTGTTGGTCATCATTTTCCTGATTTCCTTTAGTTCTTTTTCTATGGTTTTTTTTTTGTTTGTTTGTTTGTTTGTTTTTTTCTTTTTAGCTCTTTGAGCATATTTATGACTATTTTGTCTTTGTCTGGCATGTCCCAGATCTGATGGTTTCTAATGCTTTCATCTTCTCCCATGCCTGGGTTATTACTTGCTGATTCTTTGTATGTTTCATAATCTTTTGTTGAAATCTGGAAATTTTGATATTTTAATATGTTACCACCAGAATTCAGACTCTGAAACACCTGTTCCTTAAGCTTGTATCTAGCTAGTGGTATGACAGCAATTCCTTGAATACCAAGAAGTAGCCAGAGAGAGGGAGAGAGGGTGGGGGGGGGGAGGGAGAGAGAGAGAGAGAGAGAGGGAAGAAGAAAGAAAGAAAACACCTTTCCCAGTTTTGCAGATTGACGAGTGCAAGTGCTCTCCCTTAGAATGTGTGCATACAGTGAGTTTAGAGAATAGCTTGAAGCCCAAGCATACGGGTCTCCCTGGTCCTTTTTTTGCCTGTGCACCTTGTCTTGGGCATGTATGTGTGACTGTAAGAATTCCCCCATTTACACGGATACAAATATACCCTTGTTTCTAGGAGACGGTTTCCTCATGGTCCCCCAGGCATTGCACTTTATGCCCAAGCCAGCAAACCCTTGCCCCAGGCAACCAAGACTTGACTGATCTCCCACAGTGTTCTGTAGAAGGGCTCTATGAACTGTTTCTGTGCATAATGGAAGCTCTGAGATGGCAAATTCTTCAGGCCACCATCAGATAGATTGGACCAGACATTCATGTTCCTAGTATGTGCAAGAGGATTACTCTGCTCCCTTCATAACTAGAACCAGGGATTTGAATTGGGTGTGTGGGGCAAGCTCTATCATAGGTGGTGAGAGAATAGGGAAAGGATCAGCCTGGGTGCCAGGAGATCCTACTGTTTTACAGTTTTGATTCAGTGCTTTCCCTGTTACTGTGGCCCTTCAACTGTTCCCTGGAGCTTTGGGAAAGATGTTTCTGCCAGTTCTTGATGATTGTTCAAAGCTTCTGTGAGAAAACAGAGCCCTGAAGCTTATCACTCCACTATCTTGATCAGAGTGGAGCCCAAACATGTGTCTTTTTAATAAGTTTCTTGGTGACTTCTATCTGTGCCGCAGTTTAGGAAGTACTGCCATGGCAAGTTACAATTTTAGATTGACATACATGTAAAGTAATAATATATATATAACTATAAGAAATGCTTTTAATCCTTGGTAATAAATGTAGATAGAAAGAGAGTGAATAGCATTCATGATATTGCAGTCCATGAAACCATTGAAACACAACTGTTATTGAGCAAAAATGAATGAAGAAAACATTCTTCTTCTTGGACCCACCAAAACTCAAGAGAGAAAATATCTTTCAGCTGAACTTCAAAAGAGTTTGGCAGTCTAAAAAAACCACTCTTTGAAGAATTTATTGAATTACAGAATAGTTTCTGCCATGTGGCATGAAACTCATTTTATTCTGCATATAAATGGCAGGAGGCACCCAGGTAAGATTTACTATGGGTGGGAACAGAGACTAGGGAATGAACTGTGAGCAGTTCAGGCACAGATACCTGTTTCATGCATCTATCATGCCTTTCATAAAAGGAGCAAAAAGCTTTCAATAAAATCCTTGCCTTGCAGCATTAGAATTTTGCAGCATTAGAACTCTTCAGTCATTAGAATTCTACTTCCAATAAATTTCTAACCAAAGGGACAACTAATTGCTGATCTAGCTCAGATCCTGGAGTTTTTGGTAAATTTTCTGGTGGGCTGCATTGGCTCCTGTACTATGTATATCTTGCTAATGTTTAAGGAATATTTTATAGGCACCAATTGCATCTTGACATAAATATACATTTCAAACCAGAAATAATTTTATTCCATGATAATAGCCAGGATCTGGAGAGAGAGGTTCTATCGCAAACAAGAGGAGCTGCACAGATTTTATGAGCAGCTTTACAAGAAATTTTCTCTATTGTTCAAGCCTGGATTAATGGACTCAGAGATTCAGAATCCTACTACTTTGACCACTGTTCATCTCATGGTGGATGATGACCCCTCCTTCCCTGTCTAGCCCCTTCCTTCTTTCCTGAATTTGAGCACCATATATTTCTGGAAATCCCTGCTAATCATCAAGTAATTGCAGGTTATGGTCTACAAATCAGCTGAAGTTACTTTGATGAAGGAGGGAATTGAAAGAGAAAACAGGAGCCTCTAAGGTTTGCATCGAGTTTTAGGATTTTCACATTGCATAGAAAGAAAGAAATTAAGAATGAAGGGTAAGGGGGTGAAAAAGGAGAGGACAAGAGAAGAGAGGAGAGTAGAGGCATTATGCAAATATGGAAAAAAGGCAAGATATGTCAACTAGAAACCTCAGGTGGCAGCATCATTTTATAAAGGCCAAACTTGAAGGAAGATCTATTTTTACCTGTTATTTGAAGTGACATCCTTTTTATTCCTTCTTGAAAATCATATTTAAAAATTTAAAAAGGACAAATGGCAAAGTTATGAAGATAAAGAATACAAGATAAAGGAACATGAGAATTTTCTAAGCAACTATATGGCTTGGTAAATAGATTGATAGAAATTGAGAGCAGGCATATAGGGTTGGTGGGTAGGGTTGTGACTCAGGAGAAATTGAGGTCAAATGTTCTGAAAAATAATGACGATCAAAACAGTACTATAGCACCAAAGCCCTGAGTTTCACATTATTCCCAGGCAGCCCATGTAGACTGAGAGGACTCCTTATATCTGGCACAACGACTATTTTTTTTCAGGTGGGGAAACTGAGGCCCAGCAAAGTTAAATCACTTGGCCAAAGACTAGCTTTTAGCTTACAAAGGTGTCATACTGCATATGTGAAGAGAAACCTATCCAGAACTTACTCAATATATATTATCACACAAAGTAATAAACTCAGTGATGGGCACCCATGTCTGCCAATATGGCTCCAGAATCCAGACTAGGCCCAGGAGGTGAAGGCATTACATTTCTGCTGGGAAAATTTCAGAAAGTCTGTTAAGAGCTGCATGCCATGTCCACTCACCTGAAAGGAGCAAGGAAACTGAGGTTTGAAGGGAGAAGGTAATAATTGTTGCCACCCTTATCACATCTGTTTTATTAAATGTTTTGAAGGTTGCATGCCAAGTAATCAAGTAATGTCTACTGAATCTGAAAAAAATACAGTGAAACTTTGGAATCATTATTTACACATCTATCAAATCTCTCTGTATCCTTCTTCCCCCCTCCCTCACTTCCTCTCTCTTTGCCTCCCTATTCTCTTTTCAGTAGGTGCTAAGTAGGAACTGTTTGAAACACAAAATTCTCAGAGGCAGTGTTAAGAGTCTCTTTCCAAGATCTCAGGCTTCAAATGGCTGTTTCACACAGCAAGGAAAAACAGGAAGTCTTCAGTGCTATAGTAGAAAGTGAACCACATTTAACAGGGCCTCCATGTTTGGAAGAACTTGTTGGACCTATAGTTTCAGGATGTGAGAATATTATGATTTGAAGGGGCAATGGCTGCATATCTGAACTAATTATCAATATTAAAATATTGGGCTAGCAAGCCATTGAGTGCTTTGCTTGAGAAAGTCTTACAGCTAACCAGTGTCACCTTGACTTGGCACTTGGCCCTAAATTTTAGGCGCTATGCTACGAGTAACATAGATTTTGGGTTGGCCATCTCATTGATCATGGCATATTCACTGATAGCTATACACATAAGTCTGTATAACTGGGGCAGGATTCTGCATCTTTATTAATTGGTAAACTTTCATAACTTTTCTCTAACATTGTCTTTAAAAGCTGTATTTTAGAACAGTTTTAGCTGTATGGAAAAATTGTGACGAGTGTACAGAGTTCCCATATAAGCCACACCCAATTTCCTCCATTAAAAACATCCTTAGTAAGGTACATCTGGTGTAATTAATGAACCAACACTGATATAGTATTACTAACTTCAGTCCATATTTTATGCAGATTTCCTTAGTTTTTATCTAATGTCCTTTTTCTGTTCTAGGATCCCTTCCAGAATACCATAAAACATTTATTTGTCACACCTTCTTAGACCCTTCTTAGCTGTGACAATTTGAGATGTTTTTGTTTTTGATGACCTTGACAGTTTGGAGACTACTGGTCAAGTATTTATAGAATGTACCTCAACTGAGGCTCTCCTGATGTTTTCCTCATGATTAGATGGGGGTTATGTGTTTTAGGAAGGAAGACCACAGAGGCACATCACATCACATCAAAGGTACATATGATCAACATGACATCACTGTTGATGTTTAATCTTGGTGACCTGGCTGAGGTAATATTTATCAGTTTTCTCCACTAAAATTTACTCTTTTGTTCCCCTTTTTCATACTATACTCATTGGAAGGAAGTCACTATGCACAGGCCACTCTTAAGAAGTAGATAGTTACTTGCCACCTCCTTGAGGGCAGAATATCCACATAAATTATTTGGAAGTCCGCAATTTATCTATTCTCTCCATTTATTTATTTATTCAATAATTTGTTTAAGTATGGACTCAGGGATATTTGTTTATATTTAGGTTATAATCCAGTGTGACTTTGTTTATTTTTTTGATCCCATTATTTCAGCTTTGGCCATTGGGTGCTCTTTCAGGTGACTCCTTGTATCCCTTTGATATATCTCATCATCGTGGGATTTAAAAAAAATTTCCATGGATTCTTTATTTTCTGGTCCTACAAGACACTCCAGGCTCCTTTTGTTTATTTCCTACCTTAGTATGAAATCAGCCATTTCTCTAAGGGCCCTGTCCCTTTTTTGGAGAATGGTATAAAAGGTCTGAGCACTACAGGTGCTTGTTGCTACTGGAGTATTGTTGCCTCTAGGCCTTCTCGGCTGACACAGCAAGGAAATATATGTCCGTATACTTACCCATGCATATACATATATCTATAATTTCACTACATATAACCATGTGTCTATATTAAGCTAAGCATAAGTTCATATTGATTTCTCCAACTCCAATCCATTACTACATGGATATCTCTAGCATCTTACCCTCGCTTATCTGTTACCTCCCACCCCAAACATCTTCTATCAGTTTATTTAATTGTCCTTTTCCAGTATACATTTATAATGGTATCAGATTTGGTAACCCAGACCCATATGGGAAACCACTATATCAATTACAGAACAGTACTTAAATACAGTTTCTTTTGCCTTTAAACTTATAGACTCCACTCATTTCAAAATTACCTAGGCCAGCATCTTTTTCCCCCATCCCCTTCAGTGAGGTTGTTTCATACATTTGATAAAGCTGAATTGTTTTTTCACATACTGCATTTCATCCTGGGATCTCCCAAGCTCCTATTTTTTTTTTTTTTTTTAATTTGCATTATTAAGGTTGACTCTTGTACTATAAAGCTTTAGGGATTCTGGCAAAAGCATACTGTCATGTATCCATGATTATGGTATCAAACAATGTTTTCACTACCCTATAAAGTCTCCTGGCTTTACTTATTCAACCCCCACCCACATTCCTGAGCACCTGGCAATAATTGATCTTTTTACCATTGCTATAGCTTTGTCTTTACAGAATGTCATAAAATTATAATCATAAATCATTGTTTGTTTCCTTGGCTGCTCAAGCAAATGTCATGCAATGGGTTGGCTTAAACAATGGCAATGTATTAACTCATGGTTTTGAGGCTAGGAAAATTCCAAATCAAGGTATCATCAAGGTGATGCTTTCTCTCCCAAAACTGTGGCATTCTGGGGCTGGCTGCTGGTAATCCTTGGTCCTTGGCTCCTCTGTCACATGGCAATGCACATGGTGGCCTCTCCTGGCCTCAGCCTTCTCTTCTGGGTTCTGATGACTTTCAGCTTCTTGCTTCATGTGGTTTTCTCTTTCTCTGTCTGAATTTCGTTCTGCTTACAAAGAACTCCAGCAGTGGAATTTAGACCCATCCTCAATGAGGTCGGGACATCTTAACTGAAGTAACCTTATCAAAAGCTCCTACTTACAATGGGTTCACACCCACAGGAATGGATCAAGTTTAAGAACATGTTTTCTGAGGCACATAGCTCCAAATCACAAGCCTGTGGCCTTTTCAGACTGGCTTTTTGTGATTCTTGTCTCTTTGCTACTTGGTAGATCATTTCTTCCTGTGCTGATAATGAGCAACAACTGTGGATGTACCACAGTTTATCTATTCACCTATTGATGGACATCTGAGCTGCTTCTAAATTTGAGTGACTATGAATAAAGCTGCTATAAATGTTCACATGCAGGTTTTCATGTTGACGTAAGTTTTCAAATCAAATGGATAAATATCTAGGATTATAATTACTGGTTCAAAAGGTAAGACTATATATAAGTTTGTAAAAACAATTTTCAAAAAGAAGCCAAATTGACTTCCAAAGTGGCTATACCACTTTGAATTCCCACAAGCAATGAATAAAAGTTCCTTTTGTTCCACATCCTCTCCAGAATTTTGTATTATAAGTTGTTTTTTTTTTTTCTTTTTGGATTTTAGTCATTCTAATAGTTACATAGCGATGTCTTTTTGTTGTTTTCATTTGCAATTCTCTGCTCTGTTGAGCATCTTTTCTTATGCTGTCTGTCATCTATATAACTTCTTTGGTGCAGTTTCTGTTCCGATCTTTTGACCACTTTTTAATTGGGTTATTCATTTTCTTATTGTTGAGTTTTAAGAGTTCATTGCTTGTTTTGAGCAAAAGTCCTTTATCAGATATTGTTTTGCAAATGTTTTCTCCCTGTCTGTTCCTGATGTTTTCATTCTCTTCACAGTGTCTTTTGCAAAATCAAAGTCCAATTTAACCATTTTTTCTTTCATGGATTGTGCTTTGATGATGTATCTAAAAACTCATCACCAAAATCAAGGTCCCATAGCTTTTCTCTCATGTTATAGTCTAGAAGTTTTAGAATTTTCCATTTAGGCTTATGATACATTTTGAGTTAATTTTTGTGAGAAGTGCAATGACTATGGCATTTGTTCACACATAGATGTCCAATTTTTCTAGCACCATATGCTGAAAATACTATCCATTCTTCATTGAATTGCCTTTTGCTCGTTTGTCAAAGAACAGTTGACTATATTTGTGTGGTCTATTTCTTGGCTTTCTACTCAGTTCCACTGATCCATGTATCTATTCTTCTCACCAATACTATGCTTCTTTTGACTACTTGATTACCTGTAGCTTTTTAGTAAAGTATTGGATCTGGGTAGTGTAGGCCATCTAACTTTGTTCTCCTTCTTCACTATTGTATTGGCTATTCCAGGTCTTTTGCCCTTCCATATAAACTTCAGTATTGGTGTTTTGTTTTTTTTTTAATATGCAGAAGATAACTTCCGGAGATTTTGAATGGGATTGTTTTGAATCTATAGAACAAGTTGGGAAGAACTGACACCTTAACAATATTGAGTCTTCAAATCCATGAACACAGAATCTCTCCCCATTTATTTATATATTTGCTTTTTTCTTTTTTTTTCTTTTTTTGATTTGTAGTGCTCCTCATAACAATCCTGCACATATTTTGTTAGATTTATATCTATTTCATTTTTGGGGTACTATTTTAAGTACTATTTTTTTTTTAATTTCAAATTCAGTTATTTCTGGTACATAGAAAAGCACTTGAATTTCTTCTTTTAACCTCCTATCTTACAAACTTACTATACTTGCTTATTAGTTCCAGGAGTATTCTTGTCAATTATTTGTGAATTTCTATATAGGCAAACATGTCATCTGTGAGTAAAGACAGTTTGTTTCTTCCATTCTAGTCTTTTATCTTTTATGTCCTTATTTGCCTTACTGCGTTAGCTAGGACTTCCAATATGAGTTGAATAGGAGTCATGAGAAAGGACATCTTGTTTTGTCCTGATCTCAGGGGAAAAGCATTTGGTTTCTCAGCATGAAATATGATGTTAGCTATAGATATTTTGTATATGTTTTTTATCAAGTTGAGGAAATTTTCCTCTATTCCTAGTTTGCTGAGTATTTATCATGAATAGGTATGGGATTTTGTCAATTTTTTTATGCATCCATTAATATGATCATGTTTTTTCTTCTTTAGTCTGTTGATGTAGTGGATTATATATAACTAATTTTCAAATGTTGAACCAGCCTTGCATACCTGGGTTAAATCCCACTTGGTCATGAGGCATAATTATTTTTATACATCATTGGATTCAATTTGCTAATGTTTTGTTGAGGATTTTTGCCTCTATGTTCATGAGAGATATTGGTCTCTAATTTCTTTCTTCTAATATCTTCCTCTGGTTTTGGTATTAGGGTAATGATGGCCTTATAAAATGAGTTAGGAAGTGTTCCTCTGCTTCTGTTTTCTGGAAGAAATTGTGAACAATTGGTATCATTTCTTCCTTAAATATTATGTAGAATTCACCAGCGAAACCATCTAGGTCTGGCTCTTTCATTTTGGAAGGTTATTAACTTTTTATTCAATTTCCTTAATAGATTTGGACCTAATCAGAGGATCTATTTCCACTTGTGTGAGTTTTAGTAGTTTGTGTTTTTAAGTAATTGTCATCTAAGTTATCAAATTTGTGGGAATAGAGTTTTCATGGTATTCCTTTATTATCCCTTTAATGTTCATGGGGTCAATATAATGGCTCCTTTCATTCCTGATACTGGTAATTTCTGACTTCCTTCTCTTTTTTTATTGGTAACATTGACTTTTTAAATCTCTGAAATATTTTTATTTGCTTTTATCCAAGAAATTATTAGATCTTCATTTTATCACCAAAAAGTTCTCTTATTTTTAAAGTTAATTTCCTTGGGTTATGCATTAGAATTACTTCCTCCTGATGAGATGCAAAGTTCTTCAGACACCAGTTTGTTCCGGGATGAGATACATCCACCAGAGACTGGACTTGTGTCTTCTAGTCTATAACACACTAAAAAACAGCCTAACTGAAAAAGCATCACAGATAAATAGCCTTAAGACTGTTAGTAAGTGGCCAGTGCACACTTTTTTGAGGCTGTATCTCATGAAGTCATGTGTTTTCAGTCCTACCTTCTGCCATATAAAATCATCATGTAAAGAATGTTCCCATGCCATGTCTCAAGAAGTTTGCAACTGTCTATTAAAAAACAAAACAAAACAAAAAAACCTACTGGTCTACAAGTTTGGATAAATCCAAGATTCCCTACATGCTTTACTCTCATCCACTTCTCAGTCTTCTTCTCCCCTTTCTACAGTTGACCAGGTCTGTGTGCGTAGACAATTTAGTATCTTCCAATGGAAAATACTCTGCTTCACTGACTGATTCTCTTCAGATTTCTCTGAATGCCAGTTAGCAATGATTTTATTATTGAGAGGAAGGGGGTACTTGCTCCTAGAAATAGAGAAATGGATTCATAACTTAATTGTATATAAAAAAAGGAGAATGAATAATTAGGATATGCAATTTAAATTCTGCTTTAAATATCATAGAGGGCAGGGCATATAGAGAGTAAAATCATCATACCGGGTTAATTTTAGGACAGTGCCACCGTATCAACAGAGGTGTTATTTGATCTATTTCTAAAACAAGGCAATACAGTTATTGAGTTATTGAACAAGTCTGGAGTCAGAAAGACTGGGTTTGAATCATAGCTCTGACATCACTAACCCTGTATTCTTAGGCAAGTTACTTAATCCCTCTAAACTTCAATTTTATCATTTATAAAAATGGGAGTAATAATGATTGGTATAGGAATGATATAATGGATGCAAACTACTTGAGAAGAATTCCTGATACAAGTGCCTAATAAATATTAATGATGATAATAATGATGTTCACAATAATAATGATAATGATGATTAGTCAAACATGTTCAGAGGAGAGCAGGAAGGACATTTGCCAACCTTACTTGATTAGTGTCCTTCTTTAAAAACATCTTTGTTGAGATATACTTCATATACCATGAAATTAACCCATTTAAAAGGTACAGTTCAGTGGTTTTAGTTTATTCACAGAGTGCTGCATCACAGTTATGTAAGTTTAGAACATTTTCATCACTCTGAAGAGAAACCCCATATCACTCCCCACTCACCACCACCCTAGTCCTAGGCAACCACTAACCTCCACTCTGTCTCTGTAGATTTGGAAATCTCATATAAATTGAATAACGTGATTTTTGTTTTTTGTGACTGGCTTCTTTCACTTAGCAGAATATTTTCAAGGTTCATCATGTGATAGCAAGTATCACTGCTTCATCACTTTTTATTGCCATAATATTCCATTGCATGGGTATATCACATTTTATTTTTTCCATTCACCAACTGATGGACACTTAGGTTGTTTCCACTTTTTGGCTATTATGAATAATGCTGCTATGTACATGTTTTTGTCATTTGTTTAACATATGAGTATTGACCATTTTAAAGAAGAAACTTTAAAAGCTCCTTCTGATAGACATGGAAGCACTGCCCAGATCCCCTTCAAAGAAAAAATTTCTGCCCAGCAAGTAGTTAATGCAATCATCAGATGACTTTTGCTATCAACTCCTTCAAAATCTCACCCAGCTGTGGGGAGTCACCTTGCTCAAGGTCATACTCTTTCCAGGAGAGCAGACATGGAATGACTGACCAAAGAAGGGGTGTAAAGGCTGGACATTTCAATCTGATGTGCTACTCAGATGGGATGTACTCACTTGAGAGTTTCCCACCTGGATTGTTGGGGCAGCACAGCAGTTCAACTTCTTCCTGTGTCCAGTCATGCTGCCTCCTATTTTCTTCACTGGGGCTGACCCCTAATAAATATCTTGTACCTTGTAGTGGATTGACTTGTATACCCAAGTTTGGACATGTTCTTGGTCTTGGTTTGCATTCTGTTGGGTGCAGACCCCTTGTAAATAAGATCTCTTCAACACGTTACTTAAGGTGCAGCCCAATTGAATCAGGCTGGCTTTAATCTGGATTAATGGAGTCCTTTATAAGCAGAGTGCGTCAGATGGAGAGAGAAGCTAGCAAGAGCAGCCATAAACTGGAAGGCAGTGGAACACAGAAGAAAAAGAAGATACTGTCATTTGCATTGCTGTGTGACAGAAAAGCCAAGGATCAAGGCTCTCCAGCAGCCAGCCACAGAAAGCCACAGTCTTCAGGGAGAAAGCATTGCCTTGTGCTGCCTTGATTTTGGACTTCTCATAGCCTCAGACTCATGAATGAATAAATCCCCATTGTTTAAGCCAACCCAGTGTATGGTAGTGTTTTAGCAACTGTGAGATGGAAACATACCCCTAAATCCATCTCAGCATTACATTCCTGATATTCCAACCTGGGCTACTACTCCTGGATGGTGGTAATGTTGGGGAACAGTTAATGATGGTGATCAATTGATGATAATGATGATATTTTCTTCCTATCTCTATTCCATTGATTCCAGGATTTCTCTGGAATTATAAAGCTGAGATATCTAAAAGGATGGCATTTTAGAGCCTTTGGTGAAAAGTAGATATGAGAGATTTCACAGAAACAGGTCCCCATGTATGTCATGTCAGTGCAGCAAACGTGATCTGAGGTGGGTAAAAGAACATGGAAAGTACAAAGTCTAAATCCGAGAATGAATTGACTTTTACTTAAATGTTTGCTACCCTGTGGAATAGACAGTTACTTGACAAAGTAGGAATTCAATACCACTTGACTCCCAAGTATCCTAAACCTGGTCAGATCAATACATGCTCTCCTAACTTGATATTTACCAAGACGGAAAAATATAAAGATTTTTGAACTTGTCTCAGATTCTCTGTACTGCTTTACTTGGGGCTTATAGTTCAATTTATGAAGAAGCAAAATGAATATTTGAGACAGTTAATTATTTGTTAATCTGATACCCAAATGTATCTCATGGATGAAAAGGAATTTCTTTCCTTCATCTTTTTGTTTAAACATAATTTTATTGAGATATATTTATACACCATACAATCTATCCAAAGTACACAATCAATGGTTCATAGCATCATCACATATTTGTGTATTCATTACCATGATCGTTTTCAGAACATTTTCATTACTATAGAAAAAGAAATAAAAAGAAAAAAAAAAACCCTAAACATCCTAAGCATCCTTTTATTGATCACTAGTATTGCACTTTACCAAATTTTAAGACTTACAATAGAGGTAGAATAACTAAAACAGTGTAGTATCGTCAGAGATAGATACATAGATCCATTTTCCTTAATCTTTAAACACACTTTTATCTAAGGTTGAATATGGAGCAAATGCAAAATCTGTGATTTAATCAGAACATTTTTTTCCACTAGAGCCCCTATTTATTTAAGGTAACCTTAAGAGACAGAGAGACGGCAAGAGCGACAGAGAGAGAGAGAGAGAGAGAGAGAGAGAGAGAGAGAAAGGTAGCACCACTGAGCCACTATCTATCTGAATTTCTAGGTGGGGCCTATGCTCCAGAGAAGTCAGGAATTTGGCCCATAGCCTAAACATAGACAACGGACTACAAGCAGATTTGAGTACCACATATTTGTTGTTGTTTTTTATTAGAGAAGTTGTAAGTTTACAGAAAGGTCATGCAGGAAGAACAGAATTCCCATATATCCCCCTCACACACACAGTTTTCCCTATTTTTAACACTTTGTGGGAAGTACCACAGATTTTTAAGGGCAGTCATAATTTATACAAATGTTTTGTCATCAATCTTGCCTTATTAATAAGTACTATGTTATTACAATTGCCATGCTGTTCTCTGTGGGAAATCATGTGTTCATCAATCCAAGCAAACTTGGACTGCTTTAGGAGTTTAGAAGTTCAATTGACTAGCACATTTCAGACTAAGTATGGTCACTAGATTTTTTATTTCCTGCACTTGTTTAGTTTACATATGGGTACTTTTTCTGCAGTAACTCCATTTTGTTAGAGGCCCCTGGAGCCTGAACATATTTTGTTTATTGGATTTCTTCCAATGTGGTTGTTCTGAGAAATCATGATGGGTTTTGTTCAGAAAACGTGAGGACTGTTTTGCTGTACTTCATCTATGATAGCCTTTGGCCTTAGGCGATCCCCTGAGCTACTCCCCAATTACATATGACACATTGTTCTTGAAGGAATCACTTTCCCTCAGTTTGGCTGTCTTAATACCAAAATGTTCTACATTGCAATGTTTTTAACAATGAAATAGTGTTCACCTAGGCTCCTTAAGGATATTCCTCACTCTTTATAACTCTTACTGATAAATTATTAACCTTCCCTTATATCCCATTGAAAAGCCCATCAGACACTCTCTTTGGAACAGAGTCTCTATGGCAGTTTGAAGCTGTATGTACCCCAGTAAAACACTGTATTAGTTAGGGTTCTCCTTGGAAACAGAATCAATGAGAGATGTCTCTTATTATCAAATTGTAAAAGTGACTCACGCAACTGCGGGAGCACACGAGTCCAAATTCTGCAGAGCCGTCAACAAGCTGTCAACTCCAAGGAAGATGTCCAACGAACTCCTCGGGAACCGAACCGACAACTTTGACGAACTTCTCAGGAAACGAACCGGCAACTTTGAAGAACTCCTCCGGAAACGAACCGACAACTTTGACGAACTCCTCAGGAAACGAACTGGCAACTTCGACGAGCTCCCCAGGAAAAGCTTCACTGAGCAGCTGAAGAAGAAGTGAAGGTTCTCTAACCATCCGGCTTATAAGCCTCCAACTGATCACCCGGACCAAATCCAGCCAATTGCATTCTCTCACTGTGGAAGCACACCCCTTGATGAGTCATCAGTCAGCTGCAGTCAATTGACTGATGATCCGACAAACCAACCAGCCTCAAATAGCCTCACAGGAATCGTCAGGCCAGTGCCCGCTTGACCAGACAGCTAGGCCACCTAGCCAAGTTGACACATGAACCCAACCATCACAAACATGTTCTTAAATTTAATCCATTCCTGTGGGTGTGAACCCACTGTGAGTAGGACTTTTGATGAGGTTACTTCAGTTGAGGTGTGTCCCACCTCAGTCAGGATGGGTGTCAATACTATTGCTAGAGTCTTTTACAAGCAGAGTGTAATTCATACAATAGAGAGAAAGCCCACAAAGCAAGATGCTGAACATCAGTGGAACCTGGAAGAGAAGGGGGAGACCAAGAGAGGCTGCCATGTGCCTTACCAGTTTTAAAATTAAGGACCAAAAATCGCCAGCAGCTATCCCTAGAATGCCACCATCTTCAGGGAGAAAGCATTGCCTTGAAGATGGCTTGATTTGGATTTTTTCCCAGCCTCAAACCATGAGCGAGTAAATTTCCATTGTTTAACCCAATCCATTTCATGCCATTTGCTTGAGCAGCCTAGGAAACTAAAACAGTATCCAGCAAGAGAGTCCATGTAAGAATGTTGACACAGTTGCTGTATTAAAGATTATGAAATATTAGAATGTCCTCTTTACAAAGAAAATGTTCAGAACAGTTCTTCAATTAGCTATTTGTTCTGAAGGCTGCCTATACACTTGGGGTGGGGTGGGGGGAAGTGGAAAGAAAAAAATAATTCTAGTTTTTCCCTCTGTGAGAATGTATTTTGTAGACAATGTTTGTGTGTTTGCGTATGTGTGTATGTGGTGTTAACCTTGGGAAAATTGGAGCATGAATCCTTACTTAGTCAAAATTGAGCTTAACAGTTGCATTTTCTTCTCATGGTCCAGCTCAATGTCTTTCTTGTACCTTCTCTTAGCAAAACATGTCTGCAATTCCAAAAGCCACATGGTTGAGTCATAATGTTCCCAACCGCCTAACTGGCTCCTCTCCAGACAAAGTTGTTCACTGGGGCTTCTACTTCCTGTCCACTTAACCCATCCTTTCAGTAACAGGAGGACATATCCTCACCTCTGGCTCAAATTTCCTTCTGAAGAGGCCACATTCAACCAGGAATTCTTTATCATAACAATGTTGTTTGTTCTTCAGGAGTGCGTCGGGGACACTGTTTTAGTTTTCCCCGCATTGCAGGTACTTTACTTGCTTTCTTCTAACTACCAGGTAGTTCTGGCTGTTTGAAGAACATACACATTTAAAGAGTTAATGTTTCTGTGATACTGTTATTTGTACATTCACCTTCTCCTCTCCCATAGCAGAGCTGGGATTCCGAATCTCTTGATGGAATTCACCCTGCTTGGCTGCACCATTTTACTCATTTGACTAACATTGTAAAAAAAAACAAAAAGGAGGTAAACAATCACAAAACCCAACAACCTGGTTGTTAGAAGACAGAAGGGCTACACCATGTTACTGAGGCCAAAAGCAATGACTCATCCTGGGTCAGGAAGTGTTTTCCCCTCATGGGACTGAGAGCAGAAGCCTCTGTAATCAAGATGAGGTGATCAGACTTGTTGCCATGGTAATAGAAAGCATGTTTTCATGACCTGGATGGGACTTCAACATTCCTCTGGGGATAAAGATAGCAATTGCCAGGAACTCCATTCTGACCCTGGGTGATCTCAGGAACCGGTTTCTTACTCCAATAATGGTCCTTAACTTTGAGTCACGGCATTAGGTCAATCACATCCCAAAAGGTCTTGTTGTAGCCTTACACTTTCCAAACTTTGTCTTAGTAAATTTTATAATGACAATACTTTGGACAGTCTTGTTTTAAAAAATGACTTCTTAATGAAAGTGCTTTTTGCTGAGAAATAAGCATCTTCAAAGCCAAACCTCAAAAAGCATTACATAACCTTCCACCTTTGTTCTGTCACACACCCTTGGGAAAAATAAAGGCTGTTGCATACTAAAGTTCTTTTGTAAAAATTATTTAATGACTATTTCTTGAGCACTTACTATGTGCCAGGCATTAAATAAGGACTCAGTAACATTTTCTGCCTTCGAGACACTCACAATATGGTTATTAATGACTAATATTTCCAAAATTCTTTTTCCTTTTATAAAAAGTAATTCATGGTAACTATATATAATTTGGAAAATTCAAAATAGCTATGAAGTATAAGAATTATCAGAAATTCAGGCAAGATTATTATTAAAATTATTAAAATTTAATGGATATTCTTCCTTGTTTCTTCTGTTTATATTTTTTTTTGGTTATTACAAAAAATGGTATGATTCTATGCATGTGTTTTATTGCTGTTTCGATTAATGTATCAAATGTCACTATTTGAGTATACATTATATATTCTGTTTTTAATGATAAGCTCCAAATATTAGTTAGGATAATGCTACCTACTAGTATAAATAATGTGTCAAATCTCAGGGACATAATCACTAGAAGTTACACTCACCTAACAAACCAAGGTGGTTGTTACAGTCTTCCATATGCAGACTCAGAGAACCTTAGAGTTTCAAAACACTCTGACTTCGGTCCAAGAAAGATGAAAGAGGAGATGAAGAATGCCAGCTTTTTTACAAATCCTACTTTGGAAGAGACTCATATCATCTCCACTCACATTCTACTCACATTGTTGGGAACTAGTCACATGGCTCTACCTAGCTACACAGGAAGCTGAGAAATGTGGTCTCTAGATGGGCAGCTACTTCCCAGCACTGATTCTGTACAATGGAGGAAGAAAGATGACATTTTAGTGATCAGTTAAGTGCTTCTTCCATGTCCACTCATCTGGCCAGGTAATGTCTACCTACATACTTCATTCTAAGCACAGGGCACAACTATTTCCTCCCCTCTAGGAACCAGAGTCCCTTCAATCCCTGCATCCTGAAAATCCCAGGTATCTGGGAAGGAACAACCCTCTCCAACAGGTTTGGATCCATATGCTTTGGCAACATTTGAATTAAAAGACACCCCCTGACAACCTTTCCATGGTGGAGCAGGGAGAGGATAGCTAGGATGTAAAAATGAAGACCTAATGGGCCAATACGACTTAGATCAAGATTGTGGTCCACAACTTTGTTGTTTGTTCAGGAAAACTTTGCCTAGGAAAAATGTGGCTGTAAATCAAGAAAATCTTTGCTGTTTCTCTCAGAAAATTCTCAAAGATCTGTTTTGTTTTTTTCAGTGACAATAGTCTGTTCACATCAGTAAATAGCTCACTTTTCAACAGCAGCTTACTTTGCTTTTCAAGAAGTTTGTTTCACTTGTGTCCACCAATCCTAAAATATTATATCACAAACTTTGGCCAGTCTCAAACACTTCCCCACTTTGAATGACTTGCCTTAAACTAATGGACCCCAGACTCCAAAACCCTGTAAATATCCTACTTCTGACTTCCACCTTTTGAGACACTGCTAAGATTCCATCAAAGTAGTATTCTCTCTTATTGCAGTATGCTCTAAAAAAATTAGTTTTATTAACAGATTATCTGCTGACATTTTGGAGAATTTGACAGTTAATGGGGGAACTAGGAGTCACATGGCAGTCACCGGTCCCCAGCCATGTTGCAATCATGCTTAGCTTGCAGCATTCTGAGGTCTCCTTGTCCGGCAGCGGGGGAAGAGTGGAGTTCCTTGATTAGATACTGAACCAATTTCCTGGTAGAAATTTCACTGGACATTGTTCCCTATGGCCTCTGGCTCTGTGCCATGGAGGTTCTTCCCCTCAATGGCCACATCTGGAGTCGGGGGGGGGAGTGTTGCAGAATGTCTTTTGGTACTACTGAGATTTCACAGCCTACTTTAAGTGTGTGCAAGCTTGGAGGTTTGAAAGTAAGGTTGATACATTCACAGCATTTTTGTTTAGGATTGTGAATTCTCTTGCAATACAACTCCCCCCAAAACTTAGTAAGCTCCCATTCTATTTGCTTCTAGGCAGGCAGTTCCATATTCCAGGACTTACAATTCGAGTTTTATCCCAGACATTGCTCTTGTTCTACCTGTGACTCTGTCCTGCTCATCCCCCCACAGCCTGTTTCCAGAGCTTCAGAATCTTCTACAATCAGCCAATGAGGAAAAGAGAAGTATAGGAGGTATACTTGTTTTTTTAAGGTCTTTGGCCTAAAAGTGACACACAATGCTTTTTCCACTGACAAGAACTAGTCAGATGGCCCAGTCTAGATACAAGGGGACTGAGAAATGTAGTCTACTGCTAGGCAGCGATTTTTTAGTAACATCATTGTTTTTTGGTAGGGGAAGCATGATAGATAGTGGTACGTTAGTCGTCTGTCACTGTGCCAGTTTGAATGTATTATGTCCCCCAAAACACCATTATCTTTGATGCAATCTTGTGAGGGCAGACATATTAGTGGGGATTAAGTTGGAACATTTGGATTAGGTTGTTTCTATGGAAATGCGCCCCACCCAACTGTGGGTGATAACTCTGGATAATTTCCGTGGAGGTGTGGCCCTGTCCATTCAGCATGGGCCTTGATAAGTTTACTGGAGCACTATATAAGCTCAGACAGAAGGAGCGAGCTTGCTACAGCCAAGACGGACACTCTGAAGAATGCACAGGAACTGAGAGAGGAACTACAGTTTGCAGAGACATTTTGGAGACAGCCTTTGAAAGCAGACTTTTGCTCCAGAGAAGCTAAAAGAGGACAAATGCCCCAAGAGCAACTGAGAATGACATTTTGGAGAGAAGCTGAAGCCTAGAGAGGAACATCCTGGGAGAAAGCCATTTTGAAACCAGAACTCCAGAGCAGACACCAGCCACGTGCCTTTCCAGCTAACAGAGGTTTTCCAGACGCCATTGGCCATCCTCCAGTGACGGTTCCTTATTGTTGATGTGTTACCTTGGACACTTCATGGCCTTAAGACTGTAACTGTGTAACCAAATAAACCCCCTTTTATAAAAGCCAATCCATTTCTGGTGTTTTGCATTCTGGCACCACTAGCAAACTAGAATAGCTACCTTACTTCTTTTAGAGCAAATTGCCTTTTTTTAAAAAATGTAATTTTATTGAGATATAGTTACACACCATAGAATCCATCCAAAGTATACAAACAATGTTTCACAGTATCATCACACAGTATTCATCACCATAACAAGTTTTAGAACATTTGCATTACTCCATAAAAAGAAATAAAAAGGAAGACCCCAAACATCCCATACCCCTTACCCGTCCCTCTTATTGACCACTAGTTTTGCACTCTACCCAATTTCAAGACTTTCAATAGATGTAGGTTAACTAAGACAGTGTAGCATTGCCAGAGATAGATACATAGATCAGTGGAACAAAACAAAACATCCAGAAGTAGATCCATACAAATATGGACAACTGACTTTTTTTTTTTTTTTTGCTATATAGTTATACAATCATTATCAAAGATCAAGGTTCAACAACTTCAGGTATTTCCTTCTGGCTATTCTAAACCACCAAACACTAAAAAGAAAATATCTATATAATGAGTCAGTAGTCACAGCCATTTGTGCTGGAAAGGGGTGTTGACCTTAGGGGGTAGAGTAATGAAGTTGGTTCATGTTCTTGAAGATAATGTTACCTCTGGGTTTCAGGGCTTATCTGGCATAGGATCAATCTGGAGGCCTTAAATTTCTGAAAAAAAATACACTAACTAAGAAAAACTTTTATAGAGACTTAGAGCCCAGTGCATTCCCTAGGGTTTTCAGAAATACTGTTGGTTGGGGCTTGGCATACTGTGGTAGTTTGCAATATCTGGCTGTAGCTTCCATAAGAGTAGCAAGTTGTCTTTTGATCCTGATACCAGAACACTAATTTTCTATGGTCACATCCCTTAAAAATACCCAGTGAATGTATCTTCCCCTTTGCATGTGCACTTTTATCATCTGCTCTGGCATCTCCATCACTCACCTAGACTACTGCAATAAATTCCTAGTTGAAATCTGTATTAGTTTCTGAGTAATAAAGTATTTAACCTTGGTCATAGGGATCAGACCTTTTCTCTCAGATCCTGGGAGGCAATCTCTAAGCCCTTGCAATGTCATGTCTGATAGGAGTGTCTTTGTTTGCCTGGGGGTCTTGGATTACACCAGATAATCTAACAATGCGATTTAGGGTGGGGATTTGGGGTCAAAAGGTGTCAGATTGATCTCAAGAGAGGCTGGAGACTGAGATCAGATGTGTAGGCAAGTCAACCATGTCTTTGTAAAACTTCTGGACATCGAGGCTCAGGTGAGTGTTCCTGGTTGGCAATACTCAATGCGCACTGTCACTCATTGATACAGGTGAAGTAATGCTGTCCACAGCTCCACAGGGAGAGGACAACTGGAAACTCCATTTTAGGAACTTTCCTGAACTCTACATACTTCATCCCTTGAATAATTTTCTGTATCCTTTAGCTGTAATAAACTGTAACTGAGTATAAGAGTTTTCAGTGAATTCTGGGAGTTTTTCTAGTGAATTATTGAAACTAAGGCTGGTCTTGGCAACCTTGAACTTGCAATTGGTGTCAAAAGTGAGGGTGGCCTTGAATATTGTGCTCCCCCTAGTTTGGCAGGTTTCTGTTGCTGCTGTAATAAATTATCAATTATGTAGTGGCTTAAAAGAACACACTTTTTTTATCTTATACTTCTGAGGTTCAGAAGTCTGAAATAGGTTTCACTCAACTAAGCAAGGTGCTGGAATGGCTGCATTCCTTCTGAAGTGTCCAGGAGACAATCTATTTCCTTGACTTTTCTAGCAGGTAGAGACCACCTGAATTCTTCGGCCTGTGGCCGCTTACTCCATCTTCAAAGTCGAAGGTAGCATCTTCAAATCTCTCTCTGTCTCTCTCTGACTTCAGCTTCTGTTATATTGCTTTTTCTTTCATGCCCCTCTCTTTCCCTTATAAGAACCCTTGTGATTATTGGGCCCATTCAGAAAATTCAGAAAAATTTCTGTATCTCAAGATCCTTAATCACTTCTGCAAAATCTCTTTTGCTACATAAAGTAACAGTTTTCCAGGGATTAAGGTGTGGACTTCGGGGCCCCTTATTCTGCCTACCACAGAATCTGCCTCTAACCTTACCTCACTTCAATATATTTTCTACAATGCTGCCAGAGTTATCTTTCTAAAATACGGAATAAACCAATTCATTCCTCTAATTAAAACTTTTCAATAGCGTTCCATCGGTAGCGGGAGCGGAGAGCCAAGCCCAGAGAGCCCCTAGCAGCGCCACCGCGGTCGCCGGCCTCTCTGCCATCACACCCAGGGAGCAGCCGCAGCCCCCGCAGCCGCCCCCGTCACCACCACCGCAACCCTGAGCCGCTAGGCCGGGACCCGGCAGCCGCCCCCGCCCTCGGCGCCGCCCACACCAAGCTCCGCACCACCGGCAGCTCCCGGGCGGCCTCACTGTGGTGGCACCTGCCGGCCGGGACAAGAAGGTCGTCGCAACGGAAGTTTGGGGATCACTAAAATGGTTCAGGGTAAGAAACGGATATGGTTTCACTAACAGGAATGACACCAAGGAAGATGGGTTTGTACACCAGACCGCCATAAAGAAGAATAACCCAGGAAGTACCTTTGCAGGGTGGGAGACCGAGACTGTGGAGTTTGACGTTGTCGAAGGAGAGAAGGGGGCGGAGGCAGCACACGTCACAGGCCCCGGTGGAGTCCGGCGCAGGGCAGTGGATATGCAGCGGGCCATCACAGACACGATCCACTTTGTAGGGGTCCTCCACACAACCACGAGCAAAATTCCAGAACAGTGAGAATGGGGGAAAGAGGGAGGGATCAGAGAGCGCGCCCGAAGGCCAGGCCCTACCGCGGGCCACGATTCCCACCTTTCCACCGCGGAGGCCCTCTGGGCGCGGGCCACAGAATTCCAGCCCCACTGTGCAAGGAGAGATGGAGGTGCTCACAGCCAGGGTGCAGGAGAACAAGGCAGACCAGAGAGGCGGACTATCGGGGTTATCCACCACGATTCCGCAGGGGCGCTCTCGCCAAAGACAGCCTAGAGAGGATGGCGATGAGGATGATTAAGAAAATCAGAAGAGACCCCAGGTCAGCAGCCACCTCAATGTTCGCACCGTGGTGACTTCAGTTACTGACGCAGACGCCCAGAAAACCCTAAACCACAAGATGGCAAAGAGACAAAAGCAGCCCATCCACCAGCTGAGAATTCGTGGGCTCCGGAAGCTGAGCAGGGAGGAGCTGAGTAAATGCCGGCTTACCATCTCAACCATCATCTGGTTAGTCGTCCAACAAGAATGAATATGAAATTCCAGCAATAAGAAATGAACAAAAGCTTGGAGTTGAAGACCTTAAGTGCTTGCTTTTTGCCCGTTGACAAGATAACAAGAACTATTTGCATTATCTATGCAGCATGGGGTTTTTATTATTTTTACTTAAAGACGTCTCTTTTTGATAATGACAAAGGTGTTATTTTAAAAGCCTGGTTTTACTCAATACACCTTTAAAGGTTTTTAAATTGTTTCATCCCTGGTTGAGTTGAAATTTTTAAGAACCTCATTTTTTGATTTGTAATAAATGTTTACAACTTTTTTTTAAAGGACCTGTTAATAAATGTCTTAAATTAAAAAAAAAATAAAAAACCCTTTTCAATGGCCCTCTATCCATTATTTATAAGTAAATTCTGATATTCTTAATATGATATTTCATGTTCTTTGCTATCTGATATTTTTAGTAAACTTACCGGCCAACAGAAAACACTAAGCCACCAATCTCTCCAGTATTATCTCCTGACAACTACTCTTTCAAGTTTTGCTCCAACGACAGTAAACTACACATAGGATTTTTTTTTTTTTTTTTAACATACAATGGTTTTCACTCTTGCCTTTGTGTGCATATGTCCTTTCATATACCTGAATCTCCTCTTTATTCCTGCTGGCAAACTTCTATAAATATTTCAACCTTTAACATATGCACACCCCCCCCCACCTCTGTTTCGGTTTACTAAGGCTGCCAGAATGCAATATATCAGAAATGGGTTGGCTTTTAACAATGGAGATTTATTAAGTTACAAGTTACATTTCTAAGCTCATGAAAATGTCCAAATTAAGGCATCAACAAGAGGATACCATCTCTGAAGAAAGGCTGCTGGCATCTGGGGTTCCTCTGTCACATGGAAAGGCAACATGGTGATGTCTGCCAGTCCTTCACACCTGGTTCTGGTTTCAATGGCTGTCTCCACATTTCTCAGCAAGTTTTTCTCTCTCAGTCTCTCTGGGCTTTTACTGTCTTTTATCTTCTTCACAAAGGACTTCAGCAAAGGATTAAGACCCACCTTGAATGTGCTGTGTCACATCTCAATTGAAATAGACTAACCAAAATGTCCCACCCATGATAGGTCTGCTCCCACAAGAATGGATTATAAGAGCGTTGTCTTTTCTAGGGTACATAACATATTCAAACCAGCACACCCTTAACGAAGTCTTGCATATTGCCTTCTCTAACCCTGACCAATTCAATTATTGCCTTGTGCCATCCCTTCACCCAAGTGGCTGAGCATGGAAGAAGGAAAACCCCTGTTATATTGACTTGTCTCATTTGTGACCACATATCTCTAGTGTGCTCTTGGAATTGTCTGATTATCCAACTGCACTTCCCTAACCCACTGACTCTTCTTCTCCTCCCACCCTGACAATATTTCCTTTCTCCTCAAAAGTCTAATACCCCTTTTTCCCCCTTCTTGCTAAGCTGTTGACTTTACTTCCTATTTCTTTGAAAGAGTAGGAGAAAGTCTCTTCATGCTGTCCCTCTGATAATTTACTAATCTGTCTGTAGTGAATCATTATGGTTTACCTTTTTCCTGTTATACTGGAAAGTCTGCCAGTGCTCTCATCTAAGACAACCCTTTTTCTGGGGCACGGGATTCCATCCCCTCTTGAGAATTTTGCTCCTGAAATTGCTCCCTCCCATTCTTGTACCATCACTTTCTGCTGTTCTTAAGGGCCATTTCCATCAGCTTGAAAACATAGTGCAATCTCTCCTATCTTTAAACAAACAACAAAACAACAACAAAATAACACCAGTCTTGGCAAGAAATCCCTTCAGTTACTGCACCATTTCTCTGCTTCCTTTTTCCAAAAATCTCTTTAAAATAAAAGGGAACAAATATCCTACCTGGGTTTGTCATGACTCTCTGTGTAACCTTGGGATATTAACTGTGTGTTTCAGTTACTGTTTCAGTTTCCTCATCTCTCATTGTGGATAATAACGGTATAATAAGATTGTTGTGAGGATTTTTTCTGAGTATAAGCCCAGAGAATTGTCTTTTGCCATCTTTCCTTCATCTATTTTTAAACAAAATAAATCAAATTTATAGATAAAGTTCTATTTGATCACCATCTCCAGTCCTATTTTCTACCACCATGAGTCTAGGTGTGTATCCTGCTAATTTAATTTTTATACTTTGACACACATACAATATATTAATTAAATAACGCATAACCTTGTTTGGTATTTTTTTTTCAATTTCCAGAATTGTTATGCTGTATATATTGTTCTGTAACTTATAATTTTTTTTTTACTCACCATTGTACAGTTTTTTGCTATTTCCTCACCCTCATACTTCAGTCTTATTTGACTCAGATTCTTTTTCACATGTACAGAAAGCCCTTAGCTGAGATTCCATTTGAATACATAAGTTAAAAATTTTTATTGCTTTAGAGCTGTGCCTTAAAATTAGTAGTTAGAAAAAGTTTCCAAGTAATACTGGTATACATCCCAAGTTAAGAAGGAATATCCTAGCATATTTAAAATATGACCGTATTTGTAAAAAATTATTTTTCAGTCATAGATCTATTATTTAAGGTGAAATTCCTGAATTCTGGGAAGATGGTGGCAATAGTAGCATAGATTTTTTTCAAAATAATGTTTTTAATAAGATTAAATTTATGTAACATAAAGTTCACTACCTTAACCATTTTAAATTGGGCAAATTCATGGGTTTTAGAATATTCATAATGTTGGACAAACATTGCTAGTATCAAATTCCAAAATATTTCTATCACTACAAAAAGAAACCCCATATCTCCCAATTCTCACATCCCACCATCCCCTGGAGACCACTAATTTACTTTTTGTATCAATGGATTTGCCTATTCTGGACATTTTATATAAATGGAATCATACAAATTGTGGCCCCTTCTGTTTGGCTTCTTTTACTGAGCATAATGTTGTCAAGGTGATCTATGTATCAGTCCTTCATTCCTTTCTATGACTGAATAATATTCCATTGTTTGGATATACCACATTGTCCATTTATCAACTCATGGACATTTGGATTGTTTTCACATTTTGGTTATTATGAATAATGTGTCTATGAACATTCAAGCACAAGTTTTTGAGTGGAAATATGTTTTCAGTTCTCTTGGGTATATACCTAACAGTGGAACCATGAGGTCATGTGATATTTCTATGTTTAACTTCTTGAGTAACTGCTTATTTATCCACATGTTTTTCCAGTACTTGCTATTTTCAGTTCTCTTTGAAATTATAGCTATCTTAGCGGGTGTGAAGTGGTATCTAACTGTGGTTGTGCTTTGCATTTCCCTAATGACTAATGATGTTGAACATTGTTTCATGTACTTATTGGACATTTGTATAGCTTCTTTGGAGAAGTGTCTATTCAAGTACTTTGCCCTTTTTTATTGGGTTGTTTGTCTTTTAATCATTTAGTTATAAAATTTCTGTATATATTGTGGATACTAGACAATTATCAGATATATGATTTGTAAATATTTTCTCCCATCCTGTGGGTTGTCTTTTCACTTTCTTGTTAGTGTCATTTGATGCACAAAAGTTTTTAATTTTGATGAAGTTCAATTTATCTCTTTTGTTTTTCGCTTGTGCTTTTGGTGTCATATTTGAGCAGCATACATTTTTAATCTACTCTAATATTCTCACAAAACCAACCAAGCAAACAAATTAATGAGAACATAAATACATAAATAAAAAAGACATTGCATGTAGGTTAGCAATACCTAAAACACAGAAAATGTACACAACAAACTAAGTAGACTTTTATCATCACAGATCCAAAATTGTTAGCAGGTGGGTACAAACTTTTCTCACCTCTAAACTTCTAAGAGATCAGCATCTATTTGAGAGAAAGAGGAGGAAAACAAGAGGAGGAAAACAAATGTGATGGATTTGAAAGTAGGAGGGCCTCCCAAATCTCCAACAGCTAGTTACTACAATGCACATTGGGCTTATTTTGAGAAAAGCAGTAGAAATTAGAGGATCTTTTTTGCAGCCCTTTTCCTAGGTAGGTGTTGTTTGGGCCTATTAACTCTTGAAACAAAGGGGCCCTTCCAAGACAAAAGCCCACACTGATTGAGCAGGACAGGAGTAATCAGGCACAAGAAAAAGACATCTCAAATAAAAGCTGATGATGGGAACAGAGTCCAGGAAATCTCTGAGATTACACCACCATATTACTGAACAAGCCACTAACACAACAGATGAGAAAGCTCTAACATATAAAGCTAGAAAAGCTATTCTGGCTGACCTCTTCCTTATAGTTACAGCAAAATTAACTTCACATTAAAATGAGTAATAGAAAATGATCATAACTGAATCTCATACAAAGTTATTCTTGGAAAGAGAAACAGAATAAGGAGCAGAATAATGTCCCCAAAGACAACTACAGCATGCCAGAAAAACACGTCAACACAAAAGATGAATATGAAATACAATATTTAAAATTGAACTAATTGAAATTGAGAAAAAATGTTAGACATATGAAAGAACAACATAGAATTAGAAAATTTTACAAATGTGATGATATTACTCAGGAAAGAATTAGAAATAAAAGTACAAATCAATTCAGAAATGATTCAGCTAGAAGGAACCACAGATAGGATATACACAACAGATAATACCTTAAGAGAAATAGATAAAAAGGAGAAAAAATTGAACAAAAAGAAATTATATGAAGAAATAATGAGATTTAAAGAAAATATTTAAAGGAATGACACATATAGATGAACTTTTTAAAAGAAAACCAAAGCATTGTAACAGAACAAATACTGAAAACTGTATTTAAAAATCTCTTTTAAAACATATATTTAAAAAGAGTTAAAATATATAGTGAAAAGGCACATTAAAAACCTGGGAAAATCAACCCGGAGTGATCATTCACATTGGATTTCTTTCCTTACATCTTTTCATAGTTTCAGGCAAGTTATTGCTATAAAATATCCATAAGCATGTAATCTATAATTTCTTTTTTACTATTTTAATGACAGTTCACAATTTGCTAAACCTGAAACTTACATTTTTTTGTTTCTCTTTGCAAGTCTGTCAGTTTTTCTATCTGATATCTTAAAGCTCCATTATTAGGTGAATTAACTTTTAGAATTATGTTCTTTTGATGAATTGACCACTTTATCATTATGAAATGATCCTTATCCCTGCTAATATTAATCTTTCTGAAATCTATATTGTCTAATATTAATGTAACCACTCTTACTTTCTTTTAATTATTTCTGGCAAGGTGTATCTTTTTCCATTCTTTTACTTTTAACCTATTTGTATTTTTATATTTAAAGTGCATTTCTTATAGGTAACACATAGTTAGGTTGCTTTTTTATTCAATCTGACAATCTATTGCTTCTAATCAGGATGTTTAGACCATTTATAATTAATGTGATCATTTTTATATCTGAGTTTAAATGAACCATCTTGAGTTTCTATTTGGTTCATCTATTGTTCTTCACTCATCTATTTTTCTGACTTATTGTAGTTGAATATTTCTTAGGATTCCAATTTTATCTCCTTTGTTGTTATTGTTGTTGTTTTTGCTGTAACTCTTGGTTTTGTTTTTTAAATGACTGTTTTAGGGTTTATAGTATAATCGCTTTTACTCCTTATTGGCCAGTTTAGTTTAATTTTGGATGCTGCTTCTCCATTTCTATCACCTTTTCTTCACCCTTCAAATGTTGTACTCATGCAGCCAATTGCTAGGTTTGGCTGCTTTTTCTTCTCATTTCTGTCCAAATCTATTTTTCATCTTATCCTATTCATCAATTATGATCTCCACTTTGTTCTTATCCTACATCTAATTAATTCTCTAGTTAATATCCAGATCACTGTTTATAGTCCATCACCACTACTGTAGTTGGATGAGGGTGCATTCCAAATAATTTCCTGGTTGTTAAGCCTTCAGGAACATTACTGCATTTCAGATTAGTTACTTCACACTCGCTTATTCTAGGACAGAAGTTCTCAAAGAAAGATCCAGAAACATCATGATGACCGCTGAGACATTTTCAAGGGTTGCATGAGATCAAAGATATTTTCATAAAAATACTAAGACCTTAACTGCCTGTTTCACTCTCACTCTTTCATGAGTAAACAGTGGAGTTTACTGAGGCTACATGATGTGTGGTGACTTCATTGCTATGAGGGCTAATGGACAGTGTGCTTGTATATTTGAAAACTTTCTGTTTTGGAGAGTGTGCTTGTATATTTGAAAACTTCCTCAGTTTTAATTTCTGATATTGTAAAATCAATAAATATAACCAACATAAACAAAAGCTTTTTGAGGTTCTCAACTATTTTTAGGATTGTAAAGCAGTCCTGAGAACCATTGGCTTCATAAATTCACTCTTCCCATTCCTGATTTAAATTGACAATGGCTGTTCTATTTTCTAGAGTTTCCAACTGAGAATAATGGCTATTACATTAGATGCCATCTAACAAGCTGTTTATCTGGTTTTCCTGAAAATAAGAACTTATAAAGTTTCATGTGTCCTTTTGAGTTCTCATTGTCATTTTCCATTATCTACAGGTCCTAAACTGATAATTCTGACCAAGTAATTCCAACTGGACTTCCATAACATTCCCTGCTTCCCCCTTAAGACTGGAGGCTTGTCTGGGGAGCTATCAAGTCAAAATAACAATTAAGAGCAAACTAAGTGATATCTAGGAAAATGGGTCTGTTAATTTTAAAGGTCGTGGTAAAGTGAAGAAACAAGAAAAAACAAAAACAAGAGCTTGGGTTGCAAGGTCCATGTATAGGACTGTTTGGAGAAGGATGTCAAGTGAAAAGAACAAGTCTAAAACAGCATCTTAAAACTAAAGCTATGACTAACAACAGTGTTGTGGAATTTTCCTCTGTGGTACCTTGTGCTTGTTGACAGAGTCAGGCATGGTGGCTTAAAGGTGTTGCATATAATTAGACAATAGAAAGTATACTGGACATGAAATTAAGAAACCTGGATTTAGGATACATTTTTGTTTGCTGAGTGAATTTGAGTATGAATTTAATCTTTGATAATTTCTGCCCTATAAATCATAAATGTTTTAATGTGATTAAAATTGAATGGATGACTGTGCCGGTTTGAAACCATTATGGACCCCAGAAGAGCCATGATCTTTTAATCCAATCTTGTTGGGTGGAAACTTTTGATTAAAGGTCTCCATGGAAATGTGACTCACCCAACTGTGGGTGAAACCTTTTGATTAGATAATTTCCATGGAGGTGTGGGACCCTATCCATTCCGGGTGGGTCTTGATTAGATCATTGGAGTACTTTAAGGAGACATTTTGGAGAGAAGCAAAGAGCTGGCACAGACACTTGGAGATGCAGACAGAAGGACATTTGGAAATAAACTAAGAGATGAAGCCCAGAGTTTGCCCTGGAGAAGCTAAGAGAGGACTCCCAGATGCTTACAGAGAAATGCTCCAGGAGAACCAAACAGAGAGCTGAGAGAAGCTAAGAGAGACAGAAGTCCAGAAGCATTCTGGAGAAAGCCATTTTGAAACACAAACATGAGCAAAGGACAGCAGATGCCAGCCACGTGCCTTCCCAGCTGACAGAGGTGTTCCAGATGCCATTGGCCATTCTTCAGTGAAGGTAACCTCTTATTGATGCCTTAATTTGGAAATTTTCATGGCCTTAGAACTGTAAATTTGTAACCTAATAAATCCCCTTTATAAAAGCCAATCCATTTCTAGAATTTTGCATAATGGCAGCTTTAGCAAACTGGAACAATGACTCAGTATTTTCTCCTCTGAGAATTTCCTTAAGGAAATAATCAAGCATATGTGCAAAAAAATTAGCTAAAAGGATGCTTGCTGCTTATTGTCAATAGCATAAAAATAAGAAGAAACATAAATGTACAAGATTAGGGGGTTGATTAAATAGTGCATGGTTTGGATAAATAGATTTTATGTGGCCATTAAAAGTAAAGTTGTAGGGCATAAATTTTAAATTAAATTTTTTACAAGGTAGCAAAAGTTTTAAAAAAGCAAGTTACATGAGAGAATGCACAGTATAATCTTGTTTTTGTTATATCTACTAATTGCGAAGGCAGAGCATTCCTTTTCCCACATGAAGGCATGATAAGAGGAAAATGATAAGAGGAAAAGATCCTAAGCATTTTAAAGCTTCTCTTGTGAAATAATTATTAAGTTTAATAAGGTCTGTTCTAGTTTGCTAATGCTGCCAGAATGCAAAACACCAGAAATGGATTGGCTTTTATAAAGGGGGTTTATTTGGTTATACAGTTACAGTCTTAAGGCCATAAAATGTCCACGGTAACACATCAGCCATCAGTTACTTTCACTGGAGGATGGCCAATGGTGTCCAGAAAATCTCTGTTAGCTGGGAAGGCACGTGGCTGGTATCTGCTCCAAAGTTCTGGTTTCAAAATGGCTTTCTCCCAGACCATTCCTCTCTAGGCTGCAGTTCCTCAAAAATGTCAATCTTTTTTTTTTTACATGAACATGTTTCTTTATTTTTAATTAAATTCAGTTTTATTGAAATACATTCACACACCATACAATCATCCATGGTATACAATCCACTGTCCACAGTATGATAACATAGTTATGTGTTCATCACCACAATCATTTCCTTACATCAGAAAGAACCAGAACAAGAATAAAAAAAAAAAGTGAAAAAAGAACACCCAAATCATCCCCCCATCCCACCCCATTTGTCCTTTAGTTTTTATCCCCATTCCTCCACTCATCCATACACTAGATAAAGGGGGTGTGATCCACAAGGTCTTCACAATCACACTGTCACCCCTTGTAATCTACATTATTATATAATTGTCTTCAGGAGTCCAGACTGCTGGGTTGGAGTTTGGTAGTTTCAGGTATTTACTTCTAGCTATTCCAGTACATTAGAGCCTAAGAGGTGTTATCTATATAGTGCATAAGAATGTCCACCAGAGTGACCTCTTGACTCCATTTGGAATCTCTCAGCCACTGAAACCATTTTGTCTCATTTTGCATCCCCCTAAAAATGTCAATCTTAGTTGCATTTGGGGTATTTGTCCTCTCTTAGCTTCTCTGGAGCGAGTCTGCTTTCAACGGACATCTTCAAACTGTCTCATCTGCAGCTCCTATGCTTTCTTCAAAGTGTCCCTCTTGGCTGTAGCTCCTCTTCAAAGTGTCACTCACAGCTGCACTGAGTTCCTTCTGTTTGCAGCTCATTTATATGGCTCCACTGATCAAGGCCCACCCTGAATGGGTGGGGCCACACCTCCATGGAAATTATCTCATCAGAGTTATCACCTACAGTTGGGTGGGGGGCATTTCCATGCAAACAACCCAATCCAAACTTTCCAACTTAATCCCCACTAATATGTCTGCATCAAAGAACATGGCTTTTTCTGGGGGACATAATACATTCAAACCAGCACAAGTTTCCATAATTTTTCTGCTAAGTGTGAAGAGGAAGTAGAAAAGAGACAATGTAAGCTAAGAATGAGATCAAACATTGATAATTATAGGACAGCTGGCAAAATATTTTCTTTCTATGTCCTGAAAGACATAGAAAGACATGTTTGTTTGTGGGAGGGTGTACATATTCATGGTTAACAGGTACGTGTTAAAAAAAAATTGTGAATGAGGAACATGATAATAAGATTAACGCAGATGATAAACAAATTTGAGGTTTCATGTTCCTGAGACCTGTTGCTTCCAAACTCCCTCTTCCTCATTCCATCTTTCCTTCTGTTGGGGATTGAATCATGTCTCCCCTTGTCCCCAAGGCATGTTCAGGTCCCAACCCCTGGTCCTGTGGGTGTGAACCCATTTGTAAATAAGAACTTGGAAGATGTTATTAAGGTGTTCCCCAAGCTGGAATGAGAGTGGGCCTTAACCCAATATGTCTGAAGTCCTTATAAGCAAAGGAAATTGGCCACAGAAAATGAAGCCACAGGGAGTAGCCAGAAGCTGGAGAGATAGAAGACACCACCATGTGTACTACCATGTGATGGAAAAGCTAAGGAGCCCCAAGATTGCCAGCCAGCCAGAAGATACCTAACCTGGGAGAAAGCAAGCCTTCTAGCCTCTGAAAGCTTGAACGAATAAATTCCTGTTGTTTAAGCCAACCCACTGTGTGGTATTTTTTTATCAGCCGGGAAACTAAGACACCTGTCAAGTTGCAACATAGCATTATTTTTTTGTCTTCCTCAGTCATAATCTCCTACTTGCCAGCCAAATGCCTGTCCACCATCTTACAATGCCTCACTTTCAGTGTTTTCCATATCTCAACATATGTATGTCTATTTACATGTGTGTACATTGGCTCTTTCATCTCTTAGTAGAGTGTCCTCAAGATGGACCTGCTCATTTTCTTACATACTGAAAGAAGGGAATGCAGGAGAGTCAGTTTAAAAGTCAGTCCTCTTAGTCCTATGCCCAAGAGGCAGTTCCTTCCTCACAGCATGAACAATAGAGAATCTAGTCCTTTTGTTGAAAGTGAAAGGGTGCTCACGACAGATTAAAAGAACAAATATCAGAGGATGGTATATTCTGAGAATTAAGGATTTTGTAAGGCTACGGAGATTAACCAATCCCACCTTCAGTGGAAGATGTCTTTGAGTCACCTATATCTGCAACATGAATACTGACAAAAGGAACACTGCACACACAATGTGACCTAATCACAGATCAGATCGTTAACTAAATACTCTTCCCACACAGGAGCAAATTGTTGCTTTAGATCCTGGCGGGAACAGCTTCCGTAGATGATCTGCTTGTTATTTTGTTCACATTGCTGGGCAGAATCAAGTAGGTGGACTGTGAATAAGATTTGATGTTTACTTGGTTACTAATATTTTTTTCTCTTTTCCAGCTTTATTTAAACTAATAAGAAAGAAAAGGGGAACTGAAGTGAACTGATCACTAAATGTGGTTTCAATTATCTAGTGATTGTCATTCTGTCTTAAAAATGTTTTGTTGAAGTCAGGGCATGGCAAAGAGGTTATGCGGAGGCAGCAGGAAGCAACTCTGGCTGAATGGGCCCTTCTTGGGAGTTCCTAAAATAACTTGAAGGTGATTGAAATGCCTAAGCTTTCGTAGTCCCAAATAGTTATGTTATGAAAGAATTCTCCAGCACTGACTGGGCACATCAGGAAGACACAGTAAGAGGGGATGCATCAATGGATGGGATTTAGAGTTTGGAGAAAATAACAATTCATTTCCTCAGATCATATTTTTTCACAACTCCAACCACATGTGTAGAGGATAAATCTTAAAGGGAACAATAAAGACAATGACTTTCCTTATATATTTATTATAACAGACAATGTTGGTGACCTGGCCAACAGCCACACCCAAATTTTTTCCTGAAAAAAAGGAATGCAGGCATACCTCAGAGATGTTGTGGATTTGGTTCCAGACCACCACAATCAAGCAACATCACAATAAAGAGAGTCACATGAATTTTTTGGTTTCCCAGTGCATATAAAATTTATGTTTATACTATGCTGTAGTCTATTAAGTGTGCAGTAATATTAGTTCTTAAAAAACTATGTACATACCTTGATTAAATGTGACACAGAGACATGAAGTAAGCCCATGCTGTTGGAAAAATGGCAGTGATAGACTTGCACAATGCAGGGTTTCCACAAACTTTCAATTTGCAAAATTTGCAAGGTCTGTGAAGCACAGTAAAGTGAAGCACAATAATACGAGGTATACCTGTACAATCCAGTTTCTATCTAGGTATCCACCCTCCCCTGATCCTAAGGAAAGTAACCCACCTCTAGCTCAATGTTAGTCTTCCTTAGTTTAAACCAAACATGGTAATCCCATTCCCTTCTGGGTTCAGTTTCCGTGACTGGCATGTGACCAAGTTTGGCCAATGATTCATGAGGGGTCACTGGGTGTGTGCGCATTTGGGGGTGGGGGTAGGTGGGGAAAGAGAGAGAGGGAAGAGAGAAACAGCCCTTCTTCCATTGGATGTTATCTGCATGTCACACTAGGCATCAGGTCAAGAATTTTGGGATCATGGGGTTTGTTAATCTAGAGGATAAAGTAAACACCCTTGGAAGGGGAAAGCTGAAAAATGGAAAGAACCCAAGTCTTTTTTTTTAATAATGTTGAGTCACTAAAATAAACAGCTCTGGAGCTTACTCATCTATCTCTTGTTCTGTGAAATAATGTATTTTCCTTTTTAAAGACATTTGGAATTTGGTTTTTTGCTTCTTGCAAACTAAAAAAGTTCTAACTTTGTGCATTATACTGCAAGTTTGTCCTCTAGCCAGAGCAGAGGTTTTATTCCCCCCTTCCTTTTTTTTTAAAGTAACTATGATTAATCATTTTATAACCTCTGTGATTGCTCTGAGGCAACTTACATACTTGCTAGGAGCCTCAGCTTTTCCAACTGTAAAAGAGGAAAACAATTTATACATTTATTCATTCAATCAACAAATATTTATTAAGTACTTACTCTGTGCCAGGGACTATTCTAGGAACAGGGAATATATCAGATAATGAAAGAGACAAAAATCCTTGCACTTACGATGTATATGTTTTACTGGAGGAGACAATCAATAAATAGGATAAACAAAATAAGCAAAGCATGTTAAATAGTAACTACTAAGGAGGAAAAATCAAGGAAAGAAGATATGAAGTGTCCAGATGATGAGGGAGCTTGAAATCTTGGATAAGATGGCCAGCGAAAGGTTTACCCAGATGACTGTTTTGAAGAGAGCTATAAAAGTGAAGAAGCCAGTTACTGATCTCTGTGAAAGAAAAGTTCATACAGTAAATCGTAAGTGCAAAGGCTCTGAGACAGAAGCATCCCTGGCATGTTTAAGAAAGAGCAGAGTAGGAGTGGTAATGGGAAGTCGTATCAGGTAGGGCTCTGTAGGACACACCAAGGACTCTGGCTTTTACTTTTGAGTGATTCTGGAAAGTACTGAATGGCTTTAAGTAGAGATGTGACCTTATCTGACTTATATTTTAATGAACTCATTCTGACCTCTGCATTGAGAATCGGTAGAAAAGAGACAAGAGCAGAAGCTGAAAGACTGGTAAGGAGGATATTCCAATAATACAGACAAAATGATGGTGTTTGGTCCAGGGAGGGCAGAAGGCACTGTAAGAAATGGTCAAACTCTGGTTAGGAAAGGAGTTAAGGATGATACCAAGAATTCTGGCCGGATCAATGAAAGAATTGGGTTGACAATTCTTGAGACATATAAGAATTCAAGAACTGTAAGAGGAACAGATTTTTTTGGACATGTTAATTTAAGATACCTATTAAATCTACAATGTAGATTTCAGGTAGGCAACTGGATATATATGCTTGGAGTTTAGAGACTAGGCTGGAGATACATATTTGAGAGTTATTAATGTAATTTAAAGCTATTGGTAGCAGACACAATTACCCAGAGAGTGTCTGAAGATAGAAAACAGAAGGATACAAAATTTAGAGTCAGGTGATGAACGAGAAGGAGCATCCAGAAAGGTAGGAGGAAAATGAGACAAGCATTTTTTCTGAAAGATGAGAGAATGTGTTTCAAGATTGAGATGGTGTATAACTAGTATCAAATGCTGCTGAGAGATCAAGTAAAATGCCTGAAAATTGGTCCTTGGGTTTGACAACATGGTGGTCATTGGTGACTTTGAGAAAACTGTATCATTGGATTGGGTTTAAGAGAGAATGGGAGGAGAGAAATTACACTCAGCAAGTACAGACCATCCTTTCAAGGAATCTGGCTATGAAGAGAAGAAATGTGGCACTGATGGGGATATCTAGTATAAAGGAAATAATTTATAATGACAGGGTGGCAGTAGGGAGAATTGCTAGAACAACACCCTTGAATAGGTGTGAGGGGATGGGATCTGGTGCACAAACAGGGGTGTAGGCTTTTTCCAGGTACTTGACCTATTTATCCCTAGTAACACATGAGAAGACAGGGTGAGTAGAGATGCAGTGAGGTAGAAAGCAAGGTCCTCAGCTGAGTGAGGATGACGGAAGATATTGGAGGCAGAGGAAAGTAAAGAAAGTATAAAATGGTGGGAGAGTGGGAGAGAGAATGGACTAGGGAAATAAGATTCTTGGGCAGTCTTAAGGATTTCCGGAGTCCATGAATGTGTAGTGAAACCTGTCACACGATGGTGTGCTTTTCTCCAGCTACATGCAGCTGCAGACCTACAGGAGTGGCCCAGGCAGCAGTGTAACCACGCTTGCGGGTTTCTGAGTGACTAAGAAGGAAGAAAGAAGCAAGGAAGTTAAGTTCTAAGAGCTCTGAAGAGCTAACTCAGATTAAACCCAGAATATATTGCGTTTTAGTAAATGAGCCACATCTTTCTGGCCTTTTGGAAAATCAGCATACTCCCAAAGCAGTTTCTAAGCATCTTGTTAGGATTTGTAGAAATAGTTTTCTGGCACTGCATATATGAGTCCAGCAATAAAAAGTACCTGATAGGTCATGGCCATTCAAGACTTCATTATAACTGTTTCCTAAAAATGGCAATTCTTTTGAAAGCAAATGTGCTTAACCAAGAATATTTTTTATCTGTCTTAGCTTTTCCACATAAGTACATTTTTTTTTTTTATGTTGAGTAAATATTATGAAGCATTTTGAATTAAACAGAAGGGTTAGTGAATGGGACAAAATAAAATCCTTTTACATTAAAACAGTAGCGAATCTTTTTTGAAAAAATCAAAGCATACCTCAGAAACATTTTGCACTTATTTTGGGGGACCTCAATTTTCTTGTTAAAAGCAGTCAAAGTAATTCCAGGAATTTTAGCTTCAGAGACTTAACAGGAAGACAGCTGCCTAAGTACAGTTTTAGGGAGGCTGGGAATCCTTCCACTGCAAACCAAAATGCCCACACCTGTCCCCAGAAGTCTGAGGACTCAATGGTGGGGCTCCTGGACTTTAAGAAAGTGCTCAGGCAATGTCTACAGGAGCCAGGCAGCAGACTCAAAGGAGAGAAACAGTTGTGGACGGTGAGATGACAGGGTATTCGTTCCCTCTAAAAGGGGCATCCGCTTTTCTGATTGCTATCATAGTGAACACAGGCCTAGGGTGATGGGATCTCATGACTTTTAAAATTAAGCCAGGTATGGCAACAAACTGGATAATGCAGAAGAAATGGACAATTTCCTGGAAACATATGAACAACCTAGACTGACCAGAGAAGAAATAGAAGACCTCAACCAACCCATCAGAAGCAAAGAGATCCAATCAGTCATCAAAAATCTTCCCACAAATAAATGCCCAGGGCCAGATGGCTTCACAGGGGAATTCTACCAAACTTTCCAGAAAGAACTGACACCAATCTTACTCAAACTCTTTCAAAACATTGAAAAAAATGGAACACTACCTAACTCATTTTATGAAGCTAACATCAATCTAATACCAAAACCAGGCAAAGATGCTACAAAAAAGGAAAACTACCGGCCAATCTCCCTAATGAATATAGATGCAAAAATCCTCAACAAAATACTTGCAAATCGAATCCAAAGACACATTAAAAAAATCATACACCATGACCAACTGGGGTTCATTCCAGGCATACAAGGATGGTTCAACATAAGAAAAACAATCAATGTATTACAACACATTAAAAACTCGAAAGGGAAAAATCAATTGATCATCTCAATAGATGCCGAAAAAGCATTTGACAAAATCCAACATCCCTTTTTGTTAAAAACACTTCAAAAGGTAGGAATTGAAGGAAACTTCCTCAACATGATAAAGAGCATATATGAAAAACCCACAGCCAGCATAGTACTCAATGGTGAGAGACTGAAAGCCTTCCCTCTAAGATCAGGAACAAGACAAGGATGCCCGCTGCCACCACTGTTATTCAACATTGTGCTGGAAGTGCTAGCCAGGGCAATCCGGCAAGACAAAGAAATAAAAGGCATCCAAATTGGAAAAGAAGAAGTAAAACTGTCATTGCTTGCAGATGATATGATCTTATATCTAGAAAACCCTGAGAAATCAACGATACACCTACTAGAGCTAATAAACAAATTTAGCAAAGTAGCGGGATACAAGATTAATGCACATAAGTCAGTAATGTTTCTATATGCTAGAAATGAACAAACTGAAGAGACACTCAAGAAAAAGATACCATTTTCAATAGCAACTAAAAAAATCAAGTACCTAGGAATAAACTTAACCAAAGATGTAAAAGACCTATACAAAGAAAACTACATAACTCTACTAAAAGAAATAGAAGGGGACCTTAAAAGATGGAAAAATATTCCATGTTCATGGATAGGAAGGCTAAATGTCATTAAGATGTCAATTCTACCCAAACTCATCTACAGATTCAATGCAATCCCAATCAAAATTCCAACAACCTACTTTGCAGACTTGGAAAAGCTAGTTATCAAATTTATTTGGAAAGGGAAGATGCCTCGAATTGCTAAAGACACTCTAAAAAAGAAAAACGAAGTGGGAGGACTTACACTCCCTGACTTTGAAGCTTATTATAAAGCCACAGTTGCCAAAACAGCATGGTACTGGCACAAAGATAGACATATAGATCAATGGAATCGAATTGAGAATTCAGAGATAGACCCTCAGATCTATGGCCGACTGATCTTTGATAAGGCCCCCAAAGTCACCGAACTGAGCCATAATGGTCTTTTCAACAAATGGGGCTGGGAGAGTTGGATATCCATATCCAAAAGAATGAAAGAGGACCCCTACCTCACCCCCTACACAAAAATTAACTCAAAATGGACCAAAGATCTCAATATAAAAGAAAGTACCATAAAACTCCTAGAAGATAATGTAGGAAAACATCTTCAAGACCTTGTATTAGGAGGCCACTTCCTAGACTTTACACCCAAAGCACAAGCAACAAAAGAGAAAATAGATAAATGGGAACTCCTCAAGCTTAGAAGTTTCTGCACCTCAAAGGAATTTCTCAAAAAGGTAAAGAGGCAGCCAACTCAATGGGAAAAAATTTTTGGAAACCATGTATCTGACAAAAGACTGATATCTTGCATATACAAAGAAATCCTACAACTCAATGACAATAGTACAGACAGTCCAATTATAAAATGGGCAAAAGATATGAAAAGACAGTTCTCTGAAGAGGAAATACAAATGGCCAAGAAACACATGAAAAAATGTTCAGCTTCACTAGCTATTAGAGAGATGCAAATTAAGACCACAATGAGATACCATCTAACACCGGTTAGAATGGCTGCCATTAAACAAACAGGAAACTACAAATGCTGGAGGGGATGTGGAGAAATTGGAACTCTTATTCATTGTTGGTGGGACTGTATAATGGTTCAGCCACTCTGGAAGTCAGTCTGGCGGTTCCTTAGAAAACTAGATATAGAGCTACCATTCGATCCAGCGATTGCACTTCTCGGTATATACCCGGAAGATCGGAAAGCAGTGACACGAACAGATATCTGCACGCCAATGTTCATAGCAGCATTATTCACAATTGCCAAGAGATGGAAACAACCCAAATGTCCTTCAACAGATGAGTGGATAAATAAAATGTGGTATATACACACGATGGAATACTACGCGGCAGTAAGAAGGAACGATCTGGTGAAACATATGACAACATGGATGAACCTTGAAGACATAATGCTGAGCGAAATAAGCCAGGCACAAAAAGAGAAATATTATATGCTACCACTAATGTGAACTTTGAAAAATGTAAAACAAATGGTTTATAATGTAGAATGTAGGGGAACTAGCAGTAGAGAGCAATTAAGGAAGGGGGAACAATAATCCAAGAAGAACAGATAAGCTATTTAATGTTCTGGGGATGTCCAGGAATGACTATGGTCTGTTAATTTCTGATGGATGTAGTAGGAACAAGTTCACTGAAATGTTGCTATATTATGTAACTTTCTTGGGGTAAAGTAGGAACATGTTGGAAGTTAAGCAGTTATCTTAGGTTAGTTGTCTTTTTCTTACTCCCTTGTTATGGTCTCTTTGAAATGTTCTTTTATTGTATGTTTGTTTTCTTTTTAACTTTGTTTTTCATACAGTTGATTTAAAAAAGAAGGGAAAGTTAAAAAAAAAGAAAAAAGACAAACAAGGAAAAAAAAAAAAAGATGTAGTGCCCCCTTGAGGAGCCTGTGGAGAATGCAGGGGTATTCGCCTACCCCACCTCCATGGTTGCTAACATGACCACAGACATAGGGGACTGGTGGTTTGATGGGTTGAGCCCTCTACCATAAGTTTTACTCTTGGGAAGACGGTTGCTGCAAAGGAGAGGCTAGGCCTCCCTGTATTTGTGCCTAAGAGTCTCCTCCTGAATGCCTCTTTGTTGCTCAGATGTGGCCCTCTCTCTCTGGCTAAGCCAACTTGAAAGGTGAAATCACTGCCCTCCCCACTACGTGGGATCAGACACCCAGGGAAGTGAATCTCCCTGGCAACGTGGAATATGACTCCCGGGGAGGAATGTAGACCCGGCATCATGGGATGGAGAACATCTTCTTGACCAAAAGGGGGATGTGAAAGGAAATGAAATAAGCTTCAGGGGCAGAGAGATTCCAAAACGAGCCGAGAGATCACTCTGGTGGGCACTCTTACGCACACTTTAGACAACCTTTTTTAGGTTCTAAAGAATTGGGGTAGCTGGTGGTGGATACCTGAAACTATTAAACTACAACCCAGAACCCATGAATCTCGAAGACAGTTGTATAAAAATGTAGCTTATGAGGGGTGACAATGGGATTGGGAATGCCATAAGGACCAAACTCCACTTTGTCTAGTTTATGGATGGATGTGTAGAAAAGTAGGGGAAGGAAACAAACAGACAAAGGTACCCAGTGTTCTTTTTTACTTCAATTGCTCTTTTTCACTCTAATTATTATTCTTGTTATTTTTGTGTGTGTGCTAATGAAGGTGACAGGGATTGATTTAGGTGATGAATGTACAACTATGTAATGGTACTGTAAACAATCAAAAGTACAATTTGTTTTGTCTGACTGCGTGGTATGTGAATATATCTCAATAAAATGATGATTAAAAAAAAAATTAAGCCAGAATACATGACTTTTATATGAAATATCCAATTAAAAAAATGGCTACTCATAAAAAAAAGCTAAAAACACTGTTTTCTGGTCAAACCAAGAATTTTTGACTTGTTATAAAGCAATAAAAGCCTTTAAAATGCACATGTTATCAATTTTTCCTATTAGAATCTGTAGAACATTTCAGCTTACTTTTGAGAATTGGTTTTGTTTGATAGAAAAGGAGGAAGCATGTAAATATTTTATGCTGCTTTCTCAGGCCACGGTGTTTATAGCTGCTTATTGTGGACACATGGTCTAGTCTGCTGATTGTGGTGGATTGAATTGTGTACCCCAGTTTGGATATGTTCTTGGTCTTGGCCCACATTCTGATAGGTGAGGGCCCATTGTAGATCAGGCCTCCTCAAAATGTGAAGGTGTGGCCTCACTGAATCAAGTTGTGCTTCAGTCCAGATTACTGAAATTCTCATAAACAGAGTGAAAGTCAGATGGAGAGAGAAGCCATGGGGAGCAGCCAGAAGGGAAAGAAGACACTGACATGTGCATTGCCATGTGATGGAAAAGCCAAAGAACCACAAAAATTGCTGGTCAGCCAACCCAGGAGGAAGCAAGCCTCTGAAATTCCTGTTGTTAAGCCAACCCATCGTATGGTACTTGCTTTAGCAGATCGGTAACCAAAACACTGATCTGCATTATAATATTTTTATACTTTCTCACTTTTTAAAATCTGACAGAGGAGACCATGGAAATAGTGAAATGTTCTTAGAAATCAGTGAGATTTTATTTAAAGAAATCAAAGCTGTGTCTTCTATATTTACCTTTTGCTACATAAAATTCTTTTATTCAAAATTTCAGTTACTTAAGATAAATATTCCTTTAAAATTTTCTAGAAAGTACTCATTTACTCTATTTCATTTTCCCTACTTTTGGCTGGGCAAACTCAGTATCTCTCATCTTCCTGCCAAGACATCTGAACGAGTATATCCTTAGTGACATCAGTAAACCTATATAGGGAGAACAGCCTATAGCAAAACAAGAGTCATATACTCACCTGAGTAAGGAAAACCAGTAAGAGTGGTAATATCAGTAATTAAAAAAGTTATAGTTGTTACCAATGAGTAATAGCTACCAAATACTATTCTAGACATGTTGTACCCTTCATCTCTAATCCTTAACAATATCGTTATTAAATTGGCATGCTTATTCTCATTTTATAAACATGACAACTGAGGTTCAGAAGGAAGATGCAACTTGCTCAGAATTTCAAAGGCAATATATGACAGAGCCAAACATTAAACCCAGGACTATCTGATTATATCATGAGTTCTCATTTATGGTTTAGCCTCAGTTCAAAAACTATTCAACAACTTCTTTCTTTCTGGCCCCAGCCTGGATTTAGGACTACAGAGATGAATACACAGTTCTTGCCCACAGAGACATAGTTCAGTAGCGGAGACACATGGAAAGTGTTTTCAAAACACTTGGAGTTGGCAAGAGAGGTAAACACAAACTACTATGTAGGCACTAAAGTGAGAGAGGAAGCCAGAGTATGGCTGAGAAAGGTTTGCTGGAGAGATGAGACTGTAAACTGAATCTTAAGGAAAGAGTAAGAATTAGGTTGAAGAAGAAGGGGAAGAATATTTTCTGTAAGAAACATAAACAGCATTAACAGGTGTGTGACAAAGTATGGGGCATTTAACAGATCAACAAAAGTTGAGTACGTCTGTACAGTCAAGTTCAAGTTGGGAAATAGATGCTTGCCTCATAATAATATATGCTGGAATGCTGTATGGTCATATTTGGGTTAAAAATGGAACATCCTAGCAGCTGAGTGAAGGATGGATGGGAGGGCACATATTTAGAAGCTTTTAGGACTCCTAATTGTTTTAAATTACTTTATACTAAGCAAAATTTTCTCAGGAGAGATCAGTACTTTGTGCAAAAGAAAGAACAGTTCAACAACTTCATCTTTATGTCAAAGATAAATTGTTATGTGCTAAATTAAACCATATTAAGACACACTGGCCTTGGCACTGGACAGCACCATGCATGCATAAATACAGCACCTCTTCTTAAGAAATAAAGATGGACACATTATCAGCAGAAATCACAAATTTATTAACTCTTAAATATATCAATCAATCATTTACCATTATGGCAAGAAATATATACAGTGTCCCATGGTAAACTGCAGTGTTTCAAAATGATAGAAGATAATAAATGTGTAATTTGATTGTGGTGGTAAGAAGAAATCACAATTTCCTCACATCTTCGTGTGGAAGACAAACTTGATCTACAGTAATACTTCAACACCACATGCTAAGTTAAAAGCGTAAAAAAAAAAACAAACAGAATCACTCTACACCTATTTTTTTTTTTTTAAATACATGTATGCCACATATAGCTGTTTCACAAAAAGATAAAAGAAACTTTTAAAAAGGAAAAATGAGGCCATTACTTTTTCACAGATCTCATTGGCAGGTTAACATGGCTCAAAACATTTACTGTATATATTTATTTTAAATATATATTGTTTTAAATTGTGTAATAATTATCAGAAAAGCTTCAATCCATCTACCATACATCCACTAGCAACAACATCTAAGGTGATTAGTAATCAACACAGAAAGGTGAAATGAGAGAAAAGAGGGAGGATTGTTTTTTGTTGTTTCATTTTTATTTTTTGCTTCTGCTTTAAAAGTAGGCTCCTGAAGGTTGTGAATTACTACCATTAAATAACGCTGATGAAGATACCATGCACTATAAAGTATTTCAGAGAAGAGAAAAATGCTTCATAGAGATTGAATAAACAAAGGAGACATGAGAAGCACAGAGCAAACCCGGGACATTTCTTTTTTCTTTTTGTTTCAAACTGGCAAATCCTAATTCTTTGCAGGAAGATAATGTTAATCTGACACAAGAAAGAAGCAAAAACAGCACAAGTCACAAAGAACAAGTTCAAAACACTTATGAGAAGGAAAAACAACTGCAGGCCTCTCTAACCTTAGAAAACTAGCTAGAAATGGTGCAGGAGGGCCCCAAGTATTTCATAATGCAGAAATTAAGCACATTTGCACAAAACTCTATTCTGCTATAAGTTTGGTATTCTCCGGGCAATTGCTGTAAGAAATATTGCAATTACAGTAGGAACTTACTCTTACCACAAGTTTTAAACAATTTGTATACTTCCACATAGTTAGGATACTTAAGTCCAAACTAGAGCTCTATGCAGAATTAAAAAAACTTTGAAATTTCCTTGACAATATTTTTATGAGCCCTGAAAAAGATCAAAAGTGCTAGTTTAACTACCTCCAAAAGACCTCAATTTTTATTTTACCTTGGATATGCAAATTTCACTTTTACTCTTTTCTCACATACTACTAGCCTAAAAAGAAAAAAAAAAATGAGTAAAAGGACAACCACCAAAAAATAAAAGAAAAATTAAAAAAAGCAAATGAACCAAAGAAATAGGATAAAATGAACATCAAAAGAGGATAAAATGAAAAAAAAAAGGGCATAGATTTGAAAAAGGAATAAAACATTCAATTCAGCAAATTCACCAGCACAGTGTGAGTGTACGCAAAAGTGATTAAAGTAGTAAATAATGTGACTGCTTCCAGTTTACACAGTTTGATCAAAAACTAAATGGCTTTAGATGGTGCCAAACCAAGTGATTCTTGCTTCCACATTCACAGGTGATTTTGTCCACATATCAAACTACTTTAATAGTTAAACAGCAACAAAGCTTTCCGTGAAAAATCATTCATCTCAATTAGGATAATATCAGGAAACATAAGGAATTTTTTGCCTTTTTTGTTTAAACAAACAAGCCAAAACAGATTAACAGCAAAGAGTCCTAAAAAATTTACATTTCTTTTACAAATTGTCATTTAGAGAACAATAATGTTGAAGTCTGTTAAATCTTGGCATAAACAGAGAAACCTGATGGATAGATTGTACTTGAATATTGTGGAACTTTTTTTGTCTAACCTTCCCCTATTATTTGCCAACAGTAATTTAAGTTTACATGGAACATTCCTGTAGGTGAAGTGTAAACAATGTTTAGGAAGGAATATATGACATCACATATGCATTACATGTGGGACCTTCACAACTTCATGCACTCAGAAACATGCATGAAGAGGAGGAGACGGTCCAGGTTACCATCCAGGTGCTTTGAGAACAGAGAATGCAGACGTGGCACTGTTGATTTTTAGCTGAAAGGAGAAAGTGAGGTGGGGGGGGGAGAAATAAATTATATGGTTTCATAAAATATCATCAAATTACTTTGCCAAACATATGAGGCTACAATTTTATGACTCTGCTAAATAACAGATTGAAAATACTATGTATAAGACATCTCTTATACATTAAAAGAGGAAAAACACGTTATTAAAAAGAGACAACATTAAAATAGAAAATTAGTAATAATTATTGATTTGTTCATACAAAGCTAAGTTAAAAATAAGAGATGGGGACCTCGGCTTCAATCACATTATTAAGTCTAAATAGACATTTTAAGTATTCATGTTTACTAAATGAATTAATATAGGAATATTATCATGTGGTTGATGTAAACTCAAAGTTTAAGTTTAGCTTTAGCTTTTGTCATTATTCTTAGCCTCCTTGGGAAATCAAACCTGGAAGTCAATTTAACAAAGAATATAGCATGGGATATAACATGATTACTCTTCATTGGAGGTCCCTTTTCTGTAAAGCAACAGCTGGGAGCACTACTTCTTAAAAGCTCTGACGAAGTTTAGTGCTATCACTGGGGAAAATATACACAATGCACCACACACATATCTGAAAGCTTGTAAAACAAGTTTAAGAAACAGATCTTTAAAAACAACAACACAGGCATGAATTTAATTACAGCCAACTTTCAATTATCCTCTGGAATTATCCACTTTGTGAGTTTTAAATTTCAGCTTGACTTCCTTCTGTGACCTGTCCTCATGGTCAAACACCAATTATACTCAGCCAGGCACAGCAAATTAATTTACATATTAACTTTAGCTAACTATGGAACAGGAATTGCAGCCTCTTGAAAAACAGAAACCAAAGGATGCTAAAGCTTGATATAAATTAAGCCTGGATAATTGAGAGTTGTCTGAAAACGCCCAGACATAATTTACTTTTGATAGGAGAAGGCAAGGATATTCTAAAATGGCACAATCCTTATGGTGAAGGAAGGCTCTGCTCAATGTTTATTACCTTTAAAATATGGATTATGCCACAAATTGGGGCTGAACATTAGTCTCAAGGACTCATGCAAAATTGCTATGTATTTTCAAAGACTTTATATGTTTTTCATTGAATATAATGCAAGAAAAAATATCCTCCAAGGGAAGATAAACCAGCCAGCCATGCAGCTTTTCATTCATTAGCTCCAAGCACAAAGTATCATGGAGCAGGTTGTTACTTACAAGACCCATATGAGAATGGTTTTCAGCCCTTAGATGTTTTGCCACAAAGAGGTGCTTCCTGAGAAGTTTTCTTTCCCATTTGGAATACAGGATGGCCTATTAAGAGACGCCCCATTTAAGCCATTTGGCATAAAAGGAAGTTTTCTTAAATAGGCTCTATCCCATAAACACTGAGGGAATTACAGAAAAAACTAACCCCCTAGTAGTTTATGAATGTAATCCCTCCTATGCTAACTAGCAATTTACTTGTACCTCTTTGAGGTTAAAAAAAAAAACAAAAAAACACATACACATGAAAATGGGCATTTTTATTATCTGCATATTCCTTTTGTTTCTTTCTCTAAATTACACAGCTATTGTTTTTAGAATGGATTTCAACATATCTGCTTTTTCTTCTTGTTGACCCTCTTTTTACAAATTGAACAGTGATATATAATCGTTAAGGCTTATTTCAGAGAAGGCCTTTGAAAAGTACTATGGTACGTTATCAGACTCAGAAATTATGATGGATCTCTGGAGTGAGTTGAATGGCTGTTTGTATAACCTTGACTCCCTATTCCATGCCTCAGAAACTTAACAGGTGATCCACAAAGTATACTGCCAAACTGTTTGCTACATTTGTCATTCATTCCATTCTATCCTGAGATTGATAATACACTTTATTATATACTTTTTTTGTATCAGCGATTAGTTGCTTTCCATACTAGAATGTATGTTCCTTGAGGGCACTGTCATAAACCTCACACTGTACTGGCACAGGCTAGTCACACAGGACATGTGCAATAAGTATTTGTCTAATTACTGAGTAGACAAACACATCATCTGAGATATAGTGCCATGGTGAGAAAGACAGAAATCTTGATATTTGTTTTCTAAATGCTGGTTTTTAAAAAAATCATTTTTCTCTTAATATCTGTAACTGATTCCCAGTAAAAACTCTATGAAATGAAGTTCCTGATTATTATATGGCCATTTTAGAAACTCCTCTTGAGTCATTCCTCTCACATCCCCTTCCTCTGCCAATTGTGACAATGAAATCATGAATACTGTGCCTTATTACATGAATCCTCCTTATTTAACCCTGAAAGAAATCAGTTTGACAGGCTATCTTCTAATTTCTTATCTAAAGCTATTGCATACTACTCTACGCAAAGTTTCAACCCACAAATGCCTGGTGTGATTGATCTTTCCAGACACTCATAGTTTCTTTCCCACCAAGGCATTTATTGCCACCAACATAATTGACCATTAGCATAAATAACATATGCCATGCTATTAACAATGGAATAAGTAGAAGGAGCTGACCATGGATATATTAACAAAGAAGCTGACAGCCTGGGAATATTTACTTGATGGGTACTGTTGGAGAACCCGAGCGATGAAAATGAACATTCTGCCATTTTCCATCCCGGCGGTGCCAGACCCGGGTCTCTTCTGATTGCATTGTCTTTGGCATTCCACTGCCATCCATGTACTGTGTGAGCCTAATATATGCTATGCAGGCAGCATCATCGCCTACCAGATGTACATGGGGATTCAGGATAATGGTGTGGATTGGTTTATTGCTTTTGGACAAAGCTGAAAGAGAACAACATGAAAAGCAATTTTTAGTTTCTATATAAAGTAATCCAAGACACAATAACTTCAATTGGGATCAGTGAATGAAATGCTATGTATTCATTCATTGATTCAACTACTAATTATTTGCACTGTGTACCAATGACTTTGTAAAGTATAAAGAATAACAGAGCAAAAATGGATACAGTCCTTATTTTCTCTGATTCTACTTGTAGGCAATTTGTATGTCACTCTGGAAACTTTGATTGGAGGAACAAGTTGGAGAGATGTATTTTTCTATAATGGGAAGAGATAAGAAACAGAAGCCAATATAGGAACAGAAATGGAGAAGTTCAGCCCAGGTGCACAGAGCAGTTCCTGTTTTCCCCATGAAAGAACCACTGGAGTAGTTGCCATGATATCCTGTGGTCTTGCTCATTTTTGTTGGTAGGTGAAGTAGATGAGATGAGGGAAATATACCAGATATCAAGCATGGCTATCATTGTCTCCAAAAGAGGCTGGCCAGAGCATGAATTTGTTTCTGTATCTCATCCTGTGACTCCTTAGTTTGTTATAGCCATCCAATAAAACCCCGAAAGCTGGTGTTGGCTATATAGTCTGGTTCTAGTCCTCTAGCTCCTTCCCTTTCACTGAGTAGTCCTCACTAGGTCCAGCCTAGGTGTTTTGACAGTTAAGTACCCATTCTAATGACCAATAATTGAGATTTGAGGATTTAGATTAGCCTACTTATTGATGATTATTCTCTTTTAGATCACTAGAACAGGTTGGACTGTTTCAGCTGTTATCTAAACATGCTTCCCAACCTCAGAAAAAAATATGTTCATATTACTCAGTGCTATAGTCAAATAAAAAAGAAAACCCCAGTATGAAGAATATTTGTGGAAAGTAATGATGCATATCATTATGCAGAAAGAGGTTAAGAATATTAATGTGTTGGTTAATTCTTTCACTAGAGATAAGAGGGTGTCAATTGTGAGCCAATGGGAGGAAACATTATGGTATGCTGTCATACAGAGTTGCTGGGATACAGAGAATTTGAGAACAATCACTGAAGCTTTCTTAAGGCCAATTAATCACGTAATCCTTTTTGTTTGTTTCTGTGAAAATGTCCAGTGCATCTAAAAAAAAGTAATTTATTGACTATGTCTTAACTTAAACTTCCATGCCAAGGCAGACATTCTTGTCAATGTTTGTATGTACTGAAAGTGAGTCTTATTATCCCAATTATTACTGCAGTTCTGCTTTAACTCACTGAGATCTCACTGCAAAAGAGTGAATTCACTCTATGTATTATGTACAAAAGCAACATAATGCCTAATGCCTTTAGGTATATGGAAAAGGAAAAGGATCAAAGGAGTTCATGGCTTACACTTTTCTTAATGACCCGGAAGATTTCTGTAGCAAGAGGCTTCTTTTGTCCTCTTTCCTGAATTGTGGTTCTTTTCTTTGAGACAAATAAAATTCTTGTAATTTCAACTGAAATATATTTATCTGATTGTTTATCGCCATTTACACTTCACTTTGAAAATAAGTACCCAGTATGCTTGAAATTACTCATCTATGATGAATATTATGATATGCTATGAATATTAAGATATGCTATGTCATTTTTCATATATGAACAGTTTTATGACAGCTCGAAAATATTCAACACAGTTTTGGGTAACACATTTTGTAGCATATATCATAGAATTCACTGGGACTTTTATGGAAGGTTTTCGATCAACATTACTTTTTATACAAAGTATGACAGTTTCCAAATGACACACAAATTTTTAAGCCTGTCTCATTTTTTGTTTGTTTCAAATAATAAAAAAAAAATTATAGTGTAAAACGCTGGACTAAGGTAAAAGATCTCATTACAGAAAAGAGCTAAAGAATCTGCAAATTTCAGAGAAATTCAAAAGGAAGCTGGAAAATGCATGTTATTAAATTTAGAATAAATGTACCATTTTCAAAGTAGAATCGATGAAAGTCCATCCCTTCCACTAAATTACCCAGTGCTTCAGGTTCAAAAGCAGTAAGGCCTGGGTCACAGATTTTTCTGGAGGAAGAAAAATAATCAAAACAACCAATAATTAAATGGGTTAATATATTTTGTTGTTTCACATGCATTCATTCTTATTTATGAAACAGTAAATGAAGGAAAGAGTCTCTAAAACACACACTAAAATATAAAATTTCTAACACACCTTGACAAGGTGGTTTGAGGAACATCTCTAACAAAATCATTTTGCAGATACCTCTGAGAGGGGCAAGATAATATAACCAGTTCAAAGCAGATAATAAGGTACTATGATTTAAGAGCCTTCTATTTAAAACTTCTACATTTTTTTATTCCCAAGATGAATTCTCCAGGCTTTTATGAGTCTAATTCTTGACTTAAGTTTATTATTTTCTTTGAAATGCTTTCCAAGTAATATAAAACCATCTTTGGTTATGAAATTAAAACTTTTGAAATAATTTTTGATGGATCACACATTCTACAATCATGTTAAACATCTATATTATGACTGATGTTAACGCAGCTATCATATCCTCTACTTAACAGCAGTGTCCAGCAGATTTAATTAAACTTGAGTTTAAAAGTTTCTTTAACCTTTAAAATAAAATTCTTAAGAGGTTCCAATGCACATATCAGGTGTTTTTTTTTTTTGTTTGTTTGTTTGTTTGTTTGTTTTAATCCTAGCAATATATTCCAACAAAGGGGTACACTGTCTTAAAAATTCAGTGAAACCAAGGAGCTTTCTTTGGAGAAATTCATATATTCAACAAAAAATTTTGTAAAGCTTCTACTATGTAGTAGGTACCTCTTTAAAACAAACAATTGCAATACAGCAATTAATACTTAAGTAGAAGTAACAACCAAGTCCTTGAAAACCAGATTATTTATACACAGGGGGCAGGAAAGATTTAAGAGAGAAAGAAAATTTGGTCTGGGCTTTTAGGAATGAGTAGAAGTTTTCTAGGTATGTGGGGAGTAGTGGACAGGAGGAGGGCAGCAAGTATAATGGTACAGTACTGTGAAAATGCGGAGTAGATTTAAAGAATAAGTGGTTTGTTGTTTGATATTACTGAGCATTGGGTCACTGGGCTATGTCTAATGTCCCACAGAAACACAGAGGAGGGAATCTTTCCTTTGGCTTATGTTGATCAGGGCAGGCTTCTCAGAGAAGGTGATACAATATGGATTGGAGGAATTAGTAGGAGTTCACAGGGTATATTGAGGAATTTGTGGTTTTTATTTATCTGCCCCAAATGTCAATATAGTGAATGGGGCTGCAAGGAATTTCACATGGAAATTCCTCATGCAGAAAGCAAAAATTTCTTAATCTTTCAACACAAATATAAGTTTGAAAAGGCTAACCCACTATGGTTCTTCAAAGTACAGTAGAATGTAGAACTGATTATTTAAAAAAAAAAGAAAAAAAAAAAACCTTTAAAATAGAAAATCACAGTAGTTATTCTTTGTGGTAATTAAAGCCCTAAAAGCAAAGGGTGAGGCTTATAAATTTTGCCTCAGACTGCCTGGTGGGCATGTATTTTTAAGCTCAAAGGCAAATATATATAATCTCTTTCTAAGGAGCAACATAGGAAGATCAGTGTTTCTATGGAAACAGGAATTTATTCTGCCAGACGTATTATTTCCTCTAGAAAGAATGGTAATTGGTTGTTAACATCAATGAACCAAAATTTATTACCTTCTATCAGCACTAAGATCATCTGAGAATCACTGTACCATGATGGACTTTTTACACAATAAGCAAGAGTCAATGTTTGAAAACCTGTTAGTCTGTCCTACCTATCAACCAACCAATCTATCTGTCTGTCTGTCTGTCTATCATCTATAACAGGCTTTGGGTGTACGCTCTGAACAGGAGTTCTAAGGCTGACAGAGCCAAACCAATACATTCTAACATTCCAAAAGCTTCTAAAGGAAGGTCCTGTTAGATTATCTTTGGGCCTAAACATAAAAATCCGGCCAGATTACAAGCCTCCATAGACAAAGGAATTGATGTTATTATTTGAGTATATAGGAAATACCCTACTTTTTCCTGGCTACAATTCTTCCCATACTTCAACCAAACATGTTAACAACAACAATAACAAAGGACATGCTATACCATAACTGGAGAATGTACTGCAAAAAAGACATTAAAAAAACAAACAGTATTTTTACGCTTTGGAGAATCATATGGGTCTAACAAAGTTATATCAGAGTAAAGAACAAAAGAGATTTCAGGTTCTGTTGACAGTGTTTGAAATAACTTTAAAAGAGAACTGTTGTCTCTTATTCCCACCCAGAAAGTTTGCACCCATTTATACTTCATCCAGTGCTGTAGAGTTTTCCGCCTTCCTGCAGTATCTGTACTCCACTGGTTGTCAGCAGAGTGTTTATCTCTGCCAATCTGGTAGGCAGAAAATGTTTTTGCATTCAAATTTGCAAATACTTAATTAGTGAGCATGAACATGCTTTTTTTCAGTTTACTTATTTATATACTCTTTTGTGAATAGTCAGTTCATGTCCTTTACCTATTCTTCTACTTTTCAATCTTATCCACTACATTAACTTAATGTAAATTAACTTTTGAAACATGTTTTGTAAATATTTTCCTAAGTTTGTTTGTTTCTTATTGCTTGTCTTTGGACATTTTAATTACAGTATGCAAGTTTTATATATTTAGGTAGTCTACTCATTTATCATCTAATTTGTGATTATTTCCTTGCTTTTAAACTTAGAAAGATCTTTCCAACCAGAGATCAGATTCGGTCTCCTGTTTTGCAATTAAGTGTCTCAAGTGGAAATTGCTTTGCTGCATGATATAAGGGGAAGACTTAGATTGATTCTTATCCTCAATTAGCTAACTTATTGGCCCACATCCTTTGTGCAATAAGCCTTCATGCCCTGTTTGCTTGAATGCTTTATTTATACTTGAGCAAAGTAATTTCTTTCACATACTCTATGACCCAGTAGTTTGTAACCGTTAAATTAAGCATCAGAGTCTCTTCAAATGAAATTTTACCCAAGAGACAAACACATAAAAGAGACAAAAAGTTGAGTTGTGTTTGTCGAGGGAGACGGCTGTCCGATATCATCCCTGCACCCCAATACCCTGTTCTCTGACCCAGCACTTCTGCAAAACTGCAAGGAGAACAGTTGTTAAACCAAACTGCACTTTTATGTGGTGTTGTTCTTCTGTTTTTTCTCATACAGATTGCTCTGCCGGGAATGCCCTTCTCTCATAAGAAGGTGCAGGTGGTTACTCATCTGGGCATTTGCAAAGATACTGCCAATCCTTGGATGAGAAGTAATGTCTCCTTTTTCTGAAGTCTCAAATAAGTTTATTTCTCTCCTGGTGCATTTAGTAATTTAAATAAAGATATTGTTGACATGTCAAATCTGGAATACATAAATTCATGTACCTTAAAGAACACATTCATAAAGAAAATACATTTGCCATATTCATCAAAGCAAAATCAATATGCCTCTACTCACGTATAGGCTTCAAAGTCCCCATTGTTGATAGCTTCGATCAGTTGTTCAGTGACTTTGATAATCTCTTGCTTTCGTGCTAAAGGCAAGGATATAGAGTTGGGTGAGAATAAAGGAGAAAAGCCACATAGAATATTATTCCAATAATGTTATTTTCTGTAAACAAGACATTGCTATTTAAAACAGATCCATCTTGAAGCTGAAGTGTTAACTCTCGCTACAATTTTGCTACTCAAAGTGGACAGAACAGCAGTGACTACCTCTCTGGGAGCCTATCAGAAACACAGATTCTCAGACCCCACCGCAGAACTAGAGATTAAGAATCTGCATTTAGACAGGATCTTGAGGTGATTCCTGGGTACACTCATGTTTGGGAAGCACTGCTATAGCACTGGGGCTTTGTAAATGATACCATTTGTTAGAAAACAGCAATCAAGGCTATGTTTTTTGAATTAGTTCTTATTATCTTTATTAATTTGATTGAGTTTATCAACATTTTTTCTTCACAATTAACAAATGTGTTAAGAAAAATCATTTTAAAACACATTACTCTATTGATAGTTATACAGCTTCAGAATAAAGACAATATTTTGCATTGAGATATTTAATTTTATGCAATTATTTACATCTTGTTACTGTTCAACCCAACCAACCTTAGAATAGAGGATGCCAACACTCTAATTGGCCATTATATTTAGATAAATGGCCTTTAGTAAACTCTGTAAATTGGAAAAGAGACATATGAATCAATGCTGTGAGAGTAAGCAGATGATTGGATGGAAACCAGGCTGTAGAGCCATCAATTCCAAAACCAAACATGACTTGTTTCTATTTGTTTCTACTTCTAGCTCACAATTGGTAAAATTAGTAATGGTTGACAGCTCAAATCCTACCCATCTCTTCTGATTACATCTGCCTCCAATGTTTTTTTTTTTTTTCCCCTTTTTGAATGCCTATTATGTCTGTATCATTCACCTGGCAATTAAGCATATGCTACACATGACACTTTGTTTAGTCACATCAAATTATTACTTGTTTTAAATTGGTATTAAACTTTATACACTGTGTAACCTGTCTTCCTAGTTAAAATAAAAGCTCACTGTGGGTAAAGAACAAGTTATTTCTTTGTATCTTCTATGAAGCTTGCCCAGTCTTTACTGAAATAGATGCTTGATAAGTTTGTCAATTCAATTGATATTAATAATTTCAGAACACTATTCTCTCATAAATTACTACATGAAAAGTTTAAAAAATTAAATTTCATTGAATTTTGTTTTAAGAACATTGGGATACCCCTTTAAAATCGCTGCAAACAGACTGGAGGATCACAAAAAAATTACTTTCAATCTATCTTAGAGTTAGTGAGGCTGCCATTCATTATGGAAAAAGCTCAAGTTCTGGTTTTAGTCTTTTATTGATTAAAGCTAACCAGTTTGCAATGTTTATGAATCTGATCTTCATTAAGCAGGTTTAATCACAAACTTAAATGTTTACATTTATTTTTGAACCCAGGTTATGACATTCTCTATTTAACATTAATGTTCACTGAGACTATAGGAGACTACATCATAACAAATACAAGTAATAGACTATTTTATAAAATATAGGGACTATTAAATTTGGTCATAAAATGGTTGCTAACAATTTCAAGAACTATAGTTTAAAAAATTACCATATGTGTATTAGAATGCATATTTAGCACATAATTACTTTTCATTTATATAAAGTATCATAAAACAGGGGTTCTTAGCTTCTAAATACATGTAAAACAACATTTCTTGCTTGTGTTCATTATATTGATGAATATGAATAATATATCCAAAAATCAAAATACACTGACAGTAGTAGAAGCAGGGAATTACTTTGTAATAGGGATGCTGCCAATGGCTCACGTTAGAGCTGTTTGTGGCCTCAACAGTATGAGCATTTGGCAATAGCACATGATAGCTGACCTGACCTACTGAATATGAAGGACATCAATGAGGTGGAGCTCAGAAAATGAGTTCAAGAAAATGTGGTTATCTAAAACTTCCTTCTCATATTAAATTCTAGCTTAAAACCAGTTGAACAGATTTTTTCAAGTGTGCTGTATGGCTGAGAAGAAAACTACAGTTTAGAAACCAATGTCAAGTTTTAAAAACTAACAAAAATGAAGAAAAAATTGGAACACAACATCAGTGCCCTTTGAAGCACTTCATTAGGCTAATACTCAGTTTGTAGAGTTTGAAAAGTTCAGGATCACTTGTCGAAGTCTCTGAAAGTCTCTGCAACCTCTCATAAGTATCATACAGATTAGAAACATGGTGTGCATATGGACATCTCTCATTCTCTGAACCACTGTGGAAATCCTGGTTAGCTCTTAAATATTTTACTTGCCACAACTGGCTTAATTTTTGTCCTGTATAATCAAAGCAATACAAATTGCCGTCTCTCTTGGTTCTCATGCTCAGAAACAATGGAGCTTTAGCTGGCAGGGCAGCAAAGGGAGTTAGCCAGGATGCTTCTGTGCTACATCATCACCTAAAAGCAATGTGACTATTTTGGCTTAGGAGGGGACCAGAACTCAGGGATCTTTAGAGTGCTTATTACCCTGAGGCCGAGTGAGTCACAAGCAGCACGTGACAGCTGACTCTCTAAAGGAAAGCAGAAGACTGGAAATGAATCATTTATATATAGTAGTCTGCTTGTGGATGGAACTGTTGCTACAGGCCCAGTGTCTGACCTAGAGAAAGTGGGAGGGTTTGGTGCTAACTAGTTCTACTCTCTCATCAGCAGTGAGATTACGGGGCAGCCACTGTGCCCAGGGCCTGCATGGCTATGTTCTGTGGGGACAGGCCACCCATCACCTGGCCTTCTCTCCCTGAATATTAAATGACCAGTCTATAAGTCAAAGCCAGGAGAGCTAGTGAGTGTCACTAATTACAACAAGACGAGGGGACAGTGTACCAGAAAGGCATTCTCTAAACACCACCAGCTTCATTCACCTGACAGCCAGCCATTAAACCACAGGTAACAGTATACAGTAGTTTTATTTACAGAATTGAGGTGGTCAGGCCTACACAGACAGGTCCCAGGGTAGTTTCTATGATCCTGGGGATATTCAGGTTCCTAGGGGAAAGGGAGAATAGGAAAGCAAGTGGGAGGGATGCTCCAGGTTCTGAGCGTAATTACTTTCCACGCAATTATGCAAAAGAATTGGGGACATTTTCATGTGGTTTCAAATACATATTTTTAGCTCTTTTATTGTTCTAAAGTGGCCTGGAAAAGTAAGATAACAGTATGAATAGTCCATGTATTAAAAAAAAAAAATCCCTGAGAAACAAGAGTAATGATGTAATAAAACAATTATAGTTTTCAGCACTTCCTCAAGTATTATCAGATTTGATCATCACAAGTTCTGAGATACCCAAACATTATCTATCTGTTTAACAGACAAGTACAGAGATTATAGGCATTGCCCAAAGGTACAGGGTTTGCTGATTACTCTTTCCCTCCATCCTGAAACATTCTTCTCCTTTCTTTAACCCTTGCTTTTGTTTGATCACACTTTTCTCATTATCCTTTATTGTGTTATCTTTCTCTACTTGGACTTTAAATGTTTCAATTCCTTTTAAAGGCTCAATTTCAGGCCCTTTTCTCACTACCTATACATCCCCAAGGTATTATCTACATCTGTTTTAAATTACCATCTATATTCCAATGATTCCCAAATCGTTACTTCCATTTTATACCTTTTCTCCAGAAATGTGTGTCAATGCCTGTTTTGGAACCTCTGCTTGTAGAGCTCACAGGCACTTAAAACTCAACACACCTTAAACTGAAACCTACTAGATCTTCTGGGGCTTTCTTCATCTCAGTGAATGGCAACATCATGTCTCCAGTTGCACAAACCGGAAAGGAAGCTGAGAATTATCCTTGACTCCCCCACCATACTCCTCCCATTCAGTCCATCAAGTCCTGCTCATTTGCCTTTTAAATATCTTACACCTTTATTCACTTCTTTCCTTCTTCACCACCACTCTGGTGCAAACATTCCTCACTTCTGCCTATGTCTCTATAACCACTTTTACTCCTCTCCATTATCTGCTCTACAATGCAGCCAGAGCTTTAAAAAAAATATACATCTCATCATGTAACTCCTACTTAATATCCTGCAAAGGCTTCCCATTGCTCTCAGAATAAGCACCTGAAGAGAGAGGACAAGACCTTGCATAATCTAGCCCCTGTCCATTTCACCAAACCCATTCCAAATTATCCTTTCCACCTCCAACCATGCTGCCTTCTTTCAGCAACTCAAAATGGTCGTACTTCCTCCTATAGCCAGCCGTTTATACACGCTTTTTCCCCTTCTTGGAAAACTTTCTCCCATTTTTACTTCCATTTCTTTTACCAGATCTTAATTCAACTATTATTTCTTCAATAAAGCCTTCCCTGACCCCCATAACATCCCTGTGTTTTAAGTGTACACATATCCTAAACCTTCTCTTCACAAGAACTTATGACACTTATAATTACATATGTATTTATGTGACATGTGATCAATCAGTTTTATCTATTACTTAGTAAGTTCCATAAGGCAGATATCTCATCATTCTGTCCCCAGAGTCTGGCAAAGTACATGGCCTATAGTAAACGTTCAATAAATGTATGACTGAATAGTGGGTCCAGAAAAGACTCAAGTACTTTCTGACTCACAATCCAGTTGCTCATCATGATACCTCACTATTTAGTGATGGTCAGATAACCTTTAAAACTATACAACTAATGAATGTAATCACATTAAATATAAAGCATTGGGTCTTATTATTTCTTGACAATGAAAGAAAATACTTTTCAACTTGTTTAACACTTGTCTCTTCCTGATTTCCTCATTTTTGCTAATGGACCCAGAATTTTATTAATCTTCCGGCTCAATTCTTTGGGTATCTTCTGGAATGTACTCTCTCCTTTGTCTCCATATCCAAACATCCACAAATCATAATTATAATTTTTCCTCAGCACTTATGATGATGTTTCTCAGGGAATATTCTTGGCCTCTTTGTTATTTCACTTGCTTGCTCTTGGCAATCTCATTCACTCCTCTGGTTTTAACTATATACTGATGGCTACTAAATGTCTATCACTGACCTTAACTTTTCCCAAGCTCCAATTTCATATTTCTAACTGCATTCTAAACAGTTGTGCTGGCATTTTATACCTAGTGTGTGCTCAAAATCCACCTCAGAGTCTTACTCTCAAAACCTGTTGTACCATAATCTACAGTTGCCCAAACCAAAATCCTTGCTGATTCATTTCCTTTCAATCTCTTCATTCAGTTGATAACCAGCTCCTCTTCATTGTACTAAATCTTTCTCAGATTAATTTCTTCCTCTCTATGTGCATTACCACTGCTCTTATTCAGGCTCCCAAAAGTCCTGATCCCTCTTATTCCAAAGTCTCCTCCTTTTTCTCTCAATCATCACTGTGGCAGACTCATCTCTCTATGGAACAGAACTGACTGAAGATTTTCAGTGCTCCTCCCCCAACATCTAGAAGCGAAAGGCCAAACTCCTTTGTTTGTTTGTTTGTTCTTCTTTCTTTATTATTAGATCAGTTGTAAGTTTACAGAAAAATAATGTAAGAAGTACAGAGTTGCCATGTAACCCCTCCTCCCCATTATTAATATTTTATCTTAGTGTGGTATCTTTATTACAATTGATGAAATGATATTATTATAATTACACTATTAACTAGAGTCCATAATTTACGTTAGGGTTCACTCTTTGTACAGTTCTATTGCTTTTTTTTAATCCTGGTAACATATATACAAACCTAAAATTTCCCATTTTGCCACTTTCAAATATATAATTCAGTGGTGTTAATTACATTAATAATGTTGTGCTACCATCACCCCAGATGGAATTTCTGTACCAACTAAGCATTAACTCCCTGTTCTCCACCTTCACCCCAGTCCTTGCTCTTCCTACTCTATTTTTCCAGCTTCATCTACTGACACTTTATTTCCATTGGCTCCCACAGAACCTATTCTCCAGCCACACCAAAGAACTCACTCCTCCTCTACTCATCCTGGTCTTCTGATAACTCCATTCCTTTCCTCTCACTATTCCTTCCGTGTGGAAACTTTGCCTCTTCTGCCTGGAAATTTCCTTTGATACCCAGTTCAAATGTCACCTCCTCTGTATAGACTTTTCTGAGTGCTCCCACACAGTTATTTGATCTTACTGCAATCCTCTTGTGGCACTGTCACAGTACATTCATATTTGACCAGAACTTGACCATTCTGTCAACACTAAGTACTTAGTAAATGTTTGTAAATGCATGCATGTATGAATAAATAAATATACAGACACACTATGTATATAAAATATTATGTAAATGTTAAAATACTAGATGAATGCCAACTATGTAGAGGAAGATCATGTTTGATAGCAGTCTGGATGGACTGTGTTAACTGAAATGGCACTCATAGATCCCGCATACCTCAGAATCATTGGAATGACCACCATACATGAGGCTTTATATGTTGAGTATTTTAGAAGCATGAGAAACCACAGATTTAATCTGTTTAGGCTCAATAAGGTAAGATAGATGTTGAGTACAGAGAAAGATTCTAGTTATTTGAGCTTGAGCTTTTCAATTTTTTAGATTTTGGGCTAATCAATTTATTGAGGTGAAACTATGATGATAAAACCAATTCAAAAAGCTAGCTGCCTACAATGAAGCTTGGACTAGGAAATACATTGTATTATATACATGCAAACTGATTTTCTCTAGGGTATTCTCAAAATGTCATAGCACATTGAAACATTTTAATGAATTGTGCCTAAACACTGAGATCAAAAGCTGACCAATTACAATTTATTATCTAGCAGATTTTTGGCATACCATCTTAGCTTAGCAATTCTGCTCATTCACTCTTTCTCACTATGTTCAGTTCTATTTAATTTAACTCCTTTACAACATTTTCCAGAGGTCAGTGCATGTATGGCTGCCAGAGACGCAAAGGACAGGGAGGTTAAGTGACTTGCTCAAATCATCCAGCAAATTCAGAAGCTATGCCAGGGTTGGAGCTTTACTTGGCTGAGGTTCCAGTGTGTTGTTTAATTCACTGAGTTATGTTTTTTTGCAGTCCATGGGGCCTAATTCAATATTTTGAAATCATAAACTTAAATGAACCACTTAAATGCCTTTGAACTTTCTCTGGCAAGGTGACTGACCACTTTATTACTGGGCTACAGTTGTAATTAATTATTATACCAATTTCACACAAGGGGGAATCCCATGGTTTTATTGTCTTTTTCCATGCTGTCATTAACAAAAGTAACCATTGAGAATAGTTACTATCTTAGACAAATATGCAAATTAGGGTAATTTTAATGTTCTTGGTAGTTTTATAGGAAAAAGTGCCTATCAACTTAGCTATGTTTGGCATTTCCTGTGCAATTAACAGCTTGTTTCTTGGTAATTTTATTTTTATTTTATTAGCTCCATGTATTCCCTAACATTGGGGAGAGAAATTTCCATGATTTTGCCTTTTAAAAGCAAACTCATTAAAGATTCTATAGTTGATTTGTTTAACAAACTAATATTTTATTCAAATATCTGACCTGTCAGTTACCAAATATCTATTCAAGAATGCTTTCAAGAAGGTATTATAAAGTTCACTTATCCAGAAGCCATCTATTCAATACCATAAGTTATTTAGTTCTTTAATCTCCAGAGGCCCTAAAAATTAAAAAAAAAATTAATTATTCAAGCCATTTTTGTACTTGGCACCATAATGCAGAGTGGTTTTGAAGCAAAAATTTTTAATTAATTGGAGAAGTGCTAATAGGCTTAGAGCCCTGTTAAATTTTTTATGTTTTAACAATAAATGATTAAAATAATTAACAAATATTTAAGAACAAGAAACTCTAGTATTGAGATCATTTAGTGTAAGAGCTAAAAGTTTTAGATTTTCAAAAGTTTATGAGGAAATCATTGAAATACAGAATAATATGATCCCATTCCTAAAATGACTGGATCTGAGGAAGGGAAGTGTTTAGTATTTTTTAAAAGATTAAAAACTATGCAAAGTATTTATAAAGATTTTCATAAAAAATACTTTGCATAAAAGTTTTAGAGTCCAAAGGTACTATCTATGTTTATACAGATCATTTACTTATACGAAAGAATTAAGTTCAGCCACGTTAGAGGTGTAATTGTGAAACTGTTCTGCCATCCTCAGTTGACTTGTAGAAACTAGAAATAACACAGCAATGTTAATACCATTAAGTATTTTAAGTATTAAGATGTTCCATGAATCAGACAGGTGTGGTATCACTGCCAGTTAAGAGATGATGACATGGAAGAAAAAGATTTTAAGAAAGTGTTTCAAGATTCATATCAACTTCTTGAATTTAAGGTTATAAATTGTAGTCCCTGGCATTAAAGTTTATATACTTGAATGATAAGAGAAATTCTAATCATTCTCAAGGGGCACCTCTTTCTTCTGGCCCAGAACAAAGGTGAAAGCCAAAGTTATTTTCTCAAGAGGAAAAAACTCAGCCTTGGAAAAAGATTCAGTGAGGCTCCAGATTTTTAATTTGGGATTTTTATTTGGGAAGTTCCTTTATTTGCCCGCCCCCCCTCCTTTCTTCAGAAAGGAAATCCAGCTTCCCCCAAATCTTGGAACTGTAATGATTCCAATTAATCCTTCCAATCAATTTTATATAATATCAGCAGAAAGAGGGCATGTATCTTTCAGGCCAAAAGTAAGTATCAAAGCTTTAAAGCTGCGTCTTTCAGTATTATAACCAGAAATACATAATATATTGAGAACTGTTAAAATCCAGTAGAGCCACAGAATAGGTTTTATTTTTTCAGTGATTTCTATTGCTGTTGTTTAACTTATAGTTACTTTAGTTTCTTTTTAATAATTGATTCCATTCCTTCATAAAAAGAATAACATTTTTTATTTAGTAAAAAAGAGGCTTCAATATGTTCTTGGGTAAATTTATTTATAAACATAGTTTCCTGAACAATTCAACTGATAGATTTGTGAATGCTCTCTTTGGTGAAAAACACGGGAAGACCAGAAGAGCATGTTCTCTATGCTATTTGAATATTACATACTTTTGTTAGGTTTGCAATAAAAACAAAACAAAACCAAAATAAACTAAACAACAAAAAATTCCACCAATAATAATTTTAGTGTGATGTCTTTAGATTTTTTGATGAAGAACTCCGCTGACTGAACAGCATGCAAACATGTTTTTCTGCTCCAAATTTGAGTCCTATGTGATATTTTTAAAGGTCTTTTCCCCCTTGTCTCAAGGTTCACACAGGCTCTTAGCTGTATTTCTATTGTTTCTCACACCAGTGTTTTCTCAATAAGGTTGAAGCTAAGCAGTTTCATCACCTAACACTGTGCTGACAGTTTAACTATAAGAATGTCATTTCACCTTTCTGTGATTCTACTTATCCCATTTTAATCCAATCCCCTTGAAGAGACTGACAAGATAACAGAGCAGATCTTACTATTATTGAAGAATATGGCAACATCTCCCATCATTGTACGTACTTAGCAGCTGCAAAAATTTTAGCTTGTGTTTTCATTACAAAGTCTATCATTCTCTGTTCCATAAACTTCTAGAGTCAATGAAAGAGAATCTTCAAAACTAGATCATGTTCAGTGAAGCGGGAAGAAGAGGGGTCCACTGATGAAACACTACTGTAGAATCCAATCTCTGTCGTATATTGTTTAAAAATACTAGAATATCTATAATCAATAGTTAATTAGGTAACAGTGAAAATTTATAAGACAAAATAATTAAGGAATATATTTCTTAATTTAGGAAACTATGGAAAAATGATAGAGTTTATTGATGAGTCAATTGTACAACAAATTTTGGCTATGTAGATCCAAAGGCCAGGACCTAATGCAATATATGCAGCTATATGCCCAATATTGAAGATTATTGTAGTTTTCTGAGATGTGAGACTACACCCACCGGATTGAAAAGTTATATAGCAGCAGTCAGTCTAGATACAATTTGCAAGACGATACCTCACATTTTGATTACACCTCTTCTTCCCCCCTTCTCTCTCTCTCTCTCTCCAATGATGTGAATTCCTGTAACTTTTTTCAAGTCCCCAGGCATTTGACAGACACAGTGATAGGACTCCTAGGACCAAGAGACATTTCTGTGATTAGTAACTACATTTCTCAAAACTTAATTTGGGAGGGTGAAAATAGCCTATTAGACCAGAAGTTCTTAATGAGTCACTGAAGCAAATGCCTTTTTTAAAAAAGTGATACTTACATTGGCACTGTATAACCAATACAACTCTGAATTATTCTGCTCTAAATTTAGCTTAGAAAATTACTTTAAAAGTGCTTGTTAGAATATCTTGGATATATTTTATGGGCCCAGTAAAGTTATTTTTGCTTTAACCATTGTGACTGCAGTAAAAATTAAATTTATGAACCATATATTTCAGTACTAGCAAAATATTACTCTCATTTTCATTTCTTTCAGGATGTATTATAAAAATAAATTATCATAAAGTACCAAACTATTGTACAATTAAACTTATAGTTGATACATATTTATGAGAATGGATATGTTGTGTTTGCTTTATTTGCTCAATTAAGAAATGGACATTCAACAAAGATACCATTCAGGTTATGTGACAAGTAATTAATTAACTTTTCACATTTAAAAAATTCATGCCTATATTATTTTAACTAAGATTAAGAGCATAGTAAGAACCCCCAAACAAAATAATTTGGGGATAGCATTGAGATAGTGACTTAGAAATTTAAGAGGGGTGGGGGTGGGGGCAGCCACCAAGAATGCCTAAAAAGAAGTTATCTCTAGCACTTGCATAGGTGGATTACACCACACACCACAGATGAGAAAATAATCTGGATGAGAAAATTCTTCAATAACTCACACCAATGCTTATGTTAGAAAATTCCAGTACAGATTTTAAGGGTGCCAAGTCAGGTTCAGATGTATACATACTTATCCAAACAAGTGTTTTGATTGTTTGTTTTATCCCCATTAACAGATAGGGACCTTATTTTTATTAATCTTCATATATTTATAAAGCATTATAACATTTTTTTCTTAGTCTTTTTTTTCTTTGTACTTGTAAAAGTTATGAATGAAGAGCTTCTATTTCTTGAAGACAGATTTAAATACACAATCTCACAGGCTCATACTGTTTCTATTCTGTTCAAAATTCTTTTTGAAAAACAAAACAAAACAAAATACAGTAGTCTCTTTGAAACAAGCTATCTTTTCTGCCATTGCAGACCATTAGCCTTTCAGAGGTATTTCTCTTCTGCTAAGAAATATCTTTACATTTTATTTCAGCTTAACTTTTTATGGTGTGATACAATATTTGATGAGAATATAATTCATAGTGAAGGAGGTCAGGCATAAATTAAAAAGAAAATACTTGATTTTCTACTGACGATAAACCACCACGTCATTCCAAATGGAAACATTTCCTACTTCAAATTTTAAACAAATGATATTTTGAAGCAGGATTTCATTTGTTCTTTCTTTTTTAGTTTAAAGCATCATAGGTTTACCTCTATTATCCAAACTTTTCCTAAAATCCAAAATTCTTGCCTCATTATGTGCCATTGTCTGTGTTTTGCTAAACAGACATACTGTAAATACCTACAAGTGGTGATGTTAAGAAATCAATGATCTTGTATAGAATTATTGTTTCAAAAACAAACAAATAAATAGGTCTGTCACATTAAATCTGTTAACTACTATCAAGATGGTTATTATAATTTGAGGAAACATTGAACTGTGTAATCACAATCTCTAAGAGCAACATTATATGCTATGGTTAGGAAAATTTTTGCTTCCTGTCCCTGCAACCTTAAGCCCTGCAAGTCTCCAAGTCTTAGTTTTAAAAGGAGGAGTGCTTCCACCAGGAGACACAACGAGTCCATTGAACTGGAAGCTAAGACTCTCACCCGGCCACTTTGGGCTCCTTATGTCTCTGAATCAACAGGCAAAGAAGGAAATAACTGAACTGGCTGGGGTGATTGATCCTGGTGACCAAGAGGAAATAGGAGTGCAACTACACAATGGAGGTAAAAAAGAGTTTGACTGGAATACAGGAGATCCCATAGGTTATCTCTTAGTATTATCATTCCCTGTAATTAACATCAATGGAAAAATGCAAAAACCTAAACCAAGCAGGACCACTAATGGCCCAGAAACTTCATGAGTGAAGGTTTGGGTCACTCTACCAGGCAAAGATCCATGACCAGTTGAGGTGCTTGCTGATAGTAAAGGGAATATGGAATGGGTAGTAAAAAAAGGTAGTTATAAATATGAGTTACAACCACATGACCAGTTATAGAAATGAGGTGTATAATGGTTATGAATATTTTTTCTTTGTTTTGTTATGAATATTGTTATGAATATATCCATAAAGCAAGTACCTTTTTATTCCTTATCTTATCACCTTATCATATAACATATGTTGTATTAACTTTCTATCACAGCATCTAATTTACACTTACACATCACGTTTACATGTGAATATTACCCAAGGACTTGTACCCTCTTCTGGGGAGTTAGCATGTTTCCAGTTGAATTATGTTAGGCAAATACATAACTGTTATTGTTTTTATTTAGAGTTTATGTGAATGGGTACCAAGTTGACAAGGGGAGGACTGTGATGGTTAAGTTCATGTCAACTTGGCCAGGTTATGGGGTTCAGTTGTTTGGTCAAGCAAGCACTGGCCTGATTGTTACTGGGAGGAGATCATTAGTCAGTAGATTGCATCTTTGGCTGATTACGTCTACAATCAACAAGGAGATTGCCTGACAGCATTGAGAGAAGTCTCATCCAATCAACTGAAGGCCTTAAAAGGACTACTCATGATGGCAGCAGTCAGAAGGAAGAATTTCCATCTCTACTTCAGCCAGCCAGTTTCCCCTGGGGAATTCATCAGAAACCTTCATTGGAGTTCCCAGCTTGCTGCCCACCCTCTGGAATTCGGATTTGCCAATTCCCACAGTCACGTGAGTCAATTTGTACAAGAAATCACATAATATTTATATTATATACAAATACATACATCTATACATCTGCTGTTGATTCTGTTTCCCTGGAGAACCCTGATGAATACAGAGGATAACATTTTAGTAGAGACACAACAGAGAAGAGGCAGCAGCGAGCCACGTGGAAATCTGTTTCAGGACATACCAGGCAGAGGGAACAGCAAGTGTAACTGCCTGGAGGCAGAACTTTACTGATGTTTTAAGAATAGTAGGAAGAGTTCCTGACGTATGTATAATAGGAAATGAGGCCAGATGGTAAGAGGAGGAATGTTTGGTGGGGAACGTGATCATGGAGGGCTTTTTAATCAATTCTCATGGCTTTGGCAGATGCTGGAGGATACTGAACAGAAGCATTACATGCTCTCTTTTTAAAGTGTCAGTCTGGCTATTGTTTGGAGAATAGTCTACACACAGGTAATGCAGAAGCAGGTGGACCAGCTAAGAAGATATGCCAATAATATGGACAAAAGATGGTGGTGTCCTGGACAAGGATGGTGGCTATGGAGTTGGTGAGCAGTCAGTCATCAATTCCAAATGTACTTTGAAGGAAGAATGGATGTGGAGTATAAGCAAAACTGAGGCGGTAAATAAAGTTCTAAGATGATGATCCAGGCATGTTAAAAGAACTAGAATATAACATGGTCATATTAATTTCAGTTTTAATAGATGTGCTTGAATACAAACATATGTAAAAATGTTGGAGCAATGCAACAAAGTACTGTAGACAGTGCTGGTAGAACTATGGAGGTAAGGAGGAGTCAAAGGGAAATGTTCCTCTGTGGGTCAGTATGAACTGAAATTTTCAAGTTATCATTTAATCTATAACCTAGACATCAAATAGTTTTATAGTTTCTGTGCTTGTTGAATACACAGCTGAATACTTTGAGAATGTCCAAATCTTTGGGAATGTTCAAATCTAAGTATAGTTTTAACATTTTTTACTCCAATTTAAAGGGCTCAAATCAACCATCCAAAGTTATTAGCTTATTGCAGAGTTTCCTTTGGGTACTGAAGTTACACATATACGTAATCTGTGGGATAAGATGACTCTAGCAGAGAAGTTAATTTTAGTACATTAAAGTAAATCAGTGCAATCCCAATAACTAATTTAGTCTTTTGGTACCAACCATAATACTTAACTCATAAAATGGATTGGCAAACTTTTATTAACATTGGCTAAGGGAAAAAAGTTACACATTACATATTGAGAAAAATAAAGAAAAGTGGACCACCTAATTCACTGAGTTTTAAGGACAACACATTTTATCTATATACTCTGGAAGAAATTTTCTTTTACACAGAATAAAACTGCAACATAACTGTAAAAATAGCCATTCACTGGGAAATGTACCAGCAAATGTAATTCATTAAAGAGAATACTACAGGCCCTCTCTCTCTAGCTAAGCCAACTTGAAAGGTGAAATCACTGCCCTCCCCGCTACGTGGGATCAGACACCCAGGGGAGTGAATCTCCCTGGCAACGTGGAATATGACTCCCGGGGAGGAATGTAGACCTGGCATCGTGGGATGGACAACATCTTCTTGACCAAAAGGGGGATGTGAAAGGAAATGAAATAAGCTTCAGTGGCAGAGAGATTCCAAAAGGAGCCGAGAGGTCACTCTGGTGGGCACTCTAACGCACACTTTAGACAACCCTTTTTAGGTTCTAAAGAATTGGGGTAGCTGGTGGTGGATACCTGAAACTATCAAACTACAACCCAGAACCCATGAATCTCGAAGACAGTTGTATAAAAATGTAGCTTATGAGGGGTGACAATGGGATTGGGAAAGCCATAAGGACCACACTCCACTTTGTCTAGTTTATGGATGGATGAGTAGAAAAATAGGGGAAGGAAACAAACAAACAGACAAAGGTACCCAGTGTTCTTTTTTACTTCAATTGCTCTTTTTCACTCTAATTATTATTCTTGTTATTTTTGTGTGTGTGCTAATGAAGGTGTCAGGGATTGATTTAGGTGATGAATGTACAACTATGCAATGGTACTGTGAACTATCGTATGTACGATTTGTTTTGTATGACTGCGTGGTATGTGAATATATCTCAGTAAAATGAAGATTTAAAAAAAAAAAAATAAAGAGAATACTACAAACCTGAAAACTCCCTGAGGAGACAGCTAAGCCTTTTTAGCCTCAGCAAATTCTACCATGTTCAGGACATGGTAGGTGTTCAATTTTTTTTTAAACAAATCCAAAAATTTCAAACAGGCATCCCTTTGTTAGGAATTAGTTATTGTTTTACATGCTCCTGACATTTTCTGTTTGTTCACATATGACTGTAGCTTTATGTTTTCATGCACCTATTATTCCTTGCTTTAGCACTGTCTGGATACCAACTAGAAATGAGAAACTGGAAAAAAGACAACACATGTTGCAACTACTGGAAGGAAAATTTAACTTTGCCTTGTCCCAGGATGCATCAGTTCTGGAAACAAGGGAAGAATAAAAATGATTCATGGCAGTTACATTCCTTAGTGACCCCAAAGACTAACATAAGACAAGGCCAGCTCCTTAGAGGCTAAGAAACATGCAGGATACAAGCCTTAAAGGGAAAACAGTAAAAGGTCAAAACCAAAACAGGACAAAGTCAGGGAAACTAATGTGAAGGTGAAAAGAAAACTTCCACTTTTTATTTAAATGACAAAGGGGATGCTATTATAAATTCTGTTTTCTATTTAAGTAACAGATTTGATTAGGTCAAACAAATATAATCACTTTGTTGGTATTTTATTTAAAATATGAATTCTGCCTTAGGTAGGGAGTTAGAGAGATGTAACTCCAGGGCATTCTGAAACAAAGAATTCAGCAGTAGGTCTGTCAAAACTTACACTCTACTGGAAAAGATAAGGCCTATTACTACATATCCATTCTACCCAAGCTTCTCTCCCTCCCCACCCCATTCTGAGTCCTGGTTCTGATATGGCATTTATAAGCCCCATCTCCTCCCGCCTGTCTTGAAATGTAATAACCTGACTTCTGATTTCTAATGAGTAATTTCCTGGTCCTTGCTCCATTTATCCTATGGACTATTATAGTGTTACAATTCCTAACGCAAGGTGCTTAGTCTTCTTAAAGGAGGCCATTATGGGCTGGAATTTTTCCTCCCAATCCCTGGGCTGCCATAATGTTCTGAGACCACATTTTTTGTTATGATATCTGATCTTTCTCACAAGTTTGCTAACAAGATAAAATAGGCAAAAACAAACAAAGAAAAAAAAAACATAGTCCTCAAGTCTGTTCTTAATGGTAAAGTATTTTACGTATATGAATGCAAAGCACCAGCTGTTCTATTCAAGGACAACTCCACAAAAACTCAGAAATGGCTTGCTGTTATCAATGAAGTAAAGAAATTCCTTTACAGCCTTTAAACTTTTACAAATAGCACAAATAGCATCAACTTTAAGCTTCTTTGGTGTTTTTCTTTCTTTTCTTTTTTTTTTTTTTACAAAGGATAGGCCAATCCCCTTAATTATGGTTAATCTCTTCCTGAATCCAAGAGTAAAAAATGACTCCCATAGATGCAGGGTAGACTGTGCAACCAACTTTGGAATTCTTTACATTTGTTAGAGAATCTCCCAGACACATGACCTTGTCACTTGCCTCTCTAGAATACTTTTACACACTATTAAATAGATAGAACATAATATCGGGGTATGCAAGAGTTGAGGAATTCTAGAAATCTACAAGTGTTTTAGTGCAGTGGCTGAAAGCCTGATTCCAGCTTCTGTTAAGCCACTTTCTGGCTATGTGACTTAACCTCTTTAAGCTGGCAATAGTTCTTATGAAAAATTGGGTTAATAGGACCGAATTAATGCATGGGGTTTTTTATGAGGATAATTTAACATCAAGTCTTCAGCTACCCTGAGTCTTTGGTAGAAACTATGAACCTTGCTTATTATCTATTTCTTTCCAGTAGGATGTAACTTTCATAACAGTTGAAATCCTATATATATATTCTCACCTTTGAATATCCAGTGCCTTTAACAGGGCTTGACACCCAAAACTCCTCAATAAATCTTTATTGAAAGAGTAACTGACTGATAAATAAAAAAAGAACAGCAAACTTCTCCGTTCCCATTTTCCTTTATCTTTAGCCTATAAGTATGATCCAGACTATTCATTCTAGAACGAAACCAAAACAAAACTCAATCTTTCTTTGACCATGTACCTCCTTCCAGACATAGTCTTAAAAACAGTCTTGTCATATTCAGTCTTGTACCCTTCAAATGCATATGACAAAGAGCTGTCACAGTGATCCACCTGTGGAAATCTGACATCACTTCCCTGCTTAAAACCTTCTGCTATTCCTCAGGGTCTATCAGATCAACTCAAGTTGAGTAAGGTACAACTTAGTATACATTCAAGACTCCCCATGACTAGCATGTTCCCACTTCTCAAACCTCATCTCCTACCACTTCTCAGCTTGCACTTCACTCTTCAGTAATATCCTCAGCTGCCTGTAGTACTTCAAACATACCATACTTTGTTTCAGTGCCTTTTCCCTGGAATGCACTTCCTTCCTCCTACCTTCACTTAGTTATTAGTTCCTTATCCTTTAATAGTTCCTTACCTCCCTAACTAAGTTAAGGAGTCATGTCTTTGAGAAGTCCTTCCAGGATGACCCCCGTCCGAGTCAGTGCTCTGCTTTTGTGCTCCCACACACCAAAAGGCACTTTCTACCAGACTTTGATGATCTCAGTTTGTGAAGACCTTGAACATGACAACTCCGTTATATTTATCTCTGAATACGCAGTGGCTAATAATACAGAATATGACACCCACTAACAGTAGCAGTGGTAATGCTTATTGAAATGCTAAGCACTTTTGATGCATTTTCTTTTAATTCTAAACATCCCAAAGAAGTGGATGATTCTATTATCTCCATTTTACAAATGAGGAAACTGAAGGAGTTTAAGTAGTCCTACTAAGCTATCGTAGTTGATAATGGATTAAAACAGGAAATATTTAAGTATTCTCTCACTTATTGAAGAGATATAAAGAATGAGTGAATACAAACACCCTTAAAGTAGATCAGCTTTCTAGAAACTCAATTTCAGAAGAAAAAATCATAAAAAGACATCAAATAGTTACTTGTTTACATCTTTTCTTACTTCAGGATTATTCTTATGAAAAAATCAACGATTCAGTCTTAATATAGTAGAGATATTTGGAAAGGGGAACTCCCAGCCCAGATATGGAAAGAGAACATGTACCACTAAATCTAACCAATATATGCACTACACAGATACCTTAAGGTGAAAAAGAACTTCGGTACAGGAAATCTAAAACTGGATCCACAGCACCTTTATATTTTCCTTATACCCAACTTCTGCTTCCCAATACTTACAGCATAGCTAACTGTCTTAAACTGATTGGCTGTGTAACATTCCAAAGCCTGGAAATGTTTAGGAAAGTTGCCTTGTTGAGTTTCCTTCTGTGCAATACACAACTCTTGCAGTTTAGTTAAGTGCTATTGATACCAGTTCTCTCTCTAGGGACTTATGCTAGAATATAATCCCCATAGTTCATTTGGTACTAGTCCAGTCTCTTAATTTGTTTAGTATGTTAGCATGCAGAATCATCTTTATTTTTCTAGACTTGCTGCATGAGGAAAGGAAAAGTGACTAGTGTTCACTTAGTATACCATACATTGCTGGTACCTGCAAAATATTTGTTGTTCTAAATTGAATAATGAAAACACTACTATTCCAGATGTAAAAATAAAAACCTTTATTCCTACATAGCTTTTCTTCATTAAGCTCATTCATTAAGTAATGACATCTCTGCTTTTTCTTGCTAACATTTTAGTTTCTCCATTTAGTCTGAAACTGAATGACATGTAATCTAGCAGAATGTTAAAAATGCACTTACCCAGGACTAAGATTTACTCTTTTGACTACTTTAGACCTAATTTCTCCTAAGAAAATCAAAGAGATTATAGCAAAAATCAATAGCAGAAAGAAAAAATAAAGAATCAGGGTCATTTCACTGACTTACAAGAATAATTGCTAAGTAATATAGACATATAACTTCCCATAATTTCTAGAAATATTTCTTGGTAGAAAATAATAACACTCACCAAGGCTATAGTATATTTCACTTAAGTTATTATTTTGTTCTAATAAATAATTTCAGAATTATATAAAATTAATAATTAATAAAATACAACAAATAATTATGTTCTAACTTTTGGATAGAAATGAATAAAGTCAAAAAGTAATTTTAGACATAAGTTAATGTAATTTTGTATAGTAGAAGACAAGATATACAACCCCATAATAATTCTTAATGGGATGTATTTAAACTACCAATTTCACAGTCCATTAGTGCTATGATAGCATTTTAGACATACAGGTTAGTGGACAACATTTTTTTCCCACTGTAAGATTATTCCCTAAAATCCCTGTAATTTATTCCTTTGTCCAACTTCTAATTAAATGTCTTTCTATAATCTATTTTGAATAGCTTATATAACTAACACCTACATTGTTTTATAATATATTCATTATTTTATAATATGTAATTGGATGTACTTTAAAAAATATAAAAGATCTCATAACATTCTATTAATAGTATTGCATTAAAGTAGGTGTAGGAAAAAAGCTTACTACTGTGTTTTATTGATTTCAATATCTAAATTTCTGCTGTTACGTGGAAATCTGAGCCACAGAGAAGTTCTGTAACTCACTCAAAGCAAGTTAGATAGAGGATAGAACTAGAAGCAGAACATAGACTCCAGATTCCAATCAGATCCTTAGTGAAGTTTTTATTTTTTTATATTGATTAAAAAAAAGCAATAATGTTACAACCTGAAAAGAAATGAAACAGAGGGAGTAACAGAATATTTTAAAACTTACCCATATCTTTAAATTTAGCAGCTTATTAAATTGGAATATTTTTATCATGCAATGGCAAAAACATGAACAAAAATGAGAAATTTTTATACTCAATATTTATGTGGTTGTATTATAATGTAAATTGTATCTTGCACAACACAAAACTTTCGATTATATAAATCATGAGTCTGACTGACTCATATTTTAAACTCTCCCATGAAGTCATATCTACGTATAGTAAAAAGTCAGCTTTTTAATCTTTTAACTATTAAAATGATTTTAAGGTTAAACTTTTAGCTTAATCTAGCTCTAGAAACTGATGGAAAGAACATTGCAACATGTATGCTTTTAGAATTTAATGCAGTATTTCATAAATCAATGCTACATATTACTAATATTGCATGGACTTTTGAAAACTTACAAGAATAGCCATTTATAGGACACATGAGCTGAGAAAGTCATTAATATAGAATAAGTCTATGTTTTCCTAATGATAAAATTGATAGTTAAATATTTTTGTTTATTGGTTTCATTTGTTTAAAAGTTTTGCTTTTGGAACTTGTTTTAAGCTGGGTTTGGTAACAATATTGACCCTGTATTTTGTCAGCAAGGCTAAACAAGTGTGAGGCTATCACTGACAAATTTAAGATATGAACCTGGCAGAAATCAAAGAGCAAAGAGAAAAACAGAGGGAATATGGAAGTAAAATAGAAGAAATGTGAGCAAGAAAAGAAAATGGAGAAAAAATTGTTTTACATTGAAGCAAATGGTAGAGTAGAATGAATTCTGCATCACTTCTATAAGTTACTGATCCTGATTTACAATTAAAATATCAACAGGTTGTAGATACATAAACGCAGACAAGAATTTTTTCTAAATAAATCCTTTTAAAATCAAATTTTGGATTAGAAACCTCAAAAAAGTTATGCTCCACAATACAGGTCCTCTGAAATACTTTTAACCTTATAGAATCAGAAGTCGTAAGAATAAAAAATCCTTAAGTGAAATATCCAGGAATTTCTTGATTTGCAGATGGTTATTCTTCTGAAGTGAGAAATACTTGCAAGACAAGTCCTGAATGAGTTATATATGTGAATCTGATGAAGATTGGTATCATGTGATCACCTGTCCCAAGAAATCCTACACAGAAATGAAGGTTTTCTGTGATGAAACAGAACTTAAGAATAATTGAATCTGGGTATTTAGTTAGCACACTGTGCACTAATGCACACCTTTAGAAAAGGCAACCCACACAAAGCTCATTCATCAAGTGATTCTGTAGATTAGCTGAGACCATGACATCCAGGTGTTGTCAAATACCAGGCCCCATTCAAGTTTATAAGGTGTTAACACCTTTGCTTTTAATTGGGCTTTTGCAAACATCATGTGCAGTGTCATTATCATAACCTATTAGCCAGCAAAAAGAAAAAGAAGATAAACCAGGAAGAAGTCTCCACACACAGTCAGTTTCATAGCAACACATTTCTATTTGTTCTATAGAGCTCCACTGGCCTAGACCTGCAAGAAGGATGAAATGCATCAAGAGATCCAAGCAGCTACTGCAATGGTGAGCTGAAGTGAGATGGTGGAAGCAGGATGAGTGACAGAGATGCCATAAGGACATACAGGAGCCCAACTTCAACAGGTGTTGCACAATTCTGGAATTCTGGGAAAGAGCAGCAGATGGACCAAATCGATGCACACCCATCAGGAAGGAAGCTGCTGACTGAGCAATGGTGCTGGGCAGGTTACAAGGTGGAGAGGCATTGTGGCATACAGCGACAGGCCCTGCAAACTGTGGCTACAGCCACAAACCAAAGGATAGTCTTCAAATGTAAACAGTGTGGAAAGGACCATTGCTACAGATCATTGACTTTAGGCACACCCACTCCCATGGAGAAGAGCACCATTAATATTGTCATCTACTAATTAAAGGCTAATGATGACAGCTGTTCAACATCTATAAAGACCAAAAAGTTCTTTTCTTGATGAAAGTAATAGCTTTACCAGAAATGTTCCCAAAATTGAAGTAACTATTTCAACAATTTTAGGCCTAAAAATATATTCATATTTTGAAAACACTAGTTATTTCTATTAAAATTCTAAGAGAAAAACTTTTTTTGAGTATATAAATGGGCTGTTATTGTTATAGTTCTTCCATGGTAAAAACGGTATTTTGTTAAGACTCCCACTAGTTTTTTTTTTTTTTTTTTAATTAAATTCAGTTTTATTGAAATACATTCACACACCATACAATCATCTATGATATACAATCCACTGTCCACAGTATGATAACATAGTTATGCGTTCATCACCACAATCTATCTCTGAACATTTTCCTTACATCAGAAAGAACCAGAACAAGAATAAAAAATAAAAGTGAAAAAAAAACACCCAAATCATCCCCGCATCCCACCCCATTTGTCCTTCAGTTTTTATCCCCATTCCTCCACTCATCCATACACTAGATAAAGGGGGTGTGATCCACAAGTGTCTTCACAATCACACTGTCACCCCTTGTAATCTACATTATTATATAATTGTCTTCAGGAGTCCAGACTGCTGGGTTGGAGTTCGGTAGTTTCAGGTATTTACTTCTAGCTATTCCAATACATTAAAGCCTAAGAGTTGTTATCTATATAGTGCATAAGAATGTCCACCAGAGTGACCTCTCGACTCCATTTGGAATCTCTCAGCCACTGAAACCATTTCGTCTCATTTTGCATCCCCCTTTTGGTCAAGAAGATACTCTCAGTCCCACGATGCCGGGTCCACATTCATCCCCGGGAGTCATACTCTGCGTTGCCAGGGAGATTTACACCCCTGACTCCCACTAGTTTTTAAACTACTAGTGTTCCTCCATGATATTGAGTTTGCTGCTGAGTTTACTGATACAGCATCATAGGTAATAACTGATTTTTAACAAAAAGACAAAATTTCAAAGTTGCTCAAAAGGTCTTAAACACTAGGAAGTCAACAAATTGCCTTGGAAGAAAAAAAAAAAACAGTGAACTTGAGAAGCGCTATTAAAAGATAGGTTGTAAAACAGTGCAAGCCCCTTAAGATGACTGAGAGCTTGGGAAGAAAATGCAGTCATAAATAAATGAAGGTTTTTAAGGAGAAGGAAACAAAGTGACCGCTAGATATAAAATGCATTTATCCTGGTTCCCACTTAAAAAGTAAAATTTTCTGATATCTATTGAATTAAATCAGAGAAATGGATCTAAATTATAGCACAAAAGATACATTTAAAGCATACAGAAGAAACTTTTTGACTCTGAATCATTGCAAGCTCTTGAAGACTAGTTCACAGAGAAGCAATTGGAGCTCAGGCAAACAGAAGGCACTCAATAAATATTTGCTGAATGAATGAATAAACTGAAGTAGCCTAGATACAATTCAAGATTAACCCATGGATTGGACCCATGGATTCTAATGGGTCTTCTCAAAGTGCTGGTTTTCCAGGGTGCTCCTGCTTTCTCTGACTATGAAAGACCAAATCTATTAATTCTGCTTTCCTCCTTCTTTGAGAACAGCTAGTCTCTCTATATTTTTTCCCAAAGAGGAAAGAAAAAGGCACTCTGTTGTTGGTTCACCTAATTTCTTCCATTGGCTAGCTTACCATGATGTGATTATTTCTCCCCCTCCTATGTTTCTTTACAGTGGAAAGGACTGAGAAGCTGTCACTGCCAGGTTAGTTCTTGGGGATGGCACTGATTGCTCAGTTTTTGGCATGGGAAGCATGCTATATATGTTGAGAAGTTCATGTACCGCACATGACACAATCTAAATCTGGATGCTGGTGTTAGATGTGCTGCATATGAGACGGCCAGCAGGAATGGGCATAGCATGTACCTGGATAGGATCATACCTATAAGCACACTGGATGGTGTTTCACTCTTATAACAAGGTTGTGTAGAGAAGTGATGGGTTTGGAAAATGGGTGTGTAAGGAAGATAGGCAAATTTTGTAGATACGATATAGTTTTGCAGAGAACACGTTTTAGTCAGTTACATAACTGTTGGTCTCTGTGAGTTCTAAGACATACCATGTATAGGTAAATTTTGGTTCTAACAGAGCTAGACAATAAACACATTCCCTACCAACCTACCAAGAGCAAAAGCTAACTCTGCAATAAAGAGAAAAGAGTGCAATCATTCAAATATACCATTATCCTAGGGTCAAAAGAAATGTTCAGTTGATAGTTAAGCCCATACTACTTCGATTTATTTCCTTGAATTCAATGAATAAATTATTTACGTTTCCTGAGAATTGTGCACTGATTATTGGACAAGCATATCACCAACATACTAAATACATTAAACCATTTATTACAGTTTTATGCCACCTATTTTACATAGAGTGGGTGACTTTTCAAAGTATTTTCTAGTCTTAAAGGTTTCTGGTATCATTCAGTATTAAAAGAGCTAGACATCAGAACACCGAATGGGTCTTAAAGAAAATACAAATAAGGCTTAACATATTAAAGCTATGACTTTGTAGCCAGATCTACACTAGGAAAATTAAGCAAAAACTTAAATAATTTATTCATTGAATTCAAGGAAATAAATCGAAGTAGTATGGGCTTAACTATCAACTGAACATTTATTTTGACCTCAGTGTTAGGCTTAATTTCTCTATCACTGGAGACTGCAGATTCTGAATTACTACAAAAAAACCAAGACTATCTCAATTTGTGAAGTTCCAGAGGTAAGAAGAAACCATATTATTGTTGTGACTGAAGAAGAGAATTATTTTCTGTAACAGCTGATATAATTTCAATTTACCAAAAGAAAAATTACAAATTACAATATAAATCTGACAGGGACTCTGTTTACAAACTGATATTTACATAGATGAATAGCAATCGTCTTTAATGCTTAGTACAGCTATGAGTCAAATTCAGGTGAGAAAGACCACTGTATGCAGAGGAGCAACTATATGCAGTGAGATGTTGGCATTCTCCTAATTTTATTTAGTTATTTAAAGACTCATCCACTCTAGCAGATAATACATAGGTTATTTCCTCTTTCTGATTCTTGCTCAAGGGAAGAATGTAAAAAAAAATCATATAAACATTCTGCTTCACTGAAAGAACTAATGAATCCAAAGCACTTATAAAGATGATACTTTCTGAATTGTTGGAAAAGTTAAATGGCATATCTGCCTGTTTGTTTTTAAAAAAAAATCTCTTTATCTAATACAACTGGCATCATGATTCATAAATTTACTTCAGTTCAAATTTAAGAGTGAGACGAATAAACCTACTAAATAAAATCCACTACACAACTATCCACCTCTCCATTGTGAAAATAATGACTGACTACTTCTGGCAGACTTAGGTCAGTTGGTACACTAGTAAAATAAAGAGAATACATACTTTAAAAGTGTCAGCTATTCTATTCAACTAAAAAAAGCAAAAAGGCAGCAGATGTGATTGGCATAATGTGGTCTATAAAAAATTTTTATTTCCTAAATTGTCCACATGTCTACTTGATCTGAGAATTTCCAGGTTTTTTATTCCATAAGATGAACATGACTTTTGCAGAGGAAATCTTGCTAATGCCACCTATAGAATTAAAGCCAATAGTGATATTATTAGGTAAATAATCTTTCCAAGTAATATTTAATCAATGGATGGATCATTTCCTCTCTATTGTATATTTCTTTTATTTTTATATTGCTTTTAAAAATATTTCTATTATTATCATTCTTTTTCTGAATGGCTTCCACACAAATGGCCTGTAGAGACTGTAGCTGTGTACATGCACTTACAAAAATACATATACAAAACTGCAAAAACAATTGAAGCAAAAGTAACACCTCTAGAACATCAATGTGGTAAAAAAAGAAGTAAGCTATCTACAAATGTGTGTTTAGTATGTGAGGGCAGAGGCACTGAGAAGATGCAGCACAAATCCTAGCAATGACTCATATCTGTAGCAAAAAGAATGTTGGCATCTAAACTACTTGGAGGTCAAGAATAAATTAGAAAAGTATTGAAAACCTAGCATAAAAAGGCTGCCAAATACAAGTACTAAATTCCATTGACACCCACTTAAGATCATCTAAAGTTTATAAAACGTTAATATCATACTCCATCCTTGGATAAGACTGTTTTATAGCAAGGTTGCATGAATGTACCCAATGCACACATGCTTTATATTACTTCTGACTAATGTATTTACATTTGATATTATGTTCCCAAACTGTCATTACTACTTTACAATCACAATGTGTTTGAATATACCACATGTTGTCTATAGTTTCAAAACACAGAAAAGGATACAATGTTAAAAAATTGACAAAATAATAATGTACTATAAAATAAAAATTATTATTGTGACATAGGATAGGCCTAGTTCCATACAAGTTTCACAGTTATTAGGTATTTGAAACAAACAATGTTTTTCTGAAATACATGGAGCTCTGAGTTTTTTAATCTGTAAATAAATAGTATTTTCCATCTATTTCTGGTTAAATCATACCTTTCACATCCTCATCCTCAATTGTTGTATTTGAACTCTCAGTTGACTCCTGTTGAGAAGAAAACACACTTAAGTTGCAAACAATGAATCGCTTGAGCTTTTCTTCTTAAAAAAATGATATAAAAATGTCTAGTGATGTAAATATCATGCAAAATTCTGCAGCAGGCTGTGTGCATATGCTGACATGCAAATGGACAAATACATTATGTGATTTTAATAGAAACAAAATGCCAATGGCTGCAAACATTTCAAAAAAGGAGTACTCTGGTGGCGTTATCTCTGAAGCAGTTTATAGAAGCGGCAGAAGTTCTCTAAGAACTGTGTAAGGATATGTTTATGTTATAGTGCCTCATAAGATATTTTTTTCTACACATTTATGAGAAAGTCAATATATTAGCTTAATGAATGTGAACCGTAAAATAGAATAATTTTTAATTCCAATAGATCAATCAGTAAATTGTATCTTATCTGTTGAAGGCACTAAGTCAGGCACTGAATTCCTAGCCTATATGTCTGCCTTATTTCTCCATAGAGAGAAGGCATTTCACTGCATCATCTGATGAAGAAGCTGATGGTACTAAGCTGAGATAAACTGAAAGTGCTTTTAAGAAGAATGTTCATAATTATGATCAGCACAATGGATTTATGATGAATCATTTACTTTTAAGGACAGTGAGATTTTTTTTCATTCATTTCTAAATTAGAAAATAACTGTCACTGATAAAGAAACCTTCTCCCATGATGAAACGACAAACCTATTTCTCTTGGAGACTCCAAATCAAGTTGAATATTAGTAAACCCACTTAAAAGGACACAGTTACTGCCAGTATTAAGATATATTCCTAAAAATGGTATGATAAAATTTCCCTTAATAGTGTACTGATAAAATATTTTCTAGCAAACAAATACAACAACATTCATAAGAAAGACACAATTTTTTTTTTTTATTTTTTGGAATGATTAAAGGTTAGAGTTGAAGAAAACTGGAAACAAAATTTCAACCAAGAGCTATATGCTCAGTCATGAAAGTCAGATTTTGGAAGATGATGCAAACACCAGTCAGTGTCTTTTTAGCATTTCAATATTTAAAAATATCAGTTTACCTAAATATTGTATGCAATATTTGAATTGAAGGGACAACCTAATTAAAGATGTATCCAGAGTCTCCTTATATACAAAACCAAAGAAAAGAGTCTCCATGCGTTTCTGAGCATGACCTACTGCTCAAATTTAAAATCAAGATGAAGGAAAACCCATGCACTGTAAAAATAAACTAACTCATGTAAGCACAGAATATCATGCAGCAACTCTTACAGATGAGATAGCCAGAACTATCCAAGTGTCCACTCCTGCTGTTATGCTTGGCCTTTCATTTGCTAATGATATTTTAAAAAGGTGTTTTCATATGTGATGGGGCTGACTCCCACAAGTATTTTAGGGATTTATAACATTTTAAGTGTCATGATTATACAAATAACCTCACATCAAAGAACGCAACACTTTATTTATTTACTAAAATGATTTTAATCACAATTAACTAAATGTTAAACCGTAAGAAATGTGTTTCCTATGACTTGAATATTATTGATAAGAGTATGGAGACAAAAGAATCATAACTATACTAAATAGCTGAGAAAAGTCTGATGAAGTATTTTTCCTTCCCTGCAGATACAATGATTTACAGAAAGTAATAAACCGGAAAGAAGAAATACATTTAGAAAATATCTCCTTTTACTCCATAGACATGTATGCAAGTACATGTTGTACAAATAATTTACAATGTCTTTTTTTCAGCATAAGTAGTTAAACGTGTTAGTATTGAACTGCATAACTCAACAAGAACAAAACATTTCACAAGAAGTGAAACTCCCCATTCTTTTCAAATTCATGCCAACCAACATGACAACATGAACAAAAGAGAATTAAAAATAAAGAAAACACACACTATGACAACAGAATGAGTAAAACTCAAAAGTAACACCAAATTAAAAAAAAAAACCTACAAATTTAAGATGATTTGAACACAGTGGAATGATATAGCAGAAATTCTAAAGTTTCATGCAGAACACATCTACAGAACAAGGCACAAACAGGCACAGGGAGAAAACCAACCAACCAACCACCAGACGGAACTGCTTAAGATACACAGTCATCTTGATACAAAGACTTTGTAAATGCATGCCCAACTTTTGACTGATGGTACCACTCCTTCTTCTTTTAAGATGTCATTCATTTTTTTGTTTTGAAAGACGCATGTGTTAAGTATAGTTCTAAATAAATTAGGCCCCCAAAGGAAGTGCAGTAGAAAAAGGGTAAAGGTTTTCTTTCCTATTTTTAGGTAAAGAATTAATTTTGCTTGGTATATATGATGAGATGTGTAATCTTGTTAAAGCAAGATAAGATAATTTTCATTCTTTCTGAATACCTTGTTTCCATCAGGGTTGTGGATTACAGTAGTTTGGGGCTCCTGAGTGAGAACAAAATAGAGAAAGAAACAGTGCGCAAAGGTAAGTACATTCTTACTAGTGGGAGGGAAAGAGCAGTGTGCCAGCTGACAAAACTAGTGACAAGAGCTAAAGCAATGTTAACTACTTTCAGAGGTTGCAGCCCACAAGTTTTCTGATGAGAGAACTCCCTGGTGAGCCCATGAGATAGGACACTTCCCTATCCAGCAGTAGCATGCAAAAGACCTTATTCCCAATCAACAAACAGACAAGGCTTTGAAGACTGGAGACCTAAAGAGGCACTCACTGTTTCACAAAGTCCTATGCCAGATAGAGCTTTCTTTCCATCTATTAAAGTGGTCTTTCAATGTCTGTCCCAAGGAAAAATGGCCAAGGACAGTGGAGATGGAACTTTTGAGGATCTCAGATTCATAGAGAAGATATTTACAGCTGCATGATTTTAAGAACTGATTTTGGTATCATCATTATAATTAATACACAGCTGAATACCCTTGGAAAATCTAGACTCATTGGATCACACTTAAAAAAAGGCTATCATAAAGAATGCATTTGAGCAGACCATAAGAAATTCTAAGGAACATTTAAAAGATATAAGCACTATACTTTGAAACATATACTGTTAAACCCTGCATTAATTTATATCTAAAAGAAAATGTCTGCTTTATGTACTATGTATACAAAATATTTGGCTGTAAAGTCATGTTTTTTTCCATAAGGAAAATATTATTTTGAATCATTTAGAATAATAGTACAGAGAACAGTGAAAAGTTAGAAGCATTTATACAAATCACATATCAAAATATGGAATAATTTGGGGAAAATATTCTGGAACCCATTAAATGCCAGTATTCAAATTTTGGATTTGAACATAACACTGTCTCAAAGTGTTAAACTGGTTTGGTTTTAATAGAGCATATTTGATTGAAATGAACAAAACTAGTTTCCATTGATATTTCAAAGCACTATGCTACGCAATGTCATTCTTTGCATTAGAGTGAAACAGTGATAAATTAATTTAAAATGCAACAAAGAAAAAGCTTTAAATTATCCATACCTCTTTATCTCAGAAAGTGAGGTCTTACAAAGCTCTGTTGACTTTTAATAAGAGAGAAACAAGAACTCTGAATAAGGTCTACTTTTATTGTTGTCTAGCAATAATCCTGTTAGCTCTTCTTGATGTCAATATTTGCATCATGAAGAGAAGAAAGCATTGTTTGCATAATCTAGAGCTATCATCAGGAGAAGAGCCAAGGGCAACCAAAGCACATTCTACTGTATTTCTAAGGCAGCATGCAAACAATTTCAACTACAGAGATCACGGCTATCAGGACAATGGTTCAACAATGAAATGAGAAAATCTCATGTTAGAAACACACTGCTTAAGAACTACCTCAATAAAAAAGAAAAGAAAAGAAATGAAATGAACTGTTTTCATATCTTAGAAAGCAAACACAATAAAATCCAACAAAACAAAATATTTTTATATATTTATCAATATAATGAAAGCAAATGAGAAAAACAACATAAAACAGTAAAGAACTTAAGAAGGGTTACAAAGAGTCCAGGTATACCAGCGCCGGGGTAGGAATATTTTCTTTGGGGCTGGTTACCACGTTGGCTTTGTTGTTTATCTGTAGGTATGCAGAAAATAGAAACAGAGATGCCTTAAACCCCTTGGTAGCCAATGTCTCTATATGCAGCATGTCTACATGGAGATATAGACATGAAAATAAAGAGATGAACATGAAAGACACTGTGAAGACCGACAGGAATTGTGATTGCTTCTAGTCTCCAGCGGTCACACGTAGACTAAGACTGAATCTGTGATGGGAATGATAAAACAGACTTCGCTGCTTTGGCTGTGCTACCTTAGCAAACAGACAAAGAGCTGCTTCAGTGGAGCTCAAATCAAGTTTAGAGTATGAAATGAATATAACCATTTTCATACTCTTCAAGTTGAATTCTGTTTTCCAGCTTCCAATTGCTCACTGTTATGAATTGTTATGAACACATTCTTTTTTTGTTTTGTTTTGTTTTTCCATTTTATTCTTGAGCCTGAAGTCACACAGAGACCGTCGTTCTCTGGGGAGCCATCATCACTTTGTTCAGTAGATATTCAATTAAAAACTTAATCTTCTGAGGAAATGCAGGCTTTATAATATTCAACAACAAAAACAATAAGTCTAGGTTTCCTTAAAAAATATGTCTTCAATTTTAAATGGATGAATAAAACTCTTTACCATAAACTGAATAAAAAGGAAGCTATTTTTCACAACTATTTGAGAGAAAAATAATACATTTTCTGTCAAACTTTTTTGGTTATTGAGGACTATATTTGGTAATAACATTCCCTTGTTTTAACGTAATTGGGTGTGATGGTAAAGAAGAGATCATTACCACTGTGCAAAACACATTATGAAGTTAGTAAGTACTGCAATGGACCCACAGAGAAGACTGCAGACAAGTGGCAATTTGAAACTATAATAGAGTTTGGGAACTAAAGAATCAAAGACCTAAAAAGTAATAATCAACATTCTTTTACACTCATGCATGACAATTTAGATTATGGTTATAAAACAGAAATGTAGATTAACATTCATTTACTAGCACTATATTACCTAGCTATTTTGTTAATACATTATTGCCTAAAGGAATAAATCTCTATCATTTTAGTATAAATGTACTTAAGGACCTAAAGAGTAACTTAAAGATAATACTGCATAAAATAAAGGAATACCCAATGAGTATTTACAAGTGATTATACCAGTTTAATTGTTCGGGCTTTCTGGGAAATCTTTTCTTTCATATTTTGCACTTACAGATCCTATTGAAACTAGAACTGAGAAGACAGAATGTGACAACTTAATTTAGACACACAATATTTTGCTTTTTTGTTAATTCACCTTCGTGTTGTTAGGAGGCACCAATATAATTTAACTAAGTCGTAACACTGTGCTCTGTGACATGCAAGAAAAGAAAAATTTTTGGTGCCCTTTACTGGAAAACCCTTTAAATGTGAAACTGTCAGTCAATATTTTTCAAATAGTTTTGTTTAAAACTTTGTTTAAAGTGATTGAATACAACATAACGTTTGTGCAACAGCCAAAAAGACATAAGAGATAATGGATAATATTTACTGACATATTTCAATATTTATGTCAGTATAGGATACATGAGTAAAGGAGAGAGAAAGAGTGCTTGGCAAAACACAGCTGACTTCTTATCAAATGATTGGGATTTCTTATGATTAAAGCATCACGTGTTTAATAGGATATATCATGTTCATATCAGTGATTGCAAAGAGTCAAAGAGAAATTATCTGAGGTACTTTTATTTCTGTTTTGGGATGAGACTTGATTTTTTTTTCCAGGATTATGGTTGCCAAGAACTGCTTTATTTTAGTGAAAAATCATTGCACATGCACACCTAGGCACACAAACTTATCTGCCTGTGTGCATGTGTACACACACCCACAACTCTACACACATTCACACGTAGCTCATCCCATCCAGATGAATACCATTATGTCTGGATGAACCATCCTCTACTGTCAGGTATGGGAAATAGAGTTAAATGAATATGTTCCTCAACCACAATTTTCAGTCAAGTTTAAATGTGCAGTTTAACAATTTTTTTGTTAAGATTAGCTTAATGAATTTTTTTTTTTACTATGGGAAATCTTTTAAGGTATATTGCAATATTAATTAATTTAAAAATAATAGGGGAATTTCTAAGTACAAGTCTAGGAGAACTTCCTTTCAAAGAGTCAAATATCAAGTGTGGGTTCAACCTAAGCTGTCTTTTCAACACACATTTTGTCTGTGAATGTAGTTTGTTTTATATTATGGAAGCAGAATATCTTTATTTTAATATCATTGAATCATATCTGATATTTAAGCAATACACTGGATTATTCTTATGAGGCATGGGCAAGACATTCATATTTTTCAAGTGTTGATTAAATTAAATTTTGAGGTTAATATTTCTTCTAAAGGTGCTTAACTAGGATGGGATATTGTAAGATCACTTTCACACTATTTATAAACTCTAGAGTGGATACGTTATGGTAGGTCTGAACTAAGAATGATTCCTCTTTTAGCAATCATGATCATCACTTAAAAATAATCATATGGTGTTTTTTCATTTATCAGTAAATAAACAGATTAATTATGTCATCATCTCTTTGGTTGCAAAGAGAAAATTAAACTTAGTCCTTGTAAAGGATTAAACCTGTTAATAGCACATGGATGAAGGCATAAACTTTTCACATATTTAAAAATTGAAATTCAAAGAAAAACAACATAATGTAGAAGTGGGGTAGTGTGTTTTGATACTTGATTAATTTACACTGACCTGTATGGCCCTACACTTTCTCTACTTACACTAATTTAGGTAAATATGACTGTTTTATTCCTAAGTGTGAATTTTCACAGGAGGAGAAATCTGGCAGATAGAGATCCTCACCATCATCTGAACACTCGAACTGGACTTCCTTTTCTGAATTGACCAGTCAAAGAGAAAGGAAAAGAAAAACATATGACCGGTTGAATTTAAATTATCAAAGCATGGAGTACAGAATAATTTTCTCTTTAAAGAGGAGCTATAAATTAGAAGAAAAGCTCTGGAAATGTTTCTTTCTATAGAGGGATATGGTGAAAAAATGGTGAAAAAAATCTCAACAGAAACAGTGAGCTCTGCAACACTGAATGGTACAGAAAAACAAAGGAGAGTAAAACATCTAGAATATTTTAAATATCACATTTTCACCAGTGTCACATTGGGAAAAAGGCAGACATCAACTGTCATTCTTGTAATCTAAACTGAACAAACTTAGCAGAAAGAAAATAAAATTACAGGTTGAAATAAGCAGTTAGTAAAAGGCAACTGCCATTCCTAATGGGAATCACAAGCGCATGGTCATCTTAGCTCTGGAAAGTCCCAAATCGCACAAACGGGTGGTGAAGAAATGACTGGGCATGGACATAAGTGACAAATGATTTTCTGTGTTGCAATTTCCATAAGAACTGACCACTACTTGATTTTGGGTCAAGTTCAAATGCTAGAATATTAATTAATTCTCAAGAATGTTGAAGTGGTGATGAATATAGGCATCTGCCATTGAAAGAGAAAGAAAAGGATTAAAGAATATTTAGGTGATACTCTGGAAAGACAACAATATAAAAATAAGGTTAAATTCAATCAAAGATAAATTCTCAAGAAACCAAATAGAAGCAGCAGCAAATACGTTATATCATTACCAAGCAGAATTTCATTTTTATTTAGAAACCCAACAAAATCAAAATATCCTGCTGTCGTCTTTCTTGGAAGATTATTCTATATTTTTTTCAAAATATTTCCATTAAATATGCCTCAATACCTTATGATAGAAGCACAGGAACAATTAAGGCCTATATAAAAACTTCCCAAGCAGAAAAATTTAGTAGTTTGAAGCTCAATTTCCTAGACCCAGTAACTTGATTTGTTTTTTTTTAAGGTCATACATTTCAGCAGCCTTCAAGAACACAGCAAAATTCTTTAGAAAAGCATTTGGTTTTCATAGATTTTCATAGCACTATGGTAGTTTGGGATTGCAGTAAAGCAGAAAGGACTTAGATATTCAGTTTCTATAGCAACTCTAAATACAAGTGTCATTTTTCATGAGTAATATGTAATCAAATTGAAAAAGTACAATTTTTCTTGGTATAGATGTTAATCATCTTTGTGTATTGAATTATTTTATATTTCAATCTGCATCCTTTATCATCAACCATAAAAAAATGCAAGCTGCGAAGACTTAGGACGAATTTAACAATTAAAAGTTATCCAGCTACTGAAAGTCAGAAATCTTTCAGGAGCACCTGTTTTACTTACCTTTACTCCATCTGGTTTCTTCAACAAACTCTTGGCTGCTGCAAAATGAGGGTAAAATCTGTTTAGTGAGTTATTCATGGAAACCAATAGCCAGACAACAAAACTGTCAGGTTTTTGTTCCCTTCTACCACCTTTCCTAACTTAGGGCTATCGTATGCCAAGTTATCAGGGTCTCACTGATGAGCACGAGCTTACAGGACATTGAAATACAGTATCACTTTTCTTGGTTTTGCTACATCAAATTTGGGACTAAATTCTTATTTAGTTCATTGCAAACTGAATGCTATGCCAGTTGTGTCACTGGACATTATTTCATTGTTGGTTTCGAAAAGGATACTGGAACTTTAACTGGACTATGTTTTTGTAATCCAGAAAGTTGATTTCAGTCTTCAGACATCAGTTGACAGATTGTATTACATGTTCATTCACACCACAAGTATAGTGACCATGTCATTTCTGCCATTTAACCCCCCCTTTCTAGAAGATTAAAATTCCTCTGTAACAATTTGCTCTGGCTAAATAATATCTTTTTATATTTCTGAAATGAGACAATTTCATTTTAACAAAAAAAACGTAATAACTGCATTTAAAGTGAAATGATATATTATTGACCTGAACTAAATTTTTAAAATGCTTGGCTTATGACCTTTAGAAAAAAAGATATTTTATATTCTTTAATACTTCAAAGTCAGAAGAGAAAGGCTTCATTCACAAAAGCCTTTTATATTGAAAATTTTAAAATAACAAAATTTGGGATGAGATCTAAAACAAAATGAAATCTTCAGATAAGTTAACTAAATCAGAAAAATCCTAAAGCATATGGTCTTATATTAAGCTGCATTTTTCTTGGAGGGGCAGCCTTTATAATTCTTTCTGTTGCTGAACTTCTTGAGTATATTAAAAGGTGGAGTTATCCTTCCAAAAAATATACTTATGAATGAGTACATAGTGAACAAATAATATAACTGTCAATGACAATTAGTATATCAAGAGTAGAACATTTTGTCAGGGATTGATTTAGGTGATGAATGTACAACTATGTAATGGTACTGTGAACAATCGAAAGTGCGATTTGTTTTGTATGACTGCGTGGTATGTGAATATATCTCAATAAAATGATTGAAAAATTAAAAAAAAAAAGAGTAGAACATTTCTGAAAATGCAGGACAAAGTATACACTTATGCTCCCATTTAGTATTAATTATATATATATATATATATAAATTATTTAAATACATCAGAAGAGAATTTAGCATTTGAAATGGAAATACCCAGCTCAAATAGAACTACATAAACATGTAATTTTCTGACACCCATTTGATTTGGGGCATTCACTTGATAGCTCTTTGGTATAATTTGAAATTTATTTAAAATACACAAAAATGTTAATTTTATTTAGTCTTTAGCAACAAAGCTATTAATTTATCATTAAGATTGTAAGAAACAGTTGCCTTAGATACAATACCATTTGCCAGGAGCTAAAAAGCATTATTAAATACATCCTGAGGCAGTTAATAGGTTAGAAAGCAAACTCAGAATAATTGGAATTGCAATAGCAAACAAAGAGAAGACAATGATTCAGGATAAGCAGGGATTTGGCCTGGGAGATGCAGAAATGTCCCTTTTGGTTACTATTCACCTTACCTCACAAGAAATACATTCCACATAAAGGGAGAAAAGAAAAAATAAAAACAACTTTATAACCATATACTTATGGACAAATTACTTTAAAGAGCATGTTTTGCAATGAAACAAAATGAATAAAATATTCAAAACTAAAATGCAGTATCAAGTACAAGATGTTGTAATGAGTCTAATGTTATTCAGTTGATTTTGAAGTGATGGATTTAAAAAGAAAGTTTGCTTTTATGGTAAGACATTCAGACATGATATAAAATTCACATATTAGTCATGAGTTTTTAGTTTACAAGATGATGAAAAGCAAAATATGAAGTAAACAAAAAGCTTCTCCACAAGGGTGCATATATTATTAAAGGCCCAAATGATGCCTAAGAGAGTATTTAACACTTTAACAAAAGACAATCTTAATTCTGGAGATTTTTTTTTCCTTTTTGTTAGTTTGTCATTAACAGTATACACAACATGAATCATTTTACCTTTTAGTGATTCACTAATTACTGGGCCAGAGTGAAATATAAATTTACCTGAATAGAGAATTTAACTGATAATATTTGATGAGATGGTCTAACTCACCCATATAAATGTCAACCATATTAATCAACTGTATATAAAACAGGTAACTAGACAAAGGCAGCAACAAGGTTTTATTACACCAAACAAATTGGACAAAATACATACAATTGACCAACAAAGTCCCTCAATTTGTAGCATTATTCATTGTATCATTATGTTGTCATTGTTGTTGTGGTTTAACAGCTCAGTGGAGGCCTTAGGGAGACCTCTTATCACATTATCTATAACTAAATAAAAAGGGAAGAAAAGGTCAACTATTTAATAAAAATTTAAACAATAATTAGAAATTGGTTGAGAGGTTTCAACATTGGATAATGATGTGCTAGATCATCCAACACCCAGGCATGTACGCAGGAAGTGAAATAAAGAGTTGATGAAATAGCTGGATAATTTGATGCTGCAGATCACTGTTACGTAAACCGTGAGCACACTAAAGAGATAGTATTTTTGTCATAATCATTTGATAATCATAATTGTTTGACAAGTCTAAATGGCTAAATAGTGCTTTTACTGAGGATAGCTTTCTCGCTACTTGAGTCACTTCCCATGCATAAGACTGATCAGCATTTCCCCAAAGTTTGTTATTAGAAACCTGGTTCTTTGAGATATTCTACCAAAAAAAGGGGACTCCAAAAACTCAAAAAAAATCTAGAAAAACCATATACTTCTCATTTTAGTGAGTTGCTCCTAAAAAAAGAAATGGTTTAGTTTCATTTTGCCCACTATTTAACAAAGTTATTATTACCATGGAATCATTTTGAGGAACATTGATTATCCTATGATATTGATGATGTAGGTTTTCTGTAAATTCTTGCTACCTTTGAAATTTGTAATGATTTTTATAGAACAGCAAAATATTACTGTACTATCCAAAGAAGTTAGGCCTAAAAGAACTGGGTTCCTTAATAAAGTTCTTCATTTAACAATCTTGTTTATTGGGATTTCCTATGTGAATGGGACAAAAATAACTTACTCATAGCTATTACTTTATGGAATATCAGTTAATTAATGCCAGGTTTGAAATGCTGAGCTTCAAAATGAAGGGTTATGTATTTCTGCAACTTCTGTGCACCCCAGCAGAGATGACGAATTGGTTCCAAGTCTTGTGCCAGCACTGACTATTTGCAGGGCTGCCTGAGGTGCTCCGTGAGGACTGGGGTCCCAGGAGGCTCCGCAGGAGAGAGTACCCAGGCAGGTCACTAATGGCAGCCACGGGAGTGGAAGGAATCCATGTTACACATTTGCCATCCATGAATCACAGTGTTTTTCCTAATTATTAGATTTTTAAAAAAATTCCAAAGAGACAAAAAAGACTGCTAAAGAGAAGAGCAGAGGATAAGGAGCAGAGTTCTTAACGCATGTACCTGAAAAATTCCTTGTGGCCAGCATAGTTGTCAAGATGGCACCCTGTCAAAGAAATAAGAGTACAAAATTGATGTCACCCCTGCAAATCTTTAACCTAAGAAACATACAGAGTCTTCAATAACAAAGCTTTTCCTAGCCTCACTTTCTCAGGGGAGTTTTGTTTGTTTATTTTTGTGTGTTGGTTTCCTGAGAGTAGCCTGCCAGTGTCTCTCCGAATGCCGGGTGCTCCCTAAGGCGGGTGGCCGGATTCAGCTGATCAAATTGCACAGCTGTTTTCCACTGAAGGGAGGGACCAGAGCACATATCGCCACAGCAATCCTAACTTTTTCATCATTATTTTAATTCCAGTGTATATTTCATTTTCCCAAGATCCAGAAGAGGAACGCAAAGAGTATCGAGGTCTACAATTTAAAAGAATTTGTTGAAAGCCATTTTCCTCACACAGTCTCTCACTTCTCACTCTGTCAAACCTACCTCCCCACAAAACGCAAAATTACTTACTTTTAGTTTTCTTCTAGCATTAAATTTCTTCAAGCAGTCTACAGTTTCCTGTCTGTGCATCATGGAAGCAACAGTAGAACGTTGCTGGAAATAGAGGGAAAAAAGCAACTTAATTGAGCATATTTATCGCATACTAAGCATACTAGTAACTTCAACTTCCTCAAATCTGTATTAATGGTATCTGCATCCATATGGTCAACTTATAGTATCCAATTATAAATGTACACAATGAAAAAGACTAACTTTGTCAAGACTATTCAAGACTAGGATGCAATATTTAGTTTATGAAAAGTATAGAAAAGGATATCAATAAATTCCCAAATTATCTTTATTTCAATGTCTTTAACCGATTTCTATCAAACTGCCTTAACTTAACATCTTATTCATTGTTGTAACATTTGTCACTCATACCTAAAAATTTACTGAAGTCTCTAGTTTACCCCTAAATTTCACACTATTTTCTTAGTAATTTTAAAGTATCTTCAGACTACCAAGGTCATTCCTTTATGTAGTAAAACTCTACTCCCTGTTTCTAACATTTATTTCAAAAACTGCTTAATGAACTTTGTCTAATCTTTTCTTCTGGGATATATTTGACCTTGGTGTTTTTTTTCTTAACCTCTGTTCATGAGTAATGTCAATAATCGGTGTGGGGAATGTTCATTCTTTTTATTATTGTAGGCAATATTTATTTAGCAGCCTATATAAACTGGACTTAACTACCTGAAATAGCGTTTTTACCATTATAAAATGTGTTTGGTTAAATATTTTGCATCAAAAATTAGTACATTCTAACAGAAAAGAAGAAATGTGTAATTTCACTATGAAATAACCAGAATAAGCAAATTCAGAGTCAGAAACTAGATCACAGGTTACAAGAGGCCAGGGTAGGGGTACGGAAGGGGAGTTAATGCTTAATGGATACAGAGTTTGTTTGAGGTGATGGAAAAGTTTTGGCAGTGGATGATGGAGATGGTAGCTCATCACTGTGAATGTAATTAATACCACTAAATTGTACAATGGAAAGTGGTTAAAATGGGAATTTTCTTGTTGTATATACATTACCACAATAAAAATTTTAAAAATTTATTCATTCTGGCTTTCATGTTTTTCTGCAAAATTATTTTAAATCCATGAAAACAGTATCTAAAGGACAGTTTATTTTTTATTTTACTTCCCAAAGTTTTGGGGGAACTTTCACTTACACAGATCCATGGATGTTTCAGTGCCTCCGAGGCTGTGATACGTTTGGCAGGGTTAATAGTAAGCATTTTATTGATGAGGTCTTTGGCTTCAGGAGTCACGGTGTCCCACTCTGGTGATGGAAACTTCAAAAATATAAATTTGTGAAAAGTTAAAAAATAGATACACTCACTTGAACATGGAAGAGCCAAAAAATTATTAATCATTCCCTTAAGCAGTGAATTTATTCATAAATTTACTTTTTGTATAAATTAAATTGCATCTAAATATAGATAAATCTATAGCAATATATCCTCCTTTCTGTATGTAGATACCTATACATATTAATTAAGATGTATTTCTATCAGCAGATACATTTTAATAATGAGAAAAACAACTTAAGAATCTTCTCTCTCTCTCAAAGTATCTTTTCTTTGACCTAAAAATGAAATTCTATGCAATCTTTTTCATAATTATCTGCAAAAGTCAATAAAAATTGAAAGGTTATCACATATACCAATGTTATCATGCTATTATGCCAAGGTTCAAAATGAAGAATTATATACTTTCACAACTCATGGGCAATAACAGCAGAGATAATCAATCAGCACAAATTCCTGTGACAAACTGATCTATGAATTGTGGCTGCATGGTGTGCTATAGTGAGAAGGAATCTAGGCTACATGAGCCTCGGCAGGATTTAACATTCTTGAAGTTAACTCTTCAAGAATGTTAATTAGCTACTTAATTACAAATTTCACCAAAGGGAAGTTCATGAAAATAACCAACTTTCATAACTTGTTAGTAATATTTGATATTAATAACTATATAAAGGTTATTACATTTCTTTAGGTTAATTTTTTATTGACAATTCTTTAACTTCACTTTCACAGAATTAGCATATTAAGCAGAAATACTATTCTCAATTGGTTAAGAAAAATTTGCATCACATTAGTTGCTGCAGGACATAAATTGGACCACTTTTGACCTACTGGTAAAACGAAACATGAGGAAAATGATATTGACTCTTTAATATGAGTAATTTTTTCCAGGCTAACAATTCTCAGTTTTATTCCAGAAGCTCTTTTTGGGCAGTTGTAAAAACTTGTTGATGATTATGAACTACAGAATAAACACTCAGGGCTGTTGCTTAATGTTGTGCAGGTTGAGCAATAGTAAATAAGGACCTCCTTAAATTTTTTCTAATTTTCACAAAGCAACTCCTCCATGTTGACCAAGCAGTACATTTGCAGGAATATGTCTGCCCAGAGGGGACCCTAATTCTAATTTGTAAAGATGGTGAATGTGCTCACCATGGCCAAGTAAATAATAATTTGGCACAATTATGCCTATTTTCAAATACACTAATTGTAAATCAAATGTATTGGAATAGTGATTTTTCAAATATTCTTCAGATGTAAAACCCTTTCTTCAAATGAAAACTTGCACAAAAGCCCATAGGTAAACAAGAAAAAAAATGAAAACTGATGTAGTGGAGGGATGTTCCCATCCTCTAAGATAGGATTGACAAAGCGCAGCCCATCGGTCAATAGCAGCTTGCCTCCTGATTTTATAGCACTCATAAGCTAAGGATTTTTTTGCTTTTATTTTTTTCATTTCTAAATGGTTGATTAACAAAGAAGCAAACAAACAAAAAAAGAAGCATATGTGACAGAGAGCTTATGTGGCCTTCAAAGCCTAAAAGAGTTACCATCTAGCTCTTTAAAGAAAAACTTTGCTGACCCCTATCTCTAGCAGCAGGCCCTGAAGGAGTTAGAGTACTGTTTTAAAATCATCGGATTAGAGTATCAAATTTGTTTCTATCTGATACATGGATCACCATTCCACACAGCAATGTATTGTTGGCATATAATTAAAAATTACATAACAGGTCTTTGGGAATATAATTCAACTAAAGAGGTAGTCATCAATTCCAAAGCATAAGTCTTTTAATTTTTTAAATGTTTTAAAATGCACTATTAGTTGAAAAATTTGACAAGACAAGTCTTTCCTCAAGGATTTCAAAATGTTTTCCTTTCAATCTTAGGAGATCATGAGCTAAAAGACAATAGAAATTCAATATATGATGCATTTCTTATTCTTTATCTTCCTTTCCTTAATGGAGAGGAAAACAGTAAGAGAAATTATTACAACTTAAGGGTAAAATAGCAACAAAAAATATCTCTTTGTCAACAAACAAGAAGCAAACCCTCATCTAAAATTATATGAACATTTATTACATACATCATAAGCTCCAGCCTTGATCTGCTGATAGAGTCTGTGCTGGTCTTCATCCCAGAAGGGTGGATAACCCACCAGTAGAATATAGAGAATGACACCTGGAGAAAATTGGAATAGTAACATAATTTAGGTCATACAGACAATAAAAATTAAGTGTGGCTGATCCACAATGATACTAGGCTGCATCCATCAAAAAAGAGGAAAGTAGATTGTTGGAAAATTTCAGAGATATATATTATGATCCACTCCGAAGCACTTTGCAGAGGGCGAATGTCCCTCCTCCAATGCTGAAGAATTTTGATAATATGTGGCAACGCAGCACAAAGACCTAAGAATGCTAGAGGAATGGTATGGCAATGCCTAAAGATGGAACTAACCTGTCATTTCAGGAGATGCATTCTTTGGCCTCCCTTAACTCTTACCTATACAGATGCTATGAGATTTTAGTCACTTTATAGGTAGAAGTTGAAAAGTTTAATGTTACTTATTTCCTCTTAGTTATTTTGCTGGTAATTAGGACAAGCTGTTGAGTGATGGTGCCCTGGTTATAATTTCATGCTTTAAATAGCCAGGATCCCTGGAAATGTGGATACCATATATATACAAGGAGTTGAAAACAGTAATCTCTTCAGTGCTTAGCTTAGCCTTCAAAAATAGTTTTTCAATAAATCAACTAAACCAACAATACTGCAGGACAGCATATATCAAAGGAGATGAAAAAGAGGAGGCTGAAATTGCACACAAAATTCAAAGCAATAAATATTCAGCTATAATATAATCTGATCTTTTTTCATAAATATGCAGCTATTTTCAAATGAATTTAATCAATTTATGACTAAATTTAATTGTGTTTTTTTAAATTTTTTATTCAGAGACTTTTAACTTTGAATGAAATTGTACCTGAGTTAAAATGTCTACTGGAATTGTTTTGACACTATGGTCCCTTTATCATCAAATGTCCTCCCCTCTTCTTTTCAAATACTCTATTGACCACTTAAGGTCTTCAGTTTCTTTTATAGCTCATTCTCTGCTAGAAAGGCCAGCCATTCCTCTGACCTCTCCTGCTTGCTTTTTTCTTGTTGTCTTCCCTTAAGCTGGGGGAACCTGAGAGAGAAGCATAAGACAGGTGAATCTTTGCCTGGGTATACCCTGTGACTCCTCTTTTCACTTACCAGAGGTTTCTTTATCTTTTCTTTCTTAGGAATATCTAGTCCTGCTCCTGCCCATCATTCTGGACATCTTTAGACAATAGATACTGTGATGGTTAGGTCCATGCGTCACCTTGGTCAGGTGATGGCACCCAGGTGTCTGGTTAAGCAAGCACTGGCCTAACCATTGCTGTGAGGACGCTTGTCGCTGCTGGTAAACCAAAAAGCTGGTTTATTAAATCATCAGTCAACTGGCTGCAGTTGTGACTGATGACGTCAAAGAAGGGCATGTCTTCCAAAATGAGAGAATGCAGTCAGCTGGATTTAATCCAATCAGTTGAAGACTTTTAAGTGAGACAGATAGAGCACCTTCACTTCTTCGGCTGACCAGAAGTGTTTCCTGATGAGTTCGTTGAAGTTGCCAGTTCGTTTCCTCAGGAGTTCATCGAACACGTTCATTGAAGTTGCCAGTTCGCTATCTGAGGAGCTCATCAAACATCTTCATTGGAGTTGCCAGTCTGCTATTTGCCCTATGAAATTCGGACTCGTGCATACCCACATGTGCGTGAGACACTGTTATCAGTCTTATATTTATAGATATCTCTTGTTGATTCTGTTTCCCTAGAGAACCCCTAACTAATACAGATACCACTGCAGCTAAAATGGGGGTTAAACAATGGTTTAATTAATCATCCTAGATTTTTATAGCCTGCTTAAAGAACATACAATTCAAAAGGATTTTTAAAATCCTGTAAGTAACTACCAGAGTAAATCATTGTACACAGCATTCTTAAATTAAAAAACCTAACAAGGATTTTAAAACAAGATTGAAAATTATTTCCCCACAGTGGAGTTAAAAAAAAAATTCAATATAATGATAACTCAGCCTTGCAACGTAAAACTAATTTTTCTGTTTCTCACTGTATTATAGACTTAATGTGTTGTCATATAAATTTTCATGTCATTTTTACTACCTGATCTAACAGTGCATCTAATGTTGATGATGATGATAATGATGATGAGTGTCTGTGTTTGTGCTCTCAGGACACAAATAGAAAAGAGGCTATTTCTGAGTAGTTTTCACCCTCAACTATGATTCAGGGAGTGGAAAAGAAACTTCCTATGTTGTTTATTTTCTAAAAAATATCTGAAGTTAGGCTGTTAAAAATTACGAAACCGACTCACAACAGACATCTAGCATTCTGAACCCAGGCTAGGGTGGGAAACATAGTCCCTGAGGCTCTTACACCTGTGCACTGTCTACAGTCTTGGGGGCTGTCACTTGATCCTGAGGACTTCTCTGGGAAGGGGACGGCTCATTCCCCAAGATTGGGCAGCCAATACATACATAAATTTCTTCAACTTAATAGTTTGATTTTAGGGGTTTCTACCAAAAAATGTACTTTTAATAAAATAATAGTATAATAGTAGTATAATTATAGGAGTTTTCTTGTTTTTTAAGATTTTTGGGCCCAAGATTTAAAGGAAAAAAAAACCCACAGGCACTGTTGAGTATACTGATGTTTAATATAAACTGTCAACGCCTGTTTAAATGAACATTGTTTTGTAAGCTTACTTTGATGTACTCATATTAGAGTCTGAGGCCTGAGTTACGCTGTCTTAGAATTCTAGTTTCTGAAAGTATAGAATAGCTATGAGAGTCATGGCATTAACAATAACAAGAGTAGGCAACATTTATTTTAACACATTATCTCATTTAATCTTTCTACAGTGCTATAAGATGGATGTTACTATCCCCATTATACAGATGAAGAAACAGAGGCCAAGAGAATCAGTAACTTAACTGCTTCAGCCAGAAGAAGATTGATGCGGTCATGCCTTAAACATCACCACTTTTTCTTTATCTATGAACTTTAACATCAAGTGGTCATTTAAACAATTTTTATATGTTGCCTCATTAGTAAGGTTTCAATTTGATCTTGCTTTAAATGTTCCTTGCAGTCACTTTTCTTCAGTTATGTACTCTAACAAGTGGTCACTTTAAACATTTTGTTGTCTAATCAAGAGTACTTGCCTCACTAATAAAGTCCCCATGTACCTTTTTCTTAAAACCTGAATATTTTAATATTTTATCTTTTCCTCCTAGGTCAGAGGAAGAAAAAGATGGGGAAAAAAAAAAAAAAAGCCTGGTTCTCTTTCTTGCCTTCTATCTAAGTTACTAAAAAACTTTAAATTCAATCAAAATGTAGTTATATGATTAAGCCAAATGTTGGGTTGACCACTCAGATAAGTTTGCCTTCCCATCAACAATGGTTTTTCAGATAATATTTCTTTAACACACATTATGGTTTTTCAACCATGTAGAACTAGTTTTTACTGTTGCATCCCTGTGGTGTTGTTTTACCTGCTGCTTTGTCTACTATATATCCTGTAAATTGACATTAGATCTACAGACTTGCTCATTCCCAGGTTCTTCTTTTTTTTCCCAGCAACACCTCAGTGGTGGTGATGTGATCCCCAAATGTCCAGTGTCCCTCATGATGCCAATAGCCATTGTTTATCACTGCCTACATATATGATTTCATTTTTTGTAAAATGATGAATTCTAATTCTATCACCTGTTCTTTAGAGCAAGAAGAACTTACTTCATCAACTATTTGGTTCCCCTGAAGTACAAGTCATAAAGGAAAGGTAGGAACATTGTTTGATGTTTTTCCTTTTATTAACCAGTTTTGAAATAATGGGTTGGTTCCCTAGCATCCCCCAAAGGTTAGGATATTTCTTGTTTTGTTATCATTAGAAACTCATGGATTTAAACTTATTTGAGTGTTTCAATCTCTTACTGTTATTTTAAAAAAATTATTCAACCTCTAAATTGTCCCATTTTGACCAATGGAAGACTCTTCAAGTTGGCCCCTGAGTCCTGTTAACAGAAACCCAGTGGCTATTCACAGTTTCCCTTCTTTCTGGCATGACAAGAGGTTCCTGGGTCATCCTGTTCTTCTGCAGCAGACCTGCAATCAGTTACCTCCAAATGGGGTCTTGGTTCTGGTTCTTTTTAGTGGTAAATAATAGGTAGAGAGAAAGATAAGGGCACTAGGGGTGTTCTGTGTTTCTTCAACATTTAAAATGAGAGAGAGAAAGAGAGAGTGCATAACGAAGAAATTAAAAAAAAAATTAAGTGATAAAGCTAATTTGGACCTTATTTGGATTCAAATTTGAACAAGCCATAGTAAAATTATGAGACAAAAGGACAAATAGAAACACTGCCTCTATATTTGATTATATTAAGTAATTATTAAATTTTAAGCTGTGATAATGTCATTATTGCCATGCTTTTAAAAGAGTCCTTTTCTTTTAGAGATATACATTAAAACATCTTACAGATTTATTGACATGATATTTGGATTTAAGTAAAAATAAACTTAGAGTGGGGGGAACTAGTAGGGGTATAGATGAAGTAGGATTAACCATAAGTTCATAATACTATTCTCTCTTTTTTTGTATGTTTCAAATTTTCCATAATAAAAAGTAAAAAACCAAAATTATTTTTGCACAGTGGTTTTTGCATAATGGGAGCTGAAACTAGTTTTCATTATCTTGTATGTATTTTTGTTATTGGGGAACGCTAGATATGTTTGATTAATAAGGATTTTGAGAAGCACTGATTATGATTAGAAAGAAAGACTATATTACCAAGAACATTTAATAAAAACTAGAGTTAGAAAAATGTTTAATCTTATAATCACATTAATGATCAAAATATTCAAAGGCATTTTATGAAGGGAATGGAGAGACAAAGAAAAATATTGAAAAATTCTGACAGGTTAGTGGGAATAATCTAATCAAGACATTCAAGACATGAGCTTAATATTAATAGTCTTGGTAAATAAAGGGGTACACCATGAGCTCGCATTCAAAGTGGAATTTGGAAATGTTCAGTAAACTCTGAGTGACAAGTATAGCACTCTGTCCTATCTTGTTATAACACCTTATGCAAAAAATCACTATACTTACTCAAATAAGGAAAGTGCTCAAGCAACATTTTGGGAACTAAAGGGCCAATATGGGTAGGACAAAGAGCTAGAGAATCAAGGTCAGCATGACAGGAAGTTATTTTTCAGGGGATGGAAACTCATCTATGCCATGTAGTAGGAGTGACAAACTGACAGTTCTTCAGGGACAGGCAGGCATGTTGAACGCCTGTGCCCAGGCTGTGCATGGGGTGGGGTGGTAAGTGGAGGCACATATCCTGTCTTTCTGACAGGTAATGCTACTATATATGATAAAAGCATGGCATTGTCAGTTCTTTTGATTACTCAGGAGAAGCCAGAATCTGAGATTATTTATTATAATGAATTATAGAGATACATAATAAATGCCAAAGCAAAAAACAAAAAAATGTTCCAACCCTTTGGCAAAGGCATCGGTGTACCACTTGTCTGCAACCTCTGCCATATTGCGTATGAGTCCCGTAAGAATCAAATAAACACCTGCCACCGAGTGACTGCCCTAAAGGAGTGTGCAATCTAGGCAGGGGAGTGCTTCTCAGCCTTGCCATGCATCAGAATCACCTGAGAAGCTTGTAAAAAAATGCAAATTCCTGAGGCTCATCCCAGAGAATCTTATTCAAGGGTTCTGGGGTGGATCCCAGGAAGTTGATCAAATCACTGTGAAGCAGTGGTCTGTGGGTCACAATTTGAAAAACACCAAATTAAGAAAATCATACATACAATATTAAGAGAGATATAAGATAGTATATGAGCTTAAAATAAGAGGATATTGATAAGACTATGACTGGGGGTAAGACTCCATGGGTTAAAGACTGACAAGGACATGGGTCCTACAGAATAGCCTTTTAATTAGAGGTAACCTTCTAATTGCAAGACATATTTATGATATTCCAGAGCAAGGTAATCACAGCATTGGTAACAGCAACAAATTGCCCATTGTGCTTGAGACTTCAAAACGGTAAATACTTCCCAGCAGAGTGCTCAATATGGACTTATCCCAGCTGAAATATGAAAAGGTCTAGGCCCAGAAATCATGCAACTGCTGAACTTAAATTAACCATGAAAGAAAATATAAAACTTATTCCATAATATTCCTAATGTTTGTCAAAAGTCATGGCACAGTCTGTGACAACCACTAATTTACTATCACTCATAACTGTTCCACGAGAGATCTAATTCAGATATAGAAGCAGTAAGATAAAGTATGTTTGGTGGTAGTGGTGGTGCAATTACTTATATTTTTAAGTTAAGTTATAGAAGGAAGTTCTATTAAAAAGCCAGGGATCCAATGACATATATAAACAACATCTTCTACTCCCATTAGGGAATTATGGAAACAGCTATATATGCAAGAAAGCCATCAAATCAATTTACTATTGTTAACGGCAGAACATGGAGATATGTTATTGTTTCATTAATGTCTGTTTTTATTTTTCAATAAAAGACTAGTTGTTTTCAAAGACTGAGAATAGGTCAGACCACACTCTGTACTGGATCACAGAGGCAAGACAATGGTGGTAAGTATTTGAAATTTCCTATATGCAGATAATTGCATATTTCTAATAAAAATAAGGAATAGACTTCTTTAAAAAAAATGAAAACAAAGAATCTGCTGTAGTGGGTGCTCACAGCTTAATTCACAGAGAAGACTAGCTGCCATTCTGCTAAATGACTTCTCTTGCGTTACTTTTATTATCTGGATAATGTCATTTCTTATGACACTCCTCAGTGTCTAACCTTGAAAAGAACTAACTACTCAATTGTCAGTAGCTAGTGCTAATAGATGGTTGAAAAAGTGTTTCTCTTGAGATACACCATAACCTAAAAGCAACCAAATAACAGGTACATTAATTTGGTGATTATTACAGGGGTGATGAGCAAGGAAGCACCAACTTATAAATAAAGTGAATTTAATATAACTTTCATGCATTAACTAAGTGAGGAACATGTAATAAAAAGATAAAACAATATTCTAAACCCATAGCAGTAAACCAAAAATGTAGCAAAAAGTAGAAGGGTCCATTATGATGTTTTCAGTTGTGGTCATTTTCCCCCACCCCAAAATATGCAATATTAGAATCCCTAAGACATTTCCATAGTTAAATGTGTAATCCCTAGTGTATTTCTAGGCACACCATTAAAAGATTCACAGAGTCTCTAAAGAAAATGGGAGTTGGCAACAAATATATCCTCCAAATAAGAAATGGCTTGTCACAAAGGAATGTGGCTGTTTGCAGAACATTATATGAATAAAGTAAAGGTCAGGATATAACAGAGGAAAGTGAAAGTTGGCTCTGCCAATGCAAAATTTGGGTTGAAATCTTAAAATATTCTATGGTTCTAAGCTTTTATTTATTCATTTAATTTCTAAATTATTCATGAGATCTATATGTGTATGTGTACTTATGATTTTATGTATATGTACTTATGATTTTATGTGTATATATACATATTAATATATACACATACATACACATATATATATTTGTCTATCGAATTTTTACTTAGGTTTTAAGATTCTTTGTTGCTCAGACTCTTCACCTGTCTTTCTTCCCTCTTCCAGCTATGAAAGTTAGAGCTTCTGCCCTATAAGTTAGCTCACATTTCACAGATGTGGAAACCTATTATTACAGGACATTTCATTATTTAAAAAGGTTAGCTATACAAACTGTATTATAGAAATTTACTCAAACAGAAAGTCCAGAAACCAAGTATACTCAAATTTACCAAGGTAATATTACAACTGAGCACAGTGTGTTTGGTGAGTATAAGACAGTGAGTCTAAACCCTGGTGATATACCAAAGATTATTAAAAAATATAGCTGTCTGCTCCATCTTAGACCCACTAAAGCAGAAGGCCCATGCAGGGTTGGGATATGTCTCTACATATAAATTTCATGAGTGATTCTGCTGCACAGCCAGGGAAAAATCCCTGGTATAGAATACCAAATTTTGTGTGTTTCTTTTTAAAGGGTACGATATCTCCCAACACCAGCAAAATTTACACATTGTGAAAAATGTTTTTAATGCAAGAACCAAACAAATGAAACTATTTAAATTCTTTGAATGAGAGGAACATGATTCAGGAGTTGTCAAATTTGTCAACAATAACATCTTTTGAAGAACAAAAGAAAATTAACCAAAAGTATTTAAAAGGAAACAAATAAAGCAGATTGAGGGTAGGTGGTATTCAGGTAATCAGATGAGGGCATCACAGTATCTGTCATAATATTTATGGTCACAACAATAATACTTAGTTACTGATTAAAATTTGCTTCCTAAGTCTATCATAAGGTTACATATCAGTTATCTGGAAACTTCATTTACAAAGAAACACTTATTTTCTAACAATAATTGTAATAGTAATTAGCACATTTTATTTAAAAAGAAAATCCTCAGCAGTCCTACTAGGTATGTACTATTACTACCCCCATTTAAATAAGAGGAATCTGAGATACAGAGTGACTAAATAATTTTACCAGGTCACACAGCTAGGAAGTTGAAGAGCTGTGTGTATTCTCTTAACTGCTACACATACTACCTCTTACTTATGAAGCAGATGGGAAAGAGGAAGGAAAAGGGAGAAAATAGGAAGGAAATGAGAAAAAGAAGGAGGGATGAAGGAAGAGGCAGAGGAGGAGAAGCTGGGCTTAGGTTATCTGGAGAAGAAAGCAAAGAAATCCTGTGCAGTGCCCACAACCACGAGTCCTCCTTCCTCCCCCAGGTTACTCAGCAGTCTACACCACATACCTACTAGTGTCCACGGTCCAAGCATAGCACAGCTCGCTAGCTACACCCCTTAACTTCTCTCCTCCACAAAATCTATCTTTGACTGCCTCTCAGGAAACTCTTTACTACTTTTTAAGTTCATCAGAAACATATTGTGGGGACCCAGGGCCCAGGCTCCCACTCCCTAATGAAGAATGAGGACCCATAGCATATAACAGCCTGCCTGACTGGGATAGAAGTTGAAGGTCATCATCAGACCTCCTCAAGGAAGAAAGTGTGTACAGATGGTATTGTAAACAATGCACTGAAACTCTCCTCCCCTGATCACTGTTGATAACAAATCTCTAGACCCCTGTGTCACGAGACTCTGCTGAGACCCTGTTCTCACACCCTACGGAATGCCTTTGACCTAAACTCTCATAAGCTGCCCTTTGCACTCCCCACTCTTTGCAGAGTGCTGACTTCCATTTCCTGCCCGGCTGTCACTGGGAAGAACTCTCTCCTGTTTGTAAGTCCTAATAAACCCATGTCTCACTCTGTGCCTGGTGTGTTCTTTGATCTTGGGGCTGTGCTAGCCCGAGTCCTTCAACAGCTGTGTTGGAACACATATCTGTGCTAGGAGCAGATTTCTCACCAAGAAGGGAAATATTTGAGCTATATGATATTCACATTTATATTTGAACAAGGGCATGTGGCCACAATATTCTTACCCAAAGGCATTTTAGGGATCATGCTTAGAAGATATACTGAGTTAGGCAGCAGAAAGAGAGCTTGGGTCACATCTAAGTCATTACCCTTTAATTAAGTGGCAATTCTGACATTTTAGAATAATAATGGCTGTTTGCATTTTGAATTGCTTTACAGATTATAAAATATTCCCTATTTGACTTCAGCTAGAGTTCCCTATTTGACTCTCAGACAATTCTATGAGGGGAGAACTGGAATTGGGGTAATATATTCCTGTTTTACAGGTAAAGAGACAAGATTAGAAGGTGCAAAGCAAAGACTTGAACCTAGGCATGGTGACTCCAAACATGTACTCTTTCCAAAACTGCCTTCCTAAGCATGGTGGCTACTCTAAAATCCAAAGATTCATCCAGTGTAAGATCCAATACCACATCATTGTTGCTAATGAAATAAAGCTGACAAGAAACACAATGTGGGATAATCCATAACTATGAAGTTGTGGTGATTAATTGTTTAATAAAATCAAATCTAAAAAGATATTTTCGGAATCAAGGGAAAGTTTTTCATCAAATTCTTCCAGGCTTGCTGACAAATACCAAAGGCAGGAAAATCTGTCTGCAGCACAGGAAAGCCCAAACTATGATCTTTAAACATCTTTTTATAGACTCGGAGTATTAACACAATGCCAGGGACTTAGAGAACTAGTTTGTGTCCATAACCCTTGTTAAGAGAAATAAAACAAGATAGAGCTACCATGGCTAAGAGATTTAAAATGGAGTCAGGAGGTCATTCTGGAGGTTACTCTTAAGCAGGTCTCAACCAGATATTAGAAACTGACAAAGTATGCAAAGCCTCAAGCACCGATGTTCCTCAAAACGCCAAGGACATCAGGACAATTAATAAATCATGAGATACAGAATTCAGTTAACTACTTAATCTGAAGGACAATTAGAATACCCCAAATATCCACCAATCACAAACAACTTGTCTAACCTTCTTTTCCTTTAAAAACCCTTGCCTGGAAATGATAAGACTGGACACGATTGCTACCCGAATTTGTGCTCCCAACTTGCACAGGATACTTATTTTATTAGAGTTAGGTTGTTAAAGTTGTAAATCAGAGTCCAGTTCCCATAGGATGGTCAGTTTCATTCTTTTCCAAGATCTACTACTCCATTCTTAATCTCTGCCAAGCATTTTGGGCAAACATATTATTTGGTCATAAGGGCTGGATGGATCAACTGAGAGGATACTAGATAACCACATAACCATTACAGGAGATAATCTAATGTTCTCAAAGTGCTTCCTCCAACCAGTAGCATTAGCATTACCTGTGAACTTGTTAAAAATGAAAATTCTCTACCTCAGGTCTACTGAATCAGAAAGAAAGCAATCTGTCTTTCTGTGTGGAAACTTTTAAGTTAATCATTAGAGAGCATGGACTTCAAATGAAAACAGGTAGTGTTTTTAATTATAACAATAGTAATGTACAAAATTTGCTTGAAAATATGATTCCTTACCACATGCCCACATATCCACTGGCTTTCCATAAGGATCTTTACGTAAAACTTCTGGAGAAAGGTATCCAGGTGTGCCAGCAAAACCTAGGGAAAACAGATGTTAATGAGTAGAGCTCACTTGACAAAATTAATATGATTTGTGAAAAGAAGGAAAAAACCTTTTTTTTTGTCTTTTTTATCTGAAGACATACTTGTCAAAATAAAACAAGATTTTCAGAGTACTAAAATAATGCAACTAATATTTCTCTATATAGCAACACTAGTCTGTTCTGCCTTGTAGCTTATTAGAAAATTACAAGCTTTTTCCAGATATGAAGGCTAATCTATCAAGCTGTATAGTTACTGTGTAAACTTAAGCATACTAAGTTAGCAGTTTATTTTCATTTACTTCTCGGGGTGTTGAACTTAAACTTGAAAATAATTAAGGAGAAAATTAGGATATGATTAGCACCTCACAAAAAATGATAGCTATCATGATACTAAATAATTTACTGTAAGAGATATTCACATAAAATAAAAGGTCCCAAAACATAGATCCTAAAGACAAATTTAAAACAGATTTTCAGTAAATTTTTTTTAAAGGAAGGTAGTTTACTGGGTGTGGGGGTTAAGCTGGGGCTAGAAGTAACTGAAGAAATCACCGGGTGAAGAAAGAAGCTTGAACTACGTCAAAGATCTCACTGTGTTCTACTAAATAATCAGCATGTACTTGCAACTGGCAACTAAAGAGAACATTCAGGAGAATTCAGATGAATCATTTTTGAACAAGTATCAACTAGACTTTGAACTTAAGGAGACGTGGTAAAAGAAACTAAAAGGCAAAAGAAAGTTTCAAATTATATAAATCAGTGCAGAATTCAATATGGTATTATCTAAGTTATAATTGAAAGCAAGAATCTAGACTAAAATATTTATTTCTGAAAATAATAGTTTTTCAAATAAAACAGTTATGTTGAAAAATACCAAAAATAACTGTTGTTGATGGAAAGTTTTTTTTCTTTAAAGGCACAAATAAAAATTGGAAAATCTCTTTAAAAGGATAGGCAACCAGCAATGAAGCACATTCTCTATTTACTGGGATGCAAAGTACCCAAGAAAGGAATTTCTTTTCACCTCATCTCTGTGGCAAATTTATACTTATTAAGTACATACTATGTGCAGAGGTATTAAAAACAACATATATCCAAAAGCATGGTTCCTTCTCTGAACAAAATTCCATTAGAAAATATGGCAAAGGATTTAAGATTTCATCTTTTGTTCCCCTATAACCATCACATTTCCTTTTGTTTGTTTGTTTTTGGGGAGGACTGGGATGGACAATGAGAAGGGGCTCCAAGAAAAGACCTGTGGGTTGTAGCTTAAACTTTATATGGGCCAACCTTTACTGCGATCTTTACTTGCAAAAAGTTTGCTTGGTAGTTGTGAGGTGAAAAGAAATACTGAGCAAAAATGGTGGTTCCCAAGCCTAAAGTTTGAGGATTACTTAAAAGAGGGATGTGGATTTGGTTAATGCCAAGGTCGGGCATGGGTACAATAATTTTAAAGAGCTTCCCAGTGCTTCTAGTATGCTATTTCTACCTTTTCTCTCTTATTCCAGCCATCCTTTTCCAACTTCTCTCAAGTTGAGACACAAAGAGAAACCAATGAGAAACCAATGCCAACATCTGGATTAAACCCAACATCCTTAGCCTGCACCTCAAGATCCTTTTTCAACTTGTTCCTCCTCATTCGTCCAACATCATTTCTCTCTACTGCTGAGCACGTGACCTAATTAATCTCTTTAAGGTCTCTTCTCATTCTCATTTTAACACTACTTTTTCTGTTCCTTGAATCCTCAATTTTTTGCTCTATTTTTTCTCTAACAGAGGGTGGCTCTAAATTATTTTAATTTTAGAGATCTCCTTAGCTACCTACAGTTTTCAGTAGTCCTTTCTCTGGATTCCATCTACCTTTTTATATACAATGTGTACCATCCTATCTATATAGAATTGGCAAACTTTAATATATGTCTTAAATAACTCAGTAGAATACTTGACCTAGAGCAGGAAGTGTTAACGGTATTTCACCTAGGTAGAAAAGTAAGAGAAGAAGAGAAGTAAGACACTGTGGAAAAAAGAAATAAAAAGGTTGATTTAAATGTAAATTATTACAAACCTCTTCTGGAGACCAAAATGCTAAAAGAACACCATCATATCAATTTTTTATTTAGTACAACTATCATTTGAGCAGTCAGTGGGGGCCTTAAGAATTTTAAAGAGTACATATAAATGCATGAACCTTAGAAACAGTGAACTGTACAATGCACCCTCACGGATACAGAAATATTGGGGGTAAAACAGGTAAGGCTTTCTTTACAGGGAGATTAAACTAGATTTTTATTCTAGATATATCTTGATATATGCTATCAACGGGGATATTAAAGAGAACTTGCCTGTTTAGGGATAGTGTATGTTTCTCATTCTGAAAAGTCGATAGTAATATCAGAACAGATAAAAACAGAAAACAGTATTACTTACTGTTGGAAATGTATCCATTAACCAGTGTTATATTGCAACCTATTGTAATTAATAAACCTTAATATTTAAACAAGAGAGAGACACAACAAAAAGCTAGAAGCATATTGAAAATAGAATTTCCAGTGCCACAGGATAAAAAGGCCATGTTTCGATAGTTCTATTTGGTAAGTGTTCTAGCCATCTTAGCTAGTGTAGTCACTTCTAGCATTTTTGGCTGATATTCAAATAGATCACATGGCTAGGAAGAGAGAAATTAACATAGGAAAAAAACAAGCATATTCTGGACTTAAAAAATGAGATTGAAAAAGACTTCTATAATGCCTTGTATAGTTTTATTTTCATTTATAATATACTTCTTATATATATAAAATTATGACAAATTCCCAAATTCTGGCATTATATATAATGAAGAAAACACCTGCTTTTTTTAAAAATTTAAGTAACTAAGCTTCCCCTCCACACAAATTTTAGTATGAAATTTGAAAAGATGAAATTAATCAGATTCTGTGATGTCAGATAATAATGAAAAAAATTAAAGTCATTCATATTAAAACATGCCCTTGCTCCTAATACCTAAAATATATCTGGCAGTACATCCAAAAGGAACGTGGAACACCACATGCCTCCTCTTCCATCAGTTAGCTAACTATGTGGATTTGAACTTGAGTGGGGTAAACTCAAAAAAAAAGAATCTCGTGGGTTCCCTCAAGCTTACAAACTATGCTTTTCTATACTTTCAAAACAGTGAATTTTCTTAGAACTAAAAATACACATCTTAAAAGTCATTGCCCTAGTAGGTACCTTAACGGGAACTTAATGTTGATAGCACTGTGCTGATCAGTTTACTCCTGATCTGTTACTGTCTCTCTGGGCCCAGCTTGCTTTTAGAAATGAAATACCCCAATCTGAAAATGTGTGCCATTTCTTAGGATGCTACTGCTTTCACTAACTTGATATATTCAGTCTCTCATTCATTCAAAGACTTTCACTGAGTAAACAAATAGATGAGACATGGTGCTACATACCAAGAAAATTTACAAGAAATTACTGGACATGTTTCACAACCCAGGCATTCTCCTATGGACGACTTCACTTAGTTTCATAATAATCCTACATGTTTTTTATCTCCACTTAAAAAGAGAATATTGACCTTACATAGTTAAAGTGACTTGTCCAATATCATATAGCTATTAAAAATCAGAGCCAGGATATAAACTCAGTTATTCTGATTCCAAAAGCAGCATTTTTCCCACTACACAAAGTCATACTTTTAAACAGCTTGTGAGGAGATAAAGGCAGAGCCCAGTAACTGGAACACAATGTGCATTGGGGTATGTGGCAGAATAGGGGCCTGGCTGCACTGTGTGAGTTCTAGCCTCATATTCTTTCTCTCTACATCTAGGCACACACCTCTGTGGTCAGCCCTTGTTTAAGAACTGGTTAGTTCTTAAAAATCTCCAGGAGAGATTAAGGAATTCAATCCCAATTATTTTATAATCCTTAGGCCAAGTTGCTGATGTTAATTTTCAGCCTCAGCTCTGATCGTAAGGTTTCCTCTGTCTTATTCCTGATATCCAGTCATCAAATTGTATCCATTTCTGGCAATTACATTCCTGGGCCTAACCTGCCTCATACCCCAAGTCTCTCATGAAGTGTGATTCTGCTTTGCTCTTATAAAACTTAATCTCCCTGCTACCAGGGACTAGAGTCCTGTTTTTAAAACCAATGTCAGGGCCCTTTACTTGTTCTGAGGAGATTCCTTTAGAGTTCAAAGTCCCTGTCTGTTTTTTATGGTTATCTGGAACTTGTTTGTTCTTACATATTCCCTACTTCAAGCTCTCATCATGCATAACTTTGTGATGCCTGCAGGCTAACTATCCTTAAACCATCCTCTACACTGCTACCAAAATCATCATTATATAACATATACCAGATTATGTCACTCTCTACTAAACATTTTTCACTGTGTCCCTGAAACCTCTAAGATAAAAGCCAAACCCCAAAAGGACATACAACCCTTTCCTGACTCACTACCACTCATCCCAGTATACTTTAGCCATATCAAACTTTTGTTATTTCTGAAATAGAAAAATATAGTTTCATGCCTCTGAGCATTTGCATGTTTTGCTCCCTCTGTCTAGAGGGCCATTTTACCCTTGAATGCCAGTGAACAAATTACCCATTCATCCATTAGTGAAGCTAAGTGTTATCTCATTGCTGAAGCTCTCCCGAGTAGATTTTGTATTTCCTCTGTTGTGTTCCCAGACACTTCATGCATGCCTGAGTCCCACCCTGCATGGTAAGTGGTTACTGATATGCCTCAGAAGCAGCGCCCTGAGGGGCAGGGTCTTCTATTTAATTTATGTATCTTTAGTAATTTCATTGCCCATCTGCGCAATAGCCTCACTATTCCTGTTGGACCCCTCATGTCAAAATACGACAAACCAATTGCCAAGGTTGGTTCCTCAGTGGTAAGGAGAGACCTAATGTACAAGGTGGTATAAAAGCCTGGAGGGATCACAGATAAGGGTACAGCTAGGCACTGCTGAAACAGGACTAGCAGAAAATGGGATTCTGAATCAGGCTGTTGGCAAAGAAAATGGAGGAAGGCTGCCACACCATTCACTTCCGTCTCAGCTGGGGCATATTAGAGAGACATGGTGAAGCTTGGTAGCTACGTGTACATCTTAGGAGATGTGTATGTTTAAGAATACAGAGAACTGTTTGCACATAAAACACATGAAGTAAGTGTTTTTTGAGTTCTCTTTCTATTTTGTTCATTTTGTTGTTCAGAGGAAAAGGAATCAGAATGGCAGGCATTTAAAAAAATGATCTAACTGCAAAACGTTGAAAGTCAGAAGAGGAATAAGACTGAGGCTTGGGGAGAGGTTGTATTTTAGAACACTACATGAAAATAGGTTAATGCTGGGAAATGGCAGAGAAAGAAGCATAAGAAAATCAGCGGGTAAGATATTTATTCAGGCTGAATCCTGAAGAAGACATAAGCCTGGTTAGAAATACTATAGTTTAAATTTACCTAGAGTTAATTTCTTCCTTAAGTGCAAAGCAAGAGAAATCTTGTCATGAAGAAATTTAAAAAACTATCAGAATTTCAGAGAAGACACAGGTAATTCGGAGAAACAGAAGATAATTAATGCAAAATATACGCAAATGCTATGTTTTAAAAAGGAAAAACTTTAATTCACTAATAAGCAAACATGTGAAATTTCTGCGAGTATTTCCTGGGTACCTAATATTCACACAGCAGTTTTGGCATTATGTGAGGTTGTATGTGAAAAAGCAATTTCCTCTCAAATGAAAAAAAAAGGACTCTTTGAATGTTGACTCCCTCCTAGTAATTCTTAGTACAGGGTCTATTTTCTCACCCATCTTTTAAGAAAAAAAATCTTACGTGTTTTTGCTCTTCTATTAATGTTATCCCTTAAATTATTTCTAGATTATATAGCCTTTAATGTCAGTAAACTTAAGTGCCTATTAATGTCCAATATCTTAAAACTGATGAATTTTTAGGTTTGTTAGGATGAAGAGCATTTCCATTCTACTTTGGTCAGGAAGTGGGATGTGACTGGAGCCAGAAAACGAAGAGTATCACAAAGGAGAGAGGCCCTACTCACCAAACCACGCCTGCTGGTCTCCTTGAACTTCTATGGCCAATCCAAAGTCTGCCAGTTTCACAGCTGCTCCCTTGGATTTGCTAGCTAAAAGCAAATTCTCAGGCTTTATTTAGAAAGAAAAAAAGAGATTAAAATGAGAACCTATTTTAAGTGACTACTCAAAACTAACAGCATTTTATGAGATTAGGAAGGAAAAAAAATGGCATGCACTGTCCTCTTGCCTGGAGACTGCCGTTCCTAAATTCCAGGGAAAATTTGGTTAGCAAATGATTGAAACTTATCATGTGTGCAGGCTTCTGACAGATGCATAAATGTATTGGAGAGATATTGGGTAGAAGAGAAAATCTACTTGGGGAGAGACCAAATGAATGGGGACACCTGTCTTGACCTGCTCACATGCCTTCACGGGCCACTTCAGGTCCAGAGTTGGCCACGGACATTGACTCAGAAGCCTAACAAAGCACAGACATTTTTAGCAGAAGGAAACTTGGCAAAATGATAACAAGAGCTGAACCAATCTACAGACATTTGGCAAATGAAAGTGTGCAAATTAAATCCTAGTCGACTTCAAGAATTTGGACCCAAATGTAGTGATTTTGATTCCTCAATGTTTCCAAACAATTCCTTTACAAATTTTGGAGACTTACTCTGATTTCTGTATTAAAATTGCTGTCTTTAAGAATCTGTTTATCCTTAAAGGCAGAAAGAGTGAACTACTATTTGCCAAATGTTATAGTTAGCTTTTTCTTTTTAAGCTACTTTATTTGACAGAATTTAAATTTCTTTAAAGTGTGATTCAAAGCATTACTTACATATTTATTTTCACATCTAAGAATACCATGAGAGAGGTACATTTTTATTTTCCTGGGTATTTATCATTACTCAAGGACTGTTTACTCAGTCTTGGAATAAGGCTGTGTCTATACCACTGCTTCCCAACCAGTGCATTAAGACATATTGGTGCTTTGAAGATGAGCACCAGGGCAAAGTCTTGATCCTCTTTGTGGATTTAAGAAATGAAGGGAGAAAATGGTCAGGAAAAGGAGGTTCATTTATATGTGTGTGTGTGTGTATATATATATATATATATATATATACAGCAAAGTCTATATACACCCAGGTATTTGGATGAACATATAGCTAAATTGGTATATGTATGTATATAGGAGAGTGGTAAAAGACCCAGCAAATTTAGAGGTGTCTCAGACTGAAAAAAAGTTGGGAAACACTGGACTCTATAAATGCCAAAACAATTGTCTGAAAATCTAAAAATTCAGTCAAATAAATTAGTTATATTGTACATAAGTTGACAAACAACTAATTTCATATTTTTCATGGAATTGGCTATTTTTTTCTTACTGAATTAGTTGATTCTGTTGGTTGTTTTGACCCTGTGTAAACACAGCCCCAACCAGTAATTTATTAATTAAGCCAGCCATGCAAATTAGCAAAGACCCATAACCAGAACTTGGAAGAAATTAGGTTAAATCTACAAGAAACCAGAGTGTGGGCAAGTAAATTTTAATCAAGTACCAGACTTCTTCAGGCTATTGCTGCTCACTGCCATCAGATTCATCACTATTATGACAATTGGTGAATGTGACGAAACTTTCTAATTTTTTAGGGCTGACAGGTAGGGTTTTTGAACTACCTCAACAACTAAATACATAATAATGCAATTTGAGCTTTGGGGTAAAGATGTCATGAGAATATGAACGAACTCCATGCTGAAATAACTTTTAGTAAAAACTGACACTTAAAATTACTTGGAACTTTGGTTATCTACCAATATCTGTATAGTATTTAATCATGCTATATTATTATTTGACATTTTATTTTCACAACTAAAATTTATGTTCTACTATATTCAAGTACTTTTCTAATTTAATCAAGAAGGTATTCCCATCTATTAATTTATGGAATAACTTAGGAAAATCACATCAAACTATAAGCAATAGTTGATTCTATTTCTTGGTGACCTTCACATTCAAAGGAATTGAAATGTCAAAGATCTCCCTAATATACATCTGTCCTAATTTGTCAAGCACAGACTATTCAAGGAGACAGTTCCAATCCCTTGAGAAATCATTAGTTATTTTAGGTCTTTTAAGTCAAGTTGCATTGAAGTTTGTTGGGCAAATGCCAGTGTCATTAATGAATAAACTTTTAAAAAATTTAAGATGCTTTTACTTTTATAACTAAATAAAAAAAGCCTCTGGGCAGTGCCATGTGCATCATGCCCTTAAAAACCAAGTATCTGCCAATTCAGAATAAATAGAATGCCTTACATTTTTATCATGCATGAACTCTGAATGACTGGGGCAAATATTCTTAACTAGAGATGACCTAGAAGACCTCACTGTAGGACCTTGTGAGTCATCCAGGAAAATAATAAATCCATCTGGATCAGCGTTTCACTTTATACAAATGAAGACTGTTCAGCTGCAGTTATGTGCAGGAAAAGACAGGTCTCTTCCAAGGCAATAAATACAGTTAAAAAATTTAATATCACTGAAGTGGATTTATGTTTATGTATATATCTTTTAAAAAAATATAAAATAAAGAATTATGGGATGCACACTTAAAAATTAGGATTTTTTTAAATTTTATTAAAGGATCATTTGCTTTATAAAATGTTTCATCACTGATTGCTTTAAATGTCCAGTTCCAACGAAGCATCAAAAATATCACCCAAGATTGATTTATATACAAATTTTTGCAATAAATTAGTTTGAATTATCCTTTTATCCTATTCTTCAAGGGTATGGGAGACTTAATCATCACGAATTTCTAAAGCAACATTTTAACCAGGGCAAGCACATTTTTTTCTGATTTTCTTTAATCACTACCATCCATATAGCCTCCAATTAAAAAAAAACATGTATTAAAAAAGTTCAGGTTAGTTCAAATTCTGAATGCCTACAGAAAGGGAGATAATTTGTGGTTATATTCCACAAAAGCTGAAAGAGTAGAATCTCTCACCTAATCAGTGGCTACTTCCTTAGAAAGGATCAACACTAAACTACCTGCCACTGTTCCTCTATTTTGATTCCCTGAAATTATTGAAAAAGGTGAGGTCAGAAACATGTCTTCCAATACACCTACAGCTGTCAACATGGGGGCACAGCACTATGAGAGGAATGGTGAGCCAGATGCTATAGAAAGAGGGTGAAGATCTGGGTGCATGTTCTCACCCTAACTGTTCTTAACTATGTGAACTGGTCAACTCAGACCCTTGGAGCTAATTTATTAATTCCTTTATCTTTCAAATGAACATCATAAGGGTAATATTCCATTTCCTAACAGTATATAGAATGATGAAATCCAATGGGATTTTATCACAAAAGTTCTATCCTTTGTAAGGGACCATATACGTGTTAGTGATTAGTTATTACACTCTGGTACAGCTGGTCATTTCAATGTGCAGAACATTCATTAAGTATAATGAATGTTCATAACTTGAGGACTGTCTGTATTCTGAACATAAATGTGATCTATTATGTTAGTCTCCTTATATTGAGGTTGTCTCTAAATTCTTACAATGCAATCATTTTAGATTAGTTTTTTTTTCCCAGATGGTTTTTTTTTTTAATTTAAATTCAGTTTTATTGAAATATATTCACAAACCAAACAATCATACATGGTATACAATCAGCTGTTCACAGTATGATCATATAGTTATGGATTCATCACCACAATCTATTTCTTAACATTTTCCTTATATCAGAAAGAATCAGAATAAGAATAAAAAATAAAAGCAAAAAAAGAACACCCAAACCATCCCCCCCATCCCATCCTATTTGTCATTTAGTTTTTGTCCCCATTTTTCTACTCATCCATCCATACACTAGATAAAGGGAGTGTGATCAACAAGGTTTTCACAATCACACTGTCACCTCTTATAATCTACATTATTATACAATCGTCTTCACGAGTCCAGTAGATTAGTTTTAAAATAGATTCTACTAACATTCTCACATATAGGTTCCCTCCCCACCCCATTGCTTCCTAATGATGCAGGATTTTCCGTGACATCTGGTTTCAGTGTCAACAACCATTTATAGCCTATCAGCTGTAATGAGGAGCAACTGTTGGCAAGTTTTGTTCTGTACTTCCATATGGATATGATGGCAACTCCTTCCACTGTGATTTGAGATTTTCTTGAAACTGTTCACATATCTCAAAGTACCTAGGCAAGTTATGGAATTACTTTTAATAGTAGAAGAGACCTAGGATAAGGTAATGTAAGGTAGGGAGACCCCAAAAGATGAAGCAAGGACTTGAAGTCAGATTTTCTGATTCCTTCCTTTTAAAGATGTGATATGGAGGAAACTCCTCTGATAGCTATAAAAACAATTCATTTTCAAAAAGGAAGATAGTTTTAGAAGAATGTGAAGTGTTCAAAAATATTTCCTACCTTATCTAAATCAGTAAAACAAAAGGAAAATGCATAAAGATATAGTTTTTATTTTGCTTCTCAAAAATCTCATAAACATATCATGAGGATTTCTACATTAGCAGAATCTTTAGTAAGGAACTGGCTCATCTTCAGCATTAGTCATATAGTGGATTTATCTGTACCCAGATGTAATAGGTATCTAGTCAATAAAACTAGATGGTTATTAAGAACATAAATATATGATATGAAGTCTTGTGCATTTTATTTTTCTTTTTTCTGATTTTAAATTTATGGATATTATAAAAATAGCAAGCTATTAATTTTCTCTTTCCATATTATTTGATCCTTACATTCCCTTGGATATTATTTTTTAAGGAGTGAAAATTATCTAAGTTTCTTTCCTCTACTGGGAAGTTTCGGTATTTCAACAGGATGTTAACCATTCTCTGCTTTGGTGTGTTTTCAGTCACTTTTCTTTTGCCAGAGAAGGTGTGAACAAGCTCCTAGAAATAAACTAAATGAAGTTTTTCTTGAAATGAAAAGCTTGAATGTCAAGCTCACTTGTTTCATTCATGCACATGGTACAAGTGAGTTTAGCTTTTATTTCCCCACCAGAGCCTTCAAAATTCAGTGAGAATGGATGGCTGAATTTATATACTAGGCACAGGGAGTTTCCAGCCTGATGAATGTGTTGTAAGTTCACCATCAGGAAGTACTTGCTCTCTCACCATGCATATGTAAGTAAGTGACAATCTGTTTTCCATTGTTATTTCTTGATTTTATTTCCACATTATCAGAATACACTATTGGATAGATTGAAAGAAGCAAACTGCTACACAAGTGGACTGTGCCTATTGCTTTCTCCACTGCCTGACATGCATTAGGCATTCAATAAAGAAACACTAGAATGACTGAACGAATCATTAAATCATCACCTTCATAATTTACTTCTAAAATACCTAGACATACATTATATACAAATGATACATTCTTTATACTTTTATCTAAGCTTGGTTCATAGAAAAGTGGAATACTTGTTTTATAATTATTAAACCATAGTATTTACAGTTTAAGATATCTAGTACATAAGGTTAACAAGGATTTAACGGAATGTTTGCCATTTTTGTCCCAGATACTAACTTCTTTCTTCTCTGGTCATAAATTTTATTCTATTCCCATTAAATATTCTTAAAAATTCCTCCAAAAAATCTCCAGAATGATTCTCTTCATTAAAATTTTGACCCTCTCTTTTTCTCATTACCTACCTATCTACCGATTTATCTCCATCCATCCATCCATCCATCCATCCATCCATCCATTCCTCTACTTATTCTTTTGTTTTTCCATTAAATAAAGTTGCTTTTTAGGAGATAGGCTAATAGGAAAGACAAGCAGCATTCTGCTGAGGCACTTTACAGAGTGTTGATTTGTTGTTAAAATATTTGACCGTATGTATAGAAGCCTCCTTTCTAGGAAGGTGTTTAGAAAATCTTTTAGAAACTATTTCTGATATACTTTGAACTGAAGAAATCTTACTACTTTGTGCAAAATGTACTTATTTGAAAAGGTACACCTGTGTAACTGTCTCTTTTGACTCTCTTCTGTCAACTGATTCACAAAAATTGTTTTCTCCAGGCTCTTAAATGAGAGAATACATCTGATCTGATATTCCTTTACTTCTTGTGACATCAAGGATTGGCTCTTGTTACCGCCACCTCTTTTTGACTTTTTTTTTTTTTCTGGATGCAGTACTTCCTCCTTTCTGTGAAGAACATTATCAATACATTCCTCACACATTTTAAAATTATCTCAACCCAAAGGACTGTTCCCTGTGCACAATGTCTGTTCCTATTTTGCTGTTTAATATATGCACTCATAGCTAGGGCAGTGCTTTAGTGGGTGCTCAGGAAATGTTTGATGGATGTTTGTGCTTCTCTTTCTATACTTGAACTTTATATTCAACACCAAATTACACTACTCCACTCCTTAGAAGCAAACTATATTTAAGCACCCCTAACTGATCATCTTGTTGTGGCCTAAATTAAATGCAGCAAATGCATTTTATTCTTTTTGAAGTCTCATTTCCTAAATGTTGTGGCCAATGGCACATTACTAATTTTCTGACTAGGGAATTTTTACTTCATACATTAGTGTATTACTAAATTATATTGGCTTCTCCTGCACATTGTATCTCAAATATACCTTGTTCTAATGGCACATATTGTATAAGCTCCATAATGTCCATAGGCAGGACTAATTTTAATCTTTGGATTCACTAACTCAGAACCATTGTCCCAATACTTCTTAATGCTGCTGGCAAACTTATTTTCCCATCATTGTTCTGAGTTATTCTTTGGTATGTGTAAAGGTTTTCAATTCAGTCAGTTAACTGAACTGAGAACTGGTAGTAGTTAAGCAATCACAGCATGGAACCAAATTGCTTAGACACAAGTCCTATCTTACTAGCAGAGTGACCTTGAATAAGTTCTTTGACTGGTCATTGCTAAATTTCCCCTTATGTAAAAAGGAGATGATCGCAATGCCTTCATCATAAGGCTGTTATGAAGATTCATATGATAGCCCAGTGCATGATACATGGTAACTTCCTGATAAATGGAAGCTATTATTGCTTTTATTATTAAAAATAATAAGAGTCCTGTCCTTGAATCATAGTACTATAATTATATTACCATTGCTAGAGTTCCCTGATATTATCTGGATCTTTCTGGATCTCTACCAATTGCCCCATCTCTGGATACACTTTGGACAAAGGCTGTGGTCCATGTATCCACTGGGTAGTGCCTAGAGCTGATGGATGTACTTTCTTTATGCTAAAACCCCTCCACCCTGAGCCTCCTCCTGCTTCGTGTTTCTGGGACGTCCTCAATTGCCTGTTGTGCCTCAGCCTTGTCTCCAGGCCCCGAAAATTTTCCATCTGGGATATTCCACTGTCTACTAAGCCCTCTAGAGTGGGGCAGTTAGATAAATATTGAGTGTGATCTTACTGCTGAAGATATCTTATCCTGTTTGTTTTATTCAATATTAATTAACATACTTAATAATCTATTTTATTCAATGTTGCTTTATATTTTATAAATGTACTTTTGGCTGAATTTCATCATTTCTAAATTCAAAGAATATGCTGCAAGGATTTACAAGTATTTACTAGTTACAGATTCTATGTTAGATACTGTAGAGCAATACACAATGTTAAAACAGGTGTCGATCTAGGAGAAGCTTATGAACAAATTTTACAGCACCCATAGACTCATAGGGACCTTTGATGGTGATGGTAAACATAACACTCCCTGTGTTTTTCTCTCGATGAAATGGACAAATTATAGATATCTCTATTGGATTGAGATGTGAATTGAGATATGGAAACAAAAATATATGACACAAGAATAGTAAAGGAAAATTTTGTTTAAAGCCTGGCAATAAGAAATTCAAGCAGTTGATATCCTTTCTCATTTTAACACATTGCTAAATATACTATTACAAGCAGTATATTAATCAGCTAGAGTATACATGGTAGATACAAATGACACAAAACAAAGCCAGGATTCAGCACACTCAAGGTGTACATAAATTGCTTCTACTGCCCAAGTTTTGGACTTTCTTAGTGTGTTTATGAGATGACCTACTAAAATGGGCACTAGAGAACCAGGCTTAGTAGAAGTCTATTCAAATAAGCAATTTGAAAGAAACTAAGATAACAATTACAGAAATAATAACAAGCACCATCAGCAATTGCTTTTGTTTGGGAGAAAATCTCAGTCTAAGTCTTCTTCAAAAATCAGAATGAAGAATAGAGAGCAAAAACATTTTTTTTCCCCAGTGAAAGAAAACTGATGGGTGAAAAAGCACTTCTTTTGGTAGTAAGCCTTCCCAGAAGTCATCTTCCTGTAGTTTTAATTATTGACTTCTGTTTAGCTCATGTGTCAGAAAAGTTTTCTGTAGTGGCCCATGTTCTAGGCCTACTGCCACCTCTGATTTTAGCTCCAGTCTGTGAAGGTCTCAACTGAGCCTGGACACTCATAGCAGTCCAATATTATCTCCCATAAAGTGTATTTAAAAGTCATGGAAGAGAATTCACATTTTTCATCCTTGGCTTCTAGACTACACTTATAGTTATATAATATGGAATAAAATAATTCAAATGATAAATTTATTAAATAGAATCTCTGCTACAATAGCACTAATAATATACATGTCCATATATGTTCGCTTAAAAAGGAAAGTAGTACTATCAATTTTGAGAGCTAAAAGATGGGCGCTCTGACTGTATATGGCTAGTAAGGAATTTCTGAGGTGATCGCCAAAGAGGTGAGTTTCAAAGGACATATTTCTTTTCCTTTATCCAAAAGGGTAAATTTGGTAATGTTAGCAAATGTACACAGTCTTATCTTGGCTCTCCGAAAGAAAATGGCCTTCACCAAATCCTTGCTTTTGATACTTAAAGCTCTCAGAATCAGACTGAAATCAAAGAAAGATTCTAGAGAACATCTCCATCTCACTCGCCAGGGATCTTTAGAGATATACACTTCTAGAACATACTAAATTAATAAAAATGACATATTTATCATTTTCTAATGCTAGAGAAGTCTGCATGTGAGAAATCAGCCTAGGCCCTCCCATCAAACACATATAGTTCAAGACATTATAATTTACCTTTTGCCATCTTTGTACTAATGCCTGGAAACTGGAAAATGCTGAGGTTTCAGAAACAAAGAATCTCAACTACGTAGAGCTCACTTTGCTATTTCGTTCACCAACGGTTTTCTTTCATTTAAATTTCTAGGCCCTCACTATTTCTTCGAAATTCCACAGATAAGTCCAGAATGCTGAGAATATTATTTCATTTCCAGTGATCTAAAAATTTCTTTTTCTCACTGTTGTCAGAAGCTAAGTGAAGTCTTAAAAATATTCGTAGGCATTCATATCAGATTATGACTATAGATCTGTGAATTTATATATACACTATTACATAAATATTATTTTATGATAAATAAAATTTGTTTTACTTTTATTCCATCTGTATTTTAAAAAAGACAGCAGTACCACAGCTCCTAGGAATATAAATCAATAATGAATCAGGAAATCTCAGTGTCCTCAGAATTCCTAGGATTAATGTTAAGGGAAAGAGACTTAAGAGTCCAAAATGGAGTTCTTTAGTAGCCAAACATCTGGGTTAGAAGTATGCTTAATAATTTTATCTCTACTCACTTTATACTTTTGATAGGTATTTACATAAAATTAGGCATATATGAGTATAAAATAATGTTTGATCAATGTCCATAGAACAAGTTTAGGATGAGAAAGAGATTATCATTCTTACCAACAGTCACGTGAAATGTTATATTAGGAGGAAAAAAATAGCAACCTACTTATTGTTAATGTTAGGAAATTATTTCTCCTGGATAAATGGGATTTATGTAAGTCTCAAGTGTGTATTAGAGACGAGATGAAATAAGAGAGGTTGCGGTGAAGGAAAGGGTTTTCGTAATGTGTTGGAATGAGTCCACACAACTTTATTGCTCATATTTTTGCCTTTACAGGCATAATTGCAGCTGAACAGTCATTAGGAACTGTGTGGTGGTTTATCTTCTCCAACAGCATTACTCACCTTCAGGTCGCGATGGACTACGCCCATCTGATGGCAGTGTAGCACAGCCTCCAGGATCTGCTGAATGCAATGACTGCATGCAAACACCAGGGGGCGTGTGTTAGTTCCAAGCTTACACTCACTGTCTGTATACCCTCAGAGAGACTGGGTTAAAGTGCAAAACTAGCAGACAACTGGGGATGTATTTTTACCACCTCCAGTAATGTAAACATATTGCTCAAGTAGAGTGACTACTACCTCAGAACAATCAGGATCTTGCCAAATGTGTGCCAGAATGTGGGATCCACTTGTTCTAGAAAAATCCATCTTGAAAATATTTCATTTAATTCCCAAGAGCTCATTTCCTGGTTATAAATTCTTACAGGAAATGAACTGGAACACAAAAGCAATTTTTTTAGTTGTTGTTCTCCACTGTCACCTCCGCCACCCCCCCATGCAAAAAATGCTTCTCTTTTCTCTACTACATTTCTTCTATCATTTGAAAAGCTGTAACATTAGCAGTTGAGGCACCATTAAGGTTAAATGAGGACACATAATGAATTTTTGATAAATCATTAACTTCGTGTGCTTTAATTCAGCTGGCAATTATTATTTCTTGCCTGAGGGGTCATCATACTCAAATGGAGCAATGTGCAACCAGTTGTTCTGCTACAGCAACCCATGGTCTCAGAACAGAAGTGGTGTTTAAATCTACAGGCGGACATACATCACAGGCCAAGTTTATCTCCAGGCAAATGCTGGACATTTCAGGAAAGCTGTCCCCAAACTGCCTGTGGTGTCTTACTGCTTGGAACCTTAACAGGTTGTATTCTTAGTATTGTCTTTCCCTTTTTGCTATGATGTATATTTAGCCTGTAGATGAGCAAACTGAAAGAGGCATCATGCATTATCATTTCATCATTTAGTCATTTTAGGGAAGAGTTGGCAAAGGCAAGGGAACCATTTTGAATAACCACCCTCTGCCCTTTACCCAGAAACAAAATAAAACAGAACAAAAACTCCTTTGATTCAGATATATGGACTCCATATACTGACCTTCAGGTCCCTGTGAACTATGCCATTTAGGTGACAATGATTTACACTTTCTAGAATCTGCTGTATACAATGACTGCAAAGATACAAGGGCAGAATGGAAGGGAGAACATTTTAAAGGCACATAATCACATTAAATACAAAATAAAATGAAAGTTAAAACACAACAAACAAACACACAAAAATTATATTTTCCACATATTTTTTAGCTTTATGCTAGAATTAGATAATGCTGAATAAAGCTAATTCTGGTTATAACAAAAATGACATCCAACATAGAATTTGTGACATGTTCAGACAAAACAATTTGAGCTGTGTTTTTCATTGCAAGTCTACAAATTAAATCATCAGTGTACAGAAGTTGAAATTTCCATATTCAGGAAGAAAAATTTATAAATAATTCCCATAGTGTTCTGGGAAAATTCTTTAGGTATATAAAATTATTTATAGGTATTTCTCATACACATCTAAACTGTTTAAAATCTGAGGTCACAATTAAACATAGGTGTTGAAACAAGAGGGTAAACACAGATGAAGTGGTAGGTGAAACAAAAGTTAAAAAAAATGGAGGGACACATTTACCATTTTGACTTAGAAGTTGCTAGTATAATATATTAATAGGAAAACTGATGCAAGTCTCTAATGAAGAGGGAGAATTTAAAGTAAACTGATGCCATAAAACAAACCCCTCTTCAGGATAGAAATACTCTAGGGAAGGGCTAGGGAACATTCCAAAAAATAAAAAAATAAAATTTTAAAAACATCGTAGCACTAATTGTTAAACACATTTCCATAAGCCTCAATGAAGGAAAACTTTTGCCTGTTATGGTGCATCAAAATGCATATTTTATATTATTTTTATTAAAGGCTCACTGAAGTCCAATAGACTGCCAATTAAATTAGAGGGGAGAAATCATTGATTGGCATTGATAAGGTCCCAAGAGCTGTCATCTGACATACAATAATGTAGAACATGTCACACTGATGAATTTTGTACAAGTACACTATGCAATTCAAATGCATTTACTGCAGAATTAAGCAAACATTTTAATAAGGGCATTTTTCAACCATATAATGTACAAAATGATATACCTCCAAAGTAAATTCTTAGATTAAAAAGTAATCATCATCTGATTTTGACAATGTAAATATCAAAACCTTGATCATGATTGTGGTTTTGTAGCTATAACTATTCAAAGTACCATAAAAACTGCATCACATTGATTGTTTTTTGACTGCATTAGCTTATTTTAATGTCGGTAATTATATTTTAAATCATACGACTTTTTTTTCCTTCTACGATAATGTTCACTTTGTATTACTTTTTAGGGTTATTTCTCTTTCTCTTCTGAAGCCACAGGCATAAGTTATTGGGCCTATGGAATAACAGAAAATAAAGAAGTAAACAATAATTCATAAAGCTTTTTGAGGACTAGTAAGAAAACAGACTTTTACAAACTACTTGAGGAATATCTCTTTATGCTTGTAGTTAGGAAGAGAATGTTTTTTCTCCTTAATTTTCTGTGGGACCCAACCTAAAAAATATTCTCTAATTCTGAAACTTAATATAAGCATGCATATTAAATGACCCAACCCACAAGTCTATCCTTTAATCTACAGGGCTCTTCAACAGTGAAAACAGTCTCTTGTAATTTCAATAATAGTTTTCAAACACAATAATAATCAGCTTATTACAGCTTTGAAAGGCAAAACAACAACTGAAATTCCCTAAGTTGTTTATCACCTTGACCAAAATTATTCCTCTCTTGTACAGCGGGCAAATAGCTGCTTCCAAGGTTGCACAGAAGCCCCTTTTCAGAGGCTTAATGAGAAGATTTGGGGTAAATTGAGCAGGTGATAACTCACTCAACACAGTGTAAGTGACACAGAACTTTCTATTCACGTTGGCAGTAAAGATTGCATTAGAAAATTAGAGTGCAGTCATGTACAGATAGATTTGTGTAATGCTATAAACAGAACTAAATCAAGAAGAGAAATTAGAAGTTTAGAAGTGTGTCTGTATATGCACGTGCTGCTGTGGGGGAGCGGAGCAAGGAGGTGACCTCAGCATCAGCAGATCAGGATATAGTGGGATTACCCCTTGGGAAGCCTTGGGAAGCTCTGAAAGCACTTGAATGGCCAGTAATTGAATTTTCACACCATCTCAAGACATTTACATTTCTAATAATGATCCAAGCGCCCATGAATAGATTTTTTTCAAGATAAGTGCCAACTACATACAATATATAAGGAATACAGAGGAAAATTAGAACCATACAAAGTAACAAGTAAGTGGATTCAAGTTATTTCACTCCAAACACATTGCTTGGTGTAGTCTAGAAGTTTCAAATTAGACAAAATGTTAGCCTTTTCTTAACTTCTGTAAAGATTCTGCCAGTTAACAAAATTGGGATATCACTCCTTGGACCCTCTCAAATACATGAATAAATATTTTTTGTGTCAGTGTTTCAAGGGCTTTAATGAAATTTCCGAAGAATTAAACTGCTAATAATAATGCTTTCGGAGACCAGTGGAGCGCTTTTCAGCCTGTTTCTTTTTATAGTCTCTGACCAGACTTCTGCTGTTCAGTAGAATTTCCTGTGATTATAGATATATCCTAATCTTCTCTGTGCAATCATAGCCACTAGCCACTTGTGTCTGTTAAGCACTTGAAATGTGACCAAAAAATAAGGAACTCAATTTTTAATTTTATCAATTGAAACTGAAATTGAAATACCCACATGTGACTAGTGGCCACCACAATGGGGAGCAGGACTAGAAGATCTCAATCTTTGATCTCTGATTTTGGCTAAAATAGTTTATTTCTTCAGCAGAAGTCATTCTAGTTAGGCTTGATGCACTTGGACTTTAAATGCTAAATAAGAATAAAGTATTGGTCATAGTTCTTTACTTCTTTTTTTGAAGACTCACCCTGGAGACCCTCAAGGGAAAGAGACATCAATTAAAAGTCCAAGCTGGTATTATGAGATCCTCATAAACACTGAGTGACATGGTGCATTTGTAAATAAACAGATTGAGCAAATATCATTTGAATGTTGATTCTTGTTATCTCGCCCAGGGCAAGTCACTTACCTGGCATCAGCTTCACTGTAATATTCTCTCGCCACTATGTCTTCAAATAGTTCACCTCCAGTCACTCTGTGAAGACAAACAAGATATTCATATTAAAAAAGAAAAAAAAAAATACGCCTCATTAAGTTTGCTTGTAATGTTCATATATATTTTTATTATCCAATTATTTTTGAAATTATTACCAAAACAAAGTATTTTACAATACTATGAAATGTACAGGTTTCATAATGGTCTGCTGTGAATCTACATATTTCCATCTTTTTCCACTTGTCTTTGTATCATGAGATCCTGAGGGCACAATTTCCTGTGTGCCACAAATCTATTTAGCAGTATCTCTTACAGACACTGGTTTCTATGAAAGTCTTCATTTCAAGTCCCCAAATATTAATTGAGGTCGAAGTGTGTAGAATAGTTTCGGAGCATTTTCTGAACAAAAAGGGAAGTTGATCCATGTCACGGCTGTTGAGTTCGAGTTTGCAGGCTGTGTGTCTCAGGAAGAGCTCATTTTTTAAATTGCTGTGAATATGCCCTATAGGTTAGAGGTGGCTGTGCAAACTATGTTTTGCTTTTAGGTTACATGCTTCATTCTCTTTTAAGGCACCGTGATTTCCTTTATGTTCCATGTATTTGCCATTGAACAAAGACAGAGATCTTGGCAGTGTCCTGGAAGGCAGCAGCAATACTTTGCCAACTAGGATGAGTCGTGTCTGCCTTCTTTAAGTACAGACTTTCTTACACCTCATCAACTGGATTTGATTACTTCGGGAAGTTCCTTCAAACCCTGGGTCTCTGGGTTCTCTAAATAAGAAAATGTGGAAATGTGGCCATCTTTGGGGTTCATTTATTCTCCAGGACCAAAAGATTACAGCTTTGGGGCTAGAACTCTGTAATCAGTGATTCTATGGAGTAGGATTTATTTTAAAGGCCCAGGTTTTAAAATTCCAAATGTGGGTTTCCAGTAAAATTCAAACAATATGAAAGTGTATTAAGTGCTCCTCTAACCACCACTTCAATTCCACTTTCCCAAATAAAATAATTTTAAGTTTTATGCAAATCCTTTCAAATTTTCTTATGGGTAGCTTTAAATGTATGTACTTCCCTCCCTGCAAACACACACATACAAACACATTCTTTTCTCACAAAAGTGGGATCTTGCAATGTATATAGATTACAAGGCTAATAATGCTTGTCATTTTACACTAAATTATGGGCACCGTTTCATGACAGAAGCATTTTTCCATATTTAAAATAACATAGCAATGAATAGGGATATGTATGTGTGCACACACATATATTTGTATATTTGAGGGTATTTCCAGAGGACAAATTCCTAGAAGTGAAATTGGTAGATCAAAGTTTATCCACATTTGAAATTTTGTTGGAAAGACAGGGCAAATTGCCCTCTGAAATGCCTGTACCACCAATACTGTGAAAGTGCCTATGCCAAAATGATTATTTATTATGGTTATTATCAATAAAGTAAAACATCTATTTAACTTGTAAAAATGAGCTCATGTCAATACGAATCTCTTGATTATTAGTGAAGTGGACCATTTTCTCTTGTATTTATCAGCCATTTCTTATCTGCTATGATCTGGCTTGATTTTATAAGGAAATTTCAACTTTGGGATTTAACCATGTAATAGTTACTGAGTGCTTACCCAAATGTGTCAAACAGTGTACTAAGCACTATATTAACTCATTAATCTCCACAATTACCATTTGAGTTGGTTTTTGCCATTAGGCCAGTATATTGATGAGATAATGGAGGCACAGAGAAGTTAAGTAACTTGCCCAAGACAACACAGCCTTGCGTGCACAGGAAGGTGATCATATTCTACAGCCCATGCCCTCAATCACTACACATCAATTTTTCAGAAGTATAGAAGGCATGAATCATTTGGAAAAGTATCAAATGACGATACAAAGCCTGGTGTATGTACTTTACAGAGTGAGATACAATGACTCTAAGATGGTGTGCTTTTTTGTGTGGTGTTGTTCAATTGTTTGCTTTTTTATTAAGTTCTGACACATCATCAAATGACAGAAAGTTCCAGAGATCACCCAAAGAAAAAGACTGAATACTGAAAACTGTAAATTTGTGTGAAAGTTTATGCAACTTTCCCTCCCTCTCTACTGCATTCTGAACTCTTACAAATCCTTTAATGTTGGAGTCATTATTTTTTTAAAATTTAATTTTATTGAGATTATTCACATACCATAAAATTATCCAAAGATCCAAAGTGCACAATGAGTTGTCCATGGTACCATCATACAGCTTTGCATCCATCACCACAATTATTTTTTTTTTCAATTTTTAGAACATTTTCATTACATCAGAAAAGAAATGAAGACGAAAAAACAAAAAGAAAACTCAAATCCTCCAATACCCCTAACCAACCCCCTCCATTACTGACTTATAGTATTGGTACAGTACATTTGTTACTATTGATGAAAGAATGCTAAAATACTACTAACTGTAGTACGTAGTTTGCAATTGGTAAATATTTTTTCTCTATGTGCCCCTCTATTATTAACTTCTAGTGATAGTGTCATACATTTGTTCTAGCTCATGAAAGAGATTTCTAGTATTTGTACAGTTAATCACAGACATTGTCCACCACAAGATTTACTGTTTTATACATTCTTATCTTTTAAACTCCAACTTTCTTTCTGGTGACATACGTGACTCTAAGCTTCCGTTTCCACTACATTCACATACCATTCAGCACTGTTAGTTATTCTCATAATAACATACTACCGTCACCTCTACCCATTTCCAAATACTTAAAAGTTCAACCACTCCCCATTCTTTAACCTTGTTCTATATCCTCGTAACTTACATTTCATATCTATGAGTTTACATATTATAATTAGTTCATATCAGTGAGATCATGCAATATTTGTCCTTACGCGTCTGACTTATTTCACTCAATGTAGTGCCCTCAAGGTTTCTTCATCAATCTGTTTTTTTTAAAGACAGTTTTGTTCACCAACCATGCTTTCCATCCTAAGTAAATAATTGATGGTTCCCTGTATAGTCATATATGTATGTATTCACCACCATCACCACTATCTATATAAGGACATCTCCATTTCTTCCATAGAGAAGGGAGGAAGAGTCCAAGAAGGGAGAGAGACTAAAGAAAAAGAAAAAGAAAGAGAAAACAAAAACAAAAACAAAAACACATGACATCTAAAAAGCAACAAAAGGAAAGATAGAGTTAATCTAAAGTAGAATAAGAGTCAGACAACATCACTAATACCAAGAGTCCCATACCCCTCCCTTATGTCCCTCTCTTAAAGGCATTTAGCTTTGGTATATTGCTTTTGTTACATTAAAGGAAGCATAATACAATGTTTCTGTTAATTATAGCCTCTAGTTTGCATTGATTCTAGTTTTTCCCCAATACCACCCTATTTTTAACACCTTGCAAGGTTGACATTCATTTGTTCTCCCTCATGTAAAAACATATTTGTACATTTTATCACAATTGTTAAGCATTTTAGGTTTCACTGAGTTATACAGTCCCAGTCTTTATCTTTCCTCTTTCCTTCTGCTGTCCCACATGCTCCTAACCTTCCTCTTTCCACCATACTCACAGTCATCTTTGTGCAGTGTACTTACATTGCTGTGCTACCATCATCCAAAATTCTGTTCCAAACCCCTCACTCCTGTCTTTTCCTATCTGTCTGTAGTGCTCCTTTGGTATTTTCTGTAGTGCAGGTATCTTGTTCACATACTCTCTCATTGTCTGTTTGTCAGAGAATATTTTGAACTCTCCTTCATATTTGAAGGACAGTTTTGCTGCATATAGGATTCTTGGTTGGCAGTTTTTCTCTTTCAGTATCTTAAATATATCACATCACTTTCTTCTTACCTCCATGGTTTCTACTGAGAAATCCACAGATACTCTTACCAAGCTTCCTTTGTATGTGATCACTTTTCTTTTGCTGCTTTCAGGATTGTCTCTTTGTCTTTGACATTTGATAATCTGATTATTAAGTGTCTTGGTGTAGGTCTATTCATACCTATTCCATTTGGGGTAAACTGCGCTTCTTGGATCTGTAATTTTATGTCTTTCATAAGAGATGGGAAATTTTCATTAGTTCCTCTATTGTTGCTTCTGCTCCTTTTCCCTTCTCTTCTCCTTCTGGGACACGCATGACACGTACATTCATGTGCTTCATGTTGTTATTCAATTCCCTGAAATGCTCATATTTTTCTATTCTTTTCCCTATCTGTTCTTTTGTGTGTAGGACTTCAGGTGCCTTGTTCTCCAGTTCCTGAGTGTTTTCTTCTGCCTCTTGAGATCTGCTGCTGCATGTTTCCATTGTGTTTTTCATCTCTTGTGTTGTGCCTTTCATTTCCATAGATTCTACCAGTTGTTTTTTCAAACTTTTGATTTCTAACTTATGTTCACCCAGTGTTTTCTTTATAGCCTTCATATCTTTTGTTATCTCTTCCCTGAACTCATTGATTTGGTTTTTGATTTGATTTAGCATATTTCTTTGAAAATCTTAATAGATTGTTTCATTAAAGTGAAACACCTCTTGATTGAGGTGTAAGTTTGTCCCTTTGACTGGGCCATATCTTCATTTCTCCTAGTATAGATTGTAGTCTTCTGTTGTCATCTGGTTTCCTTGGTTACCCCAGTCAGATTTTCCCAGACCAGAATGGGTTCAGGTCTCAGAATGGGGTTATATTCAGGGTGTATCTTAGAAGAATGACTGACTTTTCTGTGAGGTCTCCAGTCACTGTGCTTTTCCTAGTCTGCCCAGCAGGTGGTGCCTGGCAGCCTGTTGCTCTCAACTGGTGTAAGGAGATGTGGCCTCTTCAGTTTCTGTTTTGGTTGTTTTCCCCCAGGCTCTGGGGTCTGGTTCTGAAAGGAAAACTGGGCCCCACCTCCTTTCTCTTAGGGAAGATACACCCCCTGGGGAGTTATCATTTGCATTTGAATTGTGTCTCTGACTCTGTTATCTCCACCCCTGTCTGGGTCAGAGCACTGAAAACTGAAAATGGCTGAGGCTCTCTTCACTGAAAATAGCTGCAGCTCTCTCCTCCGAGCCCCTCAGGTTGAGAGAGAGAAAAAGGGACAGAAAGCCCCCTTTTAGAGCCAGTACCCGGCCCCCCAGTTTCACTCATTGGCCAGAGGTAACACCTGGTCTTCTGGCTCCCCTTCTGGGGACCGATAAGTCTTCTGGTTCTTTAAGGTCAGTTGTCACTAAAAGCCTCTGCTTGTTGGGGGTTTGTAGTGTGTATTCAGCAGCCCACATTTGTTAATTAAAATCCCAGATAGCTCTCAGTTGAGCTATATTCACTTGCTGGGAGAGTGTCACTCTCTATCACAGTGAGGTTTGCAGCTAAGCCTGCCATGGGGGGAGGGGGCTCCTGGAACAGTTCTGCAGTTTTTACTTACAGATTTTATGCTACAATCTCAGGCATTCCTCCCAATCCACACTGGTGTACGATGTGTGCAGTCACAGTTTTCCCCCAGCAGTTATTCCAAATTATTTACTAGTTGTTCCTGGTTGTTTATTAGTTGTTCCAGGGGACTAACTAAATTCCACTCCTCTCTATGCTTCCATCTTGTCTTCCCTCTGGAGTCATTATTTTTAATACTATTATTTTTACACATAAAAAAGCGTAACTTAAATTATCATTTAAACCTCATATGGGTTTCTTTTGAAAACTATGGTTACATGTATTTGTAATTTCATTTAATAGCATAGTTGTGTTTATCTAATTAGAATCTACAGTAATAATCCTATCACACAATGTGCCCTAGATAAATTATAATAGAAAAAATTAAATATTAGACTTCCAGCATATCCATCACTGTCCACTGTCTCTATAATGACAATAATTAGAAAAAAGAAAAATTTTTGTTTAAGTTTTGTGAGATTTCTGTCTTTGAATGTGACTAAGGTAGATCTGATATATATTCAGTCTCTGTTTTTTACCAAACGGATCCTAGAAAACGTTGTGTGTGTCTGTATGTGTGTGTGTGTGTGTGTGTGTGTGTGTGTGTGTTTGTAATATATATATTACAAACAATTCTGGGTTGTTAAATAAATATTTATTAAAAAGTCTACTGCCATTAATACAATTGCTGCTACTTACGGTAATGCCTTAAACATATTTTTTGAGCCACGAGAACGATCAGATCCTATAGAGCTGAGACATTAATTAGCTGATCTTTGTTATCTTAGATCCCAACCAGGCATCTAACACACAAAACTTGCTCAATTAATGATTGTTGAAATAACAATGAAATGAATGAATCTAGTCAGAAATCATGCTACCCATTTACCGTAAGTCTGGGCAAGAAAACTATACTTGGAAGAACTGAGAGCAATGACATGAATGGACATTTGCACACTGGTGTTTATTGTGGCACGATTTGCAATAGATGGAGGTAGCCTAAGGGTACATTGACTGATGAACAGAATGGTGAACTGTGGTGTATGCATACAATAGAGTACTGAGAGGCTATAAGAAGGAATGAAGTTGTAAGACATGCAACTAGGTGAATGGATCTTGAGGACAGCATTTTGAGTGAAATATGCCAGAAACGAAAAGACAAACAATATAACACCTCACTAATACAGATTAACAATAATGTGTAAACTCTGAGAATTGAATCTTAGAGCACAGGTTATCAGGGGAAGGCTTATTGGAAATGTTCCTAGATTGTGGACTCTTATAGCAGTCACATCTATTCCTGAGTTGTAATGGTTATCTGTAAACTCTGAGATGTTGATCTCTTTTTGTATAACCTGGTCAGTCCCTGGAACTTTGAGTATCGGGGTGACACCTGAGATTCAGAGCTAGAGTTTGGCAGCTATGAATGTATGAATGTCAGTATTACATCATACAGCAACTGTTAAAAAAGCTTAAAAAAAAAAGGTTACAGAGCCTAGCTTTCTGGTAATTTTCAAAGAACTATATTAGCTATTTAAGAAATTTAAGGGATGTAGAGTTTTTACGTCAAGTTTTGGATTATCTAGTTTAACAACATTGAGATCTTCTAGCATTCATTCTTCCCATTAATTAAAACATTCTTATGCAAAAGAAACTATTTTATTATTTCACATATATATATGATAAATGGCTGGAATAAAAAAAAACAGAGTTCTAATAAAACATTGCTTTAAAGAAAAACTGTTGTATTTTCTATCTTGAACACATTTTTATACTCACATTATTGTTTACTGGAACACAAAATTAAGAGGTAGTTATTACAGGTTCTTTAAGAATTTTTGGTGTGCTATGTGAAATTTCATACAAAGCCACAAATTAAATCAGTCTCATGAATAAACAGATTAATTAACTAATCAAAGATATTGTGAAGAAATTGGTGTCAGAGTTCTACTATATGAGGCATATCAATTATAAATTTGAAACAATTATCATTTATGAATCTCTAGACCATTAAGGCTTACAGAAAATACAAGATAATTCTAGATCCATGGTAAAGATAACTACATATCAAATAGGTGAATATTTTGTTGTTATTTTTATGTGTAGGGGATGTTGACTGATACTTTGTTACTCTTCAAATGAATTGCTCTTTCGTTTCTAGTCTATATATTGTGATTTATATCAGAAATCAGCTTCACTTTGAATAAAACATTTGTAAAATTTCATGAGGAATACAGTCTTGACTATATTAAGTTAAATAGCATATATAGCCCAAGATTAGGCTTTTGAAGATAAATACAGTATCACATTAACTCAAAAACTAACACTGACTTAGAGATTAGAAGCACTCTTCAAGGTGTTAGGTGAAACCAGGAGCCTTGAGCTGGAGCCCAGTTGCAAAGCAGGAACCAAAAGTAGGGTCCAGCTAATTCATGGGAGGAGGTAGTCCTGTTAAGGCAGAACCAGGATTCTCCTCTAGTAAAAGGAGCAATTTCCTTTGAAACCTAAGGCTGTGAGCAGAGGCAGCAAGGATTGTGTTAAGCAAAGAATCACTGCAAACATATTTTTGTTTGTTCATTTGTCAAAAAATCTATCATATGCTGCCTCACATTTGGGTGTCTGGTATGTCTTCTTCTGGTGCTCTCAAGGATAGACGCTGTGATGGTGGCACATTTGTCTGTGTCACCTGCATGGTGCCCAGGGCACTGCCTTCCATACTGTTGAACAATTAAAAGAGGAGCAAATATCCATGGGTTATTTACCACGTGCAAAGCCAAGCACTGTTCTGCATTCCCTATACGTTGTACCTCAACCACCCTAAGGAGGTAGAGAATAGTGTTAGTTTCATTTTACAGATGAGGTATCTGAAGTAATGGAGATTAAGGACTTTCCCCAAGAACACATAACTCAAGACAGAAAAAGGTTTTGGTTTTCTCTTTTCTGTGCTATTCTAATAGCCTGCCCCTTGGGCCAAAGCATAGGACAAGGCAAGCCTCTTTAAACAGCCCAGAGGATCGTGTGGAGAGACTGGAACAAAACTAGCATAAAGGAATTTCCACTTAAATCCTCACTGGGATTCAAGTGCAGACAATGAAAAGTGCTGGCGAGGACTGGAGAATAGTTATTATTCACATGAAGATGATCAAGGTTCCCTAACAGGAGCAGGGCAATCCTTCACCTTGTGGGGCTGTCCCATGCATGGAAGCACCAGGTCACCTCCTAGGTGCCAGCACCACTACCTTGTCAACATGGCAACCCATGTGCCAATCCCACCTGTTCCCAGGCACACTAAGGATCACCCAGGGGTGACCGCTGATGAGAACCTCTGAATTAAATGAACAAGATTTATGGCGATACATTTGAAAGCTTAGATCTCCTTAGCACCGTATTGTAAGGTACAAAGTAAATTAATTGAAGCACTGATATATGCGTCTTTCAGGCAGAGGACAGGTCTGATGGGATATTATATCTTCAGTGTCTTGCAGAGTGCCTGGCACATAGAAGGGGCTTTGTAAATCTTTGCTGATTAAATACTTAAATGGGTGAATGAAGCCATAAGCATTCATTCCACAATTTTACAGTTTGATCTGTTTTTGAGCTAGAATCTGAGGGTAAAAAGATCTAATTACTTGTTTTATTACTTACCTACTCATCTCTAACCTAATCCTACTGATTTTATCTCCATAATTTATCATGAATCAAAAATTCTCTCCGTCTGCCCTGCCATGTCTCCAGACCAAGACATCACAGTCTGTCACCTACGCTAGTACAATATCTCCTAAGTAGCCCCATTTCTTCTCTTGACTCCCTGCAGTCAATTCTTCAGACAGCAGTTTTAAACATAAATAAAATTTTTCTGTGTACCTGCACAAAACTTTCAATATCTGGCCACTGCTTTCCCAGGTAAACTCTTTACAATACCTTTAAATTTCTGCCTAATTTTACTTTGCCCATTTCCTGAATTTTATCAAGTGCCCTTTGTCCATCAGTTTCTAACCATAATGGCCTTTCAAGCTTTTTCTCATCCAAGGACCTTTTCACCTGCTCTTTTCTCATCCAGGACATTCCCACCCTTTTATTCCAACTATTTGATGAGTAAATCCCTCTTACTCTGGCTTAAATATTATAGCCTCAAACCTCCAACCAATTATTTAAGTTACCTTCCCTCCTAGGGCCCTGTATTATTCTTCATAATACTTATGACCTTTAAAATTATCTGTTGCTTGCATCCTCATGTGTTTAATGTCTGCCTTTCCACTATCCTGGTATCTCTGGGAAGTTAGAATCTGTTCCTGCTTTTTCACTATAAAATGACAAGTGTTGAGTTCAGAGTCTGTATAGTAGGTACTCAGTTAATGCTTGTTGGGTAAATGATGCCAGAATTGGATATTTTTCAGAGAGCCAGATATGTTGGATGATCACATGTCAAAGCCACAATGCTGATATTCCTGTCAGCATATCACTTTCTATTACATTTTGAAAAGTTGAGGATCTGTAAGGCATTTTTTTTCCATAGACATGTCTCAGACTTGGATCTTGGGTTTCCTTCCCATAGGACATAGTATGTCTGCATACTATGATCATGTGTGATCACAAATGCCTAAAATATAAGTTCAATTCATTATAAGGTCCATGTTTGGATTACAGATTGAGAGGAAAAAAGCTTGACATTTCATAATAAACCAATATATTGGGAAGATAACCAGTTATGTTTTTTTTCATTTTGTGAAAACTTGAGCCCATGCCTCTTTTACTGTAATTGAATACAGAGACCAAGAATATCCATATTCCCAAATTCTATTTGGAATGATGCCTGTCTCATATGCATAGAAACACTCAAAGTTCTCATTGAATGACCAGAGTTATGATATGAGACAAGTGGGAGACAACTGTGCCATGAGCAGAACTGAGATGTGCTAGTTTGTCCTTTCAGGCTGCAATGGCAGCCAAGGGTAGGGGCTGAAAGAAATTGCAGATGGGAGGGATTAAAAAACAACTCTGACTTCATTGTTAATACCATGCTCTGTTATTTAGCTGAGATCATTTTCTTATGTAAATTATTTTCTAGATGAATATCTACTATTTGATAACACCTCTGAAGTAGTGGACTATCTGAGGAGGCCGAGGAGGAATGATTTTCTAAGTGGATTTCAAATTGGATGAAGGAAGTCAGAAAAGGCTGAGATTTGCTTTAATAGATAGTACAAACAGTTTCCTTTTGATTCTGATGTAGACAGATTTGCTGAATTATACTAAAAATTGCAACTGAAATAAAATGAAAACAGTCACTGGAATTGTTTCACTGAAAACGTGACTAGGAACTGGAGTGGTGAGAGCACATGTTGGGAGAGGCACACCGTGGGTTATTAGGAGCAGGACAGTGTATTCATGGGCACTGCGCAACCTGCAGCTTTTAAACAGGTGGGAAATGAGCGGGAATGCAAGACCCTGCTCAGATGAGGTCTCCCAAGGAATGCTTGCTTTTTCTCCTATTTTCCCATCTAATCTCAGATTCTCCTGAATCTATCCCTTATGAATTCAACCTTCTCTCATCTCACTCTAATTTATTCATGAGCACTTCTGTATCCTCATTCAATTCTAAAACTTATGCTCAAATCTATGTTACATTTCCCTTCTCATTTCATCTATCTTTTACAAATACCTGTGAAACAAATGGACCACTATCAAAATTCCATAGTCTTATCATTGCTTTATCTAGTCTATGACCAAGAAATGCATGAATGAAAACAGGACAGCTAACTACAATTAAGTGAACATGGATTAAAAAGCAAAAGCAGAGATAGGATGTTATTTTTATTCTATTAATATCACAGACCTTCTCAAGTAAGCAAATCAGCCATTGAACTTCTTATGTAATATTTTTGCATGATTTAACTAGATGCCTTAATCTAAGTGTATCTGATTAAATGCTCAGGCAATGTTTATCAAAGGGGTGCATTTGAAATGAATGCTTAATGAAAGTGAGAACTAGACTGCCGTATTATGTGATAAAAAAAAGTTTGATAATAATTATGGTGGTTGAACCTGTATGTACCCCAGAAAAACATGCTCTTAAACTTAATCCATTCCTGTGGTGTGAACTCATTGTAAGCAGGACCTTTTGATGAGGTTACTTCAGTGAAGATGTGGCCACCTCAATGAGGATGGGTCTGAATCCTTTATAAATGGATGAAATTCAGAGAGAGAGCAAGCCATATACGGAGCAGTCAGGATCTGAAATTCAACCTAACCCAAAGAGAGCAGAGGCCAGGAGATGTTGCCATGTGCATTCATGTGACAGAGGAACAAAGGACCAAGGATCACCGGCAGTCAGCCCAAGAATGCCACAGTCTTTAGGGAAAAAAGACAGTGATGATGCCTTAATTTGGACTTTTTTTTTAGCCTCAAAACTGTAAGCTAATAAATGCCCATTTTTTAACCTGACCCTCTGCAAAGTATTTGCTTGCTTGAGCAGCCAAGGAAACTAAAACAATAATAATGATGATTACCATGAGAATTAAAAAGTAAAGGGTATAATCTAATGAAGGCTAAAAAGACATTCCTGTTTCCTATTCCTCTTTGTGGGTTCCAGAGGGCTTTAGGAAATTATCACATTATAATATTGAATGTTCACAAACAGTTCTATATCACCCAGTTGTTTAAATTGATGTTTAATTGATGTTTAAATGAAACATCATTTTCATTTTTTACTTTTAGGCATCATGGCCAAGTGAAGAATGAAGCAGACTAAACATTCTGGTTTGTTTATTAGCTAATTGTGTGAGGTCAGGTTAGGCCAAAATTTCTCTGTGTTATATTTTGCCTATTCATAAACTGCAAATAGAAAAGATGGCATTTCTCCCTATTAAGAGTCACCAAATGTGGGTTGTGCAGTTTCTGTTCTATACAAAGGCATAATCCACAGGAGAAAGGGAGGGTTGTAAACCAGCCTTAGTCCACTCTCTAAGTCAAGCGCCCATACCAAAAGCCTTTTTCTAATAGCATAGAAACAATGAATAGGCTAATACTGGCTCTATCCATATTTGACAGAATTCCACAAGTAACTTAGTTTTTATTATCTTTTACTCACCAAGATGTGACTACCATGACCCTGAATCCAGGATTCCCTTGAAATCCCTAAAGACACTCATGGAGGCAGACTTTGAATGTCTTATCATATTACTTATCTTTTTTGATTGGGGCTGGTCTGCCAACAGATGTAATATGTCTTTGGCAACTGATGACTTGCTTTGCGTCAATACTACTCTTAGCTCAGTACTACTCTTACTGCTTGACACATACAGACATTTTATAAGGTTGGATAAATTGATATAAAAACGCAATGAACTCTTTGGAAGAAGACTCACAGTTGATATGAGACTACCTGTACATATGCATATATATATATAACAGAAACATAATAGAAAAACTGATAATCTGTCCAGGTAGACTGTAGTGAGTGCCCTTTCAAGGCATTAGCTCTCCACCATACAGGAACTCTGGTCCCTTGGATTTCCAGTCCATGGAAGTGAAGCCTGTGCCTAGAACCAAATGGCAAGATACTTTCTGAGGGCTGAGAAACCTGGCTAAAGATAGCTGATTACTGCTTAAACCCTCTTGGGCAACAACAATCTTCAGTTAAAGAAGTAAAACAGGGAGAAATAACCTTTACAAATACTCAGGTAATTCTCAATGTAGATAAACCATATGCAGATTAATTCAACTTCTATAATCACTACTCAACTTTCTGTTTCATCTACCCAAGCTAAATGCATATTGCATCCTAGTCAGATTTAAAAGGAAGTTAATTTTTATATATTTACTGCAAAATTTTTAATATTGAAGTTAGTAATCCTAATTTTATTGGTCTCCATATTTTTAACAATTTGCTGCCTTTAAATTATATATGAATGCACCCTAACTTAATAGATACTAATGTTTAGAGGTGAAAGAAAGATTTCTAACTTATAGCATTCACCTTAATAAAATACCTGATGTCCTGTGTTTTAATGTGCATAAAAAATAAAAAAGAAAGAAAAATAACTTAAATCTACTAAAGATATTCTAAAGAATCACTAGATAATATTTGCAAAATTTTTTATAAAAGAGACTAAGAGCCCACCCAACCATAAACAATGTGAGTACTAGGGAGATCATCTATTAACAGCACAACTGGAATTTAAAAAATCTGACAAATTAAAATCTCAATACCTATGCTTTCTCTTATCATTGACTAGCAAGTTTCAAACAATACAAAATGGACATGATTATTTTTAATTTATCTGCATTGCCACTTTAAAAATCTTAGTTATGGTGGAGCACGAACTTTCATCTTTCTCAGCCTGCCGCTGCCATGGAACCATAACTCCTGTAAGTCCTAGACACAGTTTCTAAGCCACGCTCTGGCAATGCCTAGCTGAGCATCCTGGCTAGGTGGAGAGGCTACCTACTACAGTGCAGCATTTTCAATACCAGCACTCTGAGTGCAGAAATGCACACGATTCTTGGATCAATACCGTATATAGAGGATTCAACAGCTAAAGTTGCTGAACCTGAGGAAGCTATTGAAATAACAAGAATTGTGGAAAAACATCTGCGACGCCGGCCAATAACAAAAGATAACTGTTGCCAGCAGCTACTGGACATCACTAAAGAGTGACCTTCGTGCTCTCTTCATCAACCACGTAGGCTACCACACCAGATGAGACATGTGGACTATATTGGTCCCCTTGCATTCTCGAGGTTTGCTTTTACTGCCATGGACATGACTACAGGACTTTTATTAGCTTTCTCGGTGGGGAAGACAAACCAGTAGGCCACCATCAGCTGTTTGGGAAGGGTGTGCACTCTGTATGGCATACCTACACAAATGGAAAGTGAACGTGGGACCCCCACCCCCCTTCACTGAACAAATGACCCAAGCATGGGCTATGGACTATAATATCTCTACAACAAGAAACTTTTGTCAGGCCCTAACCCACCTGATCTCCACACCTAGAGCTGCAGCCCCAGCTCCTATTGAAATGCTAACGGGGGACTAATACAAGCACTGAGAATCCAAGTTAAAGGGCCAGCTGCTTTTAGTCCAAGTGGGGAAATAGTAATAATTTGTTGTTGCCTGTGCCTCAGACCATATAAAACTAGGAAAATGTGGTCAACTGGCCTTGGTGCCGGCCTATGCAGCTGCGTTGGTTAGGAATCCTAAGTCCCTGAGGAATAGGAATTACCCAAAATATTGGAATAAGACCTAAATTCCTGTTAAAATGTTTTCCACCAATTCAGGGCCTCCTATTCCCATGGGAACCTTATGCATGATTATGTGGACCCTTCTTATGCCCAGATGAACAATTAACGTAGTGGTAGAAAACTCTCAAGATTTGCAGAGGGAGAATGTCTGGTTTTTAAAACCTCCCCATAATGGTCCTCTGCCACGTACCTTGTTAGCAACGAATGAAACTCTAGCATGTATATAGTTAAATCAGCTGAATTACCCCTTATTGTTCCCCACAAGCATGTTTCTTTTTTGCCTAGCAAACATCTTCCTGCAGTGGGCCTCAGCAGTAACTCGTGCGCACAATTGAACCCAATGCTGGGTTTGCACAGACCTGCCACCTTAAGGTGCTACCAGCCTTTCTTGGACTGTGACTCCTGTGAATTGGACTGCATGGAATATCCTGGAAGAATTCAGCAATTATCAACAGACCCCTTGTCTAAATGGTTTAATTCCCTTTTTCAGCCATGGTGGCATCTCTTTGTGAATTTATTTCTGTGTGGGAGGGAGAAGGGGAGAACTTCCAGTGTTCGGTTGTCTGTGGATGCAATGTCTGTTCTGTGGTTAAGGTAGTCTACTACTTGGGAGTGGACTGTGGGGGCCCAGTGCCCGGCCTCCCTCCCTTCCATAGTGATCTCATGGAGTGGCCTACTTGACTGGGACAGATGTTAAAAGTCATCAGACCTCCCTGAAGGAAAAAATGTATTGTAAGCGAAGTATTGAAACTCCCCTCCCTGGTCACTGTTGATAACAGTCTCCACTGAGACTTGTGTCACAAGACCCTGTGGAAACTCTGTTCTGATACCCCCTTGTCCTAACCATTGTAAACCACCCCCTGGGAGTCCATGCTTTTGCGGAGCACCAACTTCCATCTTTCCCCGCCCACTGACACTGTGGAACCATAACTCCTGTAACTCAAGTCTAACTAAAAAAAAAAAAAGAAAAAAAAATCTTAGTTACAATTTTTGCTCATATTTTGTTATTTATTATGCCTTAGGTAATCCTTAAAGAAAAAGTATAACTTTTTTTTTTTTTACATATCTGACATTAGTCCTCTGATGAATGTTACTAATCGATCATCATTTATCTATTTACAGTCAGTATAAGACAGCATAGATGTCCTGCCAGGGTTAAACTGGAACTTCCTGTGAAAGCAAGTTTTCATTGTTAGAGCCAAGGCAGAAAATATCATTGCAGCCAAATTTTATTTCACAAATTATTTGAGCTGAAACATTTTCTATCTCAGTAATTCATCTAAAAGTCAGCTTTAAGAATGAGTCTATATTTAGCCACAAAATGTGCAGAAAATGTTACACAAAAAGCATCAAAGTCACTGTAAATGATGGGTGAATTTATACCCTAAAGCTGGAGCTTTAACATATTTCTGAACAAGAATAATCCAGAAAGGATCCTGGAATAGAGTTGAGAGAGGAGTGCAGCTAGTGAATCAATGATATACCCCTTTAAGATGCTTTTCAGGTCTGGAACATTGGGACTTTCCAAGATTCAAAAGAGAGGAGATCCTACCAATCAAGAGTCTGAATGCTCAGAAGACTAATAGATCCTGCTGGAGAAGATGCGCCTTTATTGTTGATAGTGATGTAGATGTTTACAAAGCACAGGGAAGGACTCATGCTGTATATGGCTGCATGCTATCAAATGGTGATTTTTCCAGAATTTTTTCTCCCAAAGTAAAGAATTCATTTTTTTAGAAATGAGGGATGGTGGTTGGTGGGTATCAGAAGGTCTCCTACTAAGTTCTCCAGTAGGAAAGTCATTTGTTCTTGCAGCCTGGTTTTGGAGAATACAATACCTTTTCAGAGAGTTAAGCTTGCCACTTATACTCCAAAGCCATTTATACTTGATATTACTGAGCTGTACCCCTATGTGTATCAGGTTTGCCTGTGCTAAGGAATGGGGATCTAAAGCACTGAGACATAAGTTCTATCATCAAGCACTTCATCTAGTGGAGAAAACAGAAACATAAATCAAAAATTAAGTTACAGAGGAACATGCTTCAAATAAAAAGCCATAATCCTTAAAACCTGGCAAATCCTAGACTAGGGAATCCTCTCATTTACAGACAAAATCTGTGCACAAAAAAAAGTTTTACCCAGAAGAAAAAATAGCATGAATGTGGTATACAAGTAGTCTATAACAGCTCACTGATGAATAAGCAGTAAGTAACATCCACACTGAAGCATTACAACACCAATTAATACCCAATGTTAGTGATCAGACACCCAGGGTAGTGAATCTCCCTGGCAACGTGGAATACGACTCCCGGGGAGGAATGTAGACCTGGCATCGTGGGATGGAGAACATCTTCTTGACCAAAAGGGGGATGTGAAAGGAAATGAAATAAGCTTTAGTGGCAGAGAGATTCCAAAAGGAGCCGAGAGGTCACTCTGGTGGGCACTCTTATGAACAATATAGACAACCCTTTTTAGGTTCTAATGAATTGGGGTAGCTGGTGGTGGATACCTGAAACTATCAAACTACAACCCAGAACCCATGAATCTTGAAGACAATTGTATAAAAATGTGGCTTATGAGGGGGGACAGTGGGATTGGGAGGGCATAGGGATCACACTCCCGTTTGTCTAGTTTGTGGATGGATGAGTGGAAAGGTGGGGGAAGGAGATAAACAAACAAACAAACAGACAAGGGCATCCAGTGTTCTTTTTTACTTTAGTTGCTCTTTTTCACTTTAACTATTATTCTAGTTATTTTTTTGTGTGTGGTAATGTGGGTGTCGGGGATTGATTTTGGTAATGAATGTACAACTATGTACTGTGAACAATCAAATGTACAATTTGTTTTGTAAGACTGCGTGGTATGTGAATATATCTCAATAAAATGAATAAAAAAAATACCCAATGTTAGTAAGGCTGGGAGTCCTTTCATATCTTGTAAGTTATTGCAGTTTATGAGGAATTCTTGCTCTTCTCTCCATTTTCTATGCTTTACAGAGAATCAGGAGGATAAGTGACAAAAAAGAATAATCAATTCTGTCCAGGGGTCAGGAAAATCTTTGCAGAGGAGGTGGCATTCTAGCAGGACCTTACATAAATGAGAAGAGTTCACCAAGAACATGGGATGTCCAGGCAGAAATGGGAGTTTGATTGGAGAAGGAAAGAGATAGAAAGGGAATGAAAGGATTCGAAGTAGGAATCTCAACCTCTTCTTGTTTGATCCTAAACTCCTTTTCTTCCATTCTTTACAATAAGTTCTCAGTATATACCCCAGTACTAAAGGGTCTTCCAGAAGCTACTTTTCCCCAAATACTACCAACTTCCTACTTTCTACCACCTTTCTCTTTGATATGCTCTAATGATTATGCTTTCATACTGGAAGCCAATAGTAAGTGAATTTCTAGTATCACAAAAATTTCCCACTCTCTGAATAAAGGCACAAGTCAATATGGATTTGTTTTTTGAAATGATAATATCAGATTAATTTTTACACAGGATTACAGAAACAATGTTTCCTGAAGGGATTCCTAAAATGGTAATCTCATTTTAAAAAAAAATTAGCATTGGTTTTATTCCCAACATTTTGGTTTAGCCAATAGAACAAATTTAGTCATTGTTTTTAGCATTCATTCTCCTAAGTTCTTTACAATATTTCAGCTTGAATAGTTTGTTGCCAATGTACTATATATATTATGGAACAAAAGATTTCTTTTCTTTTTCTTTTACTTACAATTTAGTTGGGTCTCTGGAATATTACTGAAATGGTTGATTTCACATGTGTGCAGATGTACACATGCACACTTATTGAGAAGGATAAAAAACATAGCTCCATTTGCTCTGGTAATTTCATCTGACTTTTAATTGGTTATAAAATGTTCAGTGAATTTCAGAATAAAAAAATAAGCATGACAGTAAAACTGCAGTAATTCAGGTTAACTGGGAAAGGAAAGTTAGTCTGAAGAGCCATATTTCTGAATTGTGGAATGTTCTTCTAAGGAAATGAAGCTATATTTCTTTGAAATAAAAAGTAAGAGAGCTTCTTTGTCTCCTTTGCAATTTAGAGGTTCTGCCAGAGCTCTATTAAGAAATAGCTAAGAATCTTACATCAGCATGCTATATGCAAGTTATTCTGTTAAATAATAATTTGAACATTGCCTGTCTAGAATACAAGGATAGATTAAGCTTAGATTAGTTCAAACTGTTGACAATTAAAAAAATCATTAATTTATGTGTGTATTTGTTATTTTATTTACAGCACTTTCCAGAAAGGATTTGAGACATGTTATCATCTGTCAGATGATTTAAATGATCAAATTTCCTCATTTGAACCATAAGTGCATGTACCTATGTTTCTTATTTTGGATAACATATTAAAAAAGGAGTAACATAGTTTACACTTAATTGCTACCTACAAGGATCTTTGCAAGCTTAGATCGCTTCCATTTTTTATAATCCTAACAACTCAGTAAGAGAAAATGTGCTTGAATTTAATTAATTAATTTTTCTTTGAATCAAAAACACTGACTTGTTCCTTATCGTTGCAAACCACTCTGTTAGGCACCTGATTTAGTGGACCTTGGTTTGGTCACTTGGTTCAGTAACTTTTAGTAGACTACTGGGTTCTCAGGAATTGAAGGAGTTATTTCATTTAATTATTATTGCAGATCTACAATCATCTACTTCACAGTTAGTAGTAGTTTTGTAACTATCCAACAAATAGAAAATATGATCTTTAGACAGGGATTTAAAAATAAAATATACTTTTACATGCATATAAATTAAACAATGTTTTTGGAATCATTACTGATAGCAATTCAACTTTGTAATATGTGTTAAATTACTACAATGCAAATCTGATCGACCATGATACAATACGTCAAGCATGCTCAAATGCTCTGGATCTGGGTGTTAAGGTCTAATATGTGGGTTTTCTTTTGCTGAGAGTTTTCTTTCACTTTGTCTCTCTCAGAAGTAGCCTGGTTCTTCCTGTATTTTCCTTCCTGTCTCCCAGTCTTCACCCCTACAAGGAAGGGGGCATTGCAAAAGTACTTGAAACATTTAGGGGATCCCGAAAAATGAAATGTTAGTATATTTTAGTGTCTTCTTGCATCTCCAGCTGTGACATAGTAGATTGACACATGGATAGAAGGATGGATGGCATCATCCTGCAGATCTCTAATAATAGAGAAGGAAAGGAGATTCTCTAGGAGGTGCTTTTTGGGATGGAAGGGAGAGGAGGTGGTGGCAGTATTCTATTTTAGTTGATTACTTGAAGGCTGATCTACATAGCTACAATAATCAATCTGAAGTATGGCTGCACTCAACTGCATTCTATAAAGTACAATAAGAATAAGAAAATTCAGCATAGTATCACATTCCCCCAGAATATATTCAATACTGAGATTTATGTTTTGCTTTAGCAAAATTTAAAATTAGCAGTCTTGGGTGGAAAAGGGAGGGGAGAATTTAGTAAACAATAATACAAACTGTTATAGTATTGAAGAAAGGTAGCCCAGAATTAAAAAAGTCCATACTGAATTTGGGAATAGAGGTGCCTCATGCAGATAACTAAGCTTCTTTTAAACTCCTATTTGTATCTACCGAGTATCTACTTTTCAATCTACAAAATATTTTCTATATTAAGAATCCTTTATCCTAAAGCTATTTTACTGCTTTGTACCCAAATGGGAATAAATGAGCATCAAATGGAAAGACTTTCACACATATCTAAATTCTCATCCTCTTTTAAAGGATAAGCATCCATTTTCCCCTCCAATTCTTTAAATTTGACATTTCAATTTTTTCTCTGTGCCCTTTACTCTTGCCATCATCCGTACTTCTTTGACCTAAAGTGTACTATGCTTAGACTATCATTTGTTGGATGGAAGTGGGGCTATTAGAGTTACAAAAGAGATTTTAGGCAATTATCCAATTTTCCTGTTAGGAATGGAAATTTATGTTGTTTCAAAGCTGTGAAATCAGTAAACTTAGGAGGGCATTTAAAGTAAATTAAGAGATACACAGCTACATAATATGAGCCATTTAATGTAGCATTATCCTTAACAGCAAAGTACAGAAAGAACCTAATTGTCCATCTTTGGAAGAATGGTTTAATAATCATGAAGCAACAACACAATGTGATATTGCACTCACACTAAAATTATAATTGTGACGATCTATAGGAACATGAAAAATTTGGTTCTAGAATAAGTGAAAATGCTAGAACATGAAATAGTTAAGTATATCATTGCAAAAATGTAAATGTGCATGAATTTTCTTTCATTTCTCTGTAAAACACCTTCCTAATTCATGGTTTCTACTGTTTGCTATATCCTCTTCTATTCCCTGCTCATTTCTGTAACCCTTACCCCCTATATATAGGTCACCTCTATGTCCTACATATGTCACTCCATGTCCTGCTATCAGTTTCCTTGACCTCATTGTCCACTGGGTCAGACCTTCCTACACTTGACCCTTTTAATTTCTTGAAGCAGTTCAAGGTTAAAAGTGGTGCCTTCGGTAGGAGTAGCTGATGTGAGTTTAAAGCATATGTCACCAAACTCAAACATCAGAATTTGTGACCACAGGCTGCAATTTGACCTCAAAGAAAATTCCAGTCCCTTTGACTCCTCCATTTTCTCATCACCAAGCTCCTTCTTAATCTCAACTATCTCCCTATCCAACCAATGCAGAATGGTTGATCAACAGAATACTCATCAACTTTCTCAAATCTCTATTATGCCACTTATGCCACTACTCATTTGATACTGGGTCTCTCCTTGCTTTTTTTTTTTTAATTTCAGTTTTATTGAGAAATACTTACATACCATACAATCATCCATCGTGTACAATCAACTGTTCACAGTATCCTATTATAGTTTTGCATTCATCACCCCAATCTCTCCATTGCTTTTGACATTGTTATTAGTTCCATACTCCCTATTTCCATGATACACGTCTCTCATGGATTTTCTCTTAAATGTCTCATCTTTAGACACTGTTTCTCAGTCATGCCCTTATGCTTTGATCTGGAAGAAGATAATCCCTTGTATAAGCCTATACTTCTTACTTCTTGTTCTAGTTTGCTAATGCTGCTGGAATGCAAAACACCAGAGATGGACTGGCTTTTAAAAACGGGGGTTTATTTGGTTACACAGTTACAGTCTTAAGGCCATAAAATGCCCAAGGTAACACATCAGCAATCGGGTACCTTCACTGGAGGATGGCCAATGGTGTCCAGGAAACCTCTGTTATCTGGGAAGGCACATGGCTGGGGTCTGCTCCAAAGTTCTGATTTCAAAATGGCTTTCTCCCAGGACATTCCTCTCTAGGCTGCAGTTCCTCAAAAATGTTACTCTTAGTTGCACTTGGGATATTTGTCCTCTCTCAGCTTCTCTGGAGCAAGAATCTGCTTTCAACAGCCGTCTTCAAACTGTCTCTCATCTGCAGCTCCTGTGCTTTCTTCAAAGTGTCCCTCTTGGCTGTAGCAGCTTGCTCCTTTTGTCTGAGCTTATACAGTGCTCCAGTAATTTAATTCAGACCCACCCTGAATGGACGGGCCAACACCTCCATGGAAATTATCCAATCAGAGTCATCACCCACAGTTGGGTGGGGTGCATCTCCATGGAAACACTCAAAGAATTATAATCTAATTAACACTGATAGGTCTGCCCACACAAGATTACACCAAAGATAATGGCATTTAGGGGGACATAATACATTCAAACTGGCACACTTCTCATGATTTAAACTAGAGTATGCATGCCAGTGTTATCTCTATTGCACCATAAACTCAACTAGCTTGAGTTTAACTTGGGTCTTTGTCTCAAGACCTACTTCTCTACTTATATTCTAAATCTCAGTAATGGTATAATAGTCCACAAAGTCAATCAAGCCAAAAATTCTGAGCATCATCCATGACTAATTTTACTCATTTTCTCCATCAGTTAATAAGTTCAGTTAATTTTTCTGTCTAAATATTTCCTGATCCAGTATACTTTTTTTCTAGCCTTCTACCACTACCAAGGCCACAGTCTCTCAAATGGAGAAAAATATTGGTTTCCTGACTGCTCACTCTTCTTCCAATTTTAGCTACTTCCACCTTGAAAGCAGAATTATCTATCTAGAATGCAAATCAAACCATGTCACTTTCCTGCTTAAAACTCTCCCATGACTACTCATTCCCTGTATCAGGACTGCTTAGTAGGCTCATTTAGCAAATATGTGCTTAGTGCAACTTCTCGGGCATCAGTGACCTCTCCCCAAAAGCCAAAATTGATTGATAAAGAGCATAAGTTTCAGCTCTTTGACACACATAGACTTTCATGACCTGGCTCTTACTTAATGAGCTCTCTAGCTTCTTATTCCTCACAAATTGTCTTGGTCTTTGGTTACCTGCGTAAATTCCCATGCATTCTTTTTTCCAATGCAATTTAATGCCATTTCTTGATGGCAAAGCCTCGATAGATTTGATTTAGCTTTCCTTGGGCTTACACATTCTTCAAGAAAAAGTCCAAGTTTCCTTCAGGAAGCCTTCTCTGAAATCCACCTGCTGTGCTCTCACAGCATGCTGTCCTTGTTCAATTTGAACTTCACATGACACTGAAATCATCTGCTTATACACCTATATACCCAATTATTCTGTAAGTTCAGGAAAGTCAAGGACCGTGTCTTACTTTTTGTATCCCCTGAACCTAATACATTGCCTGAGACAAATTGGTGGGTCAATAAATATTAATTGAATTAAACAATATGTGGAAGGGAATATGAAAATGTGAAATCAGTTAAAATAGAGAAGTGGAACTACAGATAATTATTATTATTAAATATTTCAATTAAAAGGGGAATTTAAATTCCTGTCCTTCCAGTCATTTACACATTTATTATTTCAGCAGGTATTTACCAAGTGTCTACATGTTGGAGTGCATGTGAGGTAAAGGATATGATGGTTCCTAATCTCAAAAACCCAGAAAATACACAATGTAGTAGGACATCATCAGTTATAACAAATATCTATGTGACAAACATAAGGATATCCATTCAAATTTTAGAAGCAAAATTGTCTAGCTATTACTAAAGATGAATCAGCTGAAATACCACATGAAGACAATTAGAGTCTTCAAAAAGGGTTTTATTTAACCACAGGATGTGGTCAATCCCAATCAGACCACAAATATCTGACCACAAGGTCACTAACTGCAGGTAAGTCTGTAAAAATAAATGTTTTTAGCAGTGCCACAATGTACTGGTTCATGAAAGAGAACCAACAGGGTAGGGGACTGATGATTGGAAGTGCAATGAATGGCCATAATGCTATAAATTTATCAAATTAAGCAAATTAAAAAAGGTTGGTTAAAAAGGCTGTGCAATACTTTTTTTTTTTTTTTTTTTTTCAGTTTCCAAATGCCTAGGAAAATGCCTTTCCCATAGAAGAGGTATAATAAATAAATGAATGCATGCATGCATGCTAAAGAAGACTACACAGATCATGACTTTTGTCATCCAGATGGCTGATTCACCTTATTTCAAGGTTTAAAATGCTGCTGAGAATGTTGAAACATGTTGAGGAATGATACAGAGGAAGCACAGAAGGGATCTTTTCTGAACTCAAGTTTGGCTTCTGGCAGAAACAGAAAACATTCTGTGGACGCTATTAATGAGTCCCAGTGTACCTTTGGAAGATTTTGTTGTGGCATTTGATATTCTGAAATATCAAACAGAATTTGTATATATTTTCCCCTCTGTAAAAACATGTTTTAACTTCTATTAGTTATTCTTTGAAGCTATTGCTTTTTCCTTTAAATATTACCTTTCAGTGCCAAATAAGAATAGGAAAGATTCAGTTAGAAGACAGAAGGCTGAAGAGGAAAATGAAAGTTTCTCTCTAGGAAAAACTTTAAAGATGTCATCTTAAGACCATGAATGAGCTCTAGTAAATCTGACCCAGGACAGGGAGCAGGAACACCTTTTTTTCCATCTTTATATTTCTCTAAAGGTCAGAATATATAACATTCTTTACAAAATATACAGCCATTTTAAAAAGTTCAATTTGAAATTCAAGGTTTTTTTCCTTCTCCACTGCATCAACCTTGCCAAAATCACTATCGGTTTTCTTCTTGGACTCCTCCAAGTTCTATTTTCCCTGTTTTCATTCTGGCTTCCTATAATCCCTTTGCCACATTAGAGCTAGAGAATTCTTTGTAAAATGAAATTAGATTATTTCATTTCCCAGCTGTAAACTCTCCTATGGCTTCTCATGGCACACAGAATAACATCCAAACTCCTTTCTTGGCCTACAAGGCATTTTGAGGTCTGACCCTCACCTATCTCAGGCATCATTTGATAGCCCTCTCTCCCTGTGCTCATGATGTTTAAGCTACAATGGTCTTCATTCTGCTCCTTAATGAGGTCACTTCTTTCTAGGTTTGTCTCTCCACCCAGATCTTCCTGATGTTTAGGTTTCAGCTCCTGGCACCATGTAGAGGCCCTTCCCTGACGCCTCGTCACTCACCACCTATCAACTTGTTTTTGCCATAGTGTTAAAAACTATCTGATATTATCTTGCTGGGTTTCCTTGTTTATTTATTTATTGTCTATCCCCTTACCTCCTCTTCCACCCTCAATGACGATGTAAATTCTGTCTTGTCCATCACTGTATTCCCAGGACTCGGCAAAGTATGTGCATACAGCAACATGCAATAAATGTCTGCTGACAGAACTAATTTATGAATGATCAGATTCACTGGTATTAAGAGCAATCAATCAGGAAAAGAAGACCAGAGCCAAGGAATGAATATTATACATGTTTCTATCACAAATGAGATTTCTAGGGCTCGCAAACATAATCCTGTTACACAGGGAAGAATTTCAGACCCCTAAGTAAAACTTTACATTTCTCAACTTTACAGTTCTAATAAAACTATTTTAAAAATTCATTACTTTTTGGTATTTCGCAAAGCAAATACTGGATGAAATTCAAAACTGCATTAACACGTTGGTTAAAATGACAAGTTCAGAAGCTAACCATCTTGTATTAGAATTCTGGCTCTACTACTTACTAGCTGTGTGACTTGGGTTGAATCACTTAACCTCTATAAGCTTCAGTATCTTCATCTATGACATGGTGAAAAAATAGTACCTAATCATCTTGATGTAAGGATGAAAGGAGTTAACATAGTTAAAGAACACAAAACTGTGTCAGGTGCACAGACGTAGTGTCAATGAACATTAGTTATAATTATTACTTAGATACAGCAAGTCATTTTGGTTGATATACAGCAATTACACAATTAGGCATCATTGGATTGAGTATCAGGGTTCTGTATTTAGGAGGAAAAGTAGGAGAAGTGATTAACAATAACTTGATATTTAAATAGTAAGAATTATAAACAGCATATGTCCATATAGTATGTTCAGCAGTTTCTAATGATTTTGGTACAATGAAGGAAAATGGCTGAAAGGGCCATGTACAATTTGTATATTTTTACAGAAATTAAAAACGAATTAAAAGTTTCCTCTGTATATTGACTATAAAATACCTGTTACTAGAATTTTAAGCACTCTACTTATAACTATCTCATAAAATAATTTGTGAAACTTGGCCAATATTTAATTCAAACCATTAGAGAACAAGACACTACAAATTCTACATGCTGTGGGATAAACTTTATCTTTAAGTAAAATATTGAATTGGCTTTTATGTTGTTGTCATTTAGAAAAATTCATTTGGAGCAAGAATAAAATACTAATGCATTAATAAATTCTTGTGAATTATAAATACCTTAAATAGTACCAGTGAAGCCAGTTTCTTCTTATTTTTTATAGTGAATAAAATCTAGATAATTAGTTATCCTTCATTTATACAGTGAGGAGACCAATTGTTTTGAGCTTATACATGATTCATTTTATAAGGTACTAGACAAAATACTTAGCATATATATAGTAAGAACGCAATAAATGTTATCTATTTTTATTATTATTACAATGATAGAAAAATTTGGACTTTTGCTATGTCAACCATTATGCCTTGCTTCTATTCTTGAAGGCAGTGCTGTATGAACAGGGAAGACTTTCAATAAAAAGTTTATGTATAATCTAAAAGAATAAAATTGAGCAAAGGAGAGAATTTAAAAGAATACCACACCTGATTCTAAATAAATATACAGAGAACCACACATTTTTAGAATTTAAGAATATCTGAGATATAATTTATTCCAATTGCCTTATTTAGTCAGAGACACAATGGTACAGAGAGATCACACAAATAGGCTATACATTTATAACAAGCCAAATTTTAAAAATCAGACTTTCACAATTGGGAGGGACAGTTTAGCACAATAAAAAGTATAAAATGCAAATACGTACACCCCCTAAGATATATTAACAAGAAATGTCACAAGTAGATATTCAAGCTTAATGACTGCAAACACAAACTACATAGAGTAAGAATTCATCTTTCCTAGATCCTACCTTCAGTGCTTTTTTTTTTTAATCCAGCATTACATCTTTGCATCTAAACACCTCTTTGTTATGTGACCACATTATGTTCTTTCCATTTCATCAGTTGCTGAGTGACAACACGTCTTGAACAGTTCAAGAAAGCCAACATATCTGTGACTGGTCTTTTGAAAAATTAGCCTCACCCTGCTTCCTGTGTCTTTTGCCTGTCCCTGCAGCCTTGGTGGGAGATACACTTACAGACTCAAAGCTGAAGAACCAAGCTAGAAATATTACGCTGGTCATCTTTCAACTGTGACTATATGGTGAGGATTACTGCAACAATAGCTGACATTTAGAGTAATAGGTAAGATTTACTAAATGCTTGCTTTGCTGAGTGAGCACTTTGTGAACACCTTCTTACCCTTTCAAACACCTTATGAAGAAAACAGTATCAACTCCATTTTCCAGATGAAAAACTTGAGGCTTGGTTTGGATAATTTGCAGAGAAATTTTCAGGTAAGTTGCAGAAAATCAATAGCTAGAATGTGTGTAACCTATACACTCTTAACACCAAGCTTACTGCATCCTAGAATGTTACTATCCGGAACATTTACAGAGCATATTTCATTTTCTCCATATTTCCAGGTCTGGATTTTTATCACAGGTGATGTTTACATCTAATGTCTCTTTTACATTGACTGTAAGGAATTATATGTGACACTAGAAAAACATGGAAAAAAATAAAAATTAAATACCTGCATGGTCTAAAATGGACATGCAGGTAGAGACATTATAGGACAGTAATGGACATTTACATTGAAAGCTTCTGCCAATGCAAAAACACAAAAATAAAGGTTTGAAAAAGAGCAATCAAAAAGTAATTATCAATGTTATTCTATAAACAAGGCTCATACAATTTTGCTCCTGTTTGGGGAGGGAAATTGGTTTTGGAAAAGAGGGAATGTAAAGAAGACTCCTCAGACTTACCTATGGGCAATTTGCCTTCCAGAGTTAGACTGACTTTGACAATGATCTGTTCTTCATTCCTGCCTCTCATTCTGAAAACTGCTGGTTTTCAAAGGGGCCACATGCCCAGTGACATCATAAAGACATCAGGTCTTTATTCCCTGCCATCTGTCTTGTTTCCCTCATATTTTCAAAGAAGGGCATATTTATAGAAACTTCTGGGTCAGGTCACTTCACAGTTGCCTTGGAGAAAATGCCAATCAGACAACTGAAAAGATTTCACATTAAAATCTTTATAGATATGAAAAGAAAAATATATATTTGCTCTTTTATACAAATGAACAAAGCAATCAAATTTTCATGAGACCTAGCCTCTGAATATAAGTATAAAAAGTGTCAACTTTAAAGAGGCTTGAGATAATAAGAAAGGGAGTTAATTAGAAGTCTGCAATTTGCATTAAAATACTTTCTTTCATTAAAGTTTTCTTTTTCTTTTAAGTAGGGAGTTCATAATTGCTAATCATGTAAGTTGACAGAGAATTAGAAAACTCAATCTGTTAACTTCCATATTAGTTAAAATAAAATCCTAGAAACTACTTGAAACTAGACCAAATTAAATATTATTTTTCCCAATAGTAAGCACATAGCAGAAACGATAGGTGAGAAATGTCAAAAGATTTTAATATTTTAATTATTATTTCTGGATAGGTTATTTTCTGATCTCTTTCTGAAAAATCTATCTATAGCTATCTATCTGCCTCTGTTTATCTACCTATCTATCTGAAACACTTTTTCTATTATAGATGCTAGTTCCATAAGTGTTGTTAAAAGAACACAGACTGTAGCAGAGAAGTGTGAAAACCAATTTGGAGATAATAAAGCCAATTAACTAAAAAAAAAATACTCTCAAAAAATTTCTAGAGCACACATAAATCTTGCTTATGTGAAGAGTCACATGTTGACCCTGAATCCTTTAAGATTATTGTACTTCAAGACAAGTAAAAACTAGGAACCTTGACAACAGTGCTCACAACAAAATAAAAGCAACAGCCTCAATATCTGTTATTTAAAAACAATCCATGAATACAGTAACCTTCAAGAGATGGTACACTCTTTTTCTCCATAATATGGCTCAGTAGAACAGAGACTGACCTATTTAAATATAGCACATTCATAAAAGGACTGTTTTAGTACAAATGTTGGTAGTAAAGGGACAAGTGCCTGGGAAATATATCGTTAGCTGACAAGGACTGATTGACCTTGTCATACTTACATTGAAAAGTCCTCTGAAACCATTTGGATGATTCCAGACATACAGTAAAAGGGGCCTAATCTCATACAAAAAAAAAAAAGAGAAAAGGATGCTTAAAATACGTACTGGTGACAGTTTCAATCTGGTAAACTAGGACGAAATTTTCATAAAAAACTACAACACCACCACAAAAGAACACTAAGCAAAAAAATTTTGTTAGGATTTTTTTGAGGTGACTAATTTATTCATGCTTATTAATAAATAAATTATGTTTCTGATTTGCTTGAGCATTTGACACTGAGTCCAATTCACTCCTTTTAGGGAAAAAACAGGGCATATGAGGGATTGAAGGTATCATCAACCATTTTCTCAACTAAACTCAGCCCAATTTGGCCTACTCTGGATATAATAATAAAGCATATTAGAGACCTGTTGATAATTTGAGGCAGGGGAACAGTGGAAACCTTAGCTCAGATTCATAAACAAGGTTTAGTAATATAATGAATACTGATTCCAAATGTAGCCTTCAGACATTGTACAGAGACAAGCTTCTAGCCAACAAGTATAGTGGCTTTACAGAATGATCTCCATAAATCTGGTTCCCACTTTTGAATTAATGTAAACCCAGACTTACTCTTCCCTGTCTTCTTTGAAGGTCAAAGTCTCCTTCTGTGATCTCAGTCTATCCCCCTTCTTTCCTCCTGAACATTACTCTTTAGTGTTCCCCTACCCCTACCTCTTTTCCTCCGTCTTTGATAACTCCTTCTTTACTGTCTCTTCCGAATCAGCCTACAAATGTGTCTCTCTCATCAAAACCCATCTACCCTCATTCTCTCTCCAGCTACTACTCTCTAGTCTTTTAACTAGTTTCAGTCATTGCAGATGTCCTGAAGACATTACAAATTGTGGAAAAATAAATTCATTTAAATCTGCATCCTCATAAGAGAATTACCATTTAAACAGCTCTCACCCCCATCACAATCAAGCTAAATACTTGACACCACTTTTTTCCTCACCATATCTTTCAGTGGAATACCATTTTCTGCCAATTTCTACCCCCATAATATCTCTGGACTTGATTCCCAACTCTGCATCCCCACTACTAATCCCACAGTTCAGAGCTTCACAATATATCTCACATAAGACACTAGACAGCCTCGTAATCAATCTCCCAACTCATCTCTCCTTCAAATATATCCTTCACATTTCTGTCACAGTTTTATTCTGAAATGTAGTATGATCATGTCACTCCTCTGATGAAAACCATATTTATTCCCTGAATTGCATCTGAATAAATTACGAGTTTGAAGAGCCAAGCAGGGACTGTTGAGATAATCTGCTCTAGCACAGAACAGTGGGAAAAGCTCTGTTACTTAGCGGCTGGCAAGGTCTTAGAACCCAAGCCCCTAATTCCTCACCAAATCCATGACAAAGCTTATTTCCAAATTTGAATCTTGGTTTATGAATTGAGATACTTTATCACTTTGAATATTGTGCAATAATTAAATGCTATTTTCAACCGTGTGTCTACATAATAAGGCATTTGTGAAGCAAAATATGCCCCAGATCCTAGAAAGGTTTTGACAATAGTGCTTCACTGGACAAATCTCATCATAAACAATATTTCTCACTGGTGAAGTCACTGGAAAAATGCTAGAACTATTTGTCAACTCTGAAACTCTGTTAAATGCTAAATATGCATTAAAAATGGCTAGAAAATGAGTTAAATGGAAACATTAATCCAATAGAGAGCAGAAAGATAATATCATTCACCAATACTGGATTTCAGGATAGCAGACAGGCACTTTTAAGCCTGGATCTGCCAGGACATGTTGTTCCTTTGTCAACAGCAGATGGTGTGATACATAGGTGGAAAAAGTTGAAGAAAATAATAAGCAGAGCATCTGTGCATTCACATCTTCAAGTTTTAACAGCCAATTAGACTTTCTACAGCAACACTTACAGGTCCACAAACTCAGGTAATAAATACAATCATTTTCCCCTCTGAAATTAAGCAACACAAGTGAGGGGGTATATTCTACTGGTTGGCTGTCTTAACCCACTTGAGATAGCTAATTGTGTATTTGAAGATTATCATCCACTCCTGGGATAGAAAGAAAATAGACAGACTAATGCTGTACGCCTATATGCTAGTTGCATTGTTTCCATGTAACAAAATGTAAAACAATAATCAGAGAAACACCTCATGTGCCTGGTATCACTGGAAATGGGAACATTTTCTTAAGTTATTTTTCCCAATAATGAAATCTCCGAAAGTCTATTTGATGGCCAAATAAAAGTGTATTTTAAATTCTTCTGAATTTTTAATTTAAATGTACATAATATAATTTTCTTGATGACTCAGTAAAAATTACAACCACAGAATTCTTTTTGCTCTGTAATTTTTGGCATTTAAGAACTACAGAGATGGGAAGAAAAATTTACCAGCACACTAAGTCTTCTCAAGCCATTGTTTTTGGCTTTTGGTTATTTGTGTGTTTTTTTTTTCTTTCTTTTAAAATATGCTTATTTCATCCCTTAGGTTAAGTAGTTAGCTATTTCTTGTAACTGCAATCAGTGTATCTTCCAGTACTCTTTGGTCTGTATTCTTCCCCTCAAATTTCTAGCTCCTAATAACCTGAGGACTTGGATATCAGATAACAAAACCTGTTAAAATATATGAAAGTCAATGTTTTCTGTGGGGGGGGGGGGTCTGAGATTCTTTATGGAGTGAAGTGCATGAGCTTCAGTGCATTTTTTTTGTTTTTTGTTTTTTTGTTAGGAGGCTGATTAGTATCTTATGTGAGACATAGTGAAGCTCTGAACCGTGGGATTAGTAGTGGGGGTGCAGAGTTCGGGACCAAGTCTAGAGATATTATGGGGTAGAAATTGGCATAAAATGGTATTCCACTGAAAGGAATAGTGAGGAAAAAAGTGGTGTCAAGTATTTAGCTTGATTGTGGTGGGGGTGAGAGCTGTTTAAATGGTAATTCTCTTATGATATGAAGATGCAGATTTATATGAATTTATTTTTCCACAATTTGTAATGTCTTCAGGACATCTGCAATGACTGAAACCAGTTAAAAGACTAGAGAGTAGTAGCTGGAGAGAGAATGAGTGTAGACCTTGGCTTACTGACTTCCCAATAAGTGGAAATTTGATGCATAAATTGTTTTACTCTTTTTTCTTTTTTTGAGAAGCTTTGTGGGTCTCTAATAAATATCTTGTAGCTAAAATAAGAAAATCCCTAGGCTTCTCATAAGTCCTTTTAACCTTTTTATTTTTGAAATTTCAAAAATATAGAGAAGGAAAAAATTTATATTCATAACTCCCCAAATTTTAGGACGATTAATATATTGGCACAGTTGCTTCCAATCTTTCTTCACCCCTTTTCTTTTATTTTTAAAGAAAAATCACTAGATTATTTTTATATTTAATACAAAAATGTACAAAAATAAGGGGGGGGGAGTTAAATTCACAAACCAGAAATAACCATCATTAACTATAGAAGAACATTACATCAGTGTGTGAATGTGTGTGTGTAACAGAGGGTATGCAGATGATAGAACCATAGATATTTTTTTAAATGGGCTCATGTGGTTATTAATCTCAATTTACAGAATATTCAGTTTAATTAAATTTGAAATTGAAGAAAAAGTAATTAAAATGAATCTTAAATATTGTTACAATCAAATATTTTTAACTGCTGGAGAGGTATATTTCTTAAAAGATCACTCTGAATATAGTAAAAGGGAGAGAGAATTTGGGGCAAAAATGAAGAGGCTAGAAACATTTGTTAACTCCATATTTTAATTTAGTCAGTGTCAAATGCCTCCCTGCTTTCGATGAAAGATGAGGACATTAGCATTCTCATCCTTCCTTCTAATTCGCCTTCCTTACCTCTCTACTTTTTAAATTATATTATAATTTTTAAATTATCTAGATTTAAACATGCACATTCTATTAGTTGTCAATAACTCCCAGAGCTGTTTAGTATTCATTTACTATTTAAGAGGATTAAGTGCTCTTTTACCATTGCTTTTTCATTCACTAATTCTTCATTTTGATTGATTTCTTAATTTGCTGGATTTGTTTTTTTTGCAAGCAGTTCCCCACTACCCCTGTCCCCCAGTAAGGGCCTAATGTATTTTGCATTTTGGGGAAATCTGAGAATTTCTGCTGCTGTTGTTTTCCTTAGATGGACACTTGCTATCTGGGTGTCTAATGAATTCTTTCTTCATCCTAAAAGTTTAACAGTTTTAACTATGACATGGTTCAGATTGATGTTCTGATTCAAAATTTCATGGAGCACATTGTACTCTTTTAAGACACAGACTGAAGTATTTCTTCATTATAGAGCAGTTTTCTTGAGTTATAAATTCTTTTCCGTATTTTGGGTTCCACCAATTATCCTTATATTGAAATAGCTTTAGCCATATTCTATATCTTTTAGTTGCTCTAAAATTATTTTATTCTCATCTCTTTCATCCATACACACTATAATTAACATGTATGCCACCAATTAGATAATCAGTAGTGTTTATCAAATGCCTTTTATTTTGTCACTCGCTTAGTTCCATAAGAATGTTCATTTGGTCCTCAATTTGCTTAATAAGATATATAATATCCCTCTTATCTTCTAGGCTTTGGTCTCGTACTTTATTGTACCTGTGTTGTTATTAAGTTGTTTCTTAGTGTGAAACAACTGCGAGATTCAGAATGGTGGTGGTATTTGAGTTAATTTCTCCTAGGTTGGGTTCTTTGGTGTACACTACATTTATTTTTTTGTTTAACTCCAGCAGGATGGTATAATTATTTGCTTTAGTGCCATGTCATGACATTTTTTTTTCATCCAGCACATATTTGTATTTGCTCTGAAAGAATATGGCTGCTTTGAGCCTGCCCAACATAACGGAGCTATATACTTTTTTCCCCAATCTGAGATACTGGTTGAAATCTAGGTGTTTCATGATCTCACTGTTTTTTTGCAGCTTAAGAGACTGGGAGGGGTTGAGGGGGTCGCACAGTTGTGCAGTATTGGAACACCTGGACTGTATTCTAAAATTAAGTTAAATGTTCTACACCAGGGTTCATCCTACCTTGTTGCAGAAAGGTTCCCTTAGCAGAATAACTTCACATTTTGGGTCATTTTTCCCAACAATGAAATGCCCCTTCAATTCTGGCAGAGTCAGCACTTTTGTTTACTTCTCTCCTTGCATTCATGTTTCACAGGTCTCTGTTTCTAATACTTCTGGTCAGAAGAGCCAAACGTAAGGTCCCACTCAGTTTGTTTCTCTACAGATTTGGGTACTCATGGAAATTGTCAGGATATGGTCAACTCTGTGGTACAGCTCCAGAGTTCAGGGTGGGTTTAAGAATCTAGCCACACAACACCTCTCTCTTCCCCTTCAAAATTACCTGTTTTTTATATCAGAGCTAAGTCTTTAAAATTCACTGCTTTAAGTTATACCATGCTTTTTATTTGGTTTATGTTGGTTAAAAAGAAAATGTCTTAAATAGTTTTTGTTACATATTGGGGGAAAGGGAGCTGCTGGGTTTTATGATGCAGGTTAAATCTTTAGGCAGAAATTTTCCTCTTAAGTTTTTAAAGAAAAGAGTCTCCTCTGAGCTAAATAGAGAAAAAATAAGTAGATGATTAAAACAACAATGAGATACTATTACACAAGTATTAAAATAGCTAAATTCCATAACACTAAATGCTGGCTAGAATGTGGAGCAACAGGAACTCTCATTCATTGTTGTTGAGAATATAAAATGGTACAGCCACTTTGGAAGACAGTTTGGCAGTTTCTTACTAAAGATAGACTTATCATACAATTCAACAAACACACTTCTAAGTATTCACCCACATAAGTTGAAAACTATGTCCACATAAAAACCTGCACATAAAGCAGTTTTATTCATAACTGCCAAAAAGCAGAAGCAACCAAGATGCCCTTCGGTAGGCAGACGGATATGCAAACTGTAGTACATCCGTACAATGCAATATTATTCAGTGATAAAAATAAATGAGCACTGATCCAAGATGGCTGATTAGGGAGAGGTTGGGCTCACTTCTCTCCCAGAAAAACAGTAGGGGACAGGCAGAAATTGTCCAGAACAATGGTTCTGGGGCTCTGGAGATGGGGAGCGGGGGTGGGGGTGGGGAGTGAGGTGTTGCTATTCAACACCTAGGAAAGTACAAGATAAAGAGAGAGAGAAGCACAGTGAGATTGTGAGTAACCTTCCTCAGACCTGGTTCCTGGTGCCTATCCCGCACTCTCAGGGGTATCCAGTCCCTGGAAGGTGGGCAGCCACAGCCTGAGAAAGCTGTGGGACTCCAAGAACAGGATGGGACATGGTCTAGCACTCTTCCACCTTTTGGCCAGTGAATTTACGTTACTGGGATCCATGGTTTTGACCCACCTGGACTGTTACTTCTATGTCATTGTCTCAATCCAGCAGGGAGCTAAGAAGCAACTGCCTTCTAAGGACTGAGAGGACTAAGTTGTCGAAGAGCACCATATGCTGGCAGGCAAAGAAAGTGCACTTTTGGGAAGATATTTAAAAGGCTTTTGGGTGGAGAGGACCATATTCTGGGCAGACCAAGAAAGTGCAACCTTTGGGAGAAGAATTAAAGGCTTCTTGGCATCTTTATGTGACCCTCTCCCTGGGGACCTGTAGAACTGGTATGCAATCCCTTCATGGGTCTCTAGACCTTCCCTGGTTCGGTAATGCTGATGAACCAAGTGTCAAAGAAGAGTATTAACACAGAGCCAATCAGCAACAAAATTTTGAGAAGAGAGAGAATCCACTTCAGAGTAAGTTCAAGATAATCCAATACCCAAACATAGGCAGAATTTACAAGTCACAGCAAGAAGCAGAAAGATATGTCCCAGGCAAAGGAGTAAATCAAAAAGTCAGATGAGATACAGAATTTGGAACAACTAATCAAAGACATTTAAACAGATGACCTAAACCAATTCAAGGAGATGGCTTAAGAGATAAAATATATTAAGAAGACACTGGGTGAGCATAAAGAATTTGAAAGCATGGAAAGAAAAATAACATCTTATTGGAATGAAAGGCACAATAGATGAAATTAAAAACAGACTAGAGGCACACAACAACAGGTGTGAAGAGGCAGAAGAAAGGATCAGTGAGCTAGAAGGCAAAGCATCCAAATTTGAACAGACAAAAGAACAGATAGAGAAAAGAATGGGAAAAACTGAGAGGGGTCCCATAGAAATGACTGACAACATGAAGCATGCAAACATTCACATCATGGGTGTCCCAGAAGGAGAACAGAAGGGAAAAGGGGAAGAAAGAATATTTGAGTATATAATGGTTGAAAATTTCCCTACTCTTATGAAAGACATAGATACCCATGTCAAAGAAGCACAACATACTTTCAACTGAAAAAATCTGAACAGACCTATTTCAAGACACACTAATCAGGATGTCAAATGCCAAAGATAAAGAGAGAATTCTGAAAACAGCAATTCATTACATACAAGGGATGCATGATAAGACTAAGCTCAATATCTCATCAGAAACCATGGAGGCAAGAAGACAGAGGTATGATTTATATAAGATACTAAGAGATAAACATTGCCAGACAATTCTATATCCAGCAAAACTGTCCTTCAAAAATGATGGGGACTTTAGATAATAACAGATAAGCAGAAGCTGAGAGAGTTTGTTGACAAGAGACCTGCCCTAAACAAAATATTAAAGGGAGTTCTTCAGACTGAAAGGAAAAGACAGGAGAGAGAGGCTTGGAGGAAGAGTGTAGAAATGAAGAGTATCAATAAAGGTAACTAAAAGAATAAACAGAGAGGCAAAAATAAGACATGACATGAAAAAGCCAAAGGATAAAATGGCCGAAGAAAGTACTGTATTGAACGTTAATGGACTAAAGGATAAAACGGCTGAAGAAAGTACTGTATTGAATGTTTATGGGCTAAACTCCCCAATCAAAAGACACAGCCTGGAAGAATGGATACAAAATATGAGCCATCTACATGCTGTCTACAAGAGACTCACCTTAGACCCAAGGATACAAATAGGTTAAAAGTGAAAGGATGGAATAGGATAGTCTATGTAAACAGTGTAAAAAAAAAAAAATCTGAGATACCTATACTAATATTGTACAAAATAGACTTTAAATGCAAAGCTGTTATAAGAGACAAAGAAGAACATTATATATTAATAAAAGGGAAATACACCAAAAAGAAATACAATCATAAATATATATGTATGTAACCAGTGTGTCCCAAAATACTTAAGGCAAATACTAGAAATACTGAAGGGAGATATAGGTGTATCTACAAAAATAGTTGGAGACTTCGATACAACACTCACATCAACAGATAGAACATTTAGACAGAAGATCAATAAGGAAACAGAAAACTTGAATAATTTGATAAAAGAAGTAGACTTAAAATATACAGAACATTGCACCCCAAAACAGTAGGATATACATTCTTCTCAAGTGCTCATGGATCATTCACCAGGAAGGAACACATGTTGGGTAACAAAACAAGTCTCAATAAAATTAAAAAGATTGAAATTATACAAAAGGCTTTCTCTGATAATCATGGAATGAAGCTGGAAATCAACAACAGATGGAGAACTAGAAAATGCACAAATTTATGGAGGTTAAACACCACACTCTTAACAATCAGTGAGTGAAAGAAGAAATTGCAAGACAAATCAGTAAATATCTCAAGACAAATGAAAACAAGAAAACGTATGGGATGCAGTGAAGGCAGTGCTGAGAGGGAAGTTTATAGCCCTAAATGTCTACATCAAAAAGAAAGAAAGAGCTAAAGTCAAAGACCTAACTACCCATCTGGAGAGCAAACTAATCCCAAAGCAAGCAGAGAGAAAGAAATAACAAAGACTAGAGCAGATATAAATGAAATAGAGAACACAAAAAATAATAAAGAGAATCAACAAAACCAAAAGTTGTTTCTTTGAGAACATCAACAAATTGAAAAGCTAGACTGACAAAGAAAAAAAGAGAGAAGAAGCAAATAAATAAAATCAGAAATGAGAGGACAGATATTACTACTGACCCCACAGAAATTTAAAAAAAAGATCATAAGAGGATACTATGAACAACTGTAAGTCAATAAACCAGACAACCTGGATGAAATGGACAATTTTCTAGAAACAAATGAACAAACCACACTGACCACAGAAGATATAGAAGATCTCAGCAAACCAACCACAAGTAAAGAGATTGAAACAGTCATCAAAAACCTTCCAACAGTTGTTCACAGTACTACATGATGGTACTGTGAACAACTGATTGTACATTTTGGATGAATGTATGGTATGTGGATATATCTCAATAAAATTGAATTAAAAAAAAACTCTCAACAAAGAAAAGCCCAGGACTGGATGGCTTCACAGGTGAATTATACCAATCATTCCAAGAAGAATTAATCCAATCCTGCTCAAACTCTTCCAAAAAACTGAAGATAGGGAATGCTACCTAATTCTATGAAGCCAACATCACTCTAATACCAAAGCCAGATAAAGATACTACAAGAAAGGAAAATTACAGACTAATCTTTATAATGAATATAGATGCAAAAATCTTCAACAAAACACTTAAAAAGTTGAATCTCACTGCACATCCAAAGAATTATATACCATGATCAAATGGGCTTTATCCCAGGTATACAAGGAAGTTTCAACACAAGAAAATCAATGAGGGGAATACACCACATTAACAAATCAAAGGAAAAGGAACACATGATCATCTTGATTGTTGCAAAAGAGACATTTGGCAAAATCCAGCATCCTTTCTTGATAATAAAACTCTGAAGTACAGGAATAGAAGGAAAGTTCTTCAACATGATAAAGGGCATAAATGAAAAACACACAGCTAATATTATATTCAAGGATGAAGGACTGAAAGCTTTCTCACTGAGATTGGGAAAAAGACAAGGATGCCCACTGTCACCACTGTTAGTCAACATTTTGCTAGAAGTTCTAGCTATAGCTATTAGGCAAGAAAAAGAAATAAAAGGCATCCAAATTGGAAAGGAAGAAGTAAAACTTTTACTATCTGCAGAGGATATGATCCTATACCTAGAAAGGCCCCCAAAAAATCAACAACAAAGCTACTAGAGCTAATAAATGAGATCAGCAAAGTGTCAGGATACAAGATTAACACACAAAAGTCAGTTGTATTTCTATACACTAGTAATGAGCAACCTGAGGAGGAAATTATGAAAAAAATTCCATTTACAATAGCAACTAGAAGAATCAAATATCTAGGAATAAATATAACCAAGGATGTAAAGGACCTGTATTCAGAAACTACACAGTATTGCTAAAAGAAATCAAAGAAGACCTAAATAAATGGAAGGATATTCAGTGTTCATGGATTAGAAGACTAAATATTGTTAAGATGTCAATTCTACCCAAATTGATTTACAGATTCAATGCAATCCCAATCAAAATTCCAACAGCCTACTTTGCAGAACTGGAAAAGCCAATTTCCAAATATATTTGGAAGGGCAGGGGGCACCAAACAGCCAAAACATCTTGAAAAAAAATGAAGTTGGAGAACTCACACTTCTTGACTTTAAAGCATATTACAAAGCTACAGTTGTCAAAAAAGCATGGTATTGGCATAAAGATAGATATATTGACCAATGGAATTGAATTAAGAATTAAGAAATGGCCCCTTGCATCTATGGTCAATTGATTTTAACAAGGCTGGCAAATCCACTCAACTGGGACAGAGCAATCTCTTCACATATGGTGCTGGAAGAACTGGATCTCCATATCTAAAACAAAGAAGGAGAACCTCTCTCACACCTTATACAAAAATTAACTCAAAATGGATCAGAGACCTAACTATTAGCCCTAAGACCATAAAATTACTAGAGGAAAATGTAGGCAACCATCTTGAAGATCTTGTGGTAGGTGGTGATTTCTTGGACCAAAGCACAAGTAACAAAATAAAAAATAGTTAAATGTGGCCTCCTCAAAATTGAATACTTTTGTGCTTCAAAGGACTTTGTCAAGAAAGTGGAAAGGCAGCCTACTCAATGGGCAAAAATATTTGAAAACCACATATCTGATAAGGGTTTAATATCCAGGATATATATATAAAGATGTCCTACACCTCAGTGATAAAAAGACAAGCAACCCAATTAAAAATTGGGCAAAAAACATGAATATACATATCTCCATAGAGGATATATAAATGGCTAAAAAGCACATGAAAAGACATTCAACATCATTAGGTATTAGGGAAATACAAATCAATACTACAATGAGAAATCATTTCACACCTACTAGAATGGCCCCTATTAAACAAGCAAAAAACTAGAAGTTTTGGAGTAGATGCGGAGAAATAGCAATACTTATTCACTGTTGGGAACATAGTATGGTAGAGCTACTCT